>NC_045722.1:4119282-4765227 GCF_009834535.1 Camelus ferus
GGGATATCTACAATGGCTCATTATAATTATGTCACTCTCAATTCATTTGGATACAATGTTAGATTACTCTGATCATGAAATTCCCCAACTTCTATTTAAAGGGGTTTTCTTATAAATTAGGAGTTTGGGATTAGCAAAGAACTATTATATATAAAATAGATAGGCAACAAGGCCTTACTGTGGAGCACAGGGAACTAACTATACTCAATGTCCTGTAATAAACATAATGGAAAGGAATATGAAAAAGAATATATATGTATAACTAAATCGCTTTGCTGTATCCCAGAAACTAACACAACATTGTAAATCAACTATACTTCAATTTTTAAAAAAGAAGGAATGTATATAGATGTATAGAAATACACACGTATAAATGAATCACTGTGCTGTACACCAGATATTATAATTCGACTGTGTACTATTTTTCTGTACATATATACTGAAAAATAAATAAATAAATTTATAAACATTTTTATAAAGGGGATTTCTTGCTTGTAGTGGATCTTGGGATTGACTTCTTAACAGCCATTTCAGGGCTAGAAAATTACTCTAAGCCAATCAATTCCATCCCCTTTGCCAGTGATTCACTCAAAGATGGGGAGTCCTAAGCCAATATGTGTCAATAAGACCTAAGGAGAGGCAATGACTTCTGGAAAGGGAATCCAGTCTCTCTATTCCACTACTCTGTTATTGATATGCATGTTACCCCAGCTGCTGCCAAAGCCCTCTAATGACACTGACAGAAATGAGTCTCAAGTTGAAGCCCTGTTAGGGATGGTAGAGGAGAGAGACAGAAAAAACCTGGGCCTGCTGATGTTATTGAGCTACTGAATCAACCAGCCCTGAAGCCAGACCAGCTTCCGGCCTGTGAGCATGTGAGCTGATACACTTACTAGTTTAAAACACTTTGAGATGGAATTTTGTTATCTGTGGATGGAAGCATCATAAATGATTCCCTGCCCTCCCCTCCCCTGCTTCCCCCTGCCACAGCTGCCCAGAACTCCCCTTCTAGGGGAACCAGCTCTGCCAGGGCTGGGTAGAGCACCTAAGCAGGGTGCTCCTCCCAGGCAGGAATGTCGCCTCCTTGAGGCGGAGTTCCCCATCTTCAGTAAAACACAGACCCAGATAATTACGTGAAATGCCACTGGAAGTGCTGTCGTTAATTTTGATGGCAATAAAGCGCCTTGCCAGCAAGTTAAGCTAATTTTATGAAAGCCCTGGGAGGAAGGTCGTGGACTGGATCCCATCTTATTAATAATGTCGAGCTTCATTTGAACCATTCAGGAAATTCCTCCCAGTTGCCTCCAGCCAACTGCCACAGGTTGCTACTTTCCTCTGAAATCAACAGTCGTCCCATATGCAAATGTGGATTTTTCTGTTTTTCCCTAGAAAATAATTAAAGTCACAGAGCCCAATAAATACTTAAACAGATTGTGATTTTAATTAAAAACCTTCCTCCAAGGCTGCAGCTGCAGGTCTCTTTCCAAACAGGCGAACTGGTGACAGCCACAAACATCAGAATCTGGGTTTACGTATCTGAGACTATAAGCCTTTACAAATAATCGTAGTAATTCTGATTGTCACCCATGCCGCGGTGGGGGAGGGGTGCAGGGGGGAGTGAAGAGAGACATTTGGTGGAAATGCCAAGGTCTTTCCCCTGCTGGAGAGCAGGACACAAGCATGTAGGGAGAGCAAACAGCTCATCATTCCTGTACCCAACACTGCAAGGTAATGATGGTGGCTAGTTCTAGCTATTGTTGAAAAAAATAAAGCTCTTTTCTGAGCACTACCTACCTAAGTGCCAGTTACTAGATGCTTTGTATGCATTGACTCACTTAACCCTCACAGCAACCCAATAAAATAAGTATTCTTATTTATACCCTTCCCCTCCCCCACCCCAAGCACAGAGGTTAAGTAACTTAGCCAAGGTCATACAGAGAGTACATGGTGGAGTCTGATGCTAGAACATTTCCTCCTAACCACTACGTAGAGTGTGTATGAGGGAAAAGAGAGATGGAAATTGGGCGATGGGGGTTATAAACAGGGACTGCGGAAGCTGAAAGGTGGGAAGCTGTATGTTTAGGAGATCCTGGCTGGAGGACAGGTGGGTAGGGTCTCCTGAGCCGGCTGCTATGCTGGGGATATGTGATGTCCTTCTAGGCCCTGGCTTTCTTACTCTCAGAGGCCCTCCCTCATTCATTAAATCACCTACCTCTCACATTAAATACAAGCACATGTACAACTCTGAATGCAGTTCCAACTGAACATTGCACAAAGCAATGTTACATGTCCTAAACGTTTAGTCAAATGTCTATTACTTCCAACTTTGCAGTTTTCTATTTTCGTTCTTAAAGCCTGAAGAACATTTTATAGGTCCCTGGCAAAGTTAGACTTAAGGATTGCTTTCTAGGGCTGGGGTGCAGGACTCAAACAGAAAGCGCTCACGCAGCACAGGGGAAGGTTGAAGGAGGGCTGAAGAGGAGTACAGGACGGTTTCTTCCCAGGACAACTAAACTCATTGATTCATGCCAGGGACTATTAGCTCAAGGAGCATCTGGAGGGTGACTGTTGTGCCTTGGGCGTTGAAAACACAATGGGGTGAGAAGCGGGGACTGTGCCTGTGTTGGGCAGGGGTGAGGAGGTTGCAGATTCCTGGTACGTACGCTGGGTGGGCATGGGAAGGAAAGCTTCGGTGCCTTGGTTTAGCGTCCCCCACTTGGGAACTTTGCGCCGCGGGATACAGAGCTGTGGGCAGCGCACGCCTCCGCCCTGGCTGGCCGAGTGTAACCCAGCCGTTACCCCGGGCCTCTGAGCCGGGCAGGCGATTTCCAGCAGGGGGCGCGCGCGGACCAGGCCTGGGCCCGAGACTTGAACGCACAGAACGCGGAGAGCTAGTGTGGGGATCCAGTGGGTTTCAACCCGCTCTACGCTCGCGACCGTCCGGGTCAGCTAGGTCGAAGTTAGAGGTCGAGCCACAAAAGGTGCCCGGAACTCTAGCTCTTCGCCCCGGGTCTGTCTAGGATCGCTCCCCACCCCCACAAGCCTAGTCAAAAAGCCTCGGCATATATTCTGCAGATTTCAAATCTGGGCTCTCCACGTTGGCGTCTTGGAACCTTGCATCCCTCCTCTCCCCACATCTACTTCCACACACCTGATAAGATGTCTGTTTCTTTAACCATCAAAGACGTGGGCGGCGGCGGGGTGGTACCTTCGCTCCCGATTCCCCAGCCCTTCAGTAACTGTATCGTTATTAACATCACAGACATTAGAGCGGCTCCTGCGCGCCTGGTGGCGCCGCTCTAGATGCGCTCAGTCTTCTAGTTGAGCTCGGAGGCTTATCCTGGAGTCCTAGTTCCCATCTCAGGCCTCGGAGGACTCTGCCTAGGGCGACGCGGGCTCCAGCCCTGCCAAGGGCGGGCACTGACCTCTTCAAGGTCCAAGGCGGTGGTAAGGCTTGTCTTTCCCCCAGGGCAAGCTCGGGGAACAAAAGCACTTGCTGGACAATGGGCGGGAGCCGCGGGGGTCCGCGGGGGTCGGCGCCCTCGCTTGGGTGGTCACTGCGCCCTTAGCGCCCTCCAGGCCCCTGGAGCCCTGTCTCCCTGCAGAATCCCCCCCCCCCCCCCGGCTTCTGCACCCTCAGCAAAAGAGCGAGGGAAAGGGGTCTTTATTGGCCCGTGGGCCCCGGAGGTTCCCAGGACGCGGGTAGGGAGGGTCCCTACGGTCCAGGGAAGTTCCTCTGCGGAGAGTGAGCGAGCTCATTTTTCCTTCTGCTCCCCAGCCTCTGTCTTCCAGTCCCTCAACCCTTCCAAGTTATCCCCTGCCTCTCCGTCCACCTTCTAGCAGAAGGCAAAAAGAACCAAAAAAGAGGTGAAACTTGGGTGGAGGGTACGCGCCTCAACGGTGGAACCTCGGTCCCTGCCTTTATGCCGGGAGCCCCTCCCTCCGCCAGGGAAAGTCTCCAGGACCCCCCACCCCCAACCCAGGAGCCACCCTCCAACCTCCTTGCTGGGCCCCCGCCTCCCCAGGCCCCTCTTCCTCGACAAGCCTCCTGGAACCGCCCCTCAGGATTCCCAGGACGCAGACAACACGCCCAGAACGCCCCCTTGCTCCGCAGACAAAGAGGCTGTGCCAGGCGAGCCGGCCGCAACATAGCCCGGCCCAGCGAGACCCAAACCACCCGGACTCACTCCTGGACTAGGGACCTGCTCCCGCTGCCCCCACTGCAGGGTAACTGTCCTCTCACTCCTCCTCCCTGCTCAAAGATGTCTTCTGTCTCCGGAGCCCGCGCGCCCTTTCCCAGGGGCTTCTGTGGGGACTACAGGCCCGGGCAGGCGGAGTGAAGTTCTGGGTTCTGAATTCTGAGTTGAGAGAGATGCGCGGGTCCCAGACCGCTAAGCAACCGCAGGAATGGGAGAGAGGGAAGGATGCCAAGTGCGTGCACGCGTCTTTTCATATTTAATTTACAAAGGATCCGCGGAACTCCTAGTCGGGTGGTCTCTTTAGATGCAGCGCTCCTCACCCGTCTCCCCACCCCCCCCACCTTCCCAGCTCATTAAAATGCTCAACGCTCAAATTGGAAGATCGATCTCAGAGGCCCCAAACCCGAGCCACCGACCCACCTTCAGAGACCGCTTCCTCCAGGGTGAGGGCAGGGGGGCCACGTGCTCCCGGAGAACTCAGTGTCCACGGAAAAACCGGGGAAGGCAGGGACTATGCGTATTTCCCGGAGCCTGCACCCCTTTCCCGACTCTGGTCAGCAACTCTGTCTCCAGGGCTGCCATGGGCACCGTGGGGGGACAGAAATCGAGTTTTATACAAATGCCTCCACATTCCTGCGCCTCCACCTCCTTGTTGCTGAAAGAAATACCGGGATTTCTCCTAGACAGGGAACAAGAGTTGGGAACAGCAGACAGTCGAGTCTGCTGGGGCCGGCTGTTGTGTGAGGGTGTGAGACAGCGGGGCGACACCGGGCCTCGGAGGCTTTGAGGGGTAGGGTGTGGGGTTGACGGTGTGTTTGCTTGTTAGGCTGTAAAGATGTTGGCGGAGGCGGAGGCGGGGGTGGCGGGTAGAGATGCTCAAGCCTTAAGTCCCCAGCCCACAGTGCTCAAAAGGAGCAGACGTTTTGTAACCATTCCTTTCCGTGCCGCTGTCTCCTGCAGCCCCGGAGCCCCACTCGCCTCGTAGCTGGCAAGACCTGAGAGCAAGATCAGGACGGCTTCCTGGGAGCGGAGGCTGGTACCCACTCTCCCGGCCCCATCCGGTGGTATGCACCGGCCGGCGCGCTGGGCGGTGGGCTTCAAGCGCTGGTTTAGCCACAAAAGACGAGACGTACAGAGTAAAGCTGAAGAGGCTTGGCAGGGTCGATGGTGGGCTGGGGAGGGGAGCGTTGATTCCCCGCGCACCCTGCAGGGCGGTGCTTTCTCGTCTTCGGGTTGGACCGGGGGGGGGGGGGGTGCGGGGGAGATCAGGGCTCCTAGCTGCCCAGATCCAGGCAAAAATAGCAGGGAGGGTGAGGCTCTCTGCTAACACTATCAATTATGCATCGTGTTGAATGTGGCTTCGGGAAGGAGGCGGCTAGCAGGGGGTGGGTGGTGCGGGAAGGAAGGGTCCGCGCGAGCCCGGCTGCGCGCAGATCCGCCGGTCCCGCTCGAGGTCTGTCTGCGCCACCGCCTGCCTTTGCAAAAAGAGTTTAAAGGCAAAGGCACGCCTTCCCCTCTTCATCGTGCGCCTTTCCTTCCCCCCAAATTCCTCAAAGATGGTTTGTCTCACGTGTTGCGGGGTGTAAAAGCGGCTCGCATTCAATTAACAGCAAAGCTCACGGGCCCTGGCGGGACCCGCGCGTGAGGGTGAGTGCACATGAATGTGCTTGCGTTTAGGAGGGGGGAATGGTGAGTGTCCCGGGTGAAGGTGTGCCTTTGAAAATGTGTGTGAACACATTGTTACATGATGATGGGTCATTCTAACATGTGGACTGTGTGGAGGGTGTGAAGGTCTGTGTCTGTGCCAACGTGTTTGAATGGGGGGCGGTGTGATTAGGGATAGTGACAAGGTCTACAGATGTGTAAATGTGGGGGGGGGCATGGATTATAGGAGTGTTGTGAACTGGGAAGAGCCGAGCCAAGGGCGGTGGGTGTGGGGGCATCCCTTTGTGACCAACGTCTCTCGGCCACTGGGAGAGTCTCTATGGCTTTAACAAATGTAGATGGTGCGGGTGGTGGGAGAGGCTGTGCGCGTTCCTGCCGAGCCCGGGAGCGCGCGAAAGGACTCTTCAATCGGCAGCCAGTGAGAGGTGGGGGGAATAGATGAGAAACAAAAAACTGAAGTGGGACCTCAGGGCCAGGAAAGTCCAAAACTTACCTGTCCCTTTCTCTGTCCCTCCCTCTGTCTTCCCCACAGTCGCAGCAACAGATGTGGAAAGCGCCCTTGGGCTGTCGTCCTGGCTCCGCAACATCAGGTCTGGAGAAAAGGTTGCAGCCCCAGAGCAGCGCACGGAGTCAGCGAGCAGTGGGTAAGGCGCAGAGACCACCTCACAACCCTGACCCAGGTAAGGGTAGGTCCTGTCTAGGGTGCCAGACACCGCCAGCCCTGAGACAGGGGAGAGGAGAGGAGGGGGGTCTCCCTCCAGAGCACGGAGGAGTGAGGAACGTGGGTTCCTAAGGACCAGAGTGTGGGAGGGGCTCTGGCAAACCTGCCATAAGCCCTAGGTGGGAGCAGGGAATCTGTGTGTAAGTGCATTTGTGTGGCTTGGGATTTGGAGCTTTTGGGGGAGGGGTGGGGAGCTCAAGCATTGTGAGCTGCTGAAAAGGGGCAAGATCTTGAATCTTCTCCTGCTTGATTAGCTAGTGGCAGCCCCCTTGAACCACGGCTGGGGACTTCCCCTGCCCCCATGGGAGCCTGCAAAGGTAGGAAGGGGAGGGAGAATCTTGAGTGAGCTCCCTCCATTGCTCCTTGCCCCTGCTTGGAGGAGGACCTCCTTCCTCAGATGGAAGGTTAAGTGAGCAAGCCGTCAGTTTTCCCCTCCCAGGAGCTGAAGCCAGAGGGGGCCTGACAAGTTCGTTTCCCATCCCAAGCCTCTTAGCACCTGCCCCAAGTTCTCAGCATTTGCTGATCCTCTGAGATTTCAGTTTTGGAGGATACTCAAGTGTATACTCAAGTGTCCCTGTATGTGGGTTGGTCTGTGTGAGGACTTGTGTCCTGGTGTCTGTCAGTTCTCACAATGAACAGAAAAGCGCTTTGCCCCATGATGGAGATCGCTGTACAAATGCTGTGTTCAACTGAGAGAACAATGAGGTCTCCAGGATACATTGTGTCCTTGGGTCTGTCGCGGTGTCTTTGTGTTTGTATGTCTACGAAATGTGTTGTGAACCTCTAAACGCCTGCAGAAGTTGGCAGTTTGATGGCAGTGCCTGGGTGTGTGTTTGTATTGCACGCCTATATGGGCGTGTGTGCAAGTGCTGTGTGTGGGACAAAGAGTTCAAAGGAGGACAGGTGGTCATGGACAAAAATGCCCTTTCTGTTTATCCCTTTCACTGAGTTAAACGAAAGCTTAGAAACATAGGCAGGGGTCAGTGCAAAGCCCAAGGCAGACCCGTGAGCAGCCCAGTCTGTGGAGGGGCCAGCCTCAGGGTGACCCGACAGGTAAAGAAAAAAACGGGAGGTAGGAGGCAGCTGGAAAAAGAAGTCAGGGACGTAAGAGGGAGCACACATTGAATCCCGAGACTTTTACTGAGCTCCAACTCGTGCCTCAGAGACCTCCTGGGCACAAAGGAGAAAGCTGCCGGAGCCCTGGGACCTTCCCTAGACGGGTTTATGGAGGCAGAGCTTGATAGGGGAGGGATGGGGCGCAGTGAGTCACCTTCTTCCCTCTTCCCCTGGCTTCCACCTGCAGGATCCACGATGGTGCCCTTGCGAGCACTGTGGCTGGCCTGGGCGCTTCTAGGAGTGGCCGGAGCGTGCCCAGAGCCGTGCGCCTGCGTGGACAAATACGCGCATCAGTTCGCCGACTGCGCCTACAAGGAGCTGCGCGAGGTGCCCGAAGGACTGCCGGCCAACGTGACCACGCTTAGCCTGTCGGCGAACAAGATCACTGTGCTGCGGCGCGGGGCCTTCGCCGACGTCACGCAGGTCACGTCGCTGTGGCTGGCGCACAATGAAGTGCGCACTGTGGAGCCAGGCTCGCTGGCTGTGCTGAGCCAGCTCAAGAACCTCGACCTAAGCCACAACCTCATATCCAGCTTCCCATGGAGCGATCTGCGTAACCTGAGCGCACTACAGCTACTCAAGATGAACCACAACCGCTTGGGGTCGTTGCCCCGAGACGCACTCGGTGCGCTGCCCGACCTGCGCTCCCTGCGCATCAACAACAACCGGCTTCGTACATTGGCTCCCGGCACCTTCGACGCGCTGAGCGCGCTGTCACATCTTCAACTCTATCACAACCCCTTCCACTGCAGTTGCAGCCTTGTGTGGCTGCAGGCCTGGGCCGCGAGCACCCGGGTCTCGTTACCCGAGCCCGACTCCATCGCGTGCGCCTCGCCTCCCGCGCTGCAGGGGGTGCCGGTGCACCGCCTGCCCGCCCTATCCTGTGCACCGCCCAGTGTGCATCTGAGTGTCGAGCCGCCGCCTGAGGCGCCAGGCAGCCCCCTTCGCGCCGGCCTGGCGCTCATGCTACACTGCGTCGCCGAAGGACACCCCACACCCCGCCTGCAGTGGCAACTTCAGATCCCGGGTGGCACCATAGTCTTAGTGCCGCCGGTCCTGAGCGGGGAGGATGACGGGGACGGGGCAGAAGACAGGGAGGAGGAAGGAGAAGGGGATGGGCCCACGCAGACAGAGGCCCCAACCCCGACTCCAGCACCGGCTTGGCCCGCGCCCCCAGCCACCCCGCGCTTCCTGGCCCTCACAAACGGCTCCTTGTTGGTGCCCCTCCTGAGCTCCAAGGAGGCAGGCGTCTACACATGCCGTGCCCACAACGAGCTGGGTGCCAACTCCACTTCACTACGTGTGGCAGTGGCAGCTGCCGGGCCCCCAAAACACGCTTCTGGCGCAGGGGGAGACCCTAACGGGCAGGCCCCAACTTCTGAACGTAAGTCCACAGCCAAAGGCCGGGGCAACAGTGTCCTACCTTCCAAGCCTGAGGGCAAAATCAAAGGCCAAGGCCTGGCCCGGGTTAGTGCCCTCGGAGAGGCTGAGGCGGGGCCGGAAGAGGAGGAGGAGGCAGGTGAGGGAGAGGAGGCGGAAGACCAGGTCTCTGCGGACGGGGTGGAGGAGCAACGCTGTGGCCACGGGGACCCCTCGCGGTACGTGTCCAATCACGCGTTCAACCAGAGCGCGGAGCTCAAGCCGCACGTCTTCGAGCTGGGCGTCATCGCGCTGGACGTGGCGGAGCGCGAGGCGCGGGTGCAGCTGACGCCGCTGGCGGCGCGCTGGGGCCCCGGGCCCGGCGGGGCTGCAGGAGCCGGGCGGCCAGGGAGGCGGCCAGTGCGCCTGCTCTATCTGTGCCCGGCCGGGGGCGGCGCAGCCGTGCAGTGGTCGCGTGTAGAGGAGGGCGTCAACGCCTACTGGTTCCGCGGCCTGCGGCCCGGCACTAACTATTCCGTGTGCCTGGCGCTGGCAGGCGAGGCTTGCCATGTGCAAGTGGTGTTCGCCACCAAGAAGGAGTTGCCCTCATTGCTAGTTATCGTGGCGGTGAGCGTGTTCCTCCTGGTGCTGGCCACCGTGCCCCTGCTGGGCGCCGCCTGCTGCCATCTGCTGGCCAAACACCCGGGCAAGCCCTACCGTCTTATCCTGAGGCCGCAGGCTCCGGATCCCATGGAGAAGCGCATCGCCGCCGACTTCGACCCGCGTGCCTCCTACCTCGAGTCCGACAAAAGCTACCAGGCAGGCGGCGAGGCGGGCGGCGAGGAGCCAGAGGAGGTCCCCGGGGAGGGCCTTGACGAAGACGTGGAGCAGGGGGACCCAGGTGGGGACCTGCAGAGAGAGGAGAGCCTGGCGGCCTGCTCGCTGGTGGAGTCCCAGTCTAAGGCCAACCAAGAGGAGTTCGAGGCGGGCTCCGAGTACAGTGATCGGCTGCCCCTGGGTGCCGAAGCTGTCGACATCGCCCAGGAGATTAACGGCAACTATAGGCAGACAGCGGGCTGAACTCCCAGTCTGCCCGGCCGCCCATTCCCATCCCCACCTCGGGCGCCTGGGAGCAGAAGCCTACGGCTGGCAGGATTTATGCACCCCTCTCTTCACTTACTCCGCCCTCTACCACCCTCTAATCTTGACTACTGGGGACTTCTAGTGGGGAGTGGGATGATTTCATCAGTCCCACCCACAATGGTCATTGACTTTGTGGGTTGAATTCGCCTCCACGGCAAGCACAGCTTCCCCGCTCCTCTCTCCCTATGTAAGACACCACCCGCTGACCGTGAGGCTAAACCCAAGCCTCTCCATTCCTACCGCAGTTAACTGCGCAATCGCCCCGCCGCCCGCCCCATCGTGGTCTCGAGAGCAGAGAAAATGAGAGAAGACGTTGGAAAGATCTGATGGTAACGTTGTGGCTCGAGGATCAGCCCGGGACCCCCAGCACATGTCTCTAGCGTGGAGCGCTGTGGGGTCCTGCCTCGACCCCTCATTCAGCCCTTTCCAGGGTGCACGTCCCAGAAGCCAGGATTCGGTGGCAACTCCCCAGTTTTTAGATTCAAAGCCCCCTTCTGATTGGGAACCAAACACTTCTGTCCCCCCATCCGCACTCTGCTTCTAAACAGCTGGAGCCGAGCCGGATGCTTGCAGCGCCTTTCAGCTCCGCGCTCTGATTTTCATATTTTCGTTGTTTTCAAAGACAGCACACTCCGGGTCTGGTGCTAACACTCCCTTCCTAGCCTCTGGGAAAACGCGCGCGCGCGCGCGCGCGTGTGTGTGTGTGGTGTGTGTGTGTGTGGTGTGTGTGTGTGGTGTGTGTGTGGTGTGTGTGCGCGCGCGCGCGCGCGCCTGGGAATGGGGGCGGGAATCCGTCTTCTCTCGCCCCCTCTCCTAACTTTAAGCGCTGCGGAACCGCGGGCCTCTCCCGCGGGCCTCTCCCGCGGAGGGCGCAGCCTCAGTCCCAGGCCAGTTTCGTGGTGGGTGAGTCGGAGTTTCTGGAGATCGGTGCACTCGACAGCTCCGCTCCCGGGGGTGCACGGGGCCCAGACCTCAGCTCGAGAAGCGCCGGGGGCGCAGGAAGCCAACTGTGGCCTCCCGGACCTGGTATCTCGTGAGGGCTTGGGCCCTGGTTCGCGCAAAGCCTGCCCGTGACCCAGCGGCAGGATCCGTATGGAGAAAGGCCCTGGGTCCTCGCGCCTCCCCGCCCGGCCCCTCCTTCCGCGAGAGTAGTGTTTGCCCAGCTGTAGTCCTAGACGAGCGTGCTCTGTAGGAGAAAACTCTGTGTCCCGTAAAAGTGTGTCAAGTGTAGTATGGGGAGGAGGGCGGGGAGGGCGGGGAAGGAGGGAGGGAGAGGGACGCGGCGCGGCCACTCGGGCGGGGGTCTTTTTTTGTTCTTGCAGAAAACCGTCGGGGTTGGGGTGGGGGTGGGGTGGGGGCGTTGGGACCAGCCCTGTCCGCGAAGCGCAGCACAAGTGCGGCCGGGGGCGGAATAGCCCCTGGAACCCGCGCCCTTTTCTAAAGGCGTCTGTATGTAAACAGTCAATAAAACAATCAATTTGAACTGGGCTTGGTGACTCTGTCAGGGGACAGAGGGAGGAAGCCTGGGGGATGCAGGAAGAAACTGCGGAAGGAAGGAGGCCCTCGGATCCCCCCATTGAGATCCTTTGCGTGATTTCGTGTTTGTCCTGTGATTTTGCCAGGTGTTGATGCCTTTAACCCTGGATGGAGGAGGAAACCAAGTGGGATGGGGGAGGCTGGAAGTGAGTGAGGAGGGCTTGCAAGGGGGCAGACTGAACTGGGGGGAGCTCCTGAGTGCATGAGTGTGTTGTGTGTGCCCAATCCTCTTTGGGTTGAGGCTATGATGGGGTGTGGCTCTGTGTGTGAGGACTGCCTAGTTTCTGAGTCGCAATACCAACCTTGGCCCTCTGAGAAGCCAGTGGGGGAATTCACAGGCGCAAGACTGCTGCGGCTTGCACAAGAGAAATCACAAGCAACAAACTACAGAGCAAGCAGAGCAAGCAAATGATGGAGGGCAGCAAAGGGGGAAACCTGGCAAGGTTGATTCTACAGAACAAGCTGGCATCTTAAGCCCAGGAGCCGTGTGTGTGTGTGTGTGTGTGTGTGTGTGTGTGTGTGTGTGTGTGTGTGTGTGTGTGTGTGTGTGTGTGTGCGCGCGCGCGCGCGCGTGCTGGGGGTGATGCTCAGTGAATGAGGCATGGACAACCGGCAAGGTATGTGAGACTTGGCGTGGGCTGAGGTGGGTACACATGTACAATCGGGGTTGGAAGCACACTCATCTAATAGTCCTAGAAATGAAGCTTCTTGAGTGGGGAACTGGAGAGACAGAGGGATGGGAGTGGATGCTCCTGTCCAGCCCAAAGTGCTCTGTCTGGGCTGGTTGTGTTTCAGCTGAGTCCCCCCATGGGATAGGGTGTGGCCAGGAAGGGAAGCAGAAGAGAAAAGGAATAGAAATGAGGGAGCAGGTGAAGATTCTATCCCTACTCTCCCTTCTTCCTGCTTCCAATCTCTTCTCATCCCTCACTTTCTCTGTGGATTTCAGGTCTTCCTAATTGAACCAGGCCAGCCTTTGGACCAGGCCAAGTCCAGACAGCCAGCATCCTACCCTAGTCTGTCTCCTGGCAGAGGTGCTGGCTGGGACACTTCCCAGGGCCGGAGCCCAGGTTCCCTTCCCAGACCAGCAAAACTGTCTCTGAGAAAAATTCCCACCTGAGGGCCACAGCCCAAATCCCGCCACTGCAGCCCACCCCACCATCATCAGGGCCATAGCTCAGAAATATACTCTCTGAGGAAGAAGACTGCATTATTCTACCCACAAATGCTGCCTTTGAGCAGGGGCTGGGGCTGGCCCAGTGTCTATGATTGGTTCAGGAATCCACCCACATGATTGCTTTGAGCACAGGTCTGGCTGGGCCTGTGAGTGCGTATCATTGTTGGTCCCACCCAATACTCTCACCATGGGAGGGGCTGGGGAGAAGGGTTCCTTCTTGTCCCCCACCCCCATCCTTGCCAAGGATGGGGAACCCTCCTGGAGACCCCTAGGATCCTGACTGCCCCCAGGGGAATGTGCAGAGTTACTGAGAGCCTGGCCCCTTCTTTGTCCTGGGCCAAGCTTCCTAATGGATGAACACACACCGCTCAGCTAGGCCTCATGCTCCCTGGACAAGCCCAGGTCCAAAGGCTCAGCCCAAAGGGAGAGGAATGGGTGGTGCTGGAGGTGGAGGACCAGGATGCACTGACCCTCTGCAGACTGCCCACTGAGATAGCAGCCCCCTCAGGATCTCTCCAGTTTCTGTCTGAATGTCTGGGACATGGTCCCCAGCCTCCGTCCTTCCTTCCTGTTTCTTTCATTCCCTCCTCCTCTCTCCTCTCTGTTCTCTTTTTCTTTCTGCCTCTTATTTCTTGCTCAAGAAATCTCATAAAATCCCAGTGTTGCAAGAGACCCTGAAGACTTGCTAATTCAACTCCATCAGTTTGAGGTTTAATTCTTTTCTAGACTGTCCCCATCAGATGGCTGTGTGAGACGGGGACCCACTATTCCCTCCCTCCCACCAAGGACCCAGCTGTGGAGCAGTTTCAAATGTGTCTCCCCCTCAGTCCACCCTCAGGCCTGACTGCCATTGACATGTGCTCTGTGAGACCCTGCGGAGGTGTGGAGGTTTGAGCCCCACCTCCGTTCCTCACTCCAGGATTCCAAAGCTTTTCATTCAATGCGCATTTTTTGAGGTTCTACTGTATGCTCCAGGTGCTGTGCTAGCTAGCTCTCTCCAGTGTATTTTATCATAAAACTTATTTGGATGAGAATGGAGTCTGATGGGTTGAGGAGTGTGTGTGTGTCTAAATGTGCACTGGGGGGACCTGGAAAATGGTCAGAGAATGCAATGTGACAGCAACAGCCTTGGAACTCAGAGCAATTTATCAGGGGCAGTAATTCTTTGAGCTACAGAAACCAGATGCCCAGGATGTGGCCTTGAATCAGATCAGAAAACTGTCTGCAGAAAGGTGATTTGAAAGGAGAGCTTCCACCCACTCCCTAGTATCTCCTAAAGATCCAGCTGGAATAAGAACCATCTTGAAGATCATTAGAGAAAGTCCATTAATATCAAGGACAAAGGAAAACAGGGCTTCTGTGAGGAAGAAGCAGCTGGTGTGGCGTCCGCTGCTCCCTGATCTTGTGTCTGGAATGCAGCCCTCCACCCATGACGTCTAAATTACAACCACAACTAAAGCTAACATCTCTGAAGATGACTTGAGTCAGTAAGTGCTTGGACTGCTGTTCCCTGGTGGCGATGCTAATCTTGGCTTTCCTTCCAGGTTCTCAGGGTGATGCATTTTGGTACCTAAAGGAAAGGGGGTGTATCTTGCTGTGACTGCCTTGCCCCAGATTTGTTAGTATCAGAGCCCCAGTTATGAGACACCCCAGGGAAAGAGGGACCTTCCGTCTGCACCAGGAGGCATCATCCGCAGAGAACGAACTTGCAAGAGCACTGAGCAAGAGAAACTGGGAGACCTTGTCTTTTCAGGGATTTGGTTCATTCTCTGCTGAAAAAGCCAAGCCTAGATACTAGGATATAAGAAAGGCCTTATGCAGAGGCCTTAAATGGTCAAGTCTGATCTAACAAATACCTTTATCTTGTAAAAACTCCAACATAAAGATATTGACAAGAGCAGTTCTGGAAAATTGGAGATTGGAGCAGGCAGGCAGAGCCATTTCAGTTGTAATAAGTCAATTAATTGATTGTATTTGCAACACACCCACCTGTGCATATGTGTTCAATGACAAGATTTTGCCTTAGGACTCAACGGAGAATAACATTATATTGAAAATGAAAGATCTGCTGTGACTGGCATATAAAAGAGATTGAATTATAAAACGTCTTACAATAGTAGCGTTTAGTTCAAAATATGACTAGTGTTCCTAATGAGACTTGATATGGATTAAAAAAAAAAAAAAGCCACCCAAAGACCCCATGATGGGTAGACTTGTTGTGTTAAATTAGTTGGAAAGACTTTGTATCATCCCTTAGTTGAATAAGTAATTTAGGTAATTTGAAGATGGTATGATTTTTTTTTAATTGTGCTAATTGCCTATCCTTTGTCTGGACATGTGAATGTAGGTTTAATAATTAAATTTAAGTCCACATGGAATGAGGAGAATAAAAGTGTTTATATTTTTATCAACTGTTTACTGCTTAAACATTTCCCCCTGTGGATTACGAGTTAATTTGGTTTTGGCAAATTAGATGCATTTTCTCTTAGCAACACTCTAGCAACTGGTCCTTAAATTGAGTCTAAAAGCCATTCAAGGCATCCAACCATTTGAGAGAAAAACTGCCACAATCATAGAGATCAGAGAGGAACTTCATAAGAATTGATCAGTGTTGAAATGGGGCAAGAATGGGAATGGAGAATTAATTACCAATGCTTTGTAATAAAAGTGGCTTATCATGTATTTAGACTGGCTAAAAATGCTACTGGTCACCTCAGGTTAACAAAAATATTAACAATACCTGTATTAGCTAACATTTATTGAACTCTTACCATATTTGAAGCACATGCTATGGAATTTAAACACATTATTTTATTAACCCTTTTAATTATCCTGTGAGGTGATATTATTCCCATTTACAGGCAAAGAGACCACAGAACAGAAGGAGTTAGTCATTCGCTGAAGGTCACACCACTGTGATTTGCAGGGTTGAAGTCTGAACTTCAGTTATCTGATTCCTAGAGCTCTTAGCCGCCAAGCCAAACTTCCTCCCATGCCTCTATAAAAATCAGTTTAAATGAGGGATGATAAATTTTATATGGTATTGCTAAATTTGCTGCTAACTATGGAATTTATCTAGAAAAAGGATTTCACTTGCTGTCTCTCTTATTTCTCAAAATAACATTCCCCCATGATAAGAGTTATGCAGGATTAAATGTAAATAGTTATAGCCACTTTGGGAAAATCTTTGACAGTACACTAAAGAAGGTAAAGATACATGTAGCTTGTGATTCAGCAATTTCACTCTTGGGCATATACCCAGTATAAACGAACACTTACATCCATCAAAAGACAAACGAGTCTTATGGTGCACGCAAGTGCAAAAATGTTCATAGTGGCTTTATTTGTAATAGCCCCAAATTGGAAACAACTCAAAAATCCACCAAGAGCAGAATGAGGTAGGGGAGCAGAAACTGTGGCATAATTCACATAGTGGAATACCACACACCATGAAAAAGAACAAAGCTACAATGACATACAACAGCATGGATGTCATGACACTGAGTGAAAGAAGAATATATAATGCTTGATTTCATTTACATGAAGCTCAAATACAGGCCGAACTAATTCTTGGTGAAAGAAGACAGAACAGTGTTGGAAGGCAGTGACTAGGAGTGGGAGTGATCAAACGAGTGTTCTGAGAAATGTTCCATATCTGGATGTGGGTGGTGGTTTCATGGGTGTGTGCATATGTTGAACTTCATCAAGCTATAAACTCAAGATGTGTACACTTTATTGTATTTGTTATACCTCGAGTTTTAAAAATGGGGGCATAACCCTTAGCAATAAAGCAACAAAGTAATATGTACTCATTATAGAACTGCACTGTCCAATACAGCAGCTGCTAGACACATGCGGTTATTTAGATTTAAATTTTAATGAATTAAGATTAAATTAAATGAAAAATTCAGTTCCTCAGCCACATTTCAAGTGCTCAATAGCCAAACATTGCTCGTGGCTACCGTGTTTTGGGCAGCAAAGACAGAACATTTCCATCAACACAGGATGTTCTATTGGTGGTTTCAATAGAAATTTGAAAAATACAAAAGTATATGGAAAAATAACTTACCACTTATAATACCCCCATCCAATGAAAACCATAATTAACATTTTATATTCCTTCCAGTCTCTTTCTAAAAGAATTTTTATGACATTACACGAGTGATCTATGAATGCATTCTTGTCCTAAAATAATTAAATACTGATTAACCAAAACTCCCCTTGACCACCCCCTGCAATCCCAGAGCTCTCCCTGGTGATAACCACTCTAGCTGGGGTAGCATGTATCCTTTCAGACCATTTTTGCATTCATTTGTAAACACGCACGTATCTGTATGGAAATACAAGCAGTGTCATTAACCCCACCCCAGCTCAGGGAGCTTCCATCTGGTTCAGTCCAGTCTTCCCCAGTGCATGTGAAGGGTGTTATCTTCACCATCCACACCCCACCAGGGGTCTAGAGCTCTACTCCCCCTCACCTTGAGCTACGCTGTCCCAGGATATTGTAAGAACAAATGTCACCTGGGGCAAGTCAGACAGGGGAGCACCCAGGTGCTACTCCAACTGGGTGCTCCCAGGGCAAGGAGCTGACTATAAATCAGGCAGTATTACTCCATAGTCACTGTATGGAGAGCTGGCCCGTGGTCCAGGGCCAGCCTGGCTGACGGTGGTGGTTGCTAGGGTGAAGTCTGGGACGTCTGCAGGCAGGGCTCAGCTCCCACTGGGGCCTCTCACAAAGGTCTTTTGCTGCTTTCTCACGACAGTGGAGTACCGAACTCTTTTGTGAAGCTGCCCAGGATCCTGTTGGTACTAACATCATAATCTTCTCTCTGAGCAGCGCTGCAGGGACTCATGGCACAGGTTCCCTCTGACTCAGACCAGTACAACTCTTGGTGTTTACCTTTTGAGTTCCATTCTTAATTCATTAATTTTTAAACTTTCTCCATTTTAATATATGTGTTTATAGCTATTAAGGTCCCCCTAAGTGCCACTTTAACATCTTCCAAGTTTTGATAGTATTTGCATTGTCATTTAGTTTTAAATATTTTATTTCCATGAGATTTGTTCGACTCCTGAATTTTTTAGATATGTGCTTTTAAATTTCCAAATGTATGTATTTTTTCCTGCCACTTTTGCTTTGTTTTTGATACTTATTCAGTTGTATTATATTCAGAGAATATAGACTGTACGATGTTGGTTATTTGATTATTACAACTTGCTCTGAGGAATAGTATGTAGTTAATTTTTGTAAAAGAATGTTTATCATTGAATTTTTGGGTTCATGATTATACGTTCATTACATGACATTTGTTCATTTTACTGTTTACATCTTCTATTTCCTCGTCATTTTTTGATCAGCTTGCTCTATTAATTTCTGGAAAAGGTGTATTAAAATCTCCTTTTATGATTGTGGATTTATCCAATTTTCCTTGTATTTTGCTTATTTCACATTGTGTATATTTGAATCAATGTCGTTAAGTTGTACTCTTTTTCAGTTAGATTTTTACTGACGTATAGTATGCACAATTTATTTATTCATACTACTGTTGATGGATGCTGTGTCCAGCTTGGGGCTATTAGAAATAATGGTGTTGTAAATATTCCTGTATTTTTGGGGGGGAATTAATACATTTTTGTAGGAGTGGCACTGTAAGGCAATAGAGTGTGCTTATGCTTAGCTTTGGTAAGATACTGCTAAACAGTTTCCAGTAGGTACCAACTGACCCTTGAACCAGCTGAACCCAGCAGTGAGTTATCAACACTCAGCACTGTCTGCTTTTGGTTTTAGACATTCTGTAGGGTGTGTAGCAACATTGCACTGTGGTGACAATTGGCATCTTGCTGATGATTAATAAGTTGAACACTGCTGTTTATTGTCCATTTGGATATCCTCTTATGTAAAGTGTCTTTTACTCATTCTTCTGTTGGCTGGTTTATCCTTTTCTTATGGATTCATAGAGCTCTTTATATATTCTGGATAGAAATCCTTTGTACTTAAAATGTCTTCTTCTCTGGGGCTTCTCTTTTCACTCTTCACTTTTTTTTTTTTAAATGAAAAGCTGTTCTGACTTTTAATGTATTCCAGTTTATTGATTTTTTTTTTCTATGATTAGAACTTTTGGGGACCATATTTAAAAAATCTTTGCCTGTCCCAAGATCATGAAAATATTCTCCTGTGTTTTCTTCAAAAAGCATTATTTTTTGCCTTTTGCATTTAGATCTACAAGCCATCTGGAAATTCTTTTTGTGTATGGAGTAAGGTGGGTTCAAGATTCATACTTTTCTATGTGGATAGCCAGTTGGCCCTATATCTTGTATGGAAAAGATGATCTTTCCCCCAGTGTAGGGCCTTGGCACCTTTGTCCTTGTTTAGGTGACCATATATGTGGGTCATACATGGTTTTTCTGATTCTCTGCTCCTACCTCTGTCACCCATACCTCTTTCTGGGTCTTTTTTCTGTGTCCTTCTTCTACTTTTCAGGATCCTTGTGATCACATTGAGTCCACCCAGATAATCCAGGATAATCTCCCCATTTTAAAGTCAGCTGATTAGCTATTTTAATTCTATCTGCAGCCTTAATTCCCCTTTGCCATGTAACCTAACATATGCACAGGTTTGGGGGATTAGCGTGTATATGTCCTTGGAAGGCCGTTATTCTTCCTGCTGCAGCGAGCAGTCCAGTTTTCCTGCATCCTGACTGGCATTTGGTGTCGTCACTGTTTTCTGCTTCAGTCATTCTGGTGTGTGTGTGTGGTGATACCGCATTGTGTGGCTTTAGTTTGCGTTTCCCTAGTGGCTAATGATGTTGAACATTTTTTATGTGTTTACATGCCATGTGCATATCCTTTTCAGTGAAATGTCTGTTCATGCTTTTGCCCATCTTCTAACTGGATAGGTCGGGGGGGTTTACTGTTGAATTTTGAAAGTTCTTTATATAGTACAGATACTAGTCCTCTGTTGGATATGCGGTTTGCAAATATTTTCTCCCATACTGTAGCTTGTTTCTTTCATCCTCTTAACAGAGCTTTTCATACAGCAAACATTTTTAATTTTGATGAGTTCAAATTTAGCAATTTTTCCTTTTTATGAAACATGCTTTTGCTCTCAAGTTGAAGAACTCTGCCTAGCCCTAGATCCTGAAGATTTTAATTTTTTTCCAAAAGTTTTACAATGATAGGTTTTACATTTACATCTATGATCCTTTTTAAGTTAATTTTTGTATAAATTGTGAGGTTTAGGCAGAGAACCCATTGCCTGTGACTATCCAATTGCGCCAACACCCTTTGTTGAAAAGGCTACCCCTCCTCCAGTGAATTTCTTTTGCACCTTTGTTAAAAACCAGCTGGGCATGTTGGAAAGGGTCTATTTCGAGGTTCTCTGTTCTCATCCATTGATCTATGTGTCTATCCCTCCAGTGACTGATACCCTACTGATTAGTGTAGCTGTACAGTAGGACTTAATATCAAGTAGCATGATTTCTCCCATTCTACTTTCCCTTGTCAAGATTGTTTTAGCTATTCTAAGGGGCTGTTCCTTTCCATAAAATTTTTAGAATAAGCTTGTCTATGTTAAAAAATAAAAGCCTTGCTGGAATTTTTATAGGAATTGTATTAAACTTATAGACATCTTCACTATGTCAAGTCTTTTAATCCATGAACATAATATGTCTCTTCATTTATTTAGGTTGTCTTTTCTTATTCTTACATGAGCATTTTGAAATTGTCAGCATGCAGATTCTGTACATATTTTACTAAATGTATACATAGGTATTTCATTTTCTCTGGGGTAAAAGGTATTATGTTTTTAATTTTGTTTTGCACTTGTTCATTATTAGTATATAAAAATGTGATGATCTATGTGTCAGTCTTATATTCTGCAATTTGTTGAACTCATTTATTATTCTAAGAATTGTTTGTAGATTCCTTGGGATTTTCTAGGTAGGTATTTTTAATGTTATTTTTATAGCCAATTCTTATATTTATTTATCCACATGATCATGTCTTCATTCTTGCTCCTAATGTTGTTCATTTATGTCTCCTTTTTACAAATTAGATTCCCAAGCTATAAACTTAAAAAAAAAACTTTTGTTTCTGTTAATCATCTCTGCTACTTTTTTTGTCTAGTTCACTAATTTCTGGTTTTTATTTTCACCAATTTTTTCTACGTTTATTGGTTTTTCTCTAGCTCCTTGAATTAAAGCTTAATTTTTAGAAACCTTTTTGCTTTTGAATAAATTCACTGAAGGTTATAGATCCTCTGCATATTGTTTTAGATAAATCCCATGAGTTTTCTATGTCATGTTTTTGTTCTTATAAAAAGTTTGTGTTTCAGTATGGGATTATGAAAAAAGCTTCTGGAGGTGGACAGTGGTGATGGTTGTACAACAGTGTGAATGAACTTAATGCCACTGAACTGTACACTTAAAATTGGTTGAAATTTTATGTTATGTATATTTGACCATGGTAAAAAATAAGTTTGTAATTCCGATTTGAATTTCCCCTTTACTACGAGAGCTCTCCTGTGTATTTTTAAAAATTTGTCAGGCAGATGGTTTTGTGGTGGTTGCTGCTGTTGTTTCATTTGATTATTTTATTTTAAATCCTAGTTTCATTTTTGTGGTTTGTGAAGGTATCATGTATGGTTTCTGGTTTTTTGAGGTTTATTGATTTCTTCTGTGGCATAAATATTTTTAATTTGGCAGAAAACTTAGTATGTTCTTGAAGAAAATATGTACTTTCCAATTATTGAGTAAAATATTTTAGGTAACTTTTCACATCAGCTACTTAATTATTATCAAACCATCCATATCCTTACTTCTGTCTATCTGATCTGCTTTCCTGAGAGATGTGTCAGAAATCTCCCACTTTGATTTAAGACTTGTGTGTTCCTTCTACTATGTCAAAGCTGTATTAGTAGATTCATGTTTATGCCTACTACATCTTCTTGATGGATTATACCATCTATTACTACGAAATGGTCTCCTTGGTTTTTGTTATGTGGATTGCTTTGAATTTATTTTTTGATGTTAATATTGCAACTCCTACTTTTTAAAAAGTATACAGCTAATGTATCTTTTTCTATGATTAAAAATTATTTATTATTTTAATAAAATAATTCTCTAAGGCTTATAATGAAAAAAAAGTCCTGTTTTTACTCCTGATTTCAGTTCCCTAAGGCAAAACCTTTCACCTTTTTCAGCTATTCCTTCCAATATTTCTCATTATATTAAAAAAAATGCTTTTCTGTTATTTTTTCAATTTTGTATATTACTTATTGACTTTCTATGGAAGTTGAAGAATTAGCTCTCACACTCTCTCTCTTACCCTCCTCCCTCTATCCTTCCAGTGTGATTAAATTATAATTTTTGCTTAAATCAACGTTCAGTGTTTACATCATGATAATTACCCAAACATTATTCACAGCTGGTTCTTGTAATTAATTATGCTTTTATTTCTTTTCTTGTAGAACCTTTTGTTCTCCCTGGAGATGATAATTACCTTAGTTTTTTATTTTTTCATTTATTTTCTTTGTTTCTATTACTGTATCGCAAACCTTACTGCAGAAATATGCATTTTGTCTCAGCATATTCTTAAAACTGGGATATTTGATCAGTTTTTTCTTTCTTTAGAGACATGCCTCTGATGCCGTCCTTCCTTCTGCTCCCATGCAGGCTGCCTGCTCGCTGGGCCTGCTGCTCGGTCCCACCCTGGGACTTCCCTGAACCATCATCCTCCAAATTACCTTTGCCCCGTCTGAGGTTGGACCTCCTGTTTCCTGGATCCTCTCTCTTCCTCTTCTTGGTTTACTGCCTCTTTTTGGTGGAGCACATTCTCTAGAGAAGCAGGAGAGGATTCTGGTTTTGTGGAGTTTAAAATATGTAATTTTACAGAATGACAATGACAGAAGATACCTACTTGAAGTGAAAAAAGAAATCAAAACAAATTGCATTTTTGAAAATGGCAGCAAATGCCACAAACATCACAAAATCCAGGACGTTAGCCTAACATTTAAACCATATGACACACCTCTATAATAATTTTCCTCCTGTAATTTTAGTTATGTCTCTATGCCTTTTGTATGAGTTGAGGTTCAATTGGAAGCCTATGGCACTAGAAGGAAAGTTTTCTTTCTGTCTATCCACCTATTATCTATTTATCTATCCATCTACCTACCTACCTACCTACTTACGTACCCATCCATCCCTCCGTCAGCTACCTATCCATCCGTCTATTGTCTGTCTACCTCTCTCTCTAGGGATCTGTTACAGGGCTTTGACTTTACACACTGTGGGAGCTGGTTAAACGTGCTTTATAAGGCTGCTGCCTTTGCATCTGTAGCTGGAGCTTGAAGCCCACAGGGCAGGCAGGGTGGAAAGGAAGCTGGATGTAAAACTGGGAGAGAGCAAGGACAAGCTGGAATCTCAGAGCATAAACTGGGACCTACAAGGACAGACTGGAACTGTCTTCAACCTTGATGATGTGGGCGTCCTGCGGGAGAAGCTGGTGTCCTCGCAGAAGTAAAAGCACACCTGACTCAGGACTTGGAGAACTGAAGGGGCTCTAGGGGAGGGTGGAGCCCCGCAGCCAGGAGGTGAGCCAGCAGGAAGGCAGCGGCATGTGTGAGCTACAGAGTGGCTGCCACTCCCCCTGCTCTAAACCTCCCTCAGTGCTGCCTCCTGTGGCCACCAAAGGGAGACACATAAGAAAGGGAATTCTGGGAAACATGGTTCAGCCCCGCCAAGTGGACACATTCCAGAGCCGCCAGTGCTTCTCTCTAGTGGTAATGATTTTACAATGTTTTATATTTTCTTTTTCTTTCTTTTTTTTTTTTAAGAAAGTAAAGTGAGGATTTATTAAGGGAGGGATAGTACACTCTCAAGGGGAGAGCAGCTGCCCCAAGTTTCTCATTTTATATTTTCCCCTGAGAGAATAAAACGGTGACTTAGTCTTTCTTTTAGCATGTTTGATCAAAATTTGTCTTCTGTTATTCCTAGTTGAGATTCATAAAACATGCGACTTCACACAATTGGACATGATGTTATAATGCGATTAGAGTTTTGTGTCCCACAGATATAAGAATTCTGATAAATTCCATTTCACGTGATTCCCACTCAGAAAGAAAAGAAAATGTGCCCTCACGTTTACACAGTGATTTGGTTGGGTGCGGAATTCTAAGTCTGAGGCTCCTTTCCCTTAGCATTTGGAAGGTATTGCTCTGCTTTGCAATACTGAGTATGTTCCTGACGGAGAGGCCGCTGGCACTCGCCACGCTTCAGCGAGACCTGAACTCATTGCTTACAATTTTGCACACCTGATGATGGGAATAATTTTCCACAGACCAGCTTCTGATTCCATACATCTCAAACCTTGTTTTCCCTCTTCTGCCCACACACATAACTGCCAGATGCCGCAGAACAGCTTCATATTATGATACAACATATGGCCTTGCCCCTTCCAGTCACGGTGCCGGGTACACTGGTCCAGTGGGTGACGGGAGTACCCCCAAGCATCATTTTTACAATCAGATATGACAATAACAACGATATAAGGAAGTGGTTGAAAACCAGATAAACATATATATGTCACTGAACCCAAACCACAAGTGTCCCTAGCTCAGTATGGTCTTAATCTGATCCCAGATATTCCTGCAGTCTCTCTATCAGCACCTGGCACAAACTAGACTTGTGACTACTTTGATGACAGAACGTGGCAGAAGTGACATGTGACTCCTGAGACTGGCTTTTAGGAGCCTTGCAGCTCCCTCTTTCGCCCTCCTGATCACCAAGATGTGAAGGAGCCCCATCTACCCTCCTGTTGGATGAGAGGCCGCACAGGAGAGAGCTGAGGAGCCCCAGCCCACAGCCTTTACCAACGGCCACGCATGGACGGAGGACATCCTGGACTCTCCAGCCCCAGTCAAGCTGTCAGCTGACAGCAGCCACAGGAAGGACCCCAGGCAAGACCAGCAGAACTGCCCAGATCGCCAACCCACAAGACTGTGAGAAACAATAACCATTTTTGTCTTTAACCACTAAGTTTTGGAGTGGTTTGTCATGGAGCAGCAGATAACCGGACACTTGTAAATCACATAACTGCATATAACTGGGTTTTCAAAAACCCAGTTTGAATGCCTTTCTTTTCATTGATAACAAATTATTCACAATTTATTGTACTTAATGGTCTGTTCGTATCTCTTTCTAACACCTTATTTTGAGTTTCCTGTCTAACATGCTTCCTCTCCCCCTTTCTTGCCTTTTGTTACATAGGTCAAATTCTATTTACTGTATTTTTCTTCTCATGATCTGACTATTACAGATTCTATTTCCATTCTTCTGGCTTTTCTATTCAGGAAACAGAGGACTGTATTGGAACCTGCTTTCCTCATTTTTCTTTGGCTACAGGGTGTGCTTTGGAGGTAATTAGGTTGAATTTTACCTATCAGAAGGGAAGCTACTGCTTGTGGCCTAGAAAAATATAAAATATAGAATAAAGCAATCAGAATCACCGCAGGAGCGGCGCCCTCAGGGTCTGTCCGTGTGCGGGTGCGCGAGTGCATGGTTACTGGAACACGGCAGGAGAGCAGCCCGTCTGCGGCGGCCCTGGGCTCGTCGGCCCCCGCCTGGCACCTGTCAAGAGCGTCCGCAGACGTACCCAGTGTCTCCAGTTGCCCTGGCTCAGCCTCTGCGTTGCCGGGACCACACTTTGGGCAGGCTTCCCTCTCCCCTCCAGGCCCCCTGAGCCCCGGCCTCAGCACGCGCAAGAGCAGCGGGATGAGCCCCTCCCTCGTCAGCCTCTCCGGGAACGGCCGGGCCACAGCGGGCGCTCTTCCTGCCAGGCCTCACTGGGGCTTCCCCTCGCACGTCCCGCCTCCCCTCCGAAGGCTCTGCTTATCTCGGCCCGCCTCTCCTCTACCCTGTGAAAGAAAATCCTTTTTCATTTTGATTTTAAGGCGTTTGCAGATTTCTGAGATGGGAGTGTTCTCCCTGTTGCAATAGACTTTCTTTCTAGTTAAAAATCTCCACCTAAGGCTGGATTTGCGTTTATTTGACAAGGTAATAGTCGTCACTTGTTTAGCATAAAAGCCTGGATAACATCAGAAACCTGGAAGGTAAACTCCTAGGGGCAGAAGCAATGGCCCCTTACTTTTTTTCCCCAAGAACTTAGACTGTTTTTGAAACAATTGGTGCTACATATGTGTTTTATGAATGAATGAATGAGTGAACAAATGAACAGTTGCTGGACTCAGGAGACAGAGAGACAGCCTGGGAGACCTGGGGCCTGGTCCCTCTTTGCCCCAGAAGCTAACTTCTCCCTGTTCACAGCTATAACTACCAGAGATTCCGGAAGCACACCCTCTGCCCTAGAAATGTGTGCAGTCATGGGGAGAACTGGAAGTTACTTTTCTGAAGGAGCTACATCGTTTAGAAGCAGATCTTAAAAGTCCTTGCTCCTGCAGGAGAGGATGACTGAGTGACAGCAATGGAGTCACACGGTTAACCATGTCAGTCTCACACGAAGTTAAAACAATGGATAGAGACGCACAAATCTGTGCCACTTACTTGAGCTCCCTGCCACCCTTTGCCTTGCTTTCTCCAAGGTCCCCTTCTCCAGCTTCTTGCGACTGGACGCACACATGTGTCTCAGCAGCCGCCTGGCTGCCCTAGGGACTGAGGCAGGAAGTTGCTGTGTTAGGCTCAGCTGTTCTTGATAAAACCCAGTCGCTAAAATCTGACCACCCTTCCCCCACCCCCAAGCTGCTGCTAAGGCGACTCCCTTTGCCAGGCGTGTTTATCTTTTCATCACTCTTGACCAGCTCTGGACTATTTCTGGATCCCATATCTGTTCTCTGACAAATTCCACATCCCCGCCAGCTTCCTGGTGTCTATAACTCTGCAAGGCATGGGAAAACGACATTGTCTAACCGAACCAGCATCCCACTGTGGCAAAAAAATAGATTCGTCCAAAATGATTTGGCACCCATGAGTGTCCCCAAGTCACAGAACAGCCCCAAATCACTGGTTTTCCCCGTGGAGAGGTTTTGCAAACACTAACCCATCTTTGAGCATTTTTATGCTCTGATTTTAATTTGGATGGATTTTACTCCTCTCTTTACTTAAAAAAATCATTTAAATCCATTTTTAGCTGATTATTCCTTCTCTGAACTTTTTCTAGGACAGCTAGAAACAATGTAATTATCTCACAGGGAGGCTATTTCCCCTTCACCTGGTGTGGGATCTCCCGTGCTCAGGCTGCAGGCTGGGTTACTTCTCCTCCCACTGGCCTTGCTTGTAGCCAACCTGTAGTCTGTGAGAGGGCGAGGGAGGAGTGGCTGCATGGAGCGGAAGCTGGCTCACCAGTACCTGATGACACAGGTGCATCTGATCTGTGACCCTAAGGTGCTCCCTCTTCCATGAATGCGGGCTGCAGCCCAGCAGCTGCATCTTATCTCTCCCTGCCCGCCTCCCCAACGCAGAAAATTGAGGATGTTATGTTAGTGAAACCCTCCCATCGCTCACATTGCAGAGTGCTCCCTGACTTCTCTCAGTCATGTGAAAGGCCTGGAAGCAGTTACTCTGATGACAGTACCACCTCGTACCTATCCAGCTACACAGTCGCCCAGCTGTGCATCAGTCTAGAAAAGTCACCCTGAAACCCAGTTCGAGTTTGGGGAGGCGACACACTCTTGTTTTGTTCCAAGAGCTGTTCTTTTGTGGACCTTGCAATGGGTTGTGCAGGGGGAGGGGGGTGCAATGCCTTCCAGGCCGTGTGCAGCGGCCTGACTGAGGAGGGAGGGGGTCTGTTCACAAGTCTGGGATGAGACAAGTACTTCTAAATCAATCAAGAGTTCTCATCTCCCCAAAGACACATTATAATGCTCAGGTGAACACAGCTACTGCGTTAGACTGGGCACGTCAAACTCTCACTATTGTGTTGTTTTCTTGATTGCCTTATGAAACTAAGTAAAGTTATGTTTCCTGATTCAGAAGTTGCAATGAAAATAACCCTTCGTGGAAACAAAAGGTGGAAATTTTGCTTAGCGGATATGTTGGCTCTTTGCAGGGCACAGCTGATCCTGGGAGCTGTTCCAATAAGGACACATTCTGTAGCATATCAAGCAGCGGGCTGAACCCGGCAACAAAAGTACATTCTCCCCAGCTCTGAGGGATCTGAGTTGAAAGATGGAGTTTTAAACTGTTTTCATGATTTCCCTGAAGGTCTTAGTGAAATCACAAACGATATGAAACAAGAGATTGTTGATATCTTGTCCAAATGCCAATTTGCTCATCTGTCTACCCAGGGGCAAATGATGCAAATGTAAGTCCTGGAAAATTCCATTCAGTCTATGAACTTCTTACCAAAGAAAAAATAACAAATCTTACCTGCTAAATGTACGTAACACTGCTAAAAAAAGGGGGGGGGGACTGATTTGCTTACCTATGGTATTGAGATTTTCATAATAAAAGTTTAGGTCATTTTTCCACTTCCTCAAAGCATGCAGAAGCACTTAATGAGATTTTTAATTTATAGAAGCAGAAGAAGGTAGCCTCCTTAGACACATGCTTACAAGATGTCTTATAGAATAGATGTTAAAGCACTGGCCCACTGTAAAATAATATTTTCCACGTGTGGGACCAGAGGATAGTTCTTCTCTAACTTGGAGATACATTGAGGATGAGAGAGGAGAAAGGGGTTACTGTGAAATGTCATTTCTCCAAAACTGCTTGAAGATCTCCGAAGAGGCCACAGAAGATCAACTGAGTGCACCTGGCTCGTTCCATTTAGGTGTAGGTTGTGACAAAAACTTATCCACTGGGAAAAAAGCGACTCATTTCTTGGAAGTCAGGCTGCTTCAGAACTCAAAAAATTCTCATAGTAAGGGATGGCCAAGTTGGACAGGACCTTCTCAATTCCTTTGTTGTCAGTTATTTGAAATCCAAGTTCAATTTCATAAGTTCAGATTGCCTCTGTGCTTTAAAACCATTTTTCCTGAAAAAAGAGGCTTCCCTCATGGTGACATTTGATGTGCTTCCAGATGTTTTAAAATGATGGACATTTTAGACTTGGAGAGCTTACAGGATGAATTTAGGGACACAAAAGACCTGAATAACAAACAACTGGTCTCCCAAAATGAGCCTGTAGGTACACAGAGGATGGGCATTTTTGGAAAGGTGGAAATTAATTCCTGCAAGTCCAAAAATCTGCTGACACTAGCAAGTAAAATCTTAAGTATTCCAGGCTCAAACACTTTTCTTAAGAGGACATTTAGCACAATGTCATCATGTGGAGGAACCAGTGAGGTTCGGCTTGAGGAGAGCAGAGCTGCAGTCAAAGTGACTTTTGCATTTGCCTCTATTTGGGGGGAGGTTATAGCTCAGCACTCAAGAAGTCATGGGTTCAATCCCCAGTTCCTCCTCCAAGTGGAAATCAATGAATAAACCTAATTACCTCCCCCTCATAAAAACAAACAATACAAGCAAATACAGTTGTCTGTATTCAGTTTTATCGCTCCATAAAAGAAAAGAAGGCTGTCATAAAGGCTGCAGGCAATTCAGAGAAGTGCGATTGGAAAAGGAAGCCGAAAGAGTAAACATATGCGGCAGTGGCATGGGTCCGAAGGCAACACGTCGTTGTTATTTTTTATTAAATATAGCTAATATCTGTTTAACTGATACTACTATATTAATATATTCCTTTCTAGAAGTCTTCCATGTATGTATCTTAAGAATATACAGTAATTGGTCTACACAGTTTAAATATCCAGTAGACTTTAAAAAGTTAAAATAAATTGCTGGATCAGAGGATAGAATATAAAAATATTGTTTTATATTTTATCTCACACATATTAATGTTAATTAGTCCTACTGTTATTCACCACTAATTGCTACTGTTAATTGTATTGTTTAAATAATAGCATTTACATAACAGAAAGTAAACAATACAGAATACATCATTTCAAATAAACACCTATTTTTACACTTGTATAGTAAAATTTAAAAAGTAAATTCACATATGTATATACTTATTTATCACATATTATATTATTATGATTTTTTTTTTGGTCTGGCATGGCCCAGCTGTCTTGGATTGGCTTTCTAAAAAGTTGGTCATCCTATTTGCCACTAAACATAATGCTTCTGAGATTCTTCCATGCAGTGTGTATCAGCTGTTCAATCGTCTTTATTGCTTGGAAGCACTCCGTAGCATGGATAGACACCTGTCTCTTCTTTTCATTCATTCACTAGCTGCTGGACATTCATGCTGTTGCAGTCTGGGGTGACCATGAATAGCGCGATTTTAAACATGTGCATGCAGGTGTTTGTAGGAACATACATGTTTATTTTTCTTGAGTAACTACCTGAGAGTAGAATTGATTGTTTGTACAGTAAATATAAATGCAAACTCTCATCTTGCTTTCCAAAGCGGCTGCACCATTTTGCGTTGCCCCAGCAATGTCTGAGTTGCTCTGAATCCCAGCTAGTACCTGATAATTTCAGAGTTTTTAAAAACTTTCCTTTTTCAGCCATTCTAATAGATGAAGAGTGGTATCTCATTATTTTAACCTCAGCCATTTTGATGGGCCATCACAACTGCCTGGAGTGGAGCTGAGACAGAAAGAAAACATAAAGAAAGCAAAGTTCCCCAGTGAAACTGGAGACTGGGACAGGTGTGGAGAGGGCCCTGGGGAACTGTATGCGACTTGGAGCATATTTGGAGTAAAGAATCAGCTTGTGGCTGGGGAAGAGCAGGAAGAGGGATCAGCCAGACTCCCCCCTCCCCGATAAGCCCACACCTGCAGCCCTGAAAATTCTCAAGAGGAGAGAAGGAATGGGGGAGGGGAGGGGAGAACTCTTGCTCAGAAAGGTCAGTCTTATAGTGTGGCACCCATGCGTCTGCATGAAGGCAGCCTGCTGTCAGCCTCATCCCCTGCTGTGTCCCCAGAACCCGGCTCACTGCCTGCCTCATCACAGGAGCCCAAGAGATACTGTGGAATGAATGAACACATGTCTCGGGACTGCTGAAGTTGCTCCCTCCCACCATCCTTTCGTGAATCTGGCCCAGAAGCAGCACCGCCCTGCCTGCCAGCCCAGGGAAAGCCCCTTTGCTCACCAAGGCCCAATTCGTGGCCCATCTGGCCACTTCCTCACCCCTCTCACCCCGTCCACTCCAAGCACCTCCCTTTCTATTGCTTCCCCTCTGGGCAATTGACTCAGCCTCCTGACAACTCTCCCTGTGCCCCTAGCCCCCAACTCTCCCCACTTTCTGATCTACCTCATCTGCACCAGATGCCCAATCCTGTGCTCTCACAGCCAAGCATCTGCACTGGCCCTGCAGTGCCCACAAGAGAAAAGCCAACCGGCAGTCTGACCCTGGCTCCCTTCCTCCCACTGGTCTTTTGGCAGCTTGGGATTTTGATCAAATTCAGCTTCATGTCTTTTATCCTCCCCTTTCCTGCTACAGCCATGACCGATCCAGCCTTTCGGGCCCCTTAAGAACCAGGCAGAGGTGGATTTGAGCTCTGGTCTCCTTATTTCCTAACCTAGGGGACATTGACAAATTCCTTACCCTGAGCCTCAGTGTTCCCTTCTCTAGAATGGGCAATAAAAATACCTACTTTTGTGTGGTGGTAAGGAGATTGTGTGAACAAGGGGCCTAGCACATGGTAGGTATTTAAAGAATGGTAGATATGATTTTTGGTAATTCCTACCTCAAATAAAAAACAAAAAAAGGTTAAAAACAGTAGTATAATTAATTTTTTTCAAATCTACTTCCAGACAGAAACGGAAGGATTCTTCCCTAGGATCATCAGAGGAAATGCCTGGAAGAGATAGGGTTTCAAGTGTGGTGCTGCTGCGTCCGAGTACAGTGCCCCGACCCTGGCATTTGGGGTATCCCCCAACCTAAAGACTCACACACCCTAAAGAGGAGCTGGTTAATCTAGGTGCCCCCTCTAGCTTCCCTCTGCCCACAACTCCCTACCCCCCTGCTCCCTGGCCAGCCTCCCTGTTTGAGAGAGTGGCCTCACGGGTTAACAGACTAAGTGCCTGATAGGAAGCAGTAGGGAGGGGAACCAGCAAAGAACTCTCGCTCTCCAGTGTGGACGATGGGGATCATCTGTGTGAGCCTCGTGAAAGGGAACATAAAGATAAACGAATAGACCAGGAGCTCCCTGAGGGCAGTCACTGAGCTGAGACTGGGCACAGGGGTCCACAAAGAGACTAATGATGGTTGGAGATCTTCCAAGAAGGGGGCCTTCAGAACTTCTCCAAAGCCATGGGCCTCCTTGGAATAGAAAGTTCTCCAGCATTGATGGTATTTTAGAAGGAGCATCGTGATGGAGTTCCGGGGAAGAGCGTGAAGCTCCCAGTGGGCTCTTTGATTAGGTGCCCTCTCAAGGCGGCCTCGTTCTGGGCTCTACAGCTGACAAGGCTTTGGGGATTCAAAGGGCTCCCAGCTGCTTGAAAAGCAAAAATAAAGAGAAGAAGCTCATATGTCAATAAAGCAAGTCATTAGGGAAAGTCATTAGGCCAAGCAACGTCAGCACGAGGAGACGTGTACAAAGCTGGGTCATTTTTAGTATTTGGTGAAGGCACATTATTCTTTTGACAATAAGAATAAAGAAAGCAATTAGAAACTCCAGGAAAATCAAAAGCTGTACAAAAAAAAAAGCCATCAACCAAATATAAAGCAAATGAAAACGTGGCAAGCTTTTGAGCAATTGATGGAGCCTAAGAAAATTGAATACATGTGACCTTGATGCATTCTTAACCATCCTTCAAGTGGCCTGGGCATCAAGACACTGGATCAGAAGGGAAGGAAATATAATCCTTGGGTACATATTCCCTGGCTCAGCAGTGAACCATCCTCATATAGGCAAGAGAGTGCAATATTGGTTTATCGATTTTTAAAAAACTTTTAAAGCCAATCTAAGGACAAAATGCAACTGTCGTAATTATGACTTCAAAACAGCATTTAAATATTATCATCTTGTAAAGTGTAAGGCAATGACAGACAGGCTGAGAAGTAGATGAGTGGCGGGGAGGAGAGAGGAGGAGAGATGCTAGTGGTAACTTTCTCAATTTAAACAGTAAGGAGGCATCAGATGTGTCTCCACTCTAGGGAGTAGGAAGGAAGGTGCACTGTTAGAGCTCAAATGTAACCAATAGAAGAACCAAGGCTATTTTAACTAGTGAAAACCAGGAGTAGGGGAGGGAAGAATGGAAGCATATAAGTGAGCTAAGCCCCGATTTTCTGTAGAAGAGTTAGGTTCCTAAGGCTGTCACAACAAAGTACCGGGTGGCTTGAACAACAGAAGTTTACGGTCTCACAGTGCTGGAGGCTGGAAGTGTGAGATCAAGACATCGGCAGGGCTGGTTCCTCTGAGACTGTGAGGGAGGACCTGCTCTATGACTCCTAGCTTCTGGAACCTGCTGGCAATCTCTAGGCTTGTGGGTGCATCACCCGAATATCTTCCTTCACCTTCATGATGTGTTCTCCTCTGTGTCTTACATGGTGCTCCCTCTGTGTTCGTCTTTTATAAGGACACCAACTTCATTGGATTAGGGCCTACCCTCATGACTTCATTTCAAATTGATTACCTATTTAAAGACCCTATTTCCAAATAACGTCACATTCTGAGGCACCGGGGACTTCGACATATTTTTGGAGGGACTACAATTCAGCCCATAACAGAGTCATTAGATATTGTCTAAAGTTTCCATATCAAGACATGGTAGTCTATGCATATAATTTAGATTTATGCAGGTCATTATCACTTTAATCCAGGCAAGGGGGCCCCTGCCCTGAGCACAGTGCTTCAGAGGGCTCTGCCCTGACCCTCCTCTAGTCTAGAGTTGCCAGATTTAGTAGAATTTCAGATAACAGATAGAGGTTTTTTAAGCATAAGTATGTCCCATGTAATATTGGAGATATATTTATACTAAAAAATTATTGTTGTTTATCTGAAATTCAAATTTAACTGGGTGTCCTATATTTTATTTGGCAACCTTACCTTGGACTTGCCTTTCAAGGGGAATTTTCAACCTAGAGCCTGCACCCTCACTTTTGGACTAAGTTTTGAGGGCTTGGGACCCTGGAATTCTCTGCCCAAATGAAAGGACCTGATCCTGCTTCCAGGGCCTCTGTAAGTATTTTCACTGACCACCCCACCCCGGGCAGAACTACATCAGGAGGTGTGCACCACTCGGCCTGAGTCAGTTTGAGGGAAGTGGGGAGTGTGGATGGAGACTGAGTGTGAGGGCTGGGGTGTCCACTTCTGCACACACAGGACCCCTCGTGGTACAGGATGGAGCCTGGGGTGGGAAGAGAAATAGGACGCCTGTAGGCTGGGGACTGGGGGCGGGGGGGTGGCTCTGCCTGCCTATTTAGGTCTGGGTGGGACTCTAAGGGGTCCAAGACATTCACGTTTGAACTTGGCCTTCAAGTGGTTATGAAGGTACATTTGTCAAGGTGGGAGACTAGAACATATTATGTTGTTTGCAGGATTTATAACTTTTAAATATTTAGACATATGGTATGCGCACCCGCAATGTACTCTTGTCCCACACCCTGCAAACGGTCTGGGCAGGCCTGCTGTGTGTAACCACAGTAGAACTAAAAACAGAAACCATCCCAAGTTGTCGCCTCTGGGGAACAGATCGGGGAAAGAAGCCTGGGAGGCAGGGAACTGCAGCATTTTGTATTGAGCCTCTCTGTCCATTTGATTTTCTCTTGTACCACTTGCACTCTTTCCTTTTTTATGAAAATTATTCAAGTTCCCAGATCCTCCCTCAAGCCTTCTTGACCCGCAGCTCCCTTCTCTCAGCTTTACACCCCGATGCTGCGCAGCATCCGACCCTGCCTGGTGCTCTCCCAGAGGTCTCTGCAGCCGCCTGCCCGCCGGTCTCCTCTTCTTGCCATCCCCCAGACGTGGCCTTGGGCTGCGGTCAGCATGGCCTTGTTGTCCTGCCTCCCCGTGGCCAGCAGCCTCGGCCGGAGCTCCTCTCCTCCCTCCATCTCCAGCTGGGGCTCCCACCTGCACCCCCTTGGAAGCCCCTCAGGGTTGACAGAAGCCTGCAGCCCCGCCTCCAACCTCTTCTGCAGGTCGGTGTGGAGCAGCATTGCCTGGAAACTGCTGCATCCTGACCTGCTGATGAGAAGCAGGCGTTAGAAGGGCTCTCTCCTGTGGGCGAGAAGCTCTGCCTTCCTCCTGCTGCCCCCGGCCTCTCCCAGCCCTGACCTCTCAGGTCTCCAGCTCTCCCCGCTCTCCTCTCTCACCTTTCTCTCTCTGCCCTTGTCTCCCTGCTTCTACTTTCGTCTCTCTCTTTTTTCATTACTCTCTAGTCCTCTGCCTGCTATCTCTATTCCACTTTCCAGGAAGACACCGGGACCACAGTGACTCTCCCATTCTGGACCCCAGGCCCTGCTTTGCACGTGGCATTAAACTACCCCTGCCCCACCTTCTAAACCTGCACTCGCATCTAGTCCTGGCCTCTCAAGCTGATCCCTAACAAGTGGCCTTTGGCCTATTCCTGGTGCCCCATAGCTACATAAGGACTGGGATCCTGACCCTATAACTCTGGTTCCAGCCTAGAACCTTAATTCAAATACTCATTCTCATTTACAACACTTCCCAATCTCACCCCTAACCTATGGGAAGGGCTGGGGATGAACATTGGAGATTGGCTATGAGCCCTGAGTATGTGGCCAAGGACTGGGTTTCTGAAAATTGTGGGACTGGCCTGGGGAAAAACAAAAATAATTTCAAGGTCAGGGGTATAGCTCAGGGGTAGAACATTTGACTGCAAAAATAATTTCAGTGAAATATGCCCCAGTTAACACTGCTGCTGGAAATGGTGACTACAGACTAAGGGAAAGGTCAGGAGGGGGCAGTGAGGATGGTGCCAGGAGGGGGACCAGAAATGCCAGTGACAGAGAGGGCAGTGCCCCACAGAAGAGAGGGGGCAGGTGAGTCCCTGGACAGATGGAGGAGGGCTGGGGGGCAGAGGCTTCCTACTGGCCATTCTTCATCCACTCATTCAACACTATTTACTGAGCACCTGCTCAGTGGCCGGCCCTTTGGCAGGTGCTGGGGGTATCGCAGTGAACAGAACCAAGGGCTTGCCCAGGCGGAGCTCACATTCAGACGGGAGATGGACAAGCATTACACTCACAGCTATGCCAGAGGGAAGTGTTAGGGAGAGGGACAAATAAAGCAGGATGAGGGGACAGAGTGACAAGGGCTGTTGATATAAGGTGGTTGGGAAGGCCTACCTGGGGAGCTGGCATTTGAAAGTCTCCAAGGACTAGAAGACGTGAGTCCTACAAGTAAGGGGGGCAGAGTCCAGTCTGAGAAAAGAGCGAGCATAGTGGCCCCAAGGTGGGAGCAGGTGGAGATGGGCCCAGACCAGAAGCCAGAGGCAGAAATCCGGGGCACCTCCTGTTTTCCAAGGTCTGAGGAATTGAGACATAGGAGGGGAGAGGCCCTCACACCTGTGTTGGGGAGGGGTATGTGGAGAGGGAGAAAGGAATCGGGACTGAAGGCACCTGGTCAGCCTGTGGCCTGGCCTGCCGCCCCCACCCACAGCCTCGGGTGCCCACACAGTGAGCCGATGCTCGCACCAACCGCGTGGCCGCAGTGCGCACGCGCCAGCGAGCATATGGCAAACCAGCACGGGCTCATGTGTGTGCAGACAGAAACCACTGTGTGCGAGCACACGCAGTGCACACGGGGTCTTGATGTAAAGGTAGACGTGCACGAGAAATTCTAGAACGTCAGGGCTGAAGGACGTGAGACCTTCTTACCCAATTCCCCAGCTCCCACCTAGGACAGAGAAACTGAGGCCCAGGAGAGGCAAGGGTTTCTCAAGTCCCAGAACTTCGTGGTCCAGGCAGACTTCAGTATCCTCCCCGCCCCCACCCCCCTGCCAGGCACGTTGGCATTTGCCAAGCTCCTTCCCTAACCCTATATTCTCAACGACCCAGGCAAGACTCTCCCTCCCTGGAGACCCGCAGGCTTAACCACATCCCTCTAGGAGTCGCTGAGCTGCCTCCCATTTATTCCCAATTATTCCCACAAGCTGCGTGGAAGGAAAGTGGGGTTGAGACTGAGACAGGCCTGCCCTGCTCTGCCTGATGGCAACAGCCCCCCAACCACAGCGGGCCACACACCTGAGCCCCACTGTCTCCTCCCTCTCGGAGCCTCTTTCAGGGCCCACCAGAGCCTCTGTCTCCGTTTCCCTTTCTGCGTCTTGCTTTCTCTGCCTCAGGTCTATCGCTGGCTGTCCGTGATTCTCTGCTTGCTTTCTCTCTTTCTCCTCACCTCTCCCTTCTCTCCGTTTCTCAGTTTCTCGCCAGCTCCCTCTCTGCTGGGCCCAGTCCCTCTCACTCTATTTTCTCTCTCTCTCCAGGATCCTTTTTTGCCTTCCAGGAAAAGCTGACGTGGCCCCCTTCCTCCCCCTCTCCATCAGTCAGCAGGAGTGAGGCCTCTTTGGGGTGGGGGAGTCAGGCTGGCTGAGCAGCCACAGCTGGAGAGGGACTGGCCGGAGGGAGAGGCAGGAGGAATGGGAGGAGAAAGAGCTGGGCTTCTGCAGAGGGCTGGGGAAGGGGGAGCAGGAAGAAAAACTCTGCGGGAAGAAGTGAGCACCACCTCCCCGACTAGGGTGATCCACTGTCCTGGCTGGCCTGGGGTTGTCCAGATTTTAACACTGAGAGCCCCATGTCCTGGAAAACCCCTCAGTCCTAGGCAAACCGGACAGCTGGTCACTCTGTGCTGAGACCCACAGGAGCCAAGTGGGGCTGGCAGGAGGATGCTCCCAGATCTGGCCAATTCTCCCTCCCACTGTTGCAGGGTGGCTATGGATCCAGAGGTAGTGGAGGGGTTTTAGGGTCTGAGAGGAGCTCTCCAGTCCTGGGCCTTCGGGTCTCCATCTGTGATCTGGGGACAGTCAAGGAATCTACATACTCCCCAAAGACCCCCAGCTTCAGGCCTGAGCCCTGCTCTGGGGAGGCCAGGAGAGAAGACGGTGGCTCAGGCAGCCCACAGGGAGCTCCTGGCTAGGAGGAGGAAGGGGAGCTGATCTCTGGCTTGTCTCCTCGCCCGCCCACATTGTCTCCTGTGGGACAGGCTTTTCAGGAAGAACTTTCAGCAGCTGACAGTGCAGGGAGGGCAGAGGGGCTGCTCGGGGGTAAAAGCCCCATCCTTGGAGGTGCACCTCCACTTGTCAGGCTCAGCAGCGGGGGGCCCTGCGTAGCCCACTGTGAAGGGCCTTGGAGGAACCCGATGCTTCTTACTTGAGGCCCACTGGGCCCTGGTGGCCCTTGTCCTATTGTCCTTCCCGGTGGAGGTGGGGCACGCTGCACCCTCAGGTGGTGGTGGATCTGGGCAGCTGGGGAGAGGCTGCCAATGACCTGTCCGGGAAGACTCAGGTCTGCCTGGGTGGGCAGGTCCTTCTTGCTTCTCCTGCCATAGTCCCCACCTGGCTGTCCTGCAGTGGGATTCCAACGGAGGCCTAGTGTTCAGCTGCCATCAAGGTCTTTGATGATGGAGAACTGAGGGACAAGGGCTCTTCTCCCCCAGGAAGGCTGGCAACACACTCACCTACCCAACAGAGTGTGGGTCTCCCATTCTTAAAATGTCCTGTCCTAAGGAACCCAGTCTGGGCCCAGAGTCCCTGCTTGTAAAACGAGGAGGTAGAGAAGGAGACCTATAGCGTGCTCTCATTTTTGGCGTCTGATGTCCATCCCACCTGCCCATTCGTTGAGTCAGGTATTTACTGAGCATCTTCTCTGAGCCAGGGATGAACAGCAACTGGCGGGACAAGATGCCTGCCGTCAGCAGGCTTCCTCTCTAGTAGACGGGCCTCCCATTAAACACACGGGAGGACGCTTCTGCCAAGTGCACTAACTGAGGAAGCCTCTAAGAGGAAAGACAGAATCCCAAACTAGTAAGCAAACAGGAAAAAAAAGGCAACTTGAAGGAAACTAACAATGCAGATAGAAGGAAACTTAAAAAAAGATAAAAGAGGCTATTATTATCCTCAGAGAGATAAAATATATATACACGAAACAAGAACTGGGTGCAATATATTTTATGTTATTTTTTATGAACTATAGTGACAATGCAATATAAGGAGAACGTTCTGTAAATAATAAGGGATCTTTGAACATTAAAACTTACAAAGCAGAAACCTGTTAGAGGTGTAGAACGGTAACACTGAGAATCTCCTAGAAACAGGGACAGAAAGATGAAGAGATGTGACAAAGGAGGGAGAAGATAAGGAAGTTAGGGTCCCTCCGAAGAAACACAGTGTGGTTAGTTGGGGTTCCAGAAAGAGAGAACAGAGAACAAAGGTCAGGAAATCATAAAGGAGAAAATCAAAAACTTTTCTGGAGCCAAAGAGCATGAACTTCCAGCTTGAAAGGGCAGGCCCCTCACCAGGGCCCAGCAGGGCGAGTTCTCAGAACCCCAAGGGGAAGAGAAGGTCCGACCGGCCTCCAGAAAGAAAACTCGGGGAGCACGCCCGGAACCATGTCAGAGCAGCCCTGGGCGCTCCACACCAGCCCTGCAAGCAACGCTGCAGGACAGGCTTTAAGGCAGGGCCCACTTTTAAAGTCTGCGAAGAAAGATCTCCACCTGGAATTCGACGCCCAGTCAGACTGTCATTCAAGATTGGGGCAGAAGGAAGGGTTTTCAGACATGCAAGGTCCCAACGCATGTACTTCCCACGCACCTTTTCTGGGAGCCATTGGAGGACATGTTCCACCGAAATAAGAGCGTCAACCGAGAAGGGAAGCAAGAGATCCAACCCGAGGGAGGTGAAGGGAACCCCAAGCAATGGAGGGGGGCCATCCCAGCATGCCTGCCCCACAGTAGGCGTCTAAACAAATCAAATTGGAGCAGGTCAGAGGCTTGGGGAGAGACTTCCTCAAGAAGATGAACTTGATAGGGTACTTTACAGGTTTACTTATGTTGAGAGGAGATTCACCCAAGCTGGGAGAGAGCTGGGACTGAGGAAGTGAGCTGGGGTGGGGCTCCCCAGGGAGGCTTTCAGACATCGGGTATCTGTTGTCCTCAGCCCTGCCAGGAGGGTGAGATGAGTCATGAGCAGGCATCAGCCAGGTATACAGATGAAGGAAAAGAAAGCTTGGGTGAGGGAGACTGAGGGGATATGAGTTGGCTTATGCTGAGGAGGGCAAAGCTATCCAGTCTACAAGTTCCTTCCAGGGGCTTCCTCATCTTTTGGCTTCACTTCCAGCTCTCTTGTTTTGGGCCTCTTTCTCCTCCTCATTCCCACTCCCCTGAACCCTCCTGCTTGGGGCAAAAAGGGTCAAGGATCCTTCCCCGGGAGGCACTTAGCTTTGGGACAGTGGAGCCCAGAGAGGATTGCTGCTGCCGTATTTGCAGCAGTGGGGGGGGTGGGGGGGTGGGGAGGGTTTCAGGCACAGTGGGAGGCCACAGAGAGCATATTCCAGAAGGAGTGAGGCCCCTCAGCTTCACCTCTGGCTGCCACATGGACAGTTCTGGGTGATGGAGCCATCTCTGGGGGCCTGGGTGTCTCAGAATCCCAGCCAGGAAACTGAAGCCCCGCTGGTTCCTGTCCAGAGCTTTCTTTCACCCAGTTGGAGCCCAGTCACAGTCCACCCGCCCTCCCCGCCCTCCCCTCCCCTCCCCTCCCCTCTCAGCACAGCGGGGAGCCAGGGCTGGAGCCTCGGGGCGCCTGGGGACCTCCCTGGACAACACGTGTTTAGGGCAGACCAGCCTCAGAGCCAGCAGTCAGGCCTGACACGGGCGAGGAGGATGCATTTTCTTACAAAAACAGGCCTAACATTTTGGCTTCTCACTGAGGCTTCAGAGCCTGGGGGGTGTTTTATACACTTTGGCCTCAGCTTTTCATTGGAACACACCCATCACCCACACAGACACATGGTCACAGAGACGCACACTCACTTCTACATAGAAACAAACACACACGCCCAAATACACATAGAGGCTCACACATACCCACGCAAACACACACACAAAGACTCAGTCTCACACCTATACAAATACACACACATTCTCAAACACATAAATTCACACATACATGGTCTCACACCCACATCCACACAAACACAGATACAAACTCATCTGCACATAGAGATGCCACACCCACACATTTTTCATGCACACACAAGTGTACACATAATCCCTCAGAAGGTCCTATCTTAGAGAATGCCCTCCCCCTGCTTTTTTTCTTGTTCCAAGCGAGGTTATGTCCCCCACCTTCCATGGGATTCAATTTCTCACCCTTCCCCCCATAAAAATCCTCTGGCCGCATCTTTTCTTGGGTCCTGTCCAGCTAGTGCTGTGTCTTTAAGGAAGTTGAAGCTGCTAAAAGTGAGTGAGAGAGAGGAAAAAAACCAAAAAATTTGGCATCTTTTCCTCCTCAAGTTTCTGGTGTCACTTATGAAACACGGGTCCTTGTTGCTGCAGAGAAGCAGTTGTTTTGCTGATAGGCGGGAGTGTGCGGGCTGCCTGGGCTCCCTTCCTGCAGCCTCCTCTCAGCAGACTCTCAGGAACCCTGTCCAGGGCAGGCCAGGCGTGCAGACTGAAGGTGGGGCAGGGGCCAGGCTGCCCCTGCCTCCAGCGCCCTCATCTTCTTGGGTGCCCTTTGTCCTGCAGACAGTCCCAGGCTAACTCCTTCCTTTGTTGCTTTTTGGTTCCATCTTAGAAGAGGCTCTGCTTGACTAAAAAGAGTAGTTTGAAGGTAAGCCAGCGAGAAGAGGGCTCTAAGGGCCAGTGGGAGAGGGGGGCAGCCTGTTAGGCACCGGGGCTGGGCTCCCCTGGGCACTTTCCTGTTGGTTTGGGGTGCTTGGGACAATCCCTTGCTTGGATCTGTCCAGGGGGCATCTGTCCCTCTAACAACCACAGCCCCAGAACTACTTGGGTTGAACCGCTGGCCTCTCCCAAGCCAGCTGAAAGGTCCCAGCAGGGGTTTATTTAGGCAGCTGCCTGGCGTAGTTTGAACCGAACAGGCCAAGGGTGTGATTCTGTAGAAAGGGTCTGGTGTCTGCTGTGGTCACGGCCGGTAGGAGCGGGAGAGGGGTGGGTGGGGTGGATGGGGGTGGTGTGCACTGCACAAGGGGCCTTCTCTAAGCTGGGGCAAAGTATACCTATGGGGGGCTCCGGTGGGAGGGACTGTGGCCAGGATGTGGGAGGGCAGGAGGGAGGTTCTGCTGAGTGCTGGGGGAGGGGGCGGCTGGAAAACAGATTTCAAGTCATAAAATCAGCTAGGAGCTGGCCGAGGCAGGGAGAGCTCTCTGCTCAGAGAAGGAGCTGGGGTCTTCTTCCACCCTGTCTTCTCCTCCTCCTGACTGCATGGCCTCGGGCAAGTCCTGGCCCTTCTTTGGGCCTCAGTTTCTCATTCTGTAGAATAGGGGTAGTGGGCTAGGTGGTATTGGGGCTCAGCTGGATTGTGAGGGGTAGGGCCTTTGGATGGGGAAGAGCTCTGGGCCAGGGTGCTGAGAGGGAAGAGTGCCTTCTGCGGGTCCTTGGGGTCACCTCAGTGGCATGTCCTTCTCTGCAGGAGGTAGGATGCAGGAGTTGCGTCTGCTGTGCTGGGTGGTCCTCGTGGGCCTGGTGCAAGCCTGTCCCGAGCCCTGCGACTGTGGGGAGAAGTATGGCTTCCAGATCGCTGACTGTGCCTACCGTGACCTGGAGGCCGTGCCACCCGGCTTCCCCGCCAACGTGACCACGTTGAGCCTATCGGCCAACCGGCTGCCGAGCTTACCAGAGGGCGCCTTCAGGGAGGTGCTCCTGCTGCAGTCGCTGTGGCTGGCACACAACGAGATCCGCACGGTGGCCGCCGGCGCCCTGGCCCCACTGGGCCAACTCAAGAGCCTGGACCTCAGCCACAACCTCATCTCTGACTTTGCCTGGAGCGACCTGCACAACCTCAGCGCCCTCCAGTTGCTCAAGATGGACAGCAACGAGCTGACCTTCATCCCCCGCGACGCCTTCCGCAGCCTTCGTGCCCTGCGCTCCCTGCAGCTCAATCACAACCGCCTGCACACGCTGGTGGAGGGCACCTTCGCACCGCTCACCGCACTGTCCCACCTGCAGATCAACGATAACCCCTTTGACTGTACCTGCAGCATCGTGTGGTTCAAGACGTGGGCCCTGACCACTGCTGTGTCCATCCCGGAGCAGGATAACATCACCTGCACTTCGCCCCAAGTGCTCAAGGGCACACGGCTGAACCGCCTGCTGCCGCTGCCTTGCTCCGCACCCTCGGTTCAGCTCACCTACCAGCCCAGCCAGGATGGTGCCGAGCTGCGGCCTGGCTTCGTGCTGGCGCTCCACTGCGATGTGGACGGGCAGCCGGCCCCCCAGCTTCACTGGCACATCCAGACGCCTGGTGGCACCGTGGAGATCGCCAGCCCCAACGTGGGTGCCGATGGGCGTGCGCTGCCTGGTGCCCTAACAGCCGGCAACCAGCTGCGCTTCCAGGCCTTTGCCAATGGCAGCCTGCTCATCCCTGACTTTGGCAAGCTGGAGGAGGGCACCTACAGCTGCCTGGCCACCAACGAGCTGGGCAGTGCAGAGAGCTCGGTGAATGTGGCACTGGCTACACCAGGCGAGGGTGGTGAGGATGCACTGGGGCGCAGGTTCCATGGCAAAGCGGCTGAGGGTAAGGGCTGCTACACGGTTGACAACGAGGTGCAGCCATCGGGTCCTGAGGACAACGTTGTCATCATCTACCTCAGCCGCACTGGGGGCCCCGAGGCTGCAGCCGCAGGAGAAGGCATCTCTGGGCGGCAGCCCCTAGGCCCGCTCCTGCTGGGCCAGAGCCTCCTCCTCCTCTTCCTCACTTCCTTCTAGCCCCACCCCACCAGGGCGGGGCTGGGGCGGCACAAATCCTCCTCACTCCTCCCCCTAACTCTGAGGCCGTCCCTTATAAGGGATGTAGGGGCCTGGGGTTGGCAACTGCTGAGGCCTGCATGGAGGACTTCCCATCCGCCTACCTCCCCCTCTCATCCCTTCTGGAACACTCACCACCCCGACTTCTAGACTTGCTCAAAGCTAGTGACTAGGACAGAATTTGATCCCATAACTCACCGTCTACGGTGCTAATTGCTGCTAACCACGTGGCCCGTGCTCCCCTCTCAGGGCGGCATGCTGACTGGGCGTTGCCCTGAACACCTGGGGGAATCCTCACTGGTGGAATTCCAGGCACTGGAACTGACAAGCTGGCGAAGGCTTGGGGTCGGGAGTCGGGGCTTGGGGCTCGGTAGGGAGGTACCCTGAAGCAGGCAGGGCACGGGAGAAACAATAGGGATGCAGAGGAAGTGGCTGGTGTGGCTCTGAGGCTCTAGGTGACCTGGTTGAGCTCCTGCTGACCGTAGGTGTTCTCTGACTTGGGGGCTTGAGAGTCTCCGCCCTCATCTCAAATAGGACTGGAGGGAGGATCCAGGATGGCCTTCATGTCCTCTCACCCTTCCTCCCTCAGCCTGTGCTCCTCCATCCTGGACACCTGCCCTGCCTTTCTCTCCAGGTCTGCAGCCACAGCCTGCCCCTCCGGAGAGGCTAGCCAGCCTGGGGGCGGCAGAGAAATAAACAGCATTTCTGATGCTCCCCTGTGTCTGCCTGGAGTTTGTCTGGATCTAGGTGCGCCCCCACCCCCTGCCCCGCCCCGTGGAGGATAGGACCGGAAACCGGAGTCAGGACAGCCAGCCTGCCTGTCCACGTGTGACGAGGCCTGGGAGGCAGGGAGGGGCAGTCCCAGTGGTGGGCTAGGGGCTGGGTTGAGCTTCCAGTGTGCTCCTTGCCCTGCCCCCAACCAGCCCACGGCACAGATGGGAGCAGGAACCTGACAGGCTTGCAGAGGCTTCCCTGGGGTCCCTGAGCAGCGCTTTAAGACAGCGCTTTAAGGCCTAAGGAGGCCTTCTGGAGCGGGGCGGGGGAAATCAGGTGCCTGGGTTACGGCCCCCCTTCCCAGTCCTGCTCCTGGAAGAGATATTAGGGAACGGAGAGGAGGGGGGACAGGCAAGGCAAGAGGGGAGGAGAGAAGGGAACAGAGAGGGGACCTAGGACAAGGGAGAGAGGGCAAGAGAAAGACCCAGGGAAAGGGAGAACAAGAGAACACATGTGGGGGAGAAGCCAGAGGAAGTGACTGGCACTCCCCGGCCCTTCCAGGGGGAGGAAACGGTGTTCCGAGGAGCCTTTCCTCACAGGGCAGGGCATCAGGAACTGACTGGGTGGCTGAGGGCCTGCAGCACCCTGTGTGTTTCTTAGAATGAAGAGCATGTAGACAGGGTCAGAACCTGGAGACAGTAGAACCCCATATCTGTGTCAAGTCAGAGAGGTATCTCCCTTCTGCCTCCATCCCCACCCCTTTCCAGACCAAAGAGTGCTACACATAAGAACAGGACCCTGTGGAAAAGGCTCGGAAGCCGCTGCCCAGATCCCCCAGAACTGCTGAGCCCAGCAAAGTGGAGGCAGGGAGGCCAAGGAACGTGGGGCAGCAGCTGTGAGTGTTGGAGGTTGGCCAGCCCCCTTCCACCTCCTTTCGGGTCCACATACAGCGCCTTCCCACCCTCCTCATCAGCTTGCAAGTCTCGCTGAGCTGATGTCACCAGAGCACATGTCAAGGATGACTGTACCTCTGATGGAAAGTAGCAGGATGGAGTCGAGTCCCCTGTGCTGTGCCACCTTGGGTAAGTCACTGCCCATTTCTGGACTTCAGTTTCTTTAGAAAACAAAGGACAGGGTGAGACATGGTAATGCTTAAGGGTCCCATTGACTCTGATTATCTATGGCTTGATAATCCTAACCCTACTTGAACCCCTGATGTCTCTGGCTCCATTCACAGCTGAGCAAGCTTAGCTTCTTGGAGTAGGACGTGGGCCTAAAACCTGAGTCTGGGGTGGCCGGGGAACTAGCTACTCGCCTACTTTAAAGTCATCCGTGGTCCCCCTGCCCTCAGGGTAAAGCCCCAGTTCCCCAGCCAGCCACTCATAGCCCCTCTGACTGGCTCCCCTCTGACAGGCTTTCCCCTCCACCTCTCTTGGAACAGCGAATTAATTGTTCCCCTAACACTCTGCGATGTGTCATCCTCTGTTCCATCATTCTGGACACCCTTTTCCTGTGCTCACTTGGCTAAGTCAGCTTTCAAGACTCAGCTCAGGTACCGCCTCCTCCAGAAAGCCTTCCTGGATGCTCTTCTCCTACCCCCCAAATTGGACTAAACCCCTCCTCTGGCTCACACTGCCCTGGGTGTCCAGTGTCTCAGCCTGATCACACTCTATTATGACTCTGTTTCCTTATTAAAGGCAGAGACCCAGTCTGCCCTTTCATCCTTGTGACCCGTCAATCACTGACACAGGGTTAGGAAAACGTTTTTCAATGGGCCGTAGTGGGATCAGCCCCTGCCCTCGTTGCCCTCCTCTCGGGCAGCCCCAAAGGTGGGTCTGAGCTCCCTGGCCCTACCTGGCCTCCTGTCAGTCTGAGGCTGCAGTGGGCATGTGGGACTATTGGGGGTAGGCATTGGTCTCCATTAACTGTGCAGACATTTCTGGAGGCCCCCCTGATCCAGATCTATGGGGTGGCCACAGTTGCCCCACCACATAGCCCCAGCCCCACAGCGGCCCCCACCTCCACCAGTCCCCAGCAGGGGGAGGGACCCCCGCGGCGGCCCTTCCCTCTGCATACTAATCTGTTCCCACCTCCGCATCTTTATTCACACGGCTTCCCCATCTCCTGAAATCTCTCTTCTTCCCCAAATCCAGCCCATTCTCGAGGATCCAGGATAAGTTCAACTTCCAAAGCCAATGCTCACACAGCTCAGGGTTGGCACATAGGTCCCCAGTCTCTCCACCATCCAAAGGCATGCGGCCATGGGTTCCCCTCTGCCCCCCACCCAATGTCCAGCCCAGCACGTGACCAAAATGCCCCAACCCCACCCCAGCCCCATAAACAAAGTGTTGATTTACTGAGAGTCCAGGCAGTCTTCCCCATGTACCCCTCCCCCACAGGAGGACTGCTTCTTAGGAACAAGTTTATTACGGGGAACACATTAACCTCTTTCATAACATCTAAAGGCATCCCAACTACAAAAATATCAGGCCCTCAAGTGTGGGCAGCTCAGTGTGGGGCCTGGTTTGAGCTGTGCCTTTGCGGCTGGGTAGAAGCCCGTGGCTTCCCCCTGCAGGCCACGAGGCCCCCCGGAGGAGGCAGGAAAGCCGCAGGAGGGAGGAAGCGCTGTGTCTGGTCATGGCGGTGAGGTCCAAGGCTGATGGGCAGAGCTGGAATGCTAGGCTGTCCCGGCCTGCATCACCAACCCCGGTCAGGAGAAGGCCTCCGTGAAGCCTGGAGGTTGGCGGCAGAGCCAGCGTGAGGAGGGCCCTGGATGTGGTTGCCCCACTTCCACTGACTCCTGGACCAAGGGCCTAAACCACTCGTTGCTTTCTCCAGAGCCCTCACTGGCTTCCCGAGGTCAGGGCAGCAGACCAGGGCCTCCCAAGGCCTCGTAGTGCCAACAGACCTCTACTCAATCACAGCGACCCTGGGCCGGCCCTAAACTCCCAGGACCTGCTGGCGGAACTGGTGCCAAGCAGAGAGGCTGCCATGGCTGGGGTGATGATGTTGGCACAGCTGGGAGGGAGTGGGCTGGGAGGAGGGGAAGCACCCCAGCACAAGCAGTGACACGGTGGGGTGGGCTTCCCCACCCTCAGGGCTGGGCCCCGTTGGCCCGGGCACCTGATAGGGCTGTCTTCCGGAAGGCCTGAAGGGCTGGGTTGTGCAGCAGCGTGTATGCCAGACCCCAGCGGGCCCTGCCTCTGCGGGCCCTGGGCCCTGCTCCCTTGGCCACTGGGTCCTTGGTCTGCAGCAACTGCATCCCTGAGAAGAGACCCTCTGTAAGTCACTCAACAAACACCCAGGCAAGCCCTACCCACTTGCACCAAGACAGTCTGAAAATCCTGTGCATAGGGTGAGGGAGGCTCATGAGACTGGGGCTCCAGGCACCATCTCACAGAGGGGGAAGCCGGGAGAAGTGTGAGGCTGAAGAGAGGTATTGTAAAGGTTCAGGATGCCATCCTCTGGGTGACTGACAGAAGAGGGAGAGGATGACCTCTGTGGAGGAGACTGGAGGCAGGGCTGGGATAAGGGTCTGGAGCCAGCTTAGTGTCCCCTTCCCTACTACACACTTCCCGGGCAGGAGAGCAGGGGGAGGACATACTGCCTTAGGAGAGGTAGTGGGTAGCGGGGGGCGGTAGAGGTGACAAAGCCCCCTGGCAAGACAGCTGTCTCATTCTCCACGTGAGACGTGTATGGGTGTGTGTATGCACGCACACATGGAATGACAGAGAGTGTGTGTGTGTTAGTATCATGGAAAAAATCACCCTGAGATGGACTAGGAAAGTGCTCGCTTCCCCTCCCCAGCGGCAGCAGCAGGAGAGGGGAAGCGACTGCAGTCCTGGCCTTCTCTCCCAGTGTGTGTTGCAGATGAGGCTGCGCCTCCTTCCTGGGAGAAGCCGGGGGGGGGGGGGGGGGGGGCTCAGTCCCCCTACCCCTAGTGGGAAGGCACACCTTCCTCTTCCTCCCCCAGCCTGAGGCCATCCTGGGGGGCCGTGCGGGGCCGGGACCTCCGGGCTTGCAGGAGCAGGGCACAGAAGGCAGTCAAGGCTGGGTGTGACTGGCTGACCTCCATCTTCAAGAAGTTGCAGTATGTGTGGTAGCCTGGGTGGGTGGGGACGGCAGCACTATTTGCGGTGGGGGGCCCAGATGGCCCCTAACACAGACACCAGGGGTGCCCTGCATGCCCTGCGTGCAAGCACACGGCCCCCCGCACACACCCACGGCTCAGGGTTACAGGCGTCCTCCAGGGAGACGAGGCCTGGGCAGACCCTCCCGGACTGTCTGGGAAGCGTAAGCACCGCCACCCCCAGCCCCTGCCCTGTGACCTTACCAGGGTCGAGAGAGGCAGCTCTAGGTGGCAGCAGGCTGAGGTACATCTGGCCAAGGTGGACGGTGTTGTAGAGGGCGGAGAGGAGCACTCGCCAGCCAGCCACCATGGCGCCCACCAGCACGTTGATGGGGAAGAGAAGGAAGGTGGCTGCACAGAGAGCTCGCCTGGGGTGGGGGAGAGGAGAGGCTGAGGCACCCCCCACAGAGCCCCTTCCTCGGGCACAGGGTCAGATCCAGATGACCACAGCTGCTGTGCACTGCTGTGTACTGTGTACTGCACCTCTGTGCACCCACCTTCTTAGCTGGCTCCGCTCTCTCACCCAGCTTGCCTAGCCCAGCCATTTGGGAGGCAGAGGCGCATAGAGGTTGAGTGACTTAGCTAAGGCTGTCTAGCTAGTCAGTGGCAGAGCTGGGGTTTAAGTCCAGGTCCACCTGGATCTTCTATGACCCTCATGTCTCCCACCTCCCTCCTCTCAGTCCCTTGTTCACTGACTCTGAGTCTCTCCTGGAGCCGAGATCCTCCCACAGCCTTGCCACCCAGCACAGAAATAATATTGCGGTTAGCCTCCTTCCTGCAAAGGGGAGAGCAGTGTTGATCCCTAAGTCAGGAAAGGCTCATGGGGGTATTTCTGGCCCTGTGACAGGTAAACAAAGAGGCATTTTTGACTAAAGCTGGGCCACTGTCCCCTTTCTCTGTAGACAAGGCAAACCCTTTTTATTATCCACTGGGCTCCCTGTTAGAGAAAGGGGAAAGATGACAACGGAGGGAGAAGGGCACAAAAAGAAGGACACTGAAGAAGAGGCTGAGTGCCTGAGCGAGCCACAAGCCCAAGAGCTGCCTCACCGGTTGCTCAGCTCTGGGCGTCCATGGTGAGTCTCCAAGAAGACCCAGTGGGCTGCCATGTTCTGCAGGGTCACAGCCAGGGCCAAGGTCAGCCAGAAGGGCCTGTGGGATGAGGGGATAGGAAGGTTGTCACTATTAGTGGCCCTCTGGGAAAGGATCCCAGAGCCCTCTGCCCCTTGCCTCACTCACCACGAGGTCTTCAGGGATCGAAGGAGCAGAAGGTTCCTGCCGTGGAGCACAGGCATGAACACCAGGAAGGCGAGGGCCAAGGTCCCCAGGAAGAAGAGGACCTGCTGCACCAGGAGCCCTGGCAGCATGGGGAGGAGGGACGGGCAGGCATCAGCCCACCTCTGCCACTCCCAGAACCCAAGGCTTTGGAATTGGGCAGAGCTGGTTTCAGATCCCTGCTCTGCTGCTGGTCCACCTTGAGCAAGTTACTTTACCTCTCTGAGCCTTGGCTTCTTCCTCTGTAAAATGGGGATAGCAGCCCCCACCCAGGAGGGCCGTTGTGAGTCTCCAATGAGACATTACTTGTGGCAGATCTTTGAAAATCACAGAGTGCTTTGCAAATGTTATTTTCTCCCAATTGTTCCTGAGTCTTTGAGGACAAGACTGTATTTTAAAGTAATGTTTGCATTCCTATTGGACAGAGCTTGGCGCATGGTAGGTACCTGAAAGTTGTCTATTAAAATAATTAGCTAATTGTTTACATGAGATATGTACAAAAGGGCTTTGGGGGTATAAAGCTCACCGACATGAAGAATTACGACGTTTAGTGCTAGTGATTCCTCTACCGCTTCATCATCTTTCTCCACCTCCCCAGGGAGATGAGAACTGAAGGAACCAGCAGGGACAGAAAGCAGGCCCTTGCTTTTGTAACATTGGCCCCAGCCCCTCACATTTGGGAGGAGTTTATTCACTGCAGCGCCAAAGGGGAGTATCAGAAACTCAGAGCTTGGAGGGGCCCTTGAAGTTAATCTAGTCCCATTCCCTCAGGGCAGGACCCCCTTTGCAGCCCCCTAAATGGCTGTGTAACACTGCTTAAATAACTCCCAGTGACAGGGGTCTCATTACCTCCTAAGACAGCCTATCGTGGCATAGCCCTCCCTTACATAAGCAGGAATGTGCCTTCTTGAACATCCCACCTTCCAGCCCTGGGTCACCCTGTGTGAAAACTCCTGGTGGCACCCAGGTGCCATCCTCATGTGATGGGTATCCCTTCCCCAAGGGCTCCTGCACCTACCCACCCCCTCCACCCTGCACCTGTGTGGACTTCTGAGGGCAGGGAAGCCCTGCTGAGCACTCTCCCCTCCCCCACTGGGGCCTGCCACGGCCAGGACAAGTGGGCTCACCGAGGCAGGTAAATGCAGTCTGGTAGGCTGTGAAGCTCATCCAACAGAACACAGCCTGGCGGGAGGGGCGGGGGCTCTGGGGCAGGGAGCCCAGGTCCAGGGCGCCCCCTCGGTGCAGAGCTTGCAGGTTGGCCCTGGGGTGGGAGTGAGGAAGACAGGGATCTCAGGGACACACACGCTCTCTGATTTCCTCTTCTGGGCCAGCCTCTGGCTGAACTCCCAGTCTAAGTACAACCCACAGCCCTGGGCAGGGAAGCCCAGGGCTGTGGGAGCCTTGTGGAGGCTCCTAACCCAGCCTAGGAGGTCAGGGAGGGCTTCTCAGAGGAGGTGATATCTGAGTCGAGTCTTAAAGGAGGAATAAGAGTAAGCTGGTGGGGGGGGGGGGCGGGGCAGGGATCAAGGGAGACCAATTAAGGCAGGAGGCTCAACCTGAGCCAAGTCAGGAAAGGGAGACACCACAGGAGAGATCGAAAGTGACTTGCAGCTCGGCCACCAGGGCAGAAGGTACGTTTTCAGGCAAGGAAGAGGGCCGTGAATGCCAGCCTAAGTAGAGCCAGCCCTGTGAGAAAAGACCCCGGGCAGGAGCCCTGAGTCCTGATGAGTGTACAGGGCATCTGGACCAACTCCCTGCTAAGTTCCAGCCTCCCCTTCCCATCCACCCTACCCCCAACCAGAATCTTATCTCCCCCCTGCTCACATTTTCTCAGTGCTCCCTCCTTACCATTCACCACGAAAGGACAGGGTAGGTGGCTTGGCACTCAATGCCCCATAACTATCTCTTCAGCGCCCCAGCGCCAGCTGGGCCACCTCCCCACCCACGCTCACACGCTCCTGCTCACACAGCACCTCCTGCCCACGGCACCCTCCCGCACCCTCCATCTCTTCTTCCGTTCCCAGGGAGGATGCCAGCTCTCCCAGGTGGCCCTCCTCAGAGGGCAGCTCCACATGCCAGCCCCGCGTCAGCCGCGCCCCACGGCACTCACAGACGTTTCTCCAACTGGAGGGGGATGCTCCACCTTCCCCACCCACCGCAGGGCAGCTGGGCAGCGGGGCTCAGTGACAAACTGGTCCTGCGGAGACCCTCCCTCCCTCTAGCCCCCAGGCTTTCCCCACAGGCCTCCTGGGTCAGGGGTCCTGCAGGCCCATAGGATTCCGACCTCCTCCCCACGTCTGCACTGGGGGAGTCAGAGTCTGCCACTAACCTGTGTGTCACCAGCGAGCGGATCAGCATGAGGAAGGTGAGTAAGCAAGACAGGACCAAGGCCGAGATGTAGCAAACTGGAGGGTGGAGAAGGAGCAAAGTGGGAGGTCAGGGCCGGGGCTCTCCCGGGAGCCTCCGAACTGCTGCCGGGATGCCTGGGTGGGAGCTGTCCCTGCCCCACTCCTCTCTGAGTGGAGGCTTCTTGCCACATCCCCTGTTCTCAGATCCAGTGTTTAAGTCAGCGACCTCAGTTGACCCACACTGCCAGGTGACATCTGGTGGCCAAGACAGAGAGAGGCCAGCTCTGAGGCTGCAGCCCTGGCCCTCACCCTGGTCTGCTGCTTCCATTGCTGTGTGACCCCCAGTGAGAGACTCCATCCAACCGGGCATCTGCCTTTGGCTCCACAGCCTCCGGGCTGCGTAGCCTTCAGGGGGTCATTTCCCCTCCCAGCCTCAGCTTCCCCGCGCCGGGCGCACTGCTGGGCGGCCCATCTCCTAGCACGCTGTGAGCCATACAGCTCCATCTGCGCCTGCGTTTGCGGCCTTTGTTTGTGGCACAGAGGATGCAAGTGCCCGTCACTGTGGCCTGAGTCCGTCAGCATGAGGGAGGTGACCACTGCTACCCACCTCCGCAGTGTGGCCCCTCCTCTCCAGCTCCCCACCCACACGGGCCACGTGCACAGATCATGAGTTCCCTGTATTATCAGCAGCTGGAGGGGAACGCGTGGTATGTGGTGAACAAGCCTGTTATTTAAGCAGAGCAGGAAGGCAGGGCTGCAACTCTTCCACCCTAATCCACACCCAGTCTTACTCAGTACCCTCACAGCAACCCCACAGGAGAGGCACAGGGACACATGGGACCAACAAAGAAGCTGAGACGCAGAGAGAGGGCCTGACCCTCCAGCCACACTGCTAGGAAGTGATGGAGCGACTTGTGCAATCATTTCCGAGCAGACCTAGAATGAGCCCAGGGTGTCTACATCGTGATCTCGTCAGTCAGCCCAGGGGGTTCCTGGTTCCCACCAGACTCAGGAGGGGGGGCAAATACACAAGGCAAAGCTGAGCGCTAGGTCCACTAGGTCAAGGGTGCTGACCTAACAGGGCTGCTGTGAGCAAGATCTGAGCTTGGATGTGGGCTGATGTGGGCTGATATGGGCTGATGTGCACCATGTCTCCTCCTGCCTGTGGTCCAGATTGCAGCCAACTTGGAAAACCTCTCTGAGATATCATTTTCAGCCCATCCAGAACTTGTCACCTGTCCTGCTGTGGCCTTTGGCCACAGTTCCTGGGCAGCGTCTGGAGCAGATGTACTCAGGAAGGTGGTGGGAGTGGTGGTCAGGGAAGGAAGCAGTCACTGCACACACTTCTGCCCACCCCTACTCTCTGCCCTTCTCCACCTGTGTGATGGGGATGATGTTAATGGTAAGGAAGAGCTGCAGAGCAGTTCTGCACCTCCACCTGCAATACTGGCAGCCTAAGCTCCGACCATCACATGTTAATCCTAAAGAGCCAGAGTGCCCATGCCAGCCAGGGACTCCCAATCCATCAGAGGGTGCCCCTTGACACCTGACCACCAGGCTTTGTCTCAAGGTGGAGTGACCCAGCCTGGGCATCAGGACATTGTGTTCTCTTGGCTCCACTTCTGCCTGGCTGTACCACCTCAGGTGAGTCCTTCCCCATGTGTCAAGTGGGGACACTCCCCAGTGTCCTCTACAGGGCTGTGGAGGTAAGGCAGGGGGTAATGGGGCTAAGGGCTGAAGGAGGCATCAGACCACAGAAAGGAAGCTAGTATGGTTCCCGAGCCCAGGAGCTCATTGTCAGGGGAAAGGAGGAGAGAAGGAGGTGGCCTGGAGGACAGAGACTGGGCACGAGAAGGCATCTGCCCTGCCTGACCCCACCCACCTGCCATGAGGTTTAGCTCAGAATCCTGGCCCACAGCCCCACTTCCCTGTCTCCTTTCCCCCTTCCCCACCTGGAGCAAAGGCCCCAGGGCTGTCCCTTCGGTTCACACAGACCGCACCCTTCCCCATCTCCACACCTGCAGAGCTGGGCAAAGACACTGGGGATGGGGGTGGGAGACACCACACAAGCTGACAGGGGGCGGCTGAGATGACCACCCCAATTTGGAGATGAGGCAGCCAAGACCCAGAGAGGGAAGGGACATGCCTGAGGGCACCCCGCATGTCCATGGCACCTTGGGACAGAGCTCGGGTATCGGGTCCCCGCTGTGAGCCCTCAGGGACTCCCAGGAGGCCTCACCTTCTAGAGCCCACAGGTGGTGCTTCACCAGCTCCACCACCTCCTGCCTGTCCTCTGAGAGCACGATCCCAAAGCCGGCCAGCAGGTAGGAGACGTCCGTGGTGATCCCCGCCCTCACCTTCTGGATGGTGGGTATCACGCCCACCAGCAGCAGCAGGGCCACCTGGAAGAGCCCCAGAATGAGGGCAGCAGGGCCCGGAAGTGCTCATGCCAGGCACCCCCATCCCAGGAAAAGTGTTTTCTGAGCTGGGGGGAGACTTCAGGGGAGGAACTCTGCAGCACATCACCATCACGGTGGATGGATATGAACCATCCCTTTGCACAGCATCCTCATGCCTCTAATCAGCACATAACAAACAGATATGACTTTAGCCTCATAGACCCCAGATATGATTTTAAGGAGCACAACTGTATATGTACCCCTCTGACCATCTATCAGTCATCTATCTAAACTGCAGAATATAAAATTTCCAGTTTTTCCATGTGGGAGAAAGCAAAATGTCCTATAGATGAGCATAGGCATTGAAGCTAGACAGATCTGGATTCAAATTTTGGCTACCCTGATATTAGCTACAGGAACTTAGCCAAGCCAAATTTACCTCTCAGCCTCAGTTTCTCCCATCAGTAAAATGGAAAAAAATCATATCTACCTCCCAGGATTTTGTTTTTTTTCCGCTTGTCTCTTTTTTTAGGGGGATAGTGGTGATGGGGATTTATCAAACACATATTATCTCACTAAATCTTCCCAGCTACCTCGAAAGGAAGTAATTCTATTTCCTCCATTTTACAGCTGAGCTAATGCGTCCAGGGATGTTGCGTATCTTGCCCAAGGTCACTCAGAAGGTAAATAAAGGAGCTAGGATTTAAATCCATGTTTATGTGGCTCCGAAACTCATGTTCTGACCCCATATGAGCCCAACAAGAATTAACTTCCCCTCCCTTCTGGGTAGGCCAGCTTTCCCAAGATGGCCAGAAGCAGCTGGACAAGATTGTGGGCAAGGCTTCTGGGGAGCTGAGCTGGGCCTGAGCTGTCTCAAGCTTGGAGGCTGGGGGCAGGGGTCTGAAAGTAAATGGCACTACAGAGGCAGGACATACCTGGTAGATGGCTGACACTGTCAGGGTGACTGAAATCACCAGCTTCAGGGGGAGTCGGAATCCTGTAGTCCCCAAAAGGAGGGGGATGGTAAACCCCAGCACCACCCAGGCCTGGGAGCCCCATCCCTCCCAAGGCGCCCAGGAAAAGGGCCAGGGCTCCCAGGACCCTGGACCACCAAGACCAGGCCAGGGGCTGCCCCTCGTCCCAAGCTGAGGTGGTTCCTCCTGATAACAAGGGTTTTGGGGGCAAGAGCTGGGCTTCTATTGCAGCTGTTCTGTGCAAAAGCAGGGTGAGGTCACCTGTCACTCTTACCTTAGCTCCCCATCCCATACCTCGCTGTGGTGTGTAGATGTAGCATCTGAAGTGGATCCAGGTCCGGGACAGGAAGCCGTGCTTGGAGATGTGGGAGCTGCAGAAAGACCCAGGCAGGCGGGAGCCCTCAGGAGAAGCCCCTGCCCCGAGCCTGGGACCCAGAGTTTGGTTCATTTCTCCTCTCTGCCCCACCGTGCTGCCCAGTGCCAGCCTCCCAAACAAGCCTGCCTGCCCAGGCCTGTGCCCCTGGCCCAAAGGGTATGCCTAGGAGCTCACCTGCTTTTCAGCTTCTTCTGGCAAAGGAGCATCCTCAAATATTCCTCAGAGTAGCTGCTCTGAAGCCCCTGTGGACAAGCAGATGAGATCCTGTTTCGAGCCATCCCTGGGGCCATAGAGCTCGGAGTAACACAGGCACCCAGTACATACAAACCTCTTGGCTGTGGTGGAGTACACAGAAGGGCTCCCCTGTGAGGGACAAGGTGCCCTGTCCTCCTCTATGAATATAGGACTAATCAGTCTCCTATCTAAGAACACTCAATGCTGGGAAGTTCTTCCTAAGGTCTATCTCCAACCCTTTCCTGCTTTACTCAGTCACATTACAGCATTGCTTTCCTCCTGCCCTCTGGCCTCTGCTTGCTGAGACTGGGGCAAAGGGAGCCTATGTCCCATGAGCACAGCCTAGACCAGGACACAGGATAGAGCCGTTTCGGGTCAGATGCCCCAGGCCTCTCCTCCTACTTCAGGGAGATCACAAGGGTGACCGGATTTGTCTAAGCCACATTCCAGGCCTTAAGCTGCCTGCCAAGTGGCAGAGGCCCATGGTAAGATATGGTGAGCCCCTGGCCCCCGATCATTAGGAAAATATAGGCCATTGTCACCTGTTGCCATGGCAACCCTGGGATCCAGGGCAGGTGTGGGTCAGCTCAAAGCTTGACTATGTCTTTTGAGGCTTAAACCTCTTTGACCAAGGGCCAAAGAGGATTTTATTTCTCCCAAGACTTCCCAAGAGCAAAGGCATGCAACAGAGGGAGAAGAGCCCTGGAGGAGGAGAGGGAAGGGCCTGGACAAGGCAGAGACGTGCCTGGTGCACCGTGAATCCCGGGGAGCAGCTCCCCTCTTCCGAGCCAGCTGTAAAAATGAGGGGACAACAGGCTTCTTGAGCCTCTGGGGGATAGTAGTGATAAGTACTGAGGACCCTACTGCTACCATGTAGGGAGCCAAACCTGGAGTCAGGTGGGCCTGTGGGGGACCCAAGGGGACCCCTGGAGACACGGAGCACCCCATCTCTTCTCCCCTCACTCTTCATCCCTCCAAGGGAACCTCACTCCTCTGGCTTCAGTTCCAGCCCCTCTCCTGAGCTCCAGGGCCATGGCCCAGCTGCCTGCAGACCCCTCAGCGCCGCACAGCCGCGGCTGAACATCACCCTACCCCCACACTGGCTCTCATCTGGCGTCCTGTGCGTCGGCGACTGGCGCCATCACCCAGCTGCTGTCTGTCCTAGGTGCCAGCCTTCAAGCCTTTCCTTCACCCTCCCCATCTGCACAGTAACTAGCCTTTTGCATCTGTGTCTTCAGCCTTTCTTGAGGGCCACTGTGGAGCAGTTTCCCTCTTCCTCCTCTCTCACCAGGAAGAATACTTGACCCCACTTCCACCTCTGCTCCCAGGGCAGCTGGATGAGCCCCGGCTGCACCTCTCATACTGCATATGAATGTGTCGCTGCACCCATCTCCCCCAGGTACTGGGGGGTCCTGGAGGACCGGCACAGGTCATTCGGCTGAGTGCACAGTCCCAAGCCCAGGGCCTGGCACAGGGCATGCTTAGAAGGTCTACCTAATCTAAAATAAGATTGCCGTATCTTGTAAGAGTTCTCTTGCCATGATGTACTCATCCACCCACCTACCCACAACTTCAAAAATATTTGCTGAGTGTCTACTATGTGCTTAGACCTGCCTGGTGCCGCAAATCATTACGAACGAAGCCTGCAGCCCATCTCTGCCCCTTTACTCTTGCTCTTCCCTTTGCCCGCAATGCTTTCTCCTTATTCTCTCCCCACTCTAGAGCTTTCCTGTCCTCGGTCCCTGCTATGTCAACCTCCTCCAGGAAGTCTTCCCAGCCTTCCTTAGTTCTCCCAGCCCTCCCCCTTATCTCATGTTATCCAGCCTATAAGTGATTCATAGTGTAATTCTGTCCTGGGTTCTTCTTGAATTGTGTCAGCATCTTCAGAGCTCCCATTAGGCACAAGGCTCCTTGCCTGTCTCATTTCTCCAACTGGAGCCTCAGTATTTCAGAAACAGAGCTATGACTTCCCTGCCTTCTGGCCCACTTCTCCTTTGTTCAGTGCCCACTGTTCAAACAGCTTGGTGCCTTGGGTATCCTGGGTGCTAGCCGAGGGCCTGGCCTAGCCTTTGCCTGGGGAGAGAAGACAAATCAGCCCCTCAGCGACTCAGCAAATATTTCCTGAGCACCTGCTATGTCCTAGGCCCAAGTGTGACTACATGGAGACCAGTAGACAGGGGCAAGGCCAAGGTGTCTTGGGTGCTGCGTATGAGCCCACCCCAGCCCTGCCCCTTTACCTCGGAGTCTGCTGCCGCCCCAGGACTGAAGCTTCTCACCAGCTGCACAGGGTACCAAAGACTCAGGAATCCGAGGCCCAGCAGGAGAGGCAGAGAGGCCAGCAGGGAGTAGTACTTGTAGATCTGGGCAGACAGACAAACGCTCAGACACATCTACATTCTGCCTTCTTCCCCCAAGCGAAGACCGGGATTCTTGTCCCTTCCCAGTTCACGTGGGGCCCTGAGGGTGGTCTAGGGTACATGGGAAGGCTTCTGGTTCTATCACCATCCCCACCCTGGGCCACTCGGCACCAGCTCCTACTTCCCTTCTCACAGGCCCTGCGGAGGTGCTTGCCCCTCCCCCAGTTCCCTTAGAGGAATCCAAGGGAGGGTGTTGTATAAGCCCCTCCTATCCACCCCAGGGGGCTGGGAAGCGGCTGGAGTGGTGGACATCCCCCTTCCATGTTCCTGTGTTCCTGGCACTCTGGACACAGGCCTGATCCTTTTCTATGTACGGTTTGCGACCTGGGCATCAGAGAAGTACGTGCCCTGCCTCCGAGGGCTAAGGCCCTTCCAGGGTTGGGCCCATTATATATTTATTCATTTATTTGTTAATTCAATATTTTTTTATTGGGAGCTTAGTATGTGCCAGGTCCTGGATCATGAAAAAGACCAACCAAGTCCCTGCTCTCAAGGAAACTACCTAATCTTCAACTTTACCCCAAGAGATCAGTGTTACCAACTTCATTGACGGGACTGGGATGGGGAGATGGGGGTGGATCTGAGTCTCAGAAAGGGGACATGCTTTCCTCAAAGCACTTGGCAGCACCCGGCATCATTTTGTATGTTTGATTGTGTGTCTCCTCCTGGAACGGCAGCTCCTGGGATGCCAGGGACTTCATCCATCTTGTTCACTATTCCAGTGCCTCAAAATGCCCCTGGTACAGAGTATGTGCTCAAATGTGTTCAGTGAACAAAGGAAGGAAGGGATGAGGCCGGATTCAAACTCCTGTTGTCTGGCTCTGTAGCCTACATGCCCACCCTTTGGGCTCTGGGTTGGGCAGCTTCATACCCCCAGCCAGCTCCAGTGAACCAGGTTCTGAGGTTCTGGAATTCTCTTTTTAGCCCTCTGAGACCACCCTCCAATTCTGTGCTTGGGTCCTCCAGCTCTCTTCACTCCCACACCAGCCCGGCCAAGGGAAGTCTGGGGAATCAATAATGGGAGATTTCAGACTTCCTCTACCTCCTCCTCTGTCCCTTTCCCTCCCTTCCCCTTCCCAGAACGGAAGCTCCTGAGGTCAAGCCCAGCTGCCCGGTCCACAGCCTCTCCCACAGAGCGGCCGAGCTAGGAACGAGCATGCGTTTAAAGGCATGAAATCCTGCACACAGAGCAGCAGGGAAGCATGGAGGCGAGATGAAAGGAGCTACGCTGGTTTAAGCAGCTCCTCCACGCCCCTCTGCCCCAGGCTGTCATGAGTCACTGGTTACCTTGGCCGACTCGGGGCACTCTGCCCTCTGCCAGACCTGGACCCCCAAGTGAGCCCAGGACAGCATGCTGCCGAGCAGGTGTGCAGCTCCATGCCTGACTGTGGCACAGGCAGCCAGGGGATAGTAGAGGGCAGGGTAATAGAGCAGGGCCAGCATCTTCCACGGCCCTGGAAGGCAAGACAGGCGGAGAGACACATGATGGAGAGGCAGACGTGGGACCTGGGTCCAGCCCACCCAGGCTTCTCTCCTGTCTCCATCTTCCAAGCCCCTAGGCTGCTTCAGTGGGCAAGAGCCCTGCATTCAAACCCAGGCTCTGACTAGCATCAGCTCTGTGATCTTGGGCAAGGTACCTCTTGGAGTCTCAGTTTCCCCATCTGTAAAATGGAAGTAATAGTAGTAAATTAGCAAAGACAAACTGAGCAGGTAATATGTACAGTGCTTAGCACAGTGGCCAAGTTAGTACTCAATCAGTTAAGCTCCTATTTCATTATTGTTCCCTTCTCAGACCCTCAGGATCTTCCGCTGTAAAATGGAGCTAATACCCGCACTTTGTGGAGTCACTGTGAGGAGCGGAAGATCTAAGGAGGTCATGTTGTGGGGCAGTGGCTCCTGTGGGGGGAGCATCACCTCCCTGAGCCCAGCTCAATTCTCCAGGACCCCACCCTGCCCCCATCCCCATCCTTCTTCATGCTCACACAGGTCTGGGCTATCTGCGGGACTCAGCCTGTGCCTAGGAACCAGAGTTCCCTCCCTCCTGGGGGTGGGGTTTGCACAAGGACAGAGGAAGCAGAGCAACAAAGGTATCAGGCACTGCGGTGGGACAGTTGGGGAGGGTAATGGGACAGAATCTCCTGGGTGGTGGCTCATGATGGGACGGGGAGCCCCAGCGCTCACTTCCCACCTGCCCCTTCCATCAGTCCAGCCCAGGGCCTCAGCTGTGCTGGGTACCTTGCCCGGGTGGTGAGGCGAGGGTCAGGAAGGGCAGTGGGTCCTCGGCCGGGAGCAGCAAACACAGGGAAGTGAAGAGGACCACGAAGACAGCAGCAGGCACGCTCCGGGGCCTGTCCCCAGCCAGGAAATCCACGGGGCTGGTGCAGAGGCAGGGCAGGACAGGAGGGAGTCCCTCAGGCCCTGCCTGCCCATTACCTCCTGCCATGCTCCATAAATCAGGGAGGTGGAGACCGTCCCACTTTCCACAATGGGAAATGGACACCCCTCTGTGTATTCATTCCACAAATACTGCATTTCTTGCACAGATCTTTGTGGAGTGCCTCCTATGTATCAAGGTCTGGACTCTGGCAAAGTGACTCAGGCACATCCCCCCAACACACACACACACACACACACACACACACACAAGGAACAAGCCTGATCACTGCTCCCTCCACCCACTCTGGAAGCTCCGGAAACAGCCGCCTCCTCTCTAATCGGTCTGTCTGGGCTGGCAGACCTTCAGAGAACTGGAGAGTCACAACATCCTTATGCAACGCCGCCACCCTGGCCTGGGAGTAGCCCCGGGGCAGAGGGCAGACAGCGGGCACAGCTGTCCCAGGCATCGCCCCTCTGAGCTCGGGCCAGGCCATTCCGACCCTCTGCTTCTGTGCTCCAGCCCGGAGGGCTCCATCCTGCTTCATTCTACCCCCAGTCCCTCCCCTAAGCAGGGTAAGCTCTTTCCTGGGCCAGCCAGGCTAGTCTGCCACGAAACCAGCATGGCAGGCCCCACCTCGGTGTGCATCCCAGGCCTGGGGGCTCTACCTACCACCTCCTCCTACCCTTTGGTCTCTCCCACACAAGCCTGCCCAGTCTCGTCTCCTCGGGGTCACTCCCCTCCCAGGCTCTGGGGCTGCAGGGCTGAAGGAGGCAGGGGGAGAAAGTTCTAGTCATAGACTGGAGGTCAGTCCCTCACAAATCTGCCTGTAAGCATCAGGGTCCAGATAACACCCTCAGGGAAAAGAGGGTCAAGAAGGCAGGGGGTGACCATGGCCTGTCCAGGCCATGGGCTGCTGGAGCAGGTGTGTCTGGAGCTGGGCTTGGTCTCCCTGGAGTCTGGAACAGGAGCGGGTGCACCTGAGTGGGTCCCTCCCTTCCCCTCTGGGGGTTCCAACTAAACCTGGAGATCCAGAGCCTGCAGACTGAGAGAGTTTGGGGTGTCACTGAAGGCAGCACTGGCTTCTAGGTACCTAACTGCTCACCGCCCTCCCAGGGCGCTGCTGTCAGCCGGGCCCCGAGTGGGGGCGCCCACGCCCAGGTACCAACCTGGGCAGTCCGGGCCGGCCGTGCACACACTGGGGCCAGAGCTGGCGGCGCCGCACCAGCGTGGCCAGCAGCAGCAGCACAAGGATCTGAAAGGAGAGCAGAGAGGAGGGCTCGGGGCGCCCAGGCCTTCCCTGAGGGGCTGAGTCAGAGCACTCGGCCCCAGGAGCCCCCTCCGCCACCCCATGCACACTCATGCAGCACCCGGGGGACTGGCTAGGAGGTGACAGAAGTCTGAGAGGGCTCAGTCTGCATCCTGGTTTCGGTCCCCGCCCTGGGAGAACTCCCAGGACCCCTCCCCATATTTGGGCTCCCAGTGTCCCTCTTCACCAGCCCCAGCAGGGAACACACATCCCCCTGAACAGGCTGGCAGTAGGTTGCAAGCCAGTCTGGACTCACCGACAGCACAGCCAGGCAGGCGTGGTAGAGGCCCGGAGGCACACTTGGGTGGCAGGTAGGCACCACCCTGCAAAGTGATTGAAAGCTGGGTCAGGCCTTATAGGGAAACCCCAGGTGTGCAGCCAGGTCTGGGGTTCCAGGCTGTCCACACTGGGGCTCCACCTACCACCTCCCTCGACCCTCTGATCTCTCCTACATAAACCTGCCCAGTTCCACCTTCTCAGGGCTGCTCTCGGTCTTTTATGACCTTGTGGTGTGCTGGTCCCATGCCAAGCTCTGACTTTACAGGGCTGAAAGAGACGGGGGGCTCCCCAGGGAAGACATGGGAGAAACAGAATGGGCCAACTCAGTCTTCCTATTCATCAAGGCCCACTTCATTCCTCCCTCCTCCAGGAAGCTTCCTTGACTGCTTCAGGTCTCAGATCTCTCCTCGGAACTGTGGCTAAGCATACTACCTAGGTCAAACCATCAAGAAATTAGTCTTACGATATGCCCTTCACTCACTGGTATCTGAGTTTGGTCTATATCTGTGGCTGGAATGGTCTACCTTGGTTTTCCAGGATTTATGTCTCTTCTTTATCTGTTTTCTTCTTATTGAGGTCTTCCATGCACAGTTGGGCAGGTTGTGTACTGTACAAGCATACCCAGCAAAGGGAATGTGTGTAGTGTGAAATCCAAGCCACACTGCTCATCAAGCCCTGTACATACTGAGTTGCATCCATCTAAGTAGGGACCCCTTTTTCTAATTAACACAAAGGCACCATATGGCCCGACAGGTCCTGCGTTCACCACAGCTGAGCACAGAGGTAGACCCAAGGAGGAGATGAAGAAATCAGCGAGGACAATGAATGCCTCTATTTCCCCAGCTGGGTCTTGTGGCAGAGAAAGGTGTCAGGTAGCAGTACTGAGCTCAGGGCTGGACCTGGACCTGGGAGAGCAGATAGGAATATGTTCCTGGGGAGGGGCAGACCTCTGAGTTTATCTAGCCAGAGCCTTGGAGTGCCAGAGGGAGGACACAAGTGTGGGCAAGGTTGGCAAATTCTGGTGGGCAAGGCATCAGAGGAAGCCCTGTGCATGCAGCTGGGCCCTCCCTGCCCGGGAGGCTAGCCCACCCACCTGGGCCCCCTCCTGCTGTGTGGAAAAGAGTGATCCTGAGGGTCAGCTCAGAGCCCTAGGACTCTGTGCTGCGACAGCCCAGCCTCCCTGAGCCTGGAAATCCCAGACAGTGAGGAGCAGGACAGAACCCAGTCATGTGGGCTTGTCCTTGGGTTGGATGGACAGAATAAGTCTGTTTTGTGCAACTTCTTGGCCAGGGCAGAGCCAGCCTCCTCCCAAAGCGGAACTGTGCCCATGTTGGAGTAGGTGCCACATAGGAGATCAGACTCCCGCTGTCTGAGCTCAGGCCTCACACTCTCCACTTTCAACTCTAAGGCATTTTACTCAAGTATGTAGGGAGGAGTTGGGGTGAGGCAGGGTCCCTGATCAGCCCCAAAAGTTCAGAGCCACCACCCTTAGCCCTCTCAGCCTGCATCTCGTCATCTGATGAAGTCCTGCTCAATCCTGTCCCCCAGGCCCAGCCAGGTCAGGGGATCAGCAAACTGTCCCTGGAGCAGCCTAACCAGGAGCCAACCTCACCCCCGCGGACCTTCTGCAGGGCTCTGTCTCAGGGAATCTCTGGTCCTTTCTGTATCACCTGGAGCCTCCCAGCTCCAGATACCCTGTACTTGGTTTGGCTGAGGCTCATGGACCCTCAAATGTTTGAGGTCTGAGCTAGACATTTGACTGAGCAAATGTTTGGCTGATGCCTCGAGGACACACGTTTTGTGCTGTGGGGACAGGTGGGATGGTACAGACACAAAGAGCTCCATGTCACGGAGGGCGGGAGCTTGATCCTTGAAGGGCCACAAGCAGATGCTAAAGGACTCAGAAAAGGGAGAGAAATTTGGGGCAAGGCCTCAGAGCAGGTGGTATTGAGTTTGTCTCTTTAGGCAAATAAGGGGCAAGGGAGCTCATGGAGAGGGAAGAGCATGAGGAAGTGGAGTGACAGGCAGGAGACAGTGTGACTGGGGCCAGGCAAGTTTCGCAGCTCGATTGCAGCCCAGGGGGCAGGCTGAGAGCCAGTTATAGCAGGCATGGGAGGCACTAGGGAGTCACTGAGGGTGTTTGAGCAGGGCAGTGTTCTGGATTTTAGGAGATTTCTGTGCCTGGTTTGAATAACAATAACAACAACAGTAACAACACTAAGCACTGACTAAATGCCAGGCACTGCTTGGGCCACGTATTAATTCAGCTGTTACCTAAGAGGTGGGTGCTATTCGTATCCTCTTATGCAGACAAGGAGAACAAGGCTCAGAGAGGCCAGGTATCTTGTCCAAATCACACAACTGGCGAAGTGGCAGAACCAGGATTTGAACTGAGGCAGTCAGGCTCCAGCGGCCGCGTCTGACCAGGATGTGAGTGGTAAGAAGTGTGTGGAGGAAGGTATTAGGTGGAACCATGTGAAATTGTCATTTTTGCACATCAAAACCAGTTGAATATCAGCATTTTCAAATGGTTCAGGATAAGTAGTCTCCAGGCAGTGGAAATCCAGGCAGTATCTCAGACGCATTTACAAGGAAAAATTTATACACCTTGATGTGGAGGAGCAGGGGAAGGGGGAATTTCTGGGGTGACTGTAGGGTTCTGGGCCTTATTCCAATACAAAGGGTAAGGACTAGAGGCAAACAGAGCCCAGGGAAGCTGGGCTTGGTCTTGGGCAATTTGGAGGTGGTGACGGGCTCTCAGGGACAGAGGCCGGGCTGCAGTGGAGTGAGGACACTGAGACAGAGAAGAAGCAAGACAACTGTTTCTAGAAGTTTGGCTCTGAGTGGGAGGCTGCAAAGGGCCCCATCTGGAGGGGAGGACGGAGCACATCGGTGTGGGGTGGGGGGGAGACTGACTGGAGTCGGGGGTCTGCGGGCCTGTGGTCCTCGGCAGGCCTGGAGCCCTACTGTCTGACGCTGTCCCAGGCCCACAGCGGAAGGACCTGCGGGTCACCCTGGCGTTGCCCTCACTTGGTGGGAGGGCAGGCCATGAAGGAAGCCTCCCAATTCTGCCTTCCAGGCAGCCCTTTGAAGTGGTGGGGAGGTGACTGACATCCTGGACAGCTGCCGCAGATGTATTTATATCCCCAGGCTCTGTCTGGGCAGCTCGGCATTGATGATGGGTGGATGACACACGAGCACATGGCAAGTTGGGCCCATAACCTGGCAGAGGGGCCTCTTGGGTAGGAGAAAGCCCGCTTGCCCACACATCAATCCTGTGCCCACCGAAGACCCCAGATTCACCCCCTCCCCACCAGGCTCACCCTCACAACCAGGTCCTGGCACCACAAGGGGACCTGAGTAAGTATGATCATTGAGTCCATCCCAGCCACTGTCACCAGTGCCCACCAGCCCTGACTGTAGCCGGCTGGGGCACACTGAGGCCGGGGGCTGGGGGTGCTATGTCCAGAGCTCCTCAGAGCTTTGGTGCACCATCTCCTGAGGGTGTCTGACTCACACAGGGAGAGATGAGCACAAGTCCGCCCCTTGGGATTCCCCTGGGCTCCCGGCTCCCCACTCCCACCTCTGCCAGGAAGCACAGCTTGGTTTGGCCAAGTAAGTAGATTCAAACAAAGCTCTTCATTCTTCCCAGTAGTAGGAGAAGAGAGCTACAGATCCCAGATGCCACCCCCATGAGAGGTGGTACTCCTCATCGCCTGGTCCCTGCCATGCGCCAGCTTCATTCCGAGGCCCTGTCTAGATACCCCGGCCGCACAGCCAGCTGCAGGCGCCCGGCCCCAGCCAATGGCTGACACTGAGGTGGCCAAGGACACAGTTTCATATAAGGGCCTTAACCCAGATCAGGGTCTGTGTTCTCCTGGGGCCCCTGGTCCCCTTTCCATTTTGCTGCTTCTCCCACCCACACACACAGCAGGGACCTGGAGAGCCCCAGGCTCTCTAGGCCAGCCAGGGAAGGGAGGGGGCACACTTTTGCTGACAGCAGGGCTGCCTTCCAGGTAGTCAAAATCCCTTGTCCTCCGAACAACAGCTCCTTCCCCCAGGCCTGGGTGGGGCCTCCATCCCTGCTGGGTGACCGAAGCCTGGCCAGGCCGCAGCCTTGGCCCCTGGGGAGGCACGCGAGCATTTTCCCTTCTCCAGTTTCAGTTGTTGATGGAGAACAGATGTGCACACACATCTGGTTCGACAACCCCCCCAGCCTCACCTTTGCAGTTCCCCAAAGCCTCAGACAGAGCAGGGAGGTGGGGGATGGGGTCAGGGCCAGGAATAACAAAGCGAGAACTCAGCTCTGGGGCCCACACAGGCGAGGCGTCCTTGGCAGAATGGGGGCACAGGGAGGCCCAGCTCCACTGCCAGGGTGCCCAGACTAAACAAAGATAGAAGGGATCTGGGCAGAGACGGCCGTGGGCTGAGTCCTCAGGCCACACTGGGCTGGGCTGAAGCCGCCTCCTTCCCCTGGCCTGGCCTGAGCACTCCTGCTGAAGAGAACAGGACCTCCTCATCTTCATGGAGCCTCAGACCAGCCAAAGCCAACAGGAGTGGTATGTTTCCTCAGTGACTCTCCAACCCGGGGCTTTCTTCCTCAGGCCTCCCGCTGCTCGGGTCCTGCCCCCGGAGAACCTGATACTTGCTAACCCCCTTCTCCAGATGTTCACCACGGGGACCATTAACCCCTTGAAAGCAGGCCCGACGTCCCCAGCCACTTGCCCAGCTCTCTTTCCCAGCTACAGGCCAGAGTTACCCAGGGAGCCGGCTGGATCTGAGTTTGGAAAGATGGGGCTCAGGAATCTGCATTTTAAACACACTACACAGGTGCTTTTTAGGTGACTAGCCTGGCCCAGATCTCCCACTTCAAGCATCTGAACACCAGGGCAAGGGCTGTGTTCTCATGTAACAGGCGGGGAGACTGAAGCCCAGAGAGGCTATGACTTGCCAAGGGTCCACACAGCAAATGAGCGGCAGAGCCCATCAGAGCAGCCCTTGCTCAGGGTCTCCCCTGTTACCCTCATCGGTAACCTCCGCCACACCCCATCTGCTGGCCGACAGAGCCAGGGGTTCCAACTCACCCCTCCGGCGGGAGCTCCTGCCCGTCCTGGGGCTCATCGATGTACCAGCTGCCATAGGCGTCCTCGTCTGTGGCCCCAGAGGAGGTCTGGTTCCCTGTTGCCTGGGTCGACATTCTCCAGCCCTTCTCCTTTGACCCCCAAACAAGAGGAAAAAAGCCACTACAGATGTGAAAAGAGGCTTAGGAGGGAAGAAAAGAAAGAAAACCCAAACAAAGAAACGTTTCTCTTTAATCCTAAAGGTTACTTTCTTTCTTTTGGCTCTCTGGGAAAAGCCCGTCTGGGAGTGAGGGCCTGGGCCGGCTGGCACGGGAGGAGGGGAAGGACTTCTCCTGTCCCCTCCTGTCCCTTCCCGCCCAGTCTCACACGGTCCTGCAAGAAGTAGTTATCCCTTGGGGACAGTCCCCCCACAGGGTCCGTGGGCTCCTGCTAGAGCACCTGTTGGTCTCTCTGACTGTCCACCAGCAAATTTTGACTCAAAGCACCATTTTCAAAGTTTTGTCCAATCCAAGCTGCCCACAGGGAACCCCCCACTTCCTTCCCCCTCCCCAAACCCATCCAGACGGACCCACAGACACACACTCAAGGAAGGACCAGGGAGGAAGGAGCTGCAGAGATGAAAGGGTGGGCGGGCAGCGGGCGGGCTCAGCACAGTCTGTGGGACCCTCCCAGATGGGCTCCCGGCCCCTCCTGCTCCCAGGGGTCCAGCCCAATCCCCCCCTCTTTGTTCAGGCTCCCTTGAGACCATCCCCCAGCTTCAGCCTGCCCCTTGCTGGTCCCTTTGGACCTCAGTGATGGAATCACATCATGGCCCTCACAAGCCCCCATTCCAGAGGCGAAGGCCCTAGCTCCATGCAGTGGCCTGAGCTGGGGAGGAGTGTGGCCAGGAGGGCCGGCATCCGGCTGCAACACATACCTGCCTTCAGCGCCTGCCCCAGATCCCCCACATCCTTGCCCGGCACATCCGCACACATCCGGCACAAGTCAGGCATTCCAGCAACCCAGGGAGACTGCCGGGGCTGGGCCGGGCGGGAGGCAGGGCAAGGAGCCTGTCCATTCTTTCTCCTGGAAGAGCATGTGTCTCACTAGTCAAATCTTTTTGTTTCTCCAACTTGATTTCACAAGGAGATAACTCACCCCCACAAGGCGGAAATTAGTCCTTTAAACACGAACCAGACCCAAGGGTAGGCAAGAACCCCGCCTACCTCCCATTCCTCCAGGATTGTGGGGTGGGGGTGGGGGTGAAGGTAAGAAGGCAGGGTCTGGGCAGGAGCTGGGGGTTCCTCTCCATCACCTTTGGCTGGCTCCGCCCCCTTCCTCACCCCCAGTGGAGGTGGGGGGTCGGGGGTGGCAAGATGCAGACAAGGCAGAGAACAGTTCTCAGGCCCCTATCCCTGAATATCCCTGAATCTTTGAGGGTCCCTGTCCTTCTAATCCCACAGGAGGCCTGGGTCATTGCCCTATCCAGCTGAGGCATTTATTTGACAAGCTTTTCAAAAAGATATTCATCCATTTACTCTTAACAAATTCACTGAGCACCTACTAAGTGGCAGCACTGTTTGGAGCCCTGGGATGTGAGAGTCTACAGTTGGCAGGGAGGTGAGTGGACACAGACCAGTCAGTGAATCACCCCGAGTCTGAGGGTTCAAAGGGAAGGCACAGAGTGCCCTGGTTTGTACCATAGGAAACTGAATTTGGTCCAAAAAGTGGGGGGCTTCCTGAAGAAAGAAAACTTTTCAGTGGAGATCTGAGGGCAGGGAAAAGTCAGTTGTGCAGAGGGCAGGGGGTTGAGGCCGGAGGTGTGTGGGGTGGTGAGGTGGAGGGAAGTGTGTTTCTGACAGAGGGAACAGTGTGGGTGAGGCTCAGAGGGGACAGTGCTTGAAAGCCTAAAAGCTCCCCATCCAAATTCGGAACCCCGGGCCCACAAGGCCTCCCAGCATTAGGGCCTGAGGGCTCTGTTGGCCTTGGTTCCTCCCCCCCACCTTCCCGAAAGGCTCCTCTTCCAGGAAGAGGGCTCCGGCCACCCCTCCCCCACCCGGAGATGTCAGCATCTGCTGACTCAGAGTTGAACCTGAACTTTGATGCAGTGCAGGAGCTCACACTGCCTGTCTGATCCCGGGGATTGGGGATGAATCCTGCCTCCCAGGCCTGGCTGTGTGCTCCCAGGGCAGAGCTCAGCCTCTCCTCCTCCTGCCGCCTTCCCCGGACACACAGCATGCTGCTCTGGGGCTGCAGGGACTTTGTAAACTAGGTTTGACAAAGCTGTTGCTCGTTCTGGTGACCAGCACTCCTCCATGGGCCTGTCCCAGGCAGGCTGCTGTTTTTTCCAGCCAGGTTTCCAGAGCTCTCTGCTCCAGCACCAGAGCCCCACAGCCCCCTCATTGCTCAGGAGTCTTAGACCCACGCATAGCTTAGGGAGCAACTATCTGATTTTAATGATTCCTCCAACAATTGGAGTCCAGTCTGTGATGGGGAGCTCACTCCCTCTACAAGGTAGAGATGTTCATAGCTGGATAACTCCGCCTGTCGGAAACTGCTTCCTTCCCTGGAGGGAGCCTGAATCTGCCCCCCAAGTCTGGTTTGTTCATTCACTCATTCATTCAACAGGTGTTGACTGCATGCCAATTATGTACCGGACAGTTCCACATGCTGAGAATACAGCAGTGAGCAAGGTAGATAAAGTCCAGTACTTCAGGGACCCTCACGTGTAGTGGGAAGCAGAGGGGAGACAAAGCATGTGTCATGTGTGCTGAGAGGGAAAATAAAGTTGGGCTAAGACAGGAGAGACAGATGGACAGGAGCTGGCTCTTTTAGGCAGGATGGCCGGGAAAGGCCTGGCTGAGGAAGTGATATTCCAGCAGACACCTGAAGGAAGGACAGGGTACCCAACTGGGCACTGAGGAAAGACATTCTGGCTACCCGGAGGAGACTCCATCAGCCTCAGGGGCTGTAGCCAGGCCGGCAGGGGGCCCCAGGCAAGTCCAGGCACAGCCCCTTCCCCACAGCACCCTGCCCTGACCCATACCCTGCTCTGCTCCCAGGGACTTCCGGTGGAGTCTGCCCCTTCCCCCCGGGATAGCCCAGTGCCCGTGGTATCACCTCCCTCCTCACTGGGGAAATGCAGAGGCCACCTTCAGGGAGGCCCTAAGTAGAGATGAGGAAATGGCGAGTCTCGTCCCTCTCCCCAGGTGTGGGCATAGCGGACAGAGGGCAGCCTTGTGCCCAGTTCCTTAGTCAAGGCCAGGCTGGACACGAGAAGGGGCAAGCCCAGAAGGAAAGAGCAGGGTTTCCATATGGCAGGGGAAATGCCCTGGTTGGGGAGGCAGCCTACCTGGGTTTGATCTTTGGAACTGGCTGTGTGACCTTGAATGAGTCCCTTGGCCTCTCTGGGTCTCAGCCCTGCCTCTCTCCCAGCAGGGGTGGCTTATCCATCCAGGAAATTCTTTGATTCTTGTGGGCTCTGCTCTCCCCAAGGCCCCCACTCCCTGCCCTCAATGACTTCACAGCTTAGGAATGTGGAGCCAGTACACCAGGCACTGGTTGTAGCAAGAAGGTCAAAGCCACAGAGAATGGCTGTGACTGCCCAGACGTCCCCCATTGTCTTCCACCCACCCTCCTGGCCCCGCATCCCACACCCCCATCCACTCTGCTGGGGGCAGGGAGGCAGACTGGGTCAAAGATCCATGGACACTGGGTGGTCACATGGCTCAGGCTGGGAAGAGGACCCCAAAGTACCATTCTTGAGCCCAAAGTACCTAGAATAGCTTGAAGCTCACATCTGTGAAATGGGAGATTACCTCTGAGGTATTAGTAAGGATGCCACCTGGCCAGATGGCAAGCTGGCAAGGAAAAGTATTGAGAAGAGAAAGATTGTAATGATGTGGCCCTGAAGAATTTCTTTAAAGGCCTGGCAGCAAAGCCCAGGGCCTGCCCTCTAGAGTTGGCTTTATAGGAGGACTCAAACCCCAAAGAGTCAGAGACCAGCACTTGCCAACAGGAAAGGAGGGGCTGGCAAGTGGAGGTACTTGGGAGACAGATTGTAAAAGTTCACAGAAGAGAGAAGAGGGCAGGAGGAATAAGGAGATGTTTGAGCAGTCTTGAAGGCTTCCTGGAGGAGGGGACCAGGATCAAGGTCCTGAGATCACACAGGGTCAGTAAAGGTAACAAGAATGATGTGTTTAAGTGTCTCAGGACAGCTGAGAGGGGGCCTCTGAGAGGCAAGGAGAGGGCAGGGCAGAGGTCAGGACGGCCCACATGGGCACATTCAGATGAAGCTGATCCCAATACCCAAGGAGCACTCCGGGCCAGCAGGGCTCCCAGCTGAGTGCAGAGCGGGGCTGGCTGAGCCCTGCTACTGTGACAGGGAGTCACAAGAAGCTCCTGGGCTCTGAGTAGACAAAGGCCATCTGCCACCTGGGTCTGGCACAGAGCTGCCCTGCCCTGCCCCTCGGGCTAGAGCTGGCCCATGGAGGCCTTGGGACATGGCTTCCTTCCTCCCCATGTTTTTGTTCAAGTTGATTAAATCTGAGGAATTTTTGAGTCCAGGAACAGAGGCCCACGTGTGTGCCTTCAGTGGCCTGTGGTTCTCAAAATCCTCAAAGGACAAAGTGCTAAACTTAAAAGGAGCTGACAGCAGGCCGGAAGGAGTAGGGAAGAACCTCACAAACACCCCCCAAGGACTCCCAGCCTCCCCAGAGCACCCCCAAATCTCAGCAATATCCCTGGAATTTCAGTAGCACAACAAGATCAAATCAAATCAAGCACAGGTTGGGGCAAGATGGTCAAAACCATGGTGAGCATTTGCAAAAGGCTCAGAGACCGCCTCCTCACCATTTCTCACCACACTCGCATCCCAGCTTTTGGCTCTCAGGTCCAACTGCACCCCCCAAAAGCTCTACAGCACCCAAACCTCATAAAACGTCAGAGCCTTAGCAACTCCCCCGATCCCCAGCAGCACACAAAGGATGCCAACGGGTGCTTCAGTCCAGGAGTGGGGGGATGGCCGATGTGCCTGCCTGTGCAGCCCAGCCCCCCATAAGCCTGAGGATAAGCAACCAACATGGGTTCAACCCCATGGGCACCAGCGAGCTCTGGCTCCACCCCTGTCTTCACAGTGCACTCACACAAACATGTATTGAACTCCCCCCACCCCCCCCACACACACACAGGTGCCTAACCTTGGCTCCAGACCCTTCAGTCGCAGGAAGGCAGTGTTGTTGGCTGCTAAGCTCATGAGAGGAAAGTGTGTATGGCTCTCTACCTTCTTCTTCCCTTGCCATGTGGGAACATCAGAAGCATCACCTGATATCCCCTTCTCAGAATTCTCCTGCCCTCTCACCAACAGTATTGTCATAGCATGATGTATTTAAGCCAGATTGCTCTGGTAGGAGGGTGGATGCTGGTGAGGAGAAGGAGGGTAGCCAGCTGGTCCAGGGGAGCAGTGTTTTCTTCCTGTCCCAGAGTGTTAGCCCAGAACTGACTTAGAGGAGAGAAGGCAGGGAGGCAGATTTCAGCTCAGGACAAAGGTAGCTTTCTTAGTCTTGCAGAGTGGTGAGCCCCCCATCAAAAGAGGCAATCAAGAAGAGGCTGGTAGTATCAAGATGCTACAGAGGGTTTCCTGCCCTCAGAGGAGGACTGGCCAAAAGGCCATGAACGTTTCTGCAGCTTTAAGGGCCCTGGATTTTCCCATTCTAGAATGTCCTCCCTGGAATGGTGTCACCATGGTCTTGCCTTGAGATGTAGGTTTTGTGCTGCCCTCCTTCCTCACTGAGGACACCAACTGCTGGGCAGACCCCCTGAGTTCTCTTTCCTTGTTCCCTGCTGACCACAGGGCAGGGCTCTCCATCAATCTCTTGCCCACCAGCAAAACCTACTCAGACATGACTCTTTGGATGTCTCCCTACTTTGGGAGCTCACACCAGGTTCCCCCAAGTACAGCCATCACCAGGTCTCCAACCTCATCCCTTAGAATTGCTCAGCCCTCCCATTCCTGTCCCCCTCCTGCCCCACGCTTTTGTTCGTGCTCTGTCCCCGCTCGCTGCACCTTTCCCCTGCACCCCGACCTGCTCCAGTCCTACCTGGCCCGCAGGGCTTGGCTCCAGCCCCACCTCCACCAGGCGTTCTCTTGACCTGTCTCTTCTGTACCTCTTCCTTCTCCTTATTGATCAGCCTGGGGAGTCCTGCCCCTCCAGGCAGACAGGGTGCTCCCCAACAGCTGGGGCTTCCTCCTCTAAGCGCCAGCCCCAGCTCTGGCTGGGGTCCCGGAGAGATGGCTGGCTGCTTGTGCAGTCTCAGCAGTTGGCCCTGAGCAGAGTCCCCAGCACCTGCTTTAAAAGGTGTTTGATCTCCTCCTCCCAGAAAGGCAGCTCCCTCCTTCCCACTAGCCCCTCCTCCCGCTCCCCAGGCCTCTGCCTGTGATTCCAGGATCAGAGCCCACCCCACCCCCATCTCTCCAGCTCAGGCCCACAGCCCGGTTGGGGCCCCACATAACACACAGGGTGGCTTGTCTTTGGCCGAGCCTCTCCAACCCCCAAACCATTTGCCCGAAACTTGATCTCCCTGGCCCTCGGAGTCACCTCAGTGGAGAAGCCTGCACAGGGCTTTGATGGCTGAGTTTCCCCAGCTGTGGCCCAGGATGGGCTCAGGAACCCCCTACCTACCTTCATTTGTCACCATCCATCACTCCCAGGGGGCCACTGCCTGATGAATTGCACCAGGCCGGAGGGGAACCACCAGCTAAGATTTTAATAACCCGATCAGCGTCCTGCTGCCGCCCAGCTGCGCTGAGGGCCCTGACCGTGGGAAGGGGGGAATTTGTCACACTTTAGTGGGGCTTCGGGGCTCAAACTTCAGGTACGAGCCATTCCAAGGGGAAGCCAAAGGCCCTCTTGGAGAGCTTTCTCTTCAACTCCTCACAGCCCAGCCTGTCTCCAGAAGAAGGCTGGGGTTCTGGGGACTGCTGCTTGCCCCATGCACACTCCTACAACCCCCACGGCTGCAGGGACAGTTGCTCATCTCTGCCTCTGAGCTGGGAAGTGGGGTTGACTGGCTCAGGCTCTCCATGCTCTCCCCACCTGCTCCTAGACAGGGTGCCCTGGAGTGGTGTAAACAGGACTACGGAAGGAAAAAAGGGCTCAGAAGGTGCTAAAACCTCGTGCTGTGGTAGTAAGGGAGGGGAGTGAAGGGATAAAGGTGGGGACCAGAAGCGGGCAGTACATTCCTAGGAGAAGGATAGCAGGGGAGATGTCTTCTTCCTCCTCAAAGGAGAAAAGGGGCACAGTCAGCCAGGCAGCATTAGGATGTGAGATTGGTTTCCAGGGACGGTAAAGAGAGAGGTGTTTTCTTTAGCCCCTCCTCCTTCCAATTGGTTGAAATACAATTGTGATGGCTGGATCTCAGGCAGCCATCTGGGACTATGAGGTGGAGGTTATGGGTTAAGTAGGATGGAGCAGTAAGTTAGCTGCAAAGACAGAGTCTGAGCTAAGACCAGATCTTAGGGCTGGAGGAGACCTCAGAGACCCCTGCTCTACCCACACTCACTATCACATCCAGAAGAAACTGAGGACCAGAGAGGCCACATGACATGTCAGGGGCAGTGACTGAGCTAGGAGATGTTTTGCCAGAGGCCCCTCACCCCCACCCTACCCACATGCACACACAGAGTTCATGGTACTTTCCCTAAAAACCCCCTTTCCCAGATCTTTAATGCTGCTCCATTCTGTGGCTGGGAGACACCCTCTGGGGCCCAGTCCTGGGGTTGGGTGAAGCCCCCAGAGCTGGTTAAGTGGCCAGCCTGGGACATACCTCTCAGCACTGATGAGAACACCACAGAACCTCTGCCTGCTGGTGCCCACTCGCAGGTCCGTCTGTCAGAATCTCCTATTTGGCTTCTTTTCCTTCTTTCCTCTCTTCCTCTCTTTCTCTTTTTCTCTTTCTTTCTCTCTGTCCTTCTGTCTGCCTGTCTGTCCCAGTCCCTCCGTGTCTCTTTCATCCCTACTATTGTCTCTCTCTGTCCCACCCTCTGTCAGACTCAGTCTGCCTGTCTGCTGCCTTTCTGTCTTCCCTTCAAGCTCTCTGTCTCTGCTTCTTTCTTTCCCTGTTGATCTCTGTCTCTCTACTGTCCTTGTCTTTCTCTTTCTGTTTCTCTCTCCTGCTCTTTGTGTTGTTTCTCTTTCTATCTCCCTCCCTCTGAGCCTAACTGTGAAGTCCATCTCTCCTTCTAAAGGAGTACTTTTTCTTGAGTCACGTTGTGTGCTGACTTGTGCTGCCCCTGCCAGCCCCTGCCTCCACTCTCCCCGACTCATCGACTCTGCCTCTGTCTGCAGGAGGGCTGGCGCTGCCCCCAGAACCCCCAGAGTCTGTAGGACCCCCAGGTAGGTTGGAGGCCCTCTCAGGGGTTCAAGTCCTTTGAGCCAGTGGAGCATCTGGGCAGCTGGGCACAGAGAAGGTGAAGGTCAAGGCCGCCGATGCTGGCAGAGGCCAGCACCCTCTCCCTGCTGCAACCCCAGGAACTTTATCCCTTCTGAGCCAAGGCTGGCTGAGGCAGCTGTCAGGGCGAGCCCAGGGATCACGGGTGCAGCCCTTGCTCCTGGTCGACTGAAGGCAAGGGCCAGAGGGCTGCAGGGATGACCCAAGACTCTGGCCCCAGTGCTCCATGCTGAAGCCTGGAGCAAAAGGCCAGGAGCGGCAGGGTATGCAGCCTGATGGGGCCAGAGGTGTGGGGACTGGATCAGTGACCACTCAGAGGGGAGAGTGTCAAGGTAGCCAGGCCTCAGTCCTAACCACCACAATTAACAGATGGAAGAAATCAGGCTTCTAATTTAGCCTTTACCACTTACTAGCTGAGTGACCACAAATGAAGCCCTTTCCAGCTCTGGGCCTCAGTTGCCCCATCTGTGCAATGGAGAGAGGCTGACTGCTATTTCACTTTGCCAGTCTGAGTCTGTGATTCCATCACCCCATGAGCCTCTAGCACTATGGATTTGAAAGCAGTGGGGTTTGGGCCTCAGACGGTTCCGGTTCCACTGTTGGGGAGGGGAGGCTACTGGAGTGGGGCTGGGGGCTGAAGTCCCAATGTGGAGCGGTGACGATCACATGATCTCACTGGCCTGGGACTCAGGAGGCTTGAGGTCCAGGTCTGTCCCTTCACTCCCCCAGCTGCTCTCTCTGCGCCTGTCTCCCCGTCTGTAGAAGGGGGATAGTCCCAGCCCCCAGCCCTGGGGAGAATCAGTGAGCTCACAGACATCCCTGACTGGAGGACTCAGCTCCAAGCGGAGGTGGGGGTTTTGGGGGGAAGTTGGAGGTAGGCCTTTGGGGATGGGGGTCTGAGGGCCCACAGGAGCCATGGGGGGTGTCAGCAGGGGATTCTGAAAGGAGCCATTATAGGAAGCAGGAAGGGGGCTCTCAGGGTAGACTAATTACAGGCCCAAGCTCTTGCAGACAAAGCCAGCGGCCTCTAAGTGGCCATTCTCCCAGGGAAGAAAGAAGACTTAAGGGCCCCATTAAGGCCTTTCATGCTGGGACTGCCCGAGGCGGCCTGGAAGTCAGCACTTCCCCTCCCCTCCTCAACCCACACTCTGCCCCTTCTTGACTCTTTCTGTGGGAGCCAGGCCTCTGCCTGGGGTTCAAACACTTTGGAAACTGCAGGAAGCTGAATCAGGGAAGAAGCTAGGAGGGAAGAGTATCCTGGGAAGGGAGCTAGGACCTGGTCCTCCTCTGCTCCTCAGTGTCTCCATCTGTAAAACAGGACTACTATCCTGTCCTGACCTGCTAAAACTCACTGAGGCATCTAGACTTTCTCCATGGAACTGAGGCCAGGCCCAGAGAAACCTGAGCATTAGGAACACAGCCTCCTGCTGTGCCGCCTACCCCACCACACTGCTGCCCTCACTCCTGGGCACCAGCCTGCCCACTCAGGGACCAAGATACATCTCTGAGCCCAAGTGTGGGTCAAAAGCCCTGAATAGTCTTCAGTTCTCACAGATGAAATCCAGATGCACAAGCAAAAGCTGGGTTGGGTTTGTGCATCAATTCATTCACACTTCACTCACTCACTCACTCACTCACTCACTCACTCTAGAAGGCTTTAATGGTCCCCAGGCACCTATCCCTTGCCTAGCCCTGTCCTGGGCACACAAGATTCCTGAGGGGACGTTCAGCCAAGTGTGAGCAAGTCATCCCTGAGACGGGGGCGGAATGTGCAGAGCACGGCAGAGGAGGGAGTCACCAACCCGGTTCCAGAGGAGGCTTTTAGCCAGACTGGTGGACGAGTAGGGTGACCTCAGGTGAGGCTGGGTAGTTTAGGCAGAGGATACACTGCCAGCAAAGGCAGAGCAGGGAGACAGGGCAGGCCTGGCCTGGGGCAAAAGCAAGACTCCCCAGGACATTCGGCTGAGTGAAACAAACCAGTCGCCAGGGGACAAAGACCATGTGATTCCACTTACAGGAGGTGCCTAGAGTAGTCACATTCATAGAGACAGAAAGGAGAATGGTGGTTGCCAGAGGCTAGGGCTGGGGCCTGGGGAGATGTTGTGTAGCGGTATAGAGTTTCAGTTTTACTAGATGAGAAGAGTCCTGGAGCTCAGTTGCACAACAACGTAAATATACTGAATGTCACTGAACTCGCACACTTAAAGACGGTTAAGATGACTGGTTTTATCGTATGTATATTTTACCACAATGAAAAAAAGAGTAGCTATATACACACACACGCACACCAAAAAAGTCTCCCCCAGAGACTGAGTGGGGAGGGGAGCCCAGAAAGGGGAAGGGTGGGGTGTCAAATGCAGAGGGCCCTCAAACCACGTTATGGCCAACAGCCACCTCAGATCCTTTCCAGAAAGTTGGAGGAAGGGAGAAACTGGAGGAAAGGAGGGTAGCAGGGAGTGCTGAGGAAGGGGCTCAGGATAAAGGACTGGGAAGAAACGGTGGTGTGCCTGGGGCCTGCTTGCAGGGGCCTGGTGCTGGGTGCAGTGCACGGAGGTTTGCCCTAGGGCAGGAGGGACTGACTCACCTTTTCTAACATCTTTGAGGGTCACTTCAAACCCAAAAGGGAAAACAGCCACTTCTACTGAATCACTGACCCTCCAAGACCTTAGACCTGGCAGATGCAAACCACAGCCTCCAGACACAGGCTGGCTGGCCAGGCCCAGCTGTGGAGGCAAAGGTTTCTAGGGAGCCACCGCCACCCCCCTTCTTCCCCAAATGACCAGACAGTGGCCTTCCCCAATACGATGTACAGAGTTTTAGACTGCTAGAGCTTATCTGGGAAGACTTACTCACCCAACTCCCACCCATCACACTGATGGGGCCGCTGACATACCCAGAGAGGGGAAGGACTGCCCAAGTTCACCTGCAAGTCACGTGATGAGAACTCTGGTCTTCTAAACCCTCTCGGCCTCAGTTTCTCCTTGGGGGACCTGAAGAAACTGAATTTTAATCATTGCAGAGGAAGCTTACCACATCGCTGGGATCCATAGCGAGGCTGGCCAATCCCATCTTTAGACTGGTTATCTTTTCCTTTTTGAAAATGATGCCTTCCAGTCAAGGTGACTTCAAATGAACTCTTCTGAATGAAATCTATGCTGTCTATAAATCTACTCTTAGGCTCAGAATTGTACTTCTATAATTTTAAGGTACCGAGGTCTCCAGTAGGCTGAATTTAAATCTTTGAGCCAATCCCAGGACACATTTAGTAGAGGAAAGTGTAGACATATTTAGAATTTCTAGGTTCAGATCTCAGCTCTGCTTCTTACTAGCATGTTATCTGAGTTTCTCTCAGTCTCAAGAGTCTTCATCTGTAAAATGAGGATTATTATACCTACCTCACAGAGCCATACAGAGTGCCTGGTACCCAGTAGCTGCTCAATGAAGAATATCATAAATGATGATGATGATGGTGGTGATGGTTCTTACTGAAGAGTGTCCAGAATTTCTCCTCTCTCATTGGGTATCAGCAAGACCCCAGGATCAAGAAGGATGGGTTCTAGCATTCTTTCTTTCTTTATTTTTTTACACTTTAAATATTTAATTGAAGTACAGTCAGTTACAATGTGTCAATTTCTGGTGCATAGCACAATGTTCTAGTCATGCAGGTACATATATATACTCATTTTCATATTCTTTTTCATTAAAGGTTATTATAAGATATTGAATATAGTTCCCTGTACTATACAGAAGAAACTTGTTTTTTTTAACCTATTTTTATATATAGTGGTTAATATTTGCAAATCTCAAACTCCCAAATTTATCCCTTCCCACCTCCTTTCCTCAGTAACCATGAGATTGTTTACTAGGTCTGCGAGTCTGTTTCTGTTTTGTAGATTAGTTCAGTGTCTTTTTTTTTTTTTCTTTTTTTTCAGATTCCACATATGAGTGATACCATACGGTACTTCACTTTCTCTTTCTGGCTTGCTTCACTTAGAATGACAATCTCTATGTCCATCCATGTTGCTGCAAATGGCATTATTTTATTCTTTTTATGACTGAGCAGTATTCCATTGTATACATATACCACAGCTTCTTTATCCAGACATCTGTCGATGGACATTTAGGTCGCTTCCACGTCTTGGCTATCGTACATAGTGCTGCTATGAACATTGGGATACATATGTCTTTTCGAATTAGAGATCCCAGTTCGACAGTTCTTTGGTGTGAGAAGATCTGGGCTCTCTGTAAAGTAAAGCTGTGCCCCATAATGTGGGTTTTGATTAAGAAGGTTCCAGAAGCAGGTGCTAAGGGCATGCTCCCAGGGAACAGATTCTGTCCTGTCCTTGAGACCTTCCCCCAACCCAACTCAAGAACTCCTGGGAATAAACAGGCGTGTGGAGACCGGCTTTCCTGGAAATGGGAAGTCCCAACTGCCCCAGGCCTTTGTGCTTTCCACACCAGTACTTCTCAGCCCTGACCCTGCTCTAAGTTTTCCACAGAATTTACCATCTTCTAGCAGACATTAGTTTACTCTTTTTCTATATTTAGCGTGTCTATATTTCTCTGTCCCCACCTCCCTCCCCCACTAGAAGATAGGCTTCAGGAAGGCAGGAATCTTTGTTTTGTTCACTGCTATATTCGAGATGCCTAAAATAGTGCCTGGCACACAGTAGACACTCAATAAATATTTGTTGAATGAACAAAAGCTAAAAGGGAGGAATCTATTGCTGCCTTTGTTCCCTGGGACACGCCCAGCCTCCTGGCTTGTTACCTGGGTTCTCCTCAAACAAACAGAGAAAGGTGGGGTGCGGCCCTCAGCGCCCAGCGTGTAGGCTTTCAGACTGGGCCAGACAGGGACTGTGGGTGGGTGGGGAGAGCAGTACTCAGCCTTGGGCCAGTCCCTGACGTGGCCAGGACCTTCAGGGGTCCTGAACCCTGGGCCCCTGCATCCCTGCTGAGCCAGAGGCTGAAGGTCGAGGAGAAGACACTGGATTTGGAGTTCGAGGTCTTGAGTGTGGGATTTAATGAGGAGGGCAGATACGCCCTGCGGCTGTCAGCTGAGAAACTCCCCCCCCCCCCCCCCCCCGCGCAGGCTGGCTCTGGAGCCGGGGTGCAGCTGCAGGTGGGTGATGGGGACCTCCTCCCTGCCTGCTCTGCTGTCACTGATGTCGTTGAGCAGCAGGACCCTGGCCAGAGCCTCACCCTTACCAGGAACAAGTTTGTCTTTACTCTGCCCAAAGGTACGAAGTTAGAGGGGCTGGGGAGAGATAGGGAATCCAGGGAGCTTCTGGGGAACTGGGAGGGGTAGGGGCAAAGCTCTAGACTGAATCCCAAAGCTCTGCCTGTGTGACTCTGCCCATGCTGACCCTCTGTGAGCCCCTGCCTCCTTCAGTGTGACATGGGGATGCTGATGCTGGTCAGTAGGGTGGGGTGAGGAGGAAGTGAAAGGACAGGTGAGGAATGGCTTTGTGAATTTCTAAAAGCTGAGAACACAGCAGGTTTGGGGCCAGTCCCACTGGGCATCACATTGATTGGCCTTAAAGGCACTGGACTGTGGGTATGTGAGGTAGAGAAGTTGAGACCTGGGCTCTGCCTTCAGGAAGATTCCAGCAATCAGGTAGAGCAGCAGAAATCCCAAATAGAGAATAGTTAAGTGATCTGGAAGGAGCAGAAGATCCATGCCTAGACTGTGAGACCATCCAGGCAGGCTTCCTGGAGGAGAAGGTATTTGAAGGAGTGGTGAAACTAAGTCCCAGGCCTTCAGGTGGTCAGAGATCGGAGTCGGGTTGAACTCTTCCCTCTGGGTGGTAGGACCCAGGACCATCTCGCAAGCTAAGAGCCCTGGCCTCTCCACACCAGTAAAGGGAGGGGGCCATGGGTGAGTCTGAGAGGAGGGTCATTCACAGGGAAATCTTAGCCAAGCCTGGCTTCAACTCAAAGGCCAGGCAGCCCGTGTTTCCCAAGGGCTCTGCCTGTCCTCCTCACGCCCTGGGGAAGGCAGAGAGAGACCCCAGAGACGGTCTCTGAGACCCATATTCCCCACCCAGGGTTCTGCAAGAATGATGGACAGCACGACGCGACTGCGCGTGAAGGCGCTGAGGCTGGGCGGGGCCTCGGGGAGGGTGGTGCAGCGGGCCGGCTAGGCCATCTTCCCCGTCTACCCGCGCCCGGACCGACCCCGCGTGAACTTCTGCGCGCGGGAGCGCGGGGAGCGGTATCGCTGCTGCGGCAGCCTGGCTCTGCTCCGGGCCAGAGCAGACCCCACGGCCCGCCAGTGCGGGGGCCTGGCCTACAGGGTGGCCTTCCACGTGCACCGGGCCCCTCAGCCTCCTGCCTCCAACTGCCCTCCCGGCACCAGCCGGCCAGAACCAATGTCACCGCGCCCAGAGCCACAGACGCCCAGGCTGCTGGTGGGTGTTCCCGGGACCCCGTCGGGCTCTGGCATCACTGCTTGCCCAGTTAGAAGACCTTGTGTCTCTAATAAGCCTGGCTGTCCCCACAGTCCTTCACTGAGCAGAGCAGCAGAACTTCCCAAGGTTGACTCATTTAGTTCTGGAGAACAAGCAGTCTGAGGGTGGAGACAGGGAGCCCCAGTTTGAAGGGGGCGGCAGAAAATGGAGCAAAGGCCACACAAAGTAAGGACATCACTGGCCGGGGTTTCTCTGCCCAGTGGTTAAGTGTCCCCGGAGACCCTTCAGTCCTCAAACTCACTCTCACACATTCTCCCCAGGTTTCAAGAGAGGCCTGGTGTAACCAGGAAATAGAAGGCTCTGCATGCCCACCCTCAAGTGCATCCAGCTCTCACCACAGCCAGGAGGGACTTAGCCCTGAACCGGGACGCTGGCAGCCTCAGGCCCAGGTGAGCAGGTCTAGTCCTTGTCTAAGCTGTAGGAGGAGTGAGGCGGGAAGCCCCATAAAAAACCGGCAGGGCCCACAAGCAGGGCCACTACTCCCATGCAGGCACCATCCTAGTTCCCTGGCCCAGAGCCTCTATCTCACTTTTTGCCTCTGACACGGCTTACTTAGCCCTAAAATTCTATTGGTTTGCTGAGCTCACTTCTGATTGGTTATTTCCTCCACTCCTGATTGGTTATTACTCTCACTTCTGATTGGTCCACTTCCCTCACTCCTGATTGGTTATTACTCTCACTTCTGATTGGTCCACTTCCATCACTCCTGATTGGTTATTTCTCTCACTCCTGATTGGTCCATTCCCCTCACTCCTGATTGGTTATTTCTCTCACTCCTGATTGGTCTAGTTCTACAAATCTTGTCCTGGTTGGTCAACATCTTACTTGCATATGATGTTGCAGTGTAAAACTGGCAGCCTATAAAGGCCTGTGTAAACCTACAGGCAGGGTCCAGAGCTTGGAGTGTTAACTTCTATGGGCCTGCTCGTGTAGTAAATCTGCGTTCTCCAACTCTCCGAGTGCTGCTTGGTCTCTCACCCGGATCCAGGTTGCTGTCACAACTGAGCTGTAACACATTTTTCCGCAACAGGAGGGCTCCCCAAAGTGGTAGTGTTCTGCAGCCAGGCTGTATGTCTGGTGGGCCTCACAACCAGCATAGGTAGAAGCTAGGAGAGCAAGCAGCCCATTTCACAGATGGAGAAACTGAGGGTCATCCCCAAGGATACTTGATCACATTTAATGCCAACGACAGTTCCTGGGGATCCTTAGTGCACACTAGTGCATAGAATTCAAAGCTAAGTCAAACCCTGGGCTCAAGGTGCCACCTGGCTTGAACAGTGTAGGCATCATACAGTCCAGTAAGTCATGTGTTGGAAGGAAAGCTCTGGTGAGGAAGTATGTGGGTCTGATTTGGGAGCCTAGGAAAGGCTTTTCAGAAGAGATGTCATTTAAGATGAATCTTTCATTCATTCATTAATTTGTTCATCCATCAAACATTTGTAAAGTGTTGGCTGTGTCAGACCCCATGCTAGGTGGGTAAGATTTAAGAACAGCAATTCTGGTCTATGAGGAGCCCAGAATTCCAGGAGGATTCCTGAGAATTCCAGGAGGAAGAGACCAGAATAAGCTGGCTGAGGAGATGGAAAGGGTTTGGCTGGCAGCAAAATGAATGGAGGTTGAAACCAAAAGTTTACATCCAGAGGCTCCTGGCTCTCCTGCAGTGCCTCCATCCCACAGAACATTGGTCTGGGCTGAAGTGGAGCCCAGGGTGGTGGGCTGAGTCCAGCTGGGAGAGGGACGAAGGATGGGAGAAAGTGGAAGGAATTAGGGAAACAGAGACAAAAGAACTAGGTGGATATTCAATTCAGGAGACAATGGGGGAAACCACCACAGGGGTTTATGCAGGATAAAGACACAATTAGACCTGTGGTTTAAACAGAGTGATCTGTCAGAATATGCCAGGGACCCAGAGGCCAACTTCTCTTGCCTAAGTCTCAGTCTGTCACATGGACCACTTTGGCCTATGTTTATTCATTCATTAGTCATTAACCAACAGATACTTTTGACCACCTACTGTATGCTCAGCTCTGTGCTGGGTGCTGAGGATATAGTGGTGAGCTTGTGAGTAAGATGGATGCTACCTGGGTTCCTCAATGACATGCTGTCCCCTCAGGCTGCAGGCTCCCTGATTTCAGGGCCTGGCTCCTTGTTCTACAGTTTGTTACAGGAATAGATACACAAGAAGCTCGGAGAAGGGATCCCTGGCTGTCTAGGTCCCAGCATGCCCTGGCCACCTGAGCCAGGGGGCCACGTGGACAGTTCTCTGCAGGCTGCAGCTCTGAGTGCCTGTGAGGGAGGTGGGACTGCTGCAGGGAAGGGGGACTTGGAGGTGGCTGAGCCATCCGCAGCAGCTCTAATTTCTGTCATTTAATGCCATCATCTCCCTGCCATTCTCCCTCTTAAAGTGTCAGATGTCTGTTCTACCAAGACAAGAAAATGGCTTTCAAGGGAGAGGAAAATTGCTTCCCTCCTGGGGCAGGGGGTGGGGGTGGGGGTCAGCCATCACAACCCTGACAACAGGGCCAGGAAGCCAGTAGGGGAACAGACAACGGAGAGGGGTCCTTCAGAGAATAGAGGGGCCGTTTCTTTCAGCTCAGGCAAAGTCATCTAGCAGTTCAGCCTGAGGAAGGGGGGGGGGGGCTCTTTTCTGATGTCTTTGGAGGCTCAAAGCCACAGTGGGAAGGATGGCACCATGACAGGGCTCTCAGCAAGGGGTGGGGCTGCCCGCAGGCTGCCCTCTGGGCCTGTGGCCAGCTCCCTGGGTAGGGAAGCTGATGTGGCCTAGAATCACAGGGACCCCGGAAACCATCCTCCCTTCCCTCCTTGCAGATAGAGAAAATGAAGCCCAGGAGGGAAGGACTTAACCCAGGTTTCTTTGATTCTCAACTGAATAGGAGAAAGCAATTTTGGAGGGGGAAGGCGGTGAGGGGGAAGGCGGTGAGGAGAAAAGGCGGTGAGCAGGAGAGATGGAGAGGAGAGGAAGGAGTTGCATTTTTAAGTGCAGCCCAACTTCAGCAATATTCAGTTCAAGGTCAGGAATGGATTTCTGGGTTCCAGATGCTAATGGATAGATTGACTCAGGGCCACCTCCTCCTGGAAGCCTTCGCTGCATTGTTTTTGTCCCTTCCAAACCATCCTCAGTCCTGTCTGCGTCAAGCATTTCACCATTGCATCTATTCAATTTAGAACTTTATTGTAAGCTCACAGGTTGTTCTCCAACTTGTGTGTCTGTTTTTTAAGCCAGAACTGATGATGGTCATGGGCTGAGGGACGGGGAGGTGGGGTAAGGGTGGAGCAGGGGGCAGAAGGCAGGAGGATTAGGAATGTAGCAATCAGGAATGAGTAGGAAGGGATAAATCAGGAGTTCCAGATCTGCAGATACTAACTACTATATATAAGATAAATGAACAAGTTCATACTGTACAGCACAGGGAATTATATTCAATATCTTGTAGTAACTTATGGTGAAAAAGAATGTGAAAATGAATATATCTGTGTTCATGTATGACTGAAGCAATACACTGCACACCAGAAATTGACACAACATTGTAAACTGACTGTACTTCAATAAACAATATATATCTATATAAAAAAAAAAAAAAAAAGAGAAAGAGAATGAGTAGGGAGCAGGAGGCAGGGCTCAGTGGAAGCTTTAGTGACTGATTTTGAATCCTGAATCACTTTGCTTCTCGGCCTGACCCACAGTGCTGGTCACAGCATTCCAGAAATCCTGGAGACTCTAGTGGGACAATCAATTCCCCTGAACTGACATCTTCCCTTCCCCCGCCTCTGCTTGTGTGTGGTGGTGGGGGGAAGTGGGGTGCAGGCAGTGGCTGCAGAGGGAAGTTTACCGTGAGTGGGAGGGAACCAGCTCCAGGTTTCCTGCCAGCTGCACAAGGTGCTCTGGCAGCTTCCTTTCCGGGCAGAACTCCACCAGACTCATCCTGTCCCTTGACACTGCAGGTTTGAGACCACGTGGCTGCACCACCCCAGCACCCACAATGCCCTCCTTCCCCAGAGTGAGAGGGAGTTTATCTGAGCAGAACGAGGGTGGCCTGTCCAGTGCCCGGCAGTAGGTCCCCAGGATGCAGGAAGCAGCAGGGTGCAGGCCAAATCTGGCTGTTCAGGCTGTGGGAATGACTCCCAGCTCAACTCTTTTTAAAGGCAAAGGAGACCTCCTGGAGAACTGCAGGGCAGGGGGAGGCCACAAAAGCCTCGGGCTTGGAGCCGGGCCCTCAGGGGCCACAACCCCTCCTTACACCTCACTCACCTCTCTAAGAGATCCTGAAGGTATAAGGGCAACCTCCCCTGCAGGGCAGAGCTGGAATTTAAGAGGGAAACCGTGGGCTGGAAATTCCCAGTGATGACATTTCAGGAAACATCAGCTGAAAAATTCCTTGCTTGTAGCTCTGCCAGCCATCCTGGGGGCTGCTTCACTGTAGACCCCGGAGCTTCCTTCCACACGGGATTGGGAGCAGGGCGGGAGCAGGAACGGGAGCAGTGGAGGGGGGGCTGCCTCCTCCACCCCCAACTCCCTCCTTCCCCGACATTTACCTCTTGCAAACAATCGCAGTTTTGTTTCATGGAAACGATTCTGTTCCTGTGGAGCCTTTTAAATGACGCTTTCAAGGGTGTTTTTTTTTCTTTCCATTTAAAACATTTTTTTTTTGCCCTGGAGGCAAAAAAAGAGAAAAAGCTAATAAAGCAATCACCAAACGCTGAGCACCTGGCTCTAAGCCTGTGGATTCTGATTGTGGCTTTGGCACCAACAGGCTGGGGAGGCCTTCATTAAGGAGAACTGGAGGGGAACAGTCACAGGCTTGCCCAGAGTCCCGCTGTCCCGAAACTCGGCTCTGCATCCGTCTCCCTTTGTTCCCTCCCCTCCCCTCCCCCAGCCCCTCTCCCTCCTTCCCCCTTACATCCTCTCCTCCCCCACGCCCCTCTCCGATTCTCTCCATCCTCCTTGGGTCCCAGTTCTGGCTGGAGCTCCAGGCCAGCACTCTTCCAGCCCCAGGCAGCTTTCTGCCTTCCGGCCAGTGCACTCCAGGTCCTCCCTTTCTTTCCCTTTCTGCCCCACTTTTCAATTCATTCTGCCCTTTTTTTGCTTGTCATTGCCCTATTTCTAGTGCCCTGGAGACGGGATTGGTTCAAGAAGAGAAAAGGCCCACACTGCGGATTTTGCTAACGGTTTTAACAGTACTGCCCGGGTTCGTCTGGGGTGGGAGCGAGAAGCTGGCCGGGCAGGGGGAGCCAGGCACTTCTTTGCTCACCCCTCCACCTCAGTGCCAGATTTTCAGGGTCGGTGGTGGCTTCCCTCCTGTATCCGATCTCCTGGTGGAAGAGGGTGTCCATAGCCCATTTCCCTGGTGGGGGAACAGAGGTGCTGGAGTGCAGTGCTTAGAATGCCACTAACAAGGTGGGAAAGGCGAGAACGGGTTAGGTCGAGACCGCTAGCCCCCTTCCAAGCTAATGCCCCAGTCCCTCTGTAGGGCGACCCCAGTGTCGCCCTTCCTCCTCCATTCCTGTGTTCCATCAAGTACAGAGGATGCGAGTAGGTCAGCTCCTCCTTGCAAATGAGGCAGTTTTATGGGCTTTAGAAAAACACTCCAATTGTTCCCTCAATTACCCCGAGCAGATTGAATGTATTAATCTCTCTCTTAACTTGAGACTTGGCTGCCGCCCCTCCCCCAGTCACCAGAATCCCTCTACAGCAGGCACGTGCCAGCCTGGGGAGTGACTCCCAGCTGCCCCCCCGCCCCCCCACCCCACGCTTCCCTGGTCTGGGGCTCCCGAGCAGGTCAGCCTGGGTCCAGGCAGCATACTTCTGCTGTGCCGAACACACACACACACACACACACACACACACACACACACACACACACACACACACTGCTATTTGGAAGAAGCTTTTCCTTGTGTAAACTGGATCTCGGGGGTGAGGGGGACAGGAGGGGACTGCGGGTGGCTCCCCGTTCTGCTCCTGTGACAACTGCCTCCAGCTTAAACACACTCTGCCCCAGGCAGCTGAGCTCCATTAAAAGCTACCTGAGGTTTCCCTTTGTAGCTCGATTTTCTTTTATTTCTGGGGAACAAAGGCGCTGTCAAGGCGTTCCCAGAGAGTGCTGTCAACCACACAGGGAGGGGTGCAGACCTGCCGCTGTGATGGAAGGCTGAGGCTGGCAGGAGAGGTGGGGCTGGCTGGGCTGGCCCCCAGGGAGGGCTGGGATAAGGGACAAGGCCAGCCCCTCTCAGGAAGAGAAAGGCTTTCGACTACCATTTGTACCACAATGACCCTGCAGGCCACCTGCTGTCCCCTCTTCCTCCTGGGTGGCACTGAAAGACTTTCTGCCCATAGGAACCTCTGAAAAGCCTCAGAGTTCCCAGAGATAGTTGATAAGACCTGAAAACATGTAAGTTGGGGGAGGTCCCATATTTATGCCCTTGCCCAAGCCAGTATCTTCACCCCACCCTGCCTGATTTCCAAGTCTGTATATACGCCTTTGGAGTCAGTGCCTGGAGCTCAGTGGGGTAGGGTTCAGGAGAGGTTTGGGGGATCAGCCAATGAGCAGTGAGAGACAGGTGCACTGGGGTCAGGTGGTTCTGGGTTCAGATCAGTCTCTGGCATTTATTTAATAGCTGTGTGACCTTGTGCAGGTTACATAATTTCCCTCAGTCTCCATTTTCACATCTGTAAAATGGGAGAGGCCAATTCCTGTGCACTCTACTGCTGGGAAAATTAAATGAGCTGGTATACCGTTAACCCTGCCCTGCAGGAAGGGTTTAATAAATGCTTCCTCTTCTAAGTAATGACTTGGGATGTCTGTATTGGGCAAAGCAGCTGGGTCTGGGCCTCAGTTTCTACGCCTAGAAAACAGGGTAGCTCCTTCTTGCCTAGCTGGCTTCCCACGAGAAGGGTGTTGGGAACCTGTGAACCCCACCGTCGCTGGGACCCGGGTACCAGGCTGTAGAGTGGAGAAGGCCAGCTCAGCCTGGGTGCTGGTCTGGGAAGAAGCGCCGTTAGCAGACCGCTGTGTCTGGGCTCACCAGGTGGCCCTGCGGCCCCTCCCCCGTCGCCGCCCTCCCCCACCCCAGCCAGGAGCTGCCACTGACTCTCACCTCCTAGAGGGCGCGGGTGTGCGTGTGTGACGTGTGTGTGGAGATGGGAGGGGTGCCCGGCTCTGATGTCCTCCCAGCCGGCCCAGGCCCAGCAGCGGAGGCGCTCCAGGGGAGGCAACCGAAGTCACCGCATCAGCAGAAATTACCTTCACGTGAGAGGAGGAGGGAGGGTGGGCGGGGGGGTGCTTACCGTGCTTCGAGGGCCGTCTTCCTCTTTTCTCCCTCGCTCACACCCTTGGAAAGTGGATGTGCCCCCAGCAGACACTCTGGACACACAATGCAGACACACATGTTGGATATACACAAACCCACCACATCCTGGACACGCAGAGACCCCCCGCACCTCCACAAGGACAGATTCACATCAACTCAGTGATGGACACACATGGGGCACACAGCCTCCCACACACAGACCCACACCTCCTTGGGACCCTCCTGGCTTTATCGCTGTACAAACCCCACAAGTGCAGCCTCTACCAGAGGAGAAAGAGGCTTTGGGACATGACGTGTGATATAGGAGGTGAAATTAAAACCCCATACGAAAGCAATCTTTAATAACACAGTGGATGGGGGAGGGCAGCATGGAAAGAAAGCTGATAGCGCCCAGTCGGCCTGCCCTGGCCCTGGTGAGTGTTTGGCTCATCAAGAGTCAGCTGAGACACTCCAGTCTGGGTCCTGGGCTGGTTCTGCAGAGTCCCTGGGCTCAGGAGCAGCAGAAGCCAGCAGGGACCAGCCTCTTTCCAGGATGGTTGGAAGATGAGTCTGGGATACCCTTTCTCCATCTGGATCTGACAGCTTGCCCTTGGGTCTAATGATCCAACCTCCTTTGGCCCACAGTAGTCATCTGTCCATCCATCCATCCATGCACTGTATCTCCCAGCCCTTGGGGAGCTGCCGCGCTAGGTGGGGAGAGGAAACAGGAGGAGTTGGAAGACAATGACTTTTCCAAGCTGGACTGTGAGGACTTCTGGGGCTTGGGGAGGAAGTGATGAGCGTGAGTTGGGTGGTCATCAGGGACTCAGTCTGCTGTAGGAAAACTGGTTCTGACCAGCAATCAAAAAACCTTGTTTTAGGACCCCATTTTGCAGTTCGTAAGAGCTGTAGGACTTGGAGCAAATCACTTACCTCCCTGGGCCTCAAGTTCCTCATCTGTGCAATGGGTAGAGCAGTGCCCACTGGCAGGGAGGTTGTGAGGCTCAGGTGAAGAAGAGGGTGGGAAATTGCTTGGCTCATTAAACCCACCTCATAGATGTCAGAGGGACATCTTATCCCTGCCTCAAAGACGGGGTAGGATCCAGAAGGGATTGAAGAGAGCCACGTTAAAGTGCAGAGGACAGGGTGAGCAAAGGTGTGGGATCCAGAATGTGGAGGTGTGTGAAGAAACAGCAGGCAGAAAGAAAGGATGAAGTGGAGAGGGATGTTTGTGGGATGGGAGTTGCAGCGATGCCAAGGGAATGGAGGGTCGGTGCCAGCTCCGAGGTTCTGAGCCCTCTGCTATCCCCTGATTGCCCAGGCTTCTCAGAGCCAGGCTGGCAAGGGGGGAAAGCTACAGAGCCCACTGCAGCATTGCATGGATCTTGGGAAGAGGGCAGTGCAGCCTTAATGATGTCCATTTTCTGGAGCAAGAAACTGAGCCCTTGGGAAGTAAACAGCTTGCCCAAGGTTTCCCATTGAGTCAGTAGCAAGGAATCTGGGTCTTGTCTATGTATTTTGGGTTTTTTTTTTTTCTGATGCAGTAATCAGCACAGAGGTGGGAATGACTTCAGGGAGAGTCATACTGCAGTGGGTTTTTGAGGCAATGTGAGAGGATCATGGGCAGGCATTTGGGGGAACAGATTTCTCCGTGGTGGCCCCAAATCACATCAAATCCAGCCAAGACAGATTACTCTGTGCTAAGCTGGCCCCAACAGTGAGTGCTCATTGTGCTGGGTGGTTTGGGAGAAGGACTAGGAATGGGGCTGGGGCTGTCAATGGCTCAGAATCCCTAGGCAGACCCCCTGGCCTACTGGAGTTGGCTGATGACGTTTAGAAAAAAGTGTTAAATAACCCCAGCACAGAATTAAGCCCTCACCCACCCTTCCTGAGGCATGAGAGTGAGTTACAGCCAAAAAGGATTTAGACATCGGATTTAGACTCAGGCGTGAATTCAGACCCCTGCCCTGCCTTGTACTGAGTGTTCCTAGTCCAGTCACTTTACTTCTCTGACCCTCTGTTTCTCCTCTGTATTATGGGGATAATGATGCCTACTGTGCAGCATGATTGTGAGGATTAAATAATATGCTACCCTGAGTGTAGTCCAGGAGCCCTTCCTGGAGGAGAGGGAATTCCAAATATTTCCAGTATACAGATAGACTGGAAGGCACCACTGGAAGGATTCAGCCTCAGAGGCGGGAGTGGGACGCACATATGCACCCCTACTCTCCCTACGAGGAGGTATATCGATTTTTCTGATTCTTCTATACAAGAAGTATTTGTTACCCCCTGATTCTTCTCCAGGCCTGGCCTCTCAGAGCTCTCAGGGAGACAAGACACCGCAGTGAGACCACCGCAGTCATGGATGTGGGAGGGGAAGCAGCTGGACCCCCCCCCTGGGTGAAAGGGGGAAAGTTCTCCTTTAAATCCCTGCGCTGCCACCTTCCAGCTATGGGGCTTAGCTTCTCTGTGTCCTCCTTTCTTTATAAAATGGGGCTAATGACAGGAGTCCCCCGACAGAATTGTTGGATTGAATATGTAATACATTTAAAGAATATACTAAATGCTCAGAAAATGTAACCTGTGATTATTAAGCTGGGTGACTGGCAGCTTGCCAGACAGACAGGGGTTGGGGGGCTGCACTCGAGGCGAAGGCAACAGTCCAGGCAAAGGTGCAGAGGCTTGAGAGGGCATGGTTCCTTTGGGGAAGTCTGGGAGGTAACGGTTGGTGAGTGTGGGGGCAGGTGAGGGGCCAGGCCTCGGGGGCACACGTGGGAGGGAGAGCTGCGTCTGCCCCGCCCTGCACCCCAGCAGGAAGCCTGTGCTTGAATAGCTGTCGGGAGGCGGTGGGGCCCGAGTGAAGCTGAGGCTCTTGGGTGGGCACTGGGGGCAGGAGATATTATTTTAATCTTCCTCTTAAAGCGTAATTGCTTTTTGTCGGCGGGTGTTCCGGGGGGCGACTCCCCACAAGATTGCTTTCCAGGCTCCTCTCCTGCAGGAGATAGGCAGGGCCCAGCCAGCTCCGTGCCGCATTAATACACTGCAAATGCGATTTCATGGCCGCAAATGAGATTAGGGCCAGAGGCTCTGCTCTCCGGTAGAGACAGTGGGCGGTGAGGGGCCGGCGCTGAGCAGGGTATCTGAGAGGGAGGGAATCGAGGGACCCCAGCGGATGAGGCCTGAATAAGCAGTTTCTTGTAACTGGAGCTCCTTGGACCTGCTGGCTCATCCTAGCTGTGGACTGAGTGGGCCCACGTCCTGTCCTGGGGCTGGGGTGCTCCCTGCTGTCTCCTCCACCCCCACTCCCCACGGCACCTCAGTAAGGGGGAGGGCTGTGATGACAAACGCAGGTTCTGCAGCCAGATGGCCTGGGTCTGAGCTTAACTCTCGGCTCTTGGTTCTGCCTCTGTTTTCTCATCTGCAAAATGGGGGCTACAGTAGTACCTGCCTCATTCATACCCAGTTGTGAGGATGAATTAACATATGTAAAATGCATGGAATAGTACCTGGCACATAACAAGTGCTTGTTAATTGTTAGCTCTTCTTATGAGGATCACACACCAAATATTCATGCCCAGTAGAGGGCCTGGACTCTGGAAGAGGGAGTGCTATTTGGGGAGCAGACCTCACTGTGCCCTGCTGAAGCTGGGGATGCATCTGGGGAACTAGCAGGGAGGACGAAAGCATCTGATGCCTACACCATCCCTCACTCATTCAGTAAGCACCCACCTGGCACCAGCTCTGTACTAGGCAGCAGCCTGGGCCCTGGGCATGGGGCATCATCGCCAGGCACAGCCCCTGCCCTCAGAGGAGAGACACTCTCTCCCAGAAGAGTCAATAGTGGGTCATGAGCCAGGGCAGGGGGCAGCCCAGGGGCTGTGGATGTGATGCCCCTGGGTGGGGGTGGGGACCATGGGAGAAGATTTCAGGGAAGATTTGCTAGAGGTTGTTCTGTTTGTGTCTTGAAGAAACACTGTGAGTTATTCAGTCTGGTAGAGGGGGAAGGACAGTCTAGGCAGGTGGAACAGCTTGTGTGAAGGCCAGAAGGCTGGAGGGGCCAGAGCCCATTCAGGGAACCGCAGGTGTGTAGTGTGGCTGGAGAGTGTGTGAGGCTGCCGTGAGACGAGAGGGGCTGGGGCAAGCCGACCATGACGCTTCAGGGGCCTCCTGAGAGTAGTGGGCTCTGCTGAAGGGGTTATCGAGGCAGAAGAGGGACTTGGTCGGACTTGTGGGTTGGGAGACCCGGGGTGAAGGAACCTAGATTGGGCCTGCTGCCCCCCCAGGCCTCTCTGCCCTGAGTGGACCCCAACTCCACCTTGGCGGGGTCCTTCTTCCGCCCCTTCCTGATGAATGCAATGGCAGGTGGCCTTTACTGCTTCCCCCTTTATTCAATCCCTTGTTAACGAGTTATTGATTTTTCAAAAGAAAAATGCCCAAAAGCCACGTTGCATCTTTGGCAAAGTGATTCATGGCATGACGTTGAGACCTGGGCTGCCCCGAATGAGAGCTCTGGTTACCAGACACTGAGAGGACTCCTTCGGTGCAGCCATCAATAAACGTGCCTGCTGAGCTCAGGGGCGCGATGTCAGCCAGCAAGGAGAACAGCACACCGTAGCAACCACCCCAAGTCTCCCGCTGCAGAGCCGGGGCCGCAGGGCTCCAGACTGGCAACGACTGGTGTAAACGTGGGGGGAGCTCGTTTCTAGCCGCCTGCCAAGCGCCAGGTGTCCGTTCTCCCACCTGATCCTCACTGCACCCCTGCAAGGTCAGATTATCCTCACTGCTTTGCAGATGAGAAATTGAGGCCCAGGGGGGTCAAAGGACCTGCCCACATGCTCACTGCAGGGCCTGGAGGAGCCAGGGGTAAAAAGCCGGGACTGGCAGGTTCCAGGCCGCTTGGTTGTGTTTTTTGCTGCCTGGTGTGGTGGCGGTGGTGCTGGGCCAGGCTGATCAGTCCTGGTGGACAAGAACAAGCAGTAACAGGGTTGGGACTATCAAGTATGCTGTGACAAAATGTGGAGGCACGTGTGTTAGGCACAGCAGCCATGTGACTGAGCTGATCCAAGTCATCTCTGCACGGTAAGGCCCTAGAGGAAGGTCAGAAGGGTCCCACTCAGCCAGCAGATAGGCTGCCTCCAAGGGCCGTAGCTGGAACTGAGAGCAAGCTCCCGTTAGTGAGCCCAGGCGTAGCCCCGGGCACGGGGGGACCCTGCCACCCATTTATGCTGGATAGAATGGTCTCCTCTGGACACCCCAACTTCTGCCCTGGCTTGTGGAGGCCTGGCCCAGCTGCGCCCAGCCGAGCCTCCAGGGTGCTCCACCTCTCCCTCCCTTGACTTTGTGGGCAGCACTGTCACAGAGCGACTCTCTGGCCCCATTCAAAAGGCAAGGTGTTTTCATCTCTGAACTTGACTTTTTCATGTTGTCCCAGTTTCAGGAGTGAAGGACAGAGAGATGTGACCTCTTTCCGTGGGAATAAAGGAAAAAGCAGTATGCTTTGGTGTCCGTGATCACAGGCTTTGGAGCCGGCAGATCTGCATTCAAACCCCAGCTCTGCTGCTTCAAAGTTTGGACAAGTCCCTTCATTTCTCAGAGCATCTGTTTCCTCTTCTTAAAAATGGAGTAACAACAGTACCTCCTAGGGGGTGTGAATGTGAGGATTAAATGCGACAGTGAGGTAAACGCCACCAGGCACCACGCCTGACACATAGTAAGAGCTCACCGTGCAGGTGATGGCGGCAGCACCGGGGTATCCGATGAGCGCTCAGGCCCACAAAGAGGGGCTCACACGGAGGTGCACCAGTCAGGGGCCTGGTAGGAAAAAGAAGGCATTCAAATTTGGTCATTTGAGGAGAGTTTAATAGAAGGACTATATGCGAAGTTGAAGGTGATGTTTAGAATACACAAGAGAGACAGTGTAGTCCCCGGGGGTCTAGTGAGAGGAGCCTTCTGCCCCTTAGGCCTGAACAGGCAAGAGGAGGAATGATGACCAGCTATGTGGAGAGTGCTGCCCGCCGCGCAGGGTGGCCCTGGGGAGAGGGACCAGCCAACCCAGAGAACCAGCCAGGAGGGAGCTTCCTAGCTCCATGATGGCCCTCCCATAAACCCAAGACAACCAGATCCATCGATGTGGCCACATGGGTCAGCCCCCGGGGGCACAGCACAGGGTGGAGAAGAGGGAGTATGGATCTGTGGTGCAAATGGGATACACCCCGCCCCGTGCGTGACAGGAGACTTAGCTGTACCTCCAGCCACGCTCACCTGCTCTTCCAATTTTAACTCTCAGAGGAAGCAGGTGGCCCTGTCCTTGGGCTGCTTCTTTGCTGTGGGAGGGACAGGAAGGAGGACAGCTGGAGGGGCAGAACCGCAGAGAGAGGGGCTTCTGGGTGCCCCCAGCAGAGCTCTGGCTGCAGTGACTTATGCTCAAACTGAGCCCAGCATCTTAAGGGGTGGGGTGTGAACTGGCCCCCAGGGGCCTCAGTGGGTGCTGTAGATGAGGCGCGAGGCAGAGCTAGTCCCCCCTGCCACACTGGCCCCCAGGGCTCTCTGCAGAAACTTCCAGGTTGAGCCTCAGCTAATGTGAGGTCAGAGCAGTCCCCGAAGGTCCTGACCTACAGACTGTGGATTCACCACTGGAATCAGAGGAGGGGGCCCTAGTGGACTCTGTTATCCTTTGGCCAACAAGTGAGCACCCGCTGTATACACTGCTGGGGCTGAGGAAAAGTGGCATTCGGAGCATAGAGACCCTCTAAGGGAACTGGCTCGGTTGACAACTGTCAACAACTCAGGGAGGGGCAGGAGCTTGACCTTAAGCGTATTTCCTATGGGGAAGGAACTCAGCAGCACAGACACAGGCAGGTGTTACCGTGGACAGACGACTGTTGAGAGCAGGAGGTGAAGGGGGTTGGGAAGGTTTCCTGGATGAATTGTCTAGGGCTGGACCCTGAGGAATCAATTGGATTTAGGTGGGAGGGGAGGCTAGATTTCTGGCGTGGGGGCTGCCTGGGGAGAGGTGGCTGTGGACGTAGGCCTGGAAGCCAGGGCCAGAGTGGGTCTGGGGAAGAAGAGAGAGGGGCTGGAATATGTGGGGCAGGGGTGAAGGCTCAAGTGCTGGGGAGGAACATGCAGCCTGCACCCTGCAGATATTTTTCACTTCTCTGGCCCAGTTCTTCCTGCCAAGTGCAAGGTTGTTTTGTAGAGAAGAGAGCAAGCATTTTTGGAACACTTAGCTGAATGTCGGCGCTAAGTGCTTTACCTGCATTGTCTCAGTCAGTCCTTATTTCCCCACTGCATAAGGAGAGAAACCAAAAGCTCAGAGAGGGTTAGTATTTGAACCAAGATCACACAGCTATCAGCTGCCATTTGCTACAAACACCACACTAAGTTTCTCACCTCATCCATTGCTTCCCTTTCCCAGAAGCCCAACTCAGCTGCCCAAAGGAAATGGAGAGAAAGTGATGGGGTGGTGGATAGTGGTGATGGGAGAGTGAGGGAGACGGTGGGGGCGGGTATTGGGGGCTAAGAGGTGTGAGACAGGGCTAGGGAGGAAGGAAGGCCAAGTTTGAGGGCTCTGGGAGACTCACTTCCCTGAGACTTGCTGCAGGGATAGTTAAGCCTAAAGGGCTGCCTAGGGCACTGCGTGAAGTATGGCCGGTAGGAACCACATGTCTGTCCAGACTCTTCCTGCTGCCCATCAAGCCCAGCGCAAAGCCAGGGGAGGAATCAGAGCCCTCCTTCCCCAAGAGCCAGCCTCAGATCCAGCTGCAGCGGTTGTGGGCTCCCTTAATGGCTGTGTTTAACCCCTGGCCCCACCAAATGATGCAGCTCTAAGTGTTCTCTCCTGGGGGGAGCGGGCGGGGTAAGGTTACCTATTAGCTGTGAGATCAGTCATTACCTGCTTCCCCTCACAGTGGAATCTCCCTGAGTCATCAAAGCTTGGGGCTGGCCCCTGGGCGGGGGGGGGCAGAAGGTCCTCTGGACAGTCGGGGAGTAGGCTCATTTCCCTTGGCTGGGGGCTCGGAGCTCCCCTTACTGGGAAAGGAGAATGAGGCAGGGAGAGTAGCTGGGCTGGGGACCTGGGGGCGGCTCTTGGTGCTGTTAAGTCGGAAGGCCACACCCATTCCCAGGCTGCTGAGGAGTAAGCTGTTGGGGCGGGGGTTAGTGTAGCCCAGGAGTGCGTGTCCCAGGGGCCCTCGGTCCAGGGGGCTGGGCAGCCAGCTAGTGAGGCGGTGGGAAGGCCCTCCTTCTGGGGGCTGCTGAGCGTGCAGGGCTCAGGGTTCACTAGCGCTCTGGAGCCAGACGGCCTGGAACCAGCGTCCAATTGCATTATCTTCTTCCCAGGCCGGAAGGCCAACGGGCTGGGGGCTGCAGCAGCAGAAAGCTCAGCTGCTAGTAGGGCAGCTAGGTGAGAGCCCAGAGACCAGGGGCAGCCCTAGGGAGGCTGCGTGGGCACTGGGAGCGGCTGCAGGGAAGGGCAGGGGCCAGAGTGAGGCAGGAAAAGTGGCTTGAGTGCAGAATTTGAGAAGGTGTCGTGGCAAGAGCATAGCCATGAGAGCCAGTGTCTCCCAAATGTTTGCTCTCTAAGAGCCCTTCTGTCCTCTCCCAGCCCTGCTGCAGGTCCCTGACCTGAGCCACAAATGGCCCCTGTGGGCACTGGAGTAGTGCTGGTCCCCTCCCCCCATCACAACTTGCCTTGAAGCCTTTGGGACTGAGTGGAAGGAGTGGTGCCCGAGGGAGACTGGGAGCCATCCACTGGGACCTCCTCCACGCGTGCTGGATTGTGACAGTGCTAGCCCAGGCCGGGGAGGGGAGAAAACTGACATTGAGACTCACGGCTTCCACCTCCAACCATCTGGGTGACCTTGGCTGGTCCTTTCAGTTCTAATCACAAGTGAGTCCTCACTTTTTCTGTCTTGAAACTGGGGAGAAGCACGTCGTCCCTGCCCCTCTCTCTCTGGACTCAGGGGTCACGGGACGAGGAGGCCTGGGCAGAGCAATAGACTCCTGTCCCCTGTTGCTAGGATGGCTCTCCTCTTGGTCCCCGAACCAAGGGAATTGGGGAGAACCCTCAGAATGGGGTCTAAAACAGCTGGGAGAGGAATGAGGCAGACTGCAAGGGTCTTCCAGACACCTCTCAGCTCCGCCCAGTACCCCACATCTTACCTTTGCTAGCTCAGGATTCCTATCCAACCTTTGAGGCCAGTTTAGACCTCAACTCCCCATGAAGCAGACCACACCCCAGGCCAGGGGCCAGTCGCTCCCCATTCTGCCGTCTCACCACACATAAAAGCACTTAGAACCATGCCTGGCATGTAATAAGTGCTCAATAAAAAGAATTGCTATCTCTATAATAATTTCTTATGGCGTTCAGAATTGGATTAGTCATAATCTTTGGTCCATACCCTGGGACCATTGTTGACCCATACATTGTTGCCCTCTTTAGTTATTTATCAATATTATTTTCAATAATATAATGAACAGCCATTAACTGACCACCCAATCTAAGATACAACATTACAATAACACACCTACCTACTCCCCATTCTCTTCCATCTTCCCACCCACCCTCAAAGAGGAAACCATTCTCCTGAACTTTGTGTTTATTATTATTAAACGAACAAAAGACTGCTGACATCCAAAGAGGCAGGATGCTTGCAGAGTCATTAATAGAAATAGCTGTTTTACCAACCAAGTTGCAACTTCCTTGCAGGCAGCCTCTGGGTCTCCTCCTTTCCTGCAGTGGTCAGCATGTGGCTGAACACAGAGGGCAGCTGGTGAATCTTTTCACCAGTTTGGGGTACCAAGAGCAGGAAGGATGAGGACTGAATGCTGGAGAACTCCAGGAATGGGGGAAGGGCTTCTGACCCCCCATGCTGCACCTGACACTGTATCTGTGGCTTCTGTCCTGCCCTGTGATGTCACACAGTGTTTCCCAGGTGACCCAACTGGGTGGAAAAGCTCACTGCTTTTCCAGGTCTGGGCAGAGAGACGGCTACCCCTATCTTTACCTTCCAGGGGCGCCAAGAGCCAATTGCCCAGCTGCTGACTCCTGCCCAGCTGGCCATGGCCCAGAGCCCCCAAGGCACCTCCTCTCACAGAATGTCTCCCTGCTGAGAAAGCTCCAGACCCCTGCACACCCCCTGCCCCTCCAGTTTCCCCTGTCCAGGTCCCAGAGCCAGTGTCTGGCACCTCTGAGACCACATTGACACTCCATACTGCCAGTCACCCCCAAGGACTCCAAGGGACCCAGGCCAGCTGTTTGGGCAGGACTGATCATCCATAGTACCAGGTACTGGCCCCCAAGATTGTTAAACAAGGCCAAACATTCCTGCCTCCAAGAGGATGGGACGGAAAAAGAAAAAGGTGAGGCCTGGGGGCATGGGCCATGCACTTGCGTGAGCTCATCTCTCCTTCAAAGTCCCTTGTTTTGTTTGTTCCTGAATCATGACAGAAGCTTCCTTTCTCTGGGCCTCAGTTTTCACAGCTGTGAAATGGGGAAGAAGGTGGTCTCTGTGGCTCTTCCTAGTGAGGTGTCCTACACTCCTGGGCCACGTAGGGTCTGAGATGCAGCATGCTCGCAGGTGTGATCAACTCAACCTGCTGATTTCTGCCCATATCCCTGTGACCCAGAGAGAAATGAAGCTTGATCTGGGGATAGCACCACCACCCAGACTGGAAAGGAGTTTTTGCCTTCTTGTTGCTGGGGGTCATGAGGCTCAGAGAGCCCACCGCGATGGCCTACCATCCTCCTCCAAGATCTGCCAGGAGATTCCCAGGCTGCCGCCCTGGCTGTGCCCACGCCCCGCTGTTCCACCCTCTCCCAGCCCTGGCCCATCCCTCTGCCTCAGGTCACAGATGCTCCAATGCCCAGAGAGAAGGGGGTTTTGTCTGTTTCGATCACTGCTGTATCCCCAGTGCTCAGAACGCTGCCTAGCACTGTTCTGTAGCACGTGCCTAATACATAGCTGTGACAGAGCAGCACGACCCCCCTTCCGCCGACTGACAAGGCTGAGCTCACGCCCTCCTGTGGCACTTACCGAAGTTGTACAGGTACTTGCTGCCTTGGGAACACCCTCTTTGTGGTTACATTCTGAGGTCAAACAAACCCAACAGCTAAGGGTACCCGGGCCCCAGTGTGGTTTCTACTTGATTACCTTTGACTTTGGTGTGTCTACCCACAGCTGGCTCCTCCTCCTGACTCCACCGTCCCCCTTTAAGCCTCCTGGAATGCCAGACACTCTGTCACACACAGGGTGAGCAGGGACCAGACTTGGGGGCCTTAAGCTGTCAACTGATCCCCAAAGCTCCTTCCCACGTGCCCACCCTAGCTGGATTTGGGGATCCAAGGAGTGTGCATGGACTCCCTGAGGAGCTAGATTTGTTTTATTTGATTCATAGCTTTGGGAAACATTTTTGGTAGCTGGGTAGTATCTCCTATAAGGATGCTCATAATGTACATAATTACGTATTACATATTAATATTACATAGTATATTTTCATTTGTGAATCCTCCAGTCACATCCTTTTGTGTTATGGTAATGTTCATCGGCTTCAGTGCTCTTTGTGTATTAGGGATATCTGTCCTTTTCTATATACTGCAAATATTTCCTCCCGTTTGTCTTTTCTGCATGTTGTGGTGAATTTTGGACCATTATAGAAGTTGGTATGGATTTTGATGTAATCAAATCTATCAGTCCTTTCCTTCATGATTTTTGATTTCTGTGTCCTTCTGAGAAACCTCTTCTGCTCCAAACACCACAACTCCTGTTACTGGTACCATCTTCTGGTCCCGGCCCCTCGGGTTATGAGCCCAGGGGTGTATACGTTGTGACCTAGAGAAAGCATGTCACACCCAGAGAACGGCTGGTGAGAGCAGAGCAGACTCAGCAGGAACTGGAGGCGGGTGGGCCCTGGTTCCGTTTCGGGCCCAGGCCCCGCCAGCTCAGCTGTGTGCTTTGGTGCGAGGGCTTTGTGTCCCTGAGCCTGTTTCCTTGCCTAGAAGAGGGCCTCGCCATGGCCGTCGTAGCTCCCAGGTAAGTTTAGATGCTGAAACGAGAAGGAACATGAGGGACTAGTTAAAACTCAGAGTGATACAGCTGGGGAAACAGAGGCCCCTGGAGCGAATCAGCCCAAATGACTGATGTGGGGCAGCCAGACCCCATTCCTCCCAGCCCAGTGCCCCCTCCTCTGGCCCCAGCAGAGCCTCTCCGGCTGGCATCGCTTTCAGATCCAGGGACATTCTGGAGGGTGGAACTGGGCTTCCTTGCTTCCCATGGCCTCCCAGATTGCTGGGGCAGAGTGGCCAGGGCACGCGGAGCAGTCCTCTCCTTCTGTCTCTTTCCCCATGGGAACCAAGTTAAGCCCCTGCCCTGGGAGCTGAATGGAATAGGCCATTAACTCCTTCACTGCGGTGCAATCTTCCTACCCCTGCCCTGTCCCCTCCCCCCACCAAACACATCCCCAAATGCCCTGAGTGATGGGCAGTCACAGGTCCCTCGGGACATCTGCCAACTAATCCTGGCTTACTGAGGGGAGGCAGACTGTCTGGACGGTAAGACATTGGAATTAGCCACTTCTGAGCCTGCCCACATGCCAGGCCCCAGTAGAGCAGCTGAGAGCTGTGCTGTGGAATCAGGCAAGCTTGGGTTCTCACAACCAGGCCCCCAGCACCGGCAGCGTGGCCTTTGGCAGTAGTCCACCAGCCAAACCCCTCCCTGGAAGTGCTGCCCCCTGGTTTCTGCACCCTGGCAGCGTTGAGTGAGTTAGCAGGGAGCAAGCCCATGGTGAGTAAGAATCCAGCTCTGCTCCTGGCCTGCAGGCAGTGTACTGAGGGGAAGTGAATTCCCTCCCTAGGACTCATCTCATCCCCACAGATGGGTTTGCAGGACCTGAGACTTAGTTTCGTCATCACTCACAGTTCGCTTCCCCACAGAGAACCCAGCATGTGCATTTTCTATTCCCTGATAGAGTCTCCAGTGTAGGCCCAGGAAGGGCTGGCAGTTGGGAGGACATTGGTCCTGATGCAGGCACATGTCTGAGAAAAGCCTACAGATTCCCTTCAAGACATAGACAGAAAAGAGGGAAAGGCAGAAAGGTTGGCCCGCTGTCCCCTCTCCAGGCCTCCTACTTGGCCTCAGGCCTCCCTGGCCCTGGGCCCAGCCTGCCCAGCAGGCACATGCCTGCAGGCCTCGCCAGGAGGCACCAGCCTGGCAGCTGGCCTCACGCCCAAAAGTGAAGCACGAGCAGTTCCTGCCAACCTCTCTGCAAGCTTTGTTTCCCGGAAGGCTGTCCCGGAGGGGAGGCCCAGAGGACAGGAAGGATACAGAGGATGTCGAGGACCTAGAGGAGGCACACTCATGGCCTGGCCTGAGAGGTGCCTGGTTAGACTCTGGGGCTGCCAGGGAGTCAGTGGGAGTCTTTGGGCAACTGCCATGCTGCTGGCTCCTCACTCCTGGGGCTCTAGGGAGTTCGTGACAGCAGTCAGGGGGTTGGGGCTACCATCTTAGGTGGCTTTTGGGAATCTGGGAGTGGGAGGAACATTAGTCACCTCTCCTGACCTCACTGCAGGAAACTCAGGCCAATTATTGGGAAGATTGAATTACAAACTGTTCCAAATATCCTCATTGACCAGGTGGGAAAATTAAGGCTCAGAGAGTTGGGGGGCAGAGCTGGGCTGAAACCTAGATCTCTCGACCCCTAGGCTGTTGGTCTTGCTCCTGTATCACCAAACCAGGAGATCAGACCTGCTGGGGAATGAGTGGGTTACGGGGTGTACAGTGAGGGTGGAACATTGGGAAGGCAGCATCTCTGATCTGTGAGGGTAGGGGTGGCTCTGCGGCTATTTTTCTTCCTTCCCTCCTCTACTTGACAGGGGTTCCTTCTGAGTACTGACCTCCCTCCGCCTCCTCCCACCCTGCCTGGCCTGGCAGAGGAATAGGGGAGGGGGGAAGGGTAACTCTCAACACCACTGCAGATGGTGGCAGCTCCTGCTGGGTCCTGCAGGAAGGGGCTCCTCATTCAGAGGAAGGGAAGGAGTGTCTCTGTAGGGCTGGCACTTCTGGGGCTGGGGAAGGGGGTGATGTTCTCTCTCACCCCCTAGGTAGTCATCTTGTTAGGCAAAGACCACAACCCGTACCAGGAGGGCCTTTCTGATAGAGCGGATGTGCAGGAAGTGAGGGAGCCCCAGAGGTGGGTGTGGAGGGAAGAGCAGTCCAGGCAGAAGGGACAGCCAGGGCAGAGAGCCGGGGCAGAGCCTGGGGGCAAGAGCCAGCCTGGTGGGCGTGAGAAACCACGAGAAGGCCCGCTAGTGGACCAGGGGCCCAGGGATGAAACGAGGTCGGTTTGCTGGGTCAGAGCGTGTCGTCCTTACAGGCCACGGTGACGCTCTGAGCGAAACGGGGAGCTACTGCAGGAAGGGATCTGGTCTGACTGAAATCTGTAGAGGATCACTCTGGCTGTTCTGTGAGATGGGGCAGGGCGGGGGGAGGGCCAAGGTGGAAACAAGAAAGCAATGAGGAGCAAGTCCAGAAATCTCGTGTCTTGGACCCAAGTGGAGATGGTGATAAGATGTCTAGATGTGGTTTGAAGGTAAAGCTGACAGGTTGGAGTAGCATGGGGCTCATACTCATGGTCACCCCACACTTCTGTCATGAGAACTAAATAAAGTAATAGCCATAAAAAGCCCTTCCCTTTCCCCCTGCTCAGAGGCTTCTAGGAGCCAGGACCCCCCCGACTTACAGGGCGAGCAATGTCCTGGGAATCTGGGCCCTCACACAGGAAGCAGGGCAAGTTCCAGACAGGCTGGCCCAAGCACCCATCGTCCCACTGGGGACACTGACTCTCAGAACACAGCTGGCTTTGGGTCCCGCGTGGTGAAAGGCAGAGCTGGTTTAAACCCAGCCCTCCTGACACTCAGTGCTCATCAGCACAGATCTAGGGGACCCAACCCGCTTGGGCTGCCACCAGCACAAAGCCTGCCGAGGACCAGGCCCTCACTCTTCTCTGGGCCTCTGAGGACTGTCTCACCTCTTCCGGGGCCTGCCCTGGAATGCAGGATCTGACAGGCCAAGCTTCCAGATAAGAGGGTGAGCCCCCAGTGGCCCCCTCAGGGAGGAGGCCCACTGCTCCTCTCCCAGGGCCAGGAGAGCCCCTCTATGGCCTCTCACATGGTCCTGATTAATCAGCAGGAGGAACAAAAGGTGGGGGTGGCCTTCTGCCAGTTGAGGCTTAATCTGGGTCAACTGTGTCAGTTCCAGGCTCTGAGAGTGAGTGAGAGCCAGCTAGCCAGTGCAGGAGGGAGACAGGACACCCCAACCACAGCAGCCCCCTGGCCACACCCCTCCCTGCCTCACCACCAATGGCCGGATTCTGCCACCCTCCCTGACTCTCCACTGCCTCTGGAGTCAGCCTGTCCCAGGCCTCGGGGAGCTCGCTCTGTCCCCTTCCACTTTGCTGCGTGGGCTCAGGCTTCTGCTTCCCGGCTTGGCTTGTGAATCCAGAAGCTGCTGAGCTGTTGAGCCCCTGCACGTGTCTGCTTGGGGCAACCAGTGTAGGAGGCCCGTGCGCAGGCAGGCACCTCTCCTCCTCCTCCTCCTCCCTGGTCCACAGGGTTCTCTGGGTTGAAGATGGATGAAGCATTTGGGACAGAGACATTCATTCATCTCAATTAATGCTTTGGGTGACTCCATGGATGTGGATATAAGCTTTGTAAACCAGAAAGTGCTGTGCACAGGAGGAACCTGATGTGACAGATAGACTGGTACGGTTACAGGAGAGAGCAAAGAGGGCCGATTGCTAGAACCTCAGAAGCAGGCATTACAGAAATTACAGGCAAGGCTACCCAGCAAAGGCAAGGCTTAGAGACGGGACAGGACTTGAAAGGTGAGGTGGCCTGTCTTGTTCCGCAGGAAGTGATGACCCAGGGCTGGGGGAGGCAAGAGGAAGATGGTGAGATGTGGAGTATGGGGCCCAGGTGGGGAGAAAATGGGGTCAAAGGCGACTGCCCCTGTAGTTCCAGACTAAGTATGGGATGACAGGGGGAGACAGCCACTTGGAGGGGAGTGTGATGGGGCTAGAGTTACAGGAAGGCTGCAAAGAGAGGTGACCATGCCGTAAGAGGCCACTCAGCCCTGATTTTCTCCACAGGTCACCGAGGGCCCAGAGGAAGCCCAGAATACCTCCCAGAATGTGGACTCTGTTGTCAGCCACCTGGCTCCCTCTAATAAGGAGGTCATCACGGTTACTCTCCATGGGGCCACCAATCTGCCTGCCTGCAAGGATGGCTCTGAGCCGTGGCCCTGTGTGATAGTGTAAGTAGCTGGCTGGGAGTGGAGGCAGGGTTGGTGTCCAGGATGGAGCAGAAACCAGAGTATGGACATTTGGAATATGGGTACCCAGAGGTTCGGGGCTGGGACTGTGATACCCAGAGGGGAAAGCCAAATGGGAACCACACGGGGGCTGTGGGCCCTGCGGATGTGAGGCCTGTCATCCTCCCTGCTGCAAGCGCTGGGGAAGGAGAGAAGAGCCACTCTGTCCCACAGCTAGCTGACCGGGCTTGGCCATGAACGGACCTCAGTGGGGCAGGGCCCCCGGATGCAGAGGCCTGGGCTGGGCTCAGTGGGGGGTGATGGTCAAAGAAAGGAGAAGGCCTCTCCTAGCCTCTGGGTGCCCCATCTTATCATGCCCAATCCTGGGGCAGGATCCTCACAACCATCCTCCTCCTTGGCCCCCACCACTTCTCCAGTCACTTCCACCATGGGGGCTTCCCTAGTTCTGATCCTTTAACGCACACCGCCCTCCAGCCAGCTGTAGTCAGTGTATACACTTCTCACAGCCGAGTGTCCAAGCCAGGACTGCCAAGCCGTGTCCTCTGCCCACTTCTTCTCCTGGAAGAGCATCAAGGAGTGACAGAGTCTCCATCCAGCCAACCTTCTGTATGGATGTTGGACATCTGCTCAGTCTTGATTATAAAGCACTGTGCACAAGTTTGCCATCCCTTAGCCCCTCCTGTAGGCATCGGGAGCCATTAGGGCCTCACCCCAAGCTACTTGCACCTCCCCTTCTTCACCAATACCAGCAACATTCAGTGCCTCCCTGCAGGCTTTGCCCGCATTTCCTTTGGGGAGTGCCTGCGCCAATATCTACTGAAATCCCACCTTGAAGGCCTTGCTCATGAGCCTCCTCCTCCAGGCAGCCACCCGAGTTGAGCCTCACAGCAGTGGCAACACTGGTCTGACATACTTAATATAAATCAAGTATGTGCTGCTCCTCTGTCCCCCAGACTAGGGCTCCTGAGGACAGATCCCATGTCTCCTCCATTTCCTCAGCAATGTGCCCAATATAGGCCTGAGTACAGGCTTAGGGATCAAGGAGCACTGAGGCAAACACCCCGGGTTACCATGATAACACCCCCCCCAAATGCATACCCACACAGTGAAAGGGGGATAGATGGTGTGCTGGAGCCCAACAGGTGAAACACTTGCCCCATTTCCAGTGCCCAGCTTCCCGGCCCTACCCTCCCCCAGCTCCATTTCCATGGTGAGGAAGGACAGGTGGCAGAGAGCAGGCTTGGTAGGGAGTTCGCCTTCTCCCCTCACTTATTTCCATAAACCAATTATCGCCGATCATCTCGGGAGATTGAGGCCCTGCCTATCACCAATCCAGCCTGGGCCGTGGGGCGGGGAGTTGGGCGGCGTGGCTCCTCAACAGGCACCGCGACCTGCGCCATCACCCGGTTGCCATGGAAACGCACAGCAGGAGCCAAGCTGCTGAGCCAGGGTGAGGGGTGTGGGAGGTGCGAGGTGGTGGGGGGAGCACATCACTGCACCCATCTCCACCCAGGGAGGGGGCAGGGAGCAGGGCCTGAGCGAGCCTGCAGCCTGTGTTCTGGGGCTCCAGGCGGCTGAATGCCACCAGCTCTTGGAGGTGCTAATGAGATGCAAATGAAAGCAGAAGGGAGGGCTTCTGAGAAAGAAGGCCCAGCTGTCGGGACCTGAAAGGGGCTTTCAGTGCGAGCCCCCAGCCCCAGGCAGGAACCCCAGAGGGAGGACCGAGACCCTCAGAAGCCCTAAACCCTGGAAAGAATATGACACGATACCCACCCCCATGTCTGATTCCAAATACAGGGCAGCAAAGCACACAGCAGGCGTCAGCAAGCCTGCCCCCGTCCTCGCTTTTCTCACCGCGGCTACTTCAATGCTTGAAAAGTATATTATATATTTAATATATATTAAATAATATTAACTCTTATATTAAAGAACATATATATGGATAATTTCATATTCTTTCAAAACATGTCTTCTCATCTTTCTGTTGCCTCTGTTTTCTGGTGCCCTCAGCTCGGTCCCCTGGTGCAGTGTCCGACTCTCTGCCATCCTCATTCTTTCACCTAGGATTGGGGTGGGATCCCGGAGATTCCAGTCTCTGCCTAGCTCCACCCTCCTCTCTGGGTTGTTTCACCCCCAGAAGACAGGCCCATGGGGAGGGGTGGGGGTTGACTAGGCCTGAGAGTGCCCCAAATCCATTCACTCACTCAACCCATTAGGGAAAAGCAGAAGACGGTCAGGTCCAAAGACGGGGCCTCCCTAGTTTGGGGCGTATCCACTTCCCTCCACCATTAGCCTTGAGCCAGTCTAGCTGTAGAGTGTGTCCTTCAGTGGCTACTGTACCAGACCAGCAGGTCTGCTTGGCTCATCTTGTGGTTGGTTCTGCCTTTTTCCATCTGAGGCATTGACTTGCTTCCAATCTGACCCCACTTCTTCACTGAAATAGCTTTCTTTAAAGTCACCAGTGATCACCATGGCTAGCTCTCTGTCCGATGCACATCTCATCTTTTGTGATCCCTCAGTGGCATCAGCCCCTCATGACCGCTCGTTCTATTGGAAACCTTTTCGTTTCTTGGCTTCCAGGATGCCCTACTCTTACTTTCTTTCATGTGCACCTGTTTATCTCCTCTACCTGGCATTGAATGTTGGCCAGTCCCAGGTGTCAACCCTAGGTCCCTCTTGTTTCTCTGTATTCTCTCTTCATGTGATCTCATTACCATCCTGACGTCAGTAATCACACTCTTTTGCCCCAGTCCAGTCCGTTGCCAAGTTGTACCAATTCCTCTGTCTTGAATTTGGCTGCTTCTGTCTGCCAGCTCTGCTGCCTTAAGTTCCTGTGCTATTCTGCTCTTGGTGCATCTAATATTGCCCCCCTTCAAGCCCCCTTCAAAGGCAGATTACCATTTGATACCTTGGTGCCATAGTACTAAAGGAGCATGTTCTTTGAACCCTCCAATGGCTTCTAATTGCTCCCAGAGTAGAGGATTCTAGGCTCAACATGGTTGGGTCTTTGTCGCCCCCTCCCACTCCCCAGCAGCATGACCCCCCACCTCTCTCTCTGTTCCAGCCACACCAGATGGACAAACATTTCTCAATTCTCTGAGCAGACCCTCTTCCCTCCCACTTTGGATCTCAGCTCAGCCATCACCTCCTCAAGGAAGCCCTCCCTGACCTCCCAGACCAGACCAAATCTTCCCCCATTCTATGCCCCCAGTGTCCTTCTCCAGTGTTGCAGCTGCAGTTTCATGTGTTTTATGGGCTTTTATGTGACTCTTGGCTTATTCCTCATCAGTGCCTCTCCCCATCGTGCCCCACTAGTTGTGCAAGCAATCACTGGGTCCAGTTCCCTCACCATTCTATCCCTACTTCCAACACAGTCTCTGAAACATACGAAGCTCTCCATAAATAATAGTTGAATGAATGAATAAACAGATGAATGAATGAATCTGGTCCTGCTTTGAGTGTGCTCTGACTTTAGGAAAGTTACTTTGCCTCTCAATGCCTGAATACCTCACCTGGGAACCTGCCCCACAAGGCTGAAGACATGGTGGCGCCAAGGCAGTGGGAGGTGCTGGCAGGCCTCAGGCATGACACGAGGAGAGGGGGGATCCTGAGAAGCGGTCACAGCGGGCACGTGAGTCCATCTAGCCGAAGAAAGCCGCGGGGCAGTGGAGAGCAGCCAATATGGGACCAGGGAAAGACCCAGAGCTAGCCCGTGGTCCCTGATTCCCTGTGTGACCTCAGGCCAGTCTCTGCCCCCTTTCTGAGTCCGGGCTTTCCCATGGCCAAGATGTAAGGCTTGACCTCCATGCTGTTTCAGGCTTGCTGGGCTGGTTTGTGCTCTGGCCTGGGAAAGTCTTAGTCTTTAGAGGCATTGAGAACCCCAGTTGTACTGCCTAACAGATCCCACACCGAGGTCTGCTGGGCCGGTGGCCAAGCGTAAGGTCTTTCCTGCCAGTCTGGGCCTGGCTCAAGGCTCTGGGGCCTGAGCAGTGCCCAGCATCTGCCTCCCAGCTTGGCACAGAGAGACCTGCCAGTCAGAGCACAGCGGGGACCAGGAAGGCAGTGGCCCTGACAGGTGGGGAGTACCCCAGCAGGTGAGCGTGGGGAAGGGGCCAGCCAGGAGGTGGCCTGTGAGGTTCTGACCCTTGGCCAAGGCTGGGTGGCTGGGCTGCCAGTTGGCAGCTGCTTCTCTGACCGCCTGCTGCCCAGAGCTAATGAGCAGGGACAGAGTCAGTGCTGGGAGGGGAAGGGCTGCTTCCTCTGCACATGGGGCAGGCTTGGCCCAGGTGGGGGAAGGGGGCAGGGCACATATCAGGCCAGTTAAGTCATACTCAGGGGATCTTTGGTTTTCTTGGATGAGCCTGAGAGCCCTTACCCTGGCCCCAGACTGAGACTGACCCTGGTCACACACTGATCCCCGACCCTGACCGTAGTCTCAGACTGACCCTGGTGAGTAACTAAAGGTACTGAAAATAGGACAATTGTCTAAGATTCTAGTCAGAGAGGAAGATTAAAGAAGGCTATGTTTTTCAAGTGTCTACCATATACCTGTCAAATGTGCTAGGAATATATGAGTGTTTGTGTGTTTCACATCACTTACTCATCCCTTGGTCCTGTGAGCTAGGTAACATTCTGTGCCCATTTTACACATGAGGCTACTGAGGCTCAGAGCATTTCTGTGGCTTGCCCAAAGTCACAGAGCTAGTGGGTACCTAAGCCAGGATCGAGGATTCCGGAACCCAAAAGCTCTTTCCACCTCACTCCCTGCCTCAGTCTTCATGCAGCTGTTGCCCTTGGAAGGAGAAGTTGGCATCAGGGTCCTAACCCAGACTTGCAGAGAAGATCCAGAGACCAATCTGAATACCCATCCTGGGACCCGACTGCCCACCCCTTCCCTGCCTGGCTGTGGGCCTTGGCCAAGGGACCCAGAAGGCAGGAATTTGGGTGGAGTGGGTAGATGCCCCGCATGACTCACAGGTGACCTGTGAGCTTGTCTCAGCAGCCAGAGGGCTGGACTCAGCCGAAAGAACATAGACACTCACAGTGACAGTGGTCGAGGGACAGCCCCAGGAGCAAAGCAGCCCCTGTTTCCTGATGAGGGCCCAGGCTGTGCTCACTCAGAGCTCGGCCCTCCACGCTCTCTGGCTCTCATACAGCAGCCGTGGGAAGCAACTTTCAGGCCCACCTGCTAGCCAAGGAAGCCAAGGCCCAGGGCAGTGAGGGGACTTGACTGAGATCACATGGCTGGCCAGTGGGAGTGGAGCAGATGAAGATGACTGTCCCCATCTGGCCACTGGCCACTTGCTGTAGCAGAGCCCATGGGTCCTTGCTTCCCAGCCTGTGGGAGAGGGATGTGGTAGAGGAGAAGGCCCTGGGAATCCTGGGTCTTATCTTCCCTGCAGGGTCCCCAGCCTACGGAGTGGCCTGACCTACCCGCACCTGCTCCAAATGACGTCAGTCTCTCGAGGCTCAGAACCTCAGAATTTTTGTTCAGTGAAAACAAAAGCTATATCCCAGGGCTGTAAACACAGCTGCCCTCAGTGCTTAAAAGGAGGTTGGCCTGAGAGCCCCAGGCAGACTGAAGCCACAGGATTCTTTCCAGATGTTCCCCCATCACCACCACCCCAGGGCCCCTGAGGACTTCTCCTGCCTGGAACACTTACTCAGATTCCGAAAGCCTGAGCTCTCCCCAAGGAGTGCTGGAATCTTGGAAGAGCAGCCCAGGAGGGCAGCGCTAACCAGGAGAAGCACATGTGAATGGGAAGATTTCAGGCAGTGAGGCGGGCCGCGGAAGCCTTCCTAATGTCCTCGCTGCATTAGACAAAGGCTGTCGGGTCTGCCCATTTCTGAGCACGGACAAAGCTGCTGATGGGGCTGTTCATCCCTCCCAGGATATCATGAGCAGCCAGGAGGCTTGGTACCCGCTCCAGGAGTGGTCTGATTTCCCTCTCCCCTTGCCTGGCCCCCACCAGCTTCAGAGTCACAGACCCCATGGTCAAGCAGCTGTCAAAGAGGGAGGGAGGCCACTGGGCAAGGAGCCGAGGCTTGGGTTCCAATTCAGCTCCTACTGCCTCTGTGCTCTGCCCCGTGTCTATCCTCTGCCATTCCTACACACACACACAGCCTCCGGAAGGGACGGCACCAGGGACGGCACAGTCAGTGCCTTCAGCGCCCAAGCCAGTTACATAAATGCTGAAGTCAGTGAGCATTGAGGCAATAGAGAGCAGAAGGGACTGCGGCAAAATCAAGGGCCCTGGCTCGTCGAGACCAGCCCCCAGCCCCCAGCCCCCAGCCTCCCGCTGATTCTGCCACGGAGGGAGGAATGCACACTTAGGTTGATGGCTCTCTCGATTTTTCAAGAGAAGTCAGAAATCCAGATTGCTGTGTGAAATCTCAAAAAATCAGCTTGTGCAGGCACAACAAGCACCTCTGACCAGGTGGATGTCTGGGTCTCACCTCGTTGTCTTCCCCTCCCGAACCCTCAGCCCACTCAGACTCAACCTCTGTGTCCAGCTTTGCTGACTGCGCTCGTCCCCCAGGGGCCAGTGACTTCCCCAAAGCCGCGCATCCTTTGTACGAATCTTAGAGGCATCCCCCCTTCCTGAAGCCCCTCCTTTCTTCACTTCCAGGACCCCCTCCCCTGATTCCCTCATCTCTCTCTGCCCGCTCCTCTGTGGGATCCTTCCTCCCTGTGCCCTGGGAATGTCCATGCTCCCTGCTCAGTCCTCTACTGCCCCCTGCCTCTCTGCTCTCCCGGGAGATCTCCCTCACCCCAGGTTACCCGACTCCACCCCCAACCTGAAAGCCACAGAATGTCTGGATCCAGCTCAGGCCTTTCTCCTGAGCTCCAGCCCCTGGACCCACCAGTCAGTGTACACTCCACCCCAGACTCAGCCTTTCCTCAACTGGCCTTATCCCCTCCTCTGTGGCTTATGTCCACCCAGGAACCTGTGAGTTACAGAGAGCCATTATTAGGAGGAGCCGAACTCAGAGTTGTTCAAAGGACTAGCCTACACAGTCAGTAGGCAGTGGAGCCCGGACTCAAACCCACAGCCCGTGAGCCCGAAAGCTGATTCAGTCTCTCTGGCCTTCAGTGGGACTGGCGTGGGAAAGCTCAGAAGGTCGAGGGGTTTTATCCATGGGGAGGACAGGCTCTGGCCTCCCCCTTCCCTGCTCCCAAACAAAGGGGACAGAGGGGCAGCAGGCCCTGAGTAGGGGAGGGGCTGGTGGTCCTCTCCCTCTCCCTCCCCAGCTCTCATTTTCTGACTGCCCAGGCAGTTCCAGGGCCTGTGGGAGGTGGCGTGAGCATGCTAGGGTGTTCTGTGGTTGTCAGAAAAGCAGGACCTGGAGGGGGCCAGACCATGACTACAGCTGGGGGCAGTCAGTGTGGCCAGAAGACGGAGACCTAGGATCCAGCCACAGGGCCCCAGGCTGGGCAGAGAGGCCAGGATTCAGGCTGGACCAAGGCTCTCAAGGCCCCACGTCCCCAGAGCCTCAAGGGGGCCCATTCCCACTGAGGACATGCTTTGGGGCTAGAACTTGGAATCTGCACCCTCCTCCCAGCCCGAGGGCTGTTTCCAGGGCAGTGCAGAGGAGCTGCCAGTTTAAAGCGGAGTCCCAGCAGTCCGGGCTGGGGGCTGGCCTAGCAGAGCTGGGGAGGAGGGCTGCTCTGTCTCCAAATGATTTTCCAAGGATCTGTCAGTCCTTCCTTCACTCAGCAAACATTTGCTGGGCCCCACTGTGCCCAGGCTGGGAGCTGGGAGCTGGGAACTGGGAGCAGCTGCAGCAGTGACAGGCAGATAGATCCCTGTCCTCCAGGAGCTCACAGTCTGGGGAGGGGGAGTGGTGAGAATACACACTACTCACTCACTCGTCCTGTGCCCACAGTCTCCCAAGGCAGAAGGCGGCTGAGCACCTGGGTACCAGGCCCCTTCAGGGAGGCTGTGTCTTGGGAAGTGGGCAAGAGGTAGGGCTCTGTGCCTGAGATGCCCCAGACCTCGGAACTTGGACTGAATGCCCTGCAAGTTAGGCAAGGAACCAGAGTCAGAGGATTCAGATCGTTCTTCTGAGGTTGGGAAGTTCACCTGTATGTCTGCCCGCATTCCTCCTGCTCTAAGGCTGCATCTGTGAGAAACAGGGTACTCAGAAGAGGGGATGTTCAGAGCAACTCACTGAGAAGGATCCCAAGTCAGGGTGGAATTTATCTCACCCAGGCCTGTCCCTTGCCATAGAGACTGTCATTCCATCTGCTACAGCCATGGTGTTGACTGACAGCTGGGCCCTCTCTCCTCTGCCTAAGAAGGTGGCTCCTAGCTAGGCCACAGGGTAGGCCTTGGCTGGACCCTTCAAAGCCTGGCAGACTGGCACGGGATGGGGCTACTTCTTGGTCCTGTACCATCTTCTTCCTCCACAGAGAAAAAAGTGTTCTCTGAAAACAAGGACATTTCCCCAAGGAGAGGACAGAAGGTGTGACAGTGGCTGAAAGACTGGGGCTTGAGTCTGACTTTGCACAGTCACAAAGCTCTGTGGGCTGTGGTTTTCCCCTGGGCCATATGGAAAGGCTACTCCTGCTCTGCCGCCTCCCTGAGCTTTCTTGGGTGGGGGGGGGTGCATGTTGACCATGAGGGGCTCCCCTGAGAACAGTGGGGCTATCTCAGGTGAAGTGTGGGTGGGGATGGGGGGAGCAGCATTCTTGTTTTACGGGAAGATTTTTTTCCTTTGCCAGAGAGCTCATCTCAGAGTTCCATGGAATGTGCCATATCTGGTTTCCAAAGTGGTCCCTACTCCCTGCAGGAAAGTGCAGGGGAGGAGCCATGCCCATGTGGATGGGGAGATGGCTGGCCTCCAGTTTACACCCGCCTTATACCCTCAGTTCTCTAAATCGAGGCCCACCTGTGGTGGTGTAGCACCATCAGCAATTAGTGATAGTTCATTAGAATCCCATTAATAAACGAAATTCAGGATGAGAGCCTATCACTCTGCTGAGAATAACAGCCCTGCTCATGCCTCAAGTGGCAGCCTCCCAAGAGCTCAGAACCCACAAGGACCAGATGCACCGGGGGCTGCGGGAGAGGCAAGTGTGGAGTGGGGGGTGTTGTGGATGGGCCGCTGCTTGGTGAGGGGGGAGAGGCGCGAGAAGTGTGCTGCAGACCAGACGCTTCCCGCCTTGGATATCAGCTCCTTCGTGGAGCCTCTGGTCCCATCTTCTTGCCCAACTATCCCAGGGGAGCTTGGGCAAGGCCAGAGATGTGAGGACAAGGGCTTTTCCCTCCTGCCCGTCTGGCCTCAGAGGACGATCACATGGGTGTGGAGAGAAGAGGACTGGAGAGGGAACGAGGTCAAGGAGCACAAGCTGTGCTCTCCTCCCTCACTACCCCAGCCCCTCCTCCCAACCCCGGGTAGGCCAGCCAGCCCCTCCCCAGACCTTCCTAGGAGCTCCTGGCCCCTCAGAGCCTCAAGCCCTGTCCTCCAGCTGGGAGGGGCCTCCTTTTCATCTACTTAAGCCCTGACTCCTCCAGGAAACATTCCCTCCCTGGTCCAGCCCAGGCAGTGTCAGAAACAAGAATCCAGCCTTTGACCAGCCCGTTCAGACAATCGTGCCTGCAAAGGCTACCTCTCCTGTCCCTGTGGCACAGGGCTGGGCCTTCGGGGCAGCAGGAAGCCTGGAGGATGGGGATGGCTGGCCTTCCCGGCTCAGAGACCACCACAGGGGTGCAGGCAGAGGGGAATTGCCCTGCTTTCTCGGGACAGAATAAGGCTCAGTCACGACATACCTGGCATCTGCCCACAGGAATCTTAATCTAAACCTGTTTCCCCGACTCCCTGTGAGAGAGCAGCAGGGCTATGGGAGACACGTCCAAAGGTCATAAGACCTTGTTCCGCCACCCGTCCACCTAAAGGTTCTGCCCTCTGTCATGTCCCCCTCCATTTACCCAGCCACCTCCTCCCCCAGGGCTTCCTGGAACATCCCTCTGGTCTTTCAGGATTCAGAAGTCTGCCCAGCCAGAATAGACCCAAATTTGGGCGCTCCCCTTTCCCCTCCCAGGGGCTGGCCTAGGATCGGTACTCAGGACAAATCAGGTGGCCTGCATCCTTCCAAAGCCCTGCCCAGGTGGAGACCAGACCTTGACAGTTGTTCATGCGCTGCTGCTTTGAGGAATGTGGAAGACCGAGAGGGCAGGCAGGTGTAGGAGGTGGGGTTAGGGACCATGGAGGCAGCTTGAGGGCTGGTAGACTTGGGGGTGAGTACAGAGACCGGGTACTAGTGTGGCACACAAGCCTCTCTGGGACAGTCTGTGCGTGTGCTGTGCGTGTGCGTGTGTGTGCGCGCGTGTGCGCACACATGCGCAGGTGCCCACGCGTGCGTGCACATCCTTGTGCTGGGAGAGGGGAACCAGAGGAGAGGGGCTGGTCAGGGAGACTTCTGGACACAGGGACAGTGGCACACAGGTTCCACCCTGGAAGCGTGTGCCCTAGAGGGCATTCGGAGGACGGTGGCGGGCGGGGAGAACCTCGGGAGCTTGTTCTCTCCCTCCGTCCACGTTCTGTGCTTTTCCCCTGCTCACCTCCACTCACAGCTGCGGCCTCTGGGAACCAGACAACTCATTCCCCTTAGTTCTGACCTCACAGAAGGAAAGCTATGTCCTTCTTCCCTCCCACTCGCAGCTGTGCTGGGCCGGCGGGAGCCTGTCAAACACACGCATCCCTTCGACGCCCTGGGGGGCGGGCCAGATTGAGGCGTTTGCCTTTCCTGCATGTGGGACCCAGGACTACTGCACTGGGCCCCTGAGCCCAGCCACAGCTCCCTCCGGTGGGAGGGGGGGCTGCCCTGCCCCCATGGCTGGATTAAGTCTGAGCCCCAGGACAGCAGGCAGCTCCCCACAGGCACCAACTGCTAGAGCCAGGCCGGAGCTTTAGGGGCAGGGAGGCAGGATCTCAGGCTTTCAGGAGGCTGTAAGGAGGCAGATTTGGAGAGGCCCCCTGGGCTCCGAGACTGCACTGGGAGACCTAAGCTCCATCAGTCCTGAGAGGGTCCCGGAACTCAGCTTCTCCTGTGCCAGCTAGGGGCAAAGAAGGAGGGCTGAGAACAGGGAGTGAGCTGGTCCCCTTCTCCAGTTCTGTGAGGAATCAGGGGCCCTTCTAGCTCTCATTTTTTTAGAACAGCGTCAAGGCCCGGAGGAGTCAGCCGTGCCAGGAAAACCCATTACCCTGACAGCCTCCCTCCACCTGCTAAAAGCCTTCCTCCTTCCCCTGGGGCCTCACCCCTCTGGAATTATTTCTTCTCCGGTCACCTAGCCCAGCCCAACCTCTGTGGTGAGTGCTGAGGGGAGGAGGGTGGGTGGTGGGTGGAGAGAGAGGGAGATAGAAAGGTGCTTGCTTAACTCTTACTGTGCTGGAGCGCAGTGAGCACCAGCAGGCTCCCTTGGCCTTGTCCGCCGCCCTTCCCATCTCTTTCCGCTTGGAATTCCTCCTGCCAGGTGCCCAGGAGCTTGTGTAGAGAAGGGGAGGGGACAAGAGGCCAAAGACGTCAGGAGGGTGGAAGAGAGGCTGGCAAACTTGGGCCATGAGTTCCAACCTGAATTGTGTCCCTGCACTGCTGTAACTGAAGCCCATTGCTCACAGCTTGGTTCTGTCCTCTCCGTGCACCAGGGATGCAAACACCGTGTGCCCTGTAGGAGCAGGTTTGCTGTCTGGGTGTAGCAGGCCTTCCTTCCTCCTTACATGCATCCCTGCAACACTCCCCACGTGATGCATCCGCCTGCCACTCTGCTGCGCTCCGCCCTGCCCTGGTGCTCTGTGGAGCCTGACGCCCCCAGAGGAAGGGAGGCGAGGGGAGCAAACAGAGCAGGCAGGGTAGGAGCTGGTGGGAGGCTGCTGAGAGCTCTGAGGACTCTGACCTTAGGAGCCGCTGTTGGAGGGGGAACCACAGCACAGAGTGGCAGGAGGAGGGACCCAGGTTGCACCCCTCAGTTAGCAGAGGTCACAGAGCCTGGAGGAAGGGACCGGAGGAGGCGCGGGCAGGCTGGGCTCCACTACCCCGCCAGCCTTGCTGCCTTCTCTCCAGCCTGGCCACCTCCCACGCACCCCTGGACCAGAGGGGCCCACTTCACAGGCATGGGGAGGCAGCGGCTGTCTGGGTGGGTACCAAGTCTGGGGGGCTTCATCTCTCCAGGTGACCCACCCTTTCTCATCTCAGCCCTCCCTCTGTGTGCCCCTTTCCCCTTCATGCTGAGAGACACCCAGGTTGTTTTGTATCAAAAATGAGGGAATAACGTGAATGGGGGCCTTCAGTGTGCCAGAGCTGGACATACTTTCTTCCCAGTTTTTATAACCACCTCTCAGAAGGAGGTACGACTTAGAGAAGAGGAAACTGAGGCTCTGAGAGGGGCAGTGACCTGGCCAGGAGAGAACTGTGGGTGCAAAACCCGTTCGGCATGGCCCCAAAGCCTACACTCATTCCGTGCTTTGGTCACAGGTGCCAGAGGCACCCCCTCCCCGCACCGCTGCAGACCAGAGTTGAGGTCAAGATAGGGAGACACCAGGCCAGGGGCAATTAAAGTTATTATTATCACTACTACTACTACTATTATTAATATTTTCATTGTACTTGACAATGTGTCAAGTATTTACGCATTAATTCGTTTCATGCCCACAACACCCTGCATCACCATCCCTGTTTCACAGACGAAGGAGGTAAAGCACAGTGAGGGTAGGTACCTTGCCCAGAATCTTTCAGCTACTCACCGGGCAGAGCTGGGGTTTGGAACTCAGGGTTCCTGACTCCAGGGACCCTGTTGTCACCCCCACGCCACCCAACCTCTCTGCTGAAGCAGAGGGGGAGTCTTTAGTCGACTCCTGGAGCTTGCATGCAGGACTCCTACAAGAACGGGTGTCCACAGGCTGTAATGATTAGGAAGCAAAGATCCAGGCCACTGTGTCACTCACATTGAGAGGACACCGGGAGCGGGGAAGGCCAGGGAGTCCCAGAGGGCTTCCTGGAGAAGAGGGAGAGGCCAGGCTGGGAAGGACCACAGGCTGGGGCTCCTGACACAGGGAGCACACTGGCTCTGAGCTTCCGGGCCAGCCAGCCTGCCCCACACTCCCTTCGGGCACATCTGGTCGTGGGGCCCAAGGGCTGGTGACAGTGCCATCTATGCTTCCCACCCTGGGGTACCATTTGTGCACAATGCCTCCCTACCGAGTGTGTGGCGTGGCTCCCCCAACAAAGGCTCTCCGAGCTGATTCCCACCTGTGATTGCTGCAGTCAATGTAGCAGCAACATTTACAGCCCCGAGATAATAATCTTCTCAGCAGAAGAAATACTCTCTCACTGAACTTTTTGATGGCTTAGGATCTCAGGGACACTAATTCCAGATACCTGTGGGATGTGCTGGGATGCAAAAGGTCCAAGCTCCCACCTTACCTCAGACAGCCTGGCCTGGCACGACCTTGAGGGCTCGCAGGCGGGAAACCCCTCACTACCCCCTGCCCTGCCCCTGCCCAGCTCCCAGTGCCCAGCCTGGGGCCTGCACGCAGCGGGTGCTGCAGAAGGCAGTGGCACATGTGTGCACCACTGAAAAGGTTCAGAGCCAGGGGAGCTGGGCCAGAAGCTTAGGGAAATGAAGGTTACAGGAGAGACCAGCCAGATGGGCCCCACACAGCTCCCTGCCCAGAGGTTTCCTCCCACCGAACGAAACCTCAAGAAGGGGGTCAGGACAGGGAGTCTCTGCACTCGGGCGGCCTGCTGGGGAGCCCTGACCTGGCGGGGGCAGGAAGTCAGACAGGCAAGGCATCCACATCCACTCCTACCCCCGACCTCAGCCTCTGGGGCCTGAGCCCACACAAAGGCCTCAGCGGCGGCCAGCAAGACAGTGTGGCCGCCCGGGCAGGCAGGGCAGCTGAGGAGAGAGTCCTGGTGTCCTCTGGGTGTGGGACGGCCTGCCTGTCTCTGCCTGGGAGACAGCTTTTCACGCTTTGTCCACCCTTTGCTCAGATTTATGGACAATGGAGTCCGAGGTGGAGGAGCAGCAGGCCGGGCACCCTCCTGCTGACTCAGCCTGCCCCTCCCCCTCCCAGGAAAACCACATCTGAGGAAGCGAAGAACCAGAGCTCCAAGGCGGTCACATCTGTGCCCTCAGAGCCCACCAGAGCCCCCATCTGGGGGGACAAGGTCGAAGTGGAGATCCAGGCTGAGGATTCGGGGCATGAAGGTGAGGGGGTGCAGATGGGGCTGGCATGCATGGGTGGGGTGCAGGGCGGAGCCAGGCACCCTCTCGACACAGCTGGGAGCCACCTGAGAGCCTCCTTGGGCTCAGTTAAAAGCACTTTCAAAGAAAATATTGCAATGCCGTCACGCCTCATCTCCCCAGCCTGCTCAAAAAATGGTTGTTCCACATAAACGAATTTTCCAGACAATGAAAGCTTATCGCTTTTATGGCCGTTGTTATTATTTTCATGGTTGTTATTACCACCGTCTCCCACGGAAACGGCACATCATAGCTTTCTGGCACATCCCCACACATTGCTCATTGGATCACCCCTTCCAGGAGGAACAATGCTACTCCCACTGCTTAAATGAGAAAACTGAGGCTCGGGGAACTTAAACCACAGGCTCAAACTCAAGTGATCTGTAAGTGGAGGACCTAGGGTCAGCAATCTACGCTCTCATTCCTTAGCCCCTGAGCCCTAGCTGCTTCCCTGGAACGGCTTCTTATCCTGCCTAGTCCCCCCGGGCACAGCCCACTGTCAGACGGCAGTGTCTCCGTGCTTCCGAGGTGGGGGCCACTCTCATAGGAACTGCCTTACAGCTCTTACTCCTCCACCCATGAAAAGCCTTTCCAGTCATCCTGTTTCGGCAAATTCTGACACTGAAGGCAATTTAAGAGCAGAAAGCCAGCTGATAAAGACAGTGGAAGGGGAGAGACCGAAGGGTGAAGAGGAGCATCAGTAAAAGGAGAGGCTAGTTCTAGGTCAAGCCCAAGGATTCATTTCTTCCCCCTGTAAAAGGATAGGTGGAGCTGTTGAGAAACTATGAAAGAGGAGGAGAAATTGACCTCGGACTTCATGCAAATGCACGCGTGCGCCTGTGTGTGCATGTCTTCGTGAATACCTGCGTGCTGGTTCATGTACGTGTGTGAACATTGTATGTGTGAGTACATGCTTGTGACTGCCTATAGGCATACATGTTTGTGTGTGCATGTGTGTGTGTGTGTGTGTGCGCATGTATGCGCGTGTGTGTGCAGGCACATGTCTTGCTGCAACACTGTGTTATGTGCGCATCCAGATTAATCTGGAAGCTGGTGTGTGCCTGGCGATGCATGAATGTGTGTGTGTGTATACATTTATGTGGCTGACAGGAAGTTAGGGATTGTGGTAAGTGGACCCGGGCTGTGATCCTGCCCTGGGTTCTACACATCTGGAGTGATTACAGGAAAGGGTGTGATGAGTCAGTGGCCTTGGGGCCCATCTGTGCAGCAGAGAAGGGGAGCAGGACTCACTGCAGGCGGGACAGGAGGGTGGGGAGGCCTCATGGGTAGGCAGGGAATATTGGCAGGTGCCTCTTTGCAGATTGAAGTAGCTGGATGCTGGTTGGAACCTGGTTGGAACCGGTTGCTGTGGTGATGTCTGCGGTGGGTGTGGGGAGATGAGGACCAGGCCAAGAGGTGGGGGAAGGGCGGGAGGTAGCTCAAGGATGTGTTAATGAAAAGCAAAGGGGAGTTTTGGGTCCTGTGTCAGGGCCAAAGCAGGCTGGCGGCAGAAATGGTTCGTTGGCCACACAAAGGGAGCTGTGGGAGGCCGGAGGGGCACAGTGCCCAGAGAAGAAGCTGATGAAGCGTGTTTGTAGCAAGGAGACAGGAACAGGGAGGGATAGCTGTCCACTCCCCCAGTTACAGCTCATCTGCTGGAGCCCACACAGGGCTCCAGAGATTGCGGTAGGGGAGAAATGCAGGGCACTCACCTCTTGCATTTCCCCTCAGCAAATTCCAACTGGATTTGGGGACTCAGGGCCCTTGGGTAGTGGCCATGAGGGACTGCAGCCTCCACAGCTACTGCTGTAGCTTTGGCTGGAAGCACTGGCATCCCCCAGCTGAGTGTTTTCAGTGTGCTCAGGGCTGGGTGAGTGAATGAAGCACTACAGATGGTTAATGAGAAGGAAAATGGTGACAGCTACGAGGAGCATTTGTTTAGAATTCTATAGGTTGAAAAGCATATTCCCCTCCCTACAGCAACTATTAGGAGATGGACAGAGTTTTTCTTCTTTCAAGTATTAACATTTTGCAGAACTGGAACATGATGCTCAGAGAGGTTAAGTGACTGGCTAAAGATCACAAAGCAAGTTGGTGTGTTGGTACTAGAAACCAGGTCTTCTCAGACTTCAAGTCTCTTGCCTTCCTCTAGTTTCTTCAAGGCAGCCTCAAGTCCTTCTGGTGCCCATTTTCCTCTTTGAGCATAAATCCCATATGGCCAGTACTTGAGGGACTTTGGCAAGTGTCTTTCCCTCTCTATGCATCCAGGGTAGCTGAGGAGGTGGGGGGAAGGGAAGGAGGAAAGGAAGAGTAATCAGCAAAGACTCAGATTCCTCCTCCAACCCCTCATCCAAATGACCCACCCAGCTCCAAGCGACCCAGCAGCACTGTGCTCCCAGTGAGCCTGCAGAGCCGGCAGCTGTCCCTGGTGCTGAAATGTCCTTGTCTTAAGAAGGGAGGCAGAGGGCAAGGGGCTACCCAAGAGTTTCCCTCAGGTACACCCGTCTGCCCTATCCTCCCTTTCCCATTCTTCTCTAGAGCACTCTTTTATCTCCTTCCCCTCTCCATCTCCCTCATTCTTCCTTCCTCTCTCCTCCATCCAGGTCTTCATTTCCTCCTTCCCAATCTCCTCATCTTCCTCAAATCCTAAACTTCCAGAGCGGGAAGATGCCTTCAGGGTCGCTAAATCCAGCCTTTCCCACCAGCCATTTACTAGCTGTGTGATGTTTATCAAGTTACTATAACCTCTCTGAGCTCCATTGCCCACATTTACAAAACAGAGATAGTCATTCCTACCTGGGCTTTGGTGGGGATTTGCTGGAATAATGGCTCCAGAGAGCCCTTCCCCATGCCTGGTACACAGTAGCTGCTCATAAAGTAGGACCACCATGATTATTTTCAGGTCATTGGTGTTATCCTCAGAGTATATCCCAGAATTCATGTATTTTATGACAAAATGTAGTCTCTCTGGAAGGAGTTTCCTAAGTGGTGCATTATTCTTAGTGTCCAGACTGGTTTTTAATTACTTGGAGTTGACTTTTATTGATGTTTGCATAGAAAGATTTCTTGAGCAGATCACTTTTCCTTACTGAGACTCAGTTTCCCCCCTACAACGTATGGCAGATAAGCCCTCCCCTTCCTGCCTGAGGAGGTAGTGAGAGGGTCTGTGGCCACGAGAAAGGGTACTGTTCCTGCTTATGTGTGTGTCTCTGTGTCTTTGTGTGTGTTTGTTGCTAAGGGGGCTGGGCTCAGTTCTGTGTTTTTTTGCATCTTTGTGTCCTAACAGCACCTAGCATGGAGCCTTGTCCTATGCAGGGGCTCAGACAGTGCTTGTGAAGTTGTGTGCATGTATGTGTTCCACACATGTGCGTGCATGTTGATTCTTCAATGTGGGTCCTGCTCCCTTGCTCTCAGCAATGTCTCTCACCTCTCACTGTCTAACCTCACTGGTGGGACTGGAGGGACAGTGGTCAGCTAAGGCCTGTCTTGACCCAGTGTTCATTTTCTCTCTCTCTAGATGTGATCCTCAAAGTGGTAGATAATAAAAAGAAAGAGGAGCTGTTGTCCTACCAAATCCCCATCAAGTACTTGCGTGTCTTCCACCCCTACCATTTTGAGCTGGTGACAGTGAGTCAGAGCCCTGGGCTCCGGGCCTATGGGGGCCTGGGACAAGTAGGGGCGAGTGGGTGGGACCACCTTGATGTCCCCCGCTGTTCCCTCAGAGCAACCCTGGGCATTCCATCCCTTTTCCCTCCTTCTATGTGCATTCCAGACCCCTGTGGTTGTTTAGAGTAAAGAACGATGTGAAGTTAGTTTGTGTGGGTTCCTAACCCAGGTCTGCTGCTTGCTAACTGTGTATCCAAAGGAAGCCACTTAATCCCCCAGGCCTCCATTCCTCATCAGCAATATTGAGACAATATCCCTCCTAGCATGGCCATTTGGAGGGTCAAGTGCAATGATAGGCATAAAGCACCTAGCAAGATGCCTGGCACATAGTAGGTGCTCATTTCAGAAGAGTTCCCCTCCTCCCTCCCTCTCCCAGGCCCTGGCACTGACTTTCTTTCCAAGTAACTCCTCAACCGTGGCCTCAGGGACCTTTACCTTCCCTAGGCTCTGAGAAAAGCCCCAAGCCCAGGGCCTCAGGATGAGGCACCAGCGGCAGGCAGGGAAGTGAAGGCCCAGAGAGCTTAGTGACTCACCTGGGAGACCCAGCACTTCAGCTGTAATTCTGGGAGCATCAGCCAGACCTCCTGGCTCTCTGTCCACTTACAACCCAGACCTTGTTATCACATCTTTACAAAGAGAACAGACAGGCAGTGGTCCTTGTGAGGGTGATGAAATACTCAAATAGAAAAGGGAAGATTTATTATATTGATCTCCTTGGAAGGGCTCGCAGGGACCATGAGCTTTAATTATCAGTTCAGAGCCCCAGCGGAGCAATGCCAAATGATTGTCTGCAGAGGGCTGGATTTATGGCTGGGGTCTGCCCCTTAGTCACTCTCCTCCTTGTGTGTCTTCTTCCTCGACCCTGCCCCAGCCCACAGAGTCTGAGAAAGCTGATGAAGCCACTGGCAAGACCCAGCTCTACGCAACAGTCATTCGGAAGGGCAGCTTCATCCCCCGCTACATTGGCCACAACCACACAGCTCTGGAGGTGCTGGGGCTGGGACCCTCAGGGGCGGGATGGGGTGGGAAGTGTGGCAGGAGATGTGGACTGGGGGCAGGCAGGCCAACACACGCAGGCTTTGGCTATCATGGTAAGAATTATGGAATACATTCCAAGAACAGTCGGGGTGGGCAGGGGAGTAACAATACCCAATTCATTTTTGAGAAGGCAGCTTTTGCCACTGTGTATCAGATTACCTGGGAAGGGAATGGACTTGGGGCAAGCGTAGAAGCAGAGGCCGGTAAGGGTCAGAGAAGTAAAAGGAACCATAGGAGTCACTGCTGGGGTGGGTGGGGCCGGGGTGAGGGCTGGGAGGAGACTGAGTCCATTGGTGGACAGATGTGAGGACCAGGAGCCAGGTCAGGAGCTGCTGGGATGGCAGTGAAGGTATGTGGGGACAGAATCAATGTCTTCTCCTGCTGCCTGTCCAATTTCTGGCCCAGGGCCCCAAGGAGGGCAGCCCTGAGCTTCTGTTCAAGAACCAAGTGAGGCAAAAGCAGGCGAGAGCAGGTGCAGAAGTGTGGATGCAGGGATGATCTCGTGTTGGGGAAAAAGATGGCGGGGGTTGGCCGTGTCCCTGAGAAGACCCAAGGCCACCTGGCCTCACCTGCTTCCTCTCTTCCCCAGGTCTTTCTCCGGGGTGTCAACGAGCCCCTGGTCAACAACCGTGGCCCCTTGGTGGTCATTGCCCGAGTGGTTCCCAACTACAAGGAGTTTCAGTGAGTGGAGCTCAGGCGGGTGTGGGTAGCGGGTGGGGGTGGAGGACAGGGAAGCAGGGATAGAAACCTTCCCTCCCTACAAGGCACTTCAGACTTCCCTACTAGGACTGAGGTCCCAGGAAGCTGCCATAGCTCTGGAAAGGGGCAGCTCAGACCCTTCCCAAGAGTAGATTGAAGGGCTGGCCAGCATGTAGAGGAGAGGGGGTCCTCAGCCTTTCCAAACCTGCTTCCCCATCTCATGACCGCCACATGCACAGGACCCCCTCCCACTCTAGTTCAGGGCCAAGGCACCATCTGATGTTTGTCCCTAAAGGAGGCAGCCTTAGGATCACCTCAGAACTTCATGACCTTTAGCTCTGCCTGGGAGTCTGCTCCCTCACCCTCCTGGAGGTCTCCCTGGCCCTGGCCCCAGCTCATCCCCTTCCTCCCTGACCTCATTTGGGGTTTGGTGGATTCACAGTCCTCAGGAGAGGATGCAGGCTGTATGCCACCCAATGCAGGGAGTTCTGCAGTGAACATGTGCCCTCTGTTGACAGTACCATCTCCTGGTGGTCAGCTGTCTGCCTCTGTCACTTCCACTGTCTCTGATGGCCCGAGAGGGCTCCCTAGCTCATCTGTACCACCTGTTGAATTCTGATGACCTGTAACCCCTCCTAGCTGGTTGGGGAAATGAAGACGGCAGACACACCCCCAGCCCTCCTTTGAGCTCATGCCTGCATGCACACACACACCCGCCCCACACCCTGAATCCTGCCTCTGCAGCCTCCATGCTCCCCAAGCCTAAACCAGGATTCCCACCATGGGAGTGGATCATTGTGTTAAGTTCTCCAAAGATGAAGCAGGGATGCAAAGCCCATTTTAAAACTATGACAGCTTGGGAGGGTGTAGCTCAGTGGTAAAGCACATGTACAAGGTCCTGGGTTCAATCCCCAGTACCTCCATTAAGAAATAAATAAATAAACCTAATTACTTCCCCTCAACATAAAAAAAAAAATTAAAGGAAAAGATAGGACAGCTGAGGCACTCAGGTGTGGCCAAGGCCACAGTGAGTCATGGGGAAGGGAACCTGGGAGCTGCAGCCCATCTCCCAACCAAGATGAGTTTTCTCAACGAAGGACCAGGGTCCTCCACCTGTCCAGGTGTCCAGACCTGACTAAGTGAGCCACTGCAGCCTTCCTCTCTCACATCAATCCAAAGCCCACGCGGGAGCCCTTGGCCGCCAGGCTTGGGCACAACGCCAGCAGTGCTGGGCCCCCATTGCAACCCTGTGCTGACCCCTGTCTCCTTGCCTCCTCAGAGTCAACTGGGTAAAGCAGGACCCGGCCTCCCTGGGGCTGCCCATCACCCCACTCTCCTTCCCTAGCCCGTCTGTGATGAACTTCAATGTTCCTCGGGTCAGCCAGAATGGGTTCCCTCAGGTATGCGCTTCCCTCCTTCGCCCTCTCACTGGCTCATACCTCTAGTAACTCACCCACTGTTCACTCACTCACTCACTCACTCACTCAGCCAGCCAATCAGCCGTTCACCTGACTATTGAGAAAGAGTGGGCTGAATCCCACCCTGTACCCGGGGCCAAGCCTTGTCTGTGCTGTGGAGAGAGAAGCTACCCTCAGAGAGCTCTCGGTCTGGTGAAGACAGGAGTCACACATAGAAAAGGTTAACTATCAACACAAGATAATGTATAATGAATAATAAACCAGAGGGATGGTCAGAGTCGTGAAAATCAGAGGAGAGAAAGCACAAAAGGACAAATATTGTATGATTCCACTTAACATGTGGTACATAGAGTAGGCAGATTCATAGAGACAGAAAGTAGAATGGTAGTTGCCAGGGACTGGAGGTGAGGAGAGAATGGGGAGTTAGTATTATTTAATGGGTACGGAGTTTCTGTTTGGGATAATGAAAAGTTCTGGAAATAGATGGTAGTGATGGCTACACAACATTGTGAATGTACTTAATGCCAATAAATTATACACTTAAAAATGGCTAAAATGATAAAAAAAATTTTATGTATATTTTACTACAATAAAATAATTTTTTTTAATCAGAGGTGACAGGGATGGGAAACCTGGATGATTAGGGCAGCCATCCAGACACAGGACTCTTGAGTTTTCAATAGGGGAGGGTTGGTGCAGGGCGATTGAGAACAAGAGCACAGGCATGGAGATGGGGGTGCACGGGACGTGAGACGTGTCAGGGTTGGGGAAGAGGGTGTGGGTTGAGTTATGTTGGGGAAGGGTATGCAGAGCGTGGCTGGGTCCAGGGAAATGGCCTCACTGATCTCTCCCCATAGTCTACACTTCAACGGGAGCTTGCCCCACAGGATGGTCCCAACATTCCTAGGGGTCTTGAAGAAGGCAGGAGTGCCTGGGAAGTTCCTTCTGTTGTTTGCCAGCCAGTGTTCATGTCTGGCATGGCAAATATAGAATGAGGTACCCCTTCAGAGCCCCAGCCTTCATTTAAAGGCAAAGACGTTTGAAGAAGGCCTAGACACGAACAAGAGTGATGGTGGTGAAGAGGGGTGGGACAAAGGGGGACTCTGGGGACAGAGGCTTCAAACCCAAACCAATCCTCGGCCTGATTTCCCCAGAGCCATCTCACACATGGCCCTGCATTTGCCTGGAAAATTATGAACCAATCAGCAGGCTGTCCCGAGGGGAAGGAGACGCTGGCTGATTTAATGAGTGAGTTCCCTCCCAACCCGGGGGCCTCTCTGGCTGCCTTTGCTGCCTAACTAGTCTGGGTAGGGGAGGTGCCCCCAGTGCCTACTGCATGTGCGGGACTCAAGGCTAGAGGTCCCAGGATGGCAGGACACTTGTTGAAGGTCACCCAACACCCTGGGAATCAGGCCAGGTTGAGAACTGGGCCAGAGGTAACCAGGTGCCAGCAGCGAGAGGACACGGACAGGCTTCTGTGGCACAGTGGGGGGATGGGAGGAGTAAGCAGAGCCCTACCTGGAAGGGGCACCAGTCTGCAGCTCACACAGACCCCCGCCCTGTCCCCTCTCTGAGCATCAGTCCCCTCATCTCAGTTGAGGGGATGGGCGTTGGACTTAGGCAATTTCTAGGACTTGCCTCTCTGACATCTTGGGGTACTGTGATGTCCCACCAATTGCCCACCATGCCAAAACACCATGGGCAAGGATTTGAGTGCCTGACAGACCTGGATCTGACCCCTCTTCTGTGACTTATTGGCTGTATGACCTTTGGCAAGTATCTTAATTTCTCCAATTCCTGACTCCTACCTTATCAGGCTGTTAGGAGAACTTACTGGGATAACCTGTGCAAAACATCCAAGACCAGAGTGGAAGCTACATGGATTCAGACCCTTTCAGAGCTGCCCCTCCCCCAGTGCCATTGTCCCCTCCGAGGCCAGCCTCTCCATGCTCTTGTTACATTTGGCTACAAGCAATAAACCCCAACTCACATCCACTTAAACTTAAGGCTATTTACTGTTGCTCATCACAAGTGGACCCCATGTAGGATGCTGCCAGAATTGGTTGATTCATGGGCTCAGCAGCATCCTCAAGGACTCAGGATCTTTCCAGCACCCCTGGATTGCTATCTTCAGCTGACTAACAGCTCATGGGGACAAAATGTTCCCTGCATCCCGTCCAGACATGACCAAGACCAGAGGGAAAAAGAACCTCCCCTTTCCACAACTGATTTTTATGAAGAACTGGAAACCCTCCCTCCAGTGGCCCCTCAGCAGACCGCCCCCTCCATCTTATTGGCTGGAGTTGGGTCACATCCACTCTCTCAGCCAATCACCGAGAAGGGATGTGGCATATCACCCTGCCAGTAGCAAGTGCAAACAGGTGTAGAGAACAGTCACCTGGACCAAAGCAGATTCCTGGCCAGGAGGAAGGGAGGGGAGTGGTTGAGGGTAGATGGCCCTTTGTATCTGTTTAACTCCTCTTGGAGCCAGGTGATGATGGCGAAACCTGAGCTCTGATGACTTAAGGGACAGCTGGGCCGCTGGGCTTGACCTGGCCCAGCCTGTGGGACCCAACATAGGGTGTCTGTATGTCCTATCCCCGTGGGAGACGATGCCCTCCAGAGGGGGGCAAGTTCTAACTTAAGCTCTCCCCATGTGCCCTGCTGCACCCCAAGGCCACTAGCATGGAGAAGCCTCCAGTCAGTATTTGTTCAGCTCAGTTTAATTGAACTTTTACCTTCACAGCAAAATAGCCACTGTCTTCTTCAACCCTCACATCAGCCTTTCAAAGAATGGAGCCTAAGATGTTTTCTCACTGGGCAATGACAAAACCAGGTCCCAGAGAGAGAAATGGACTTGCTGAAGGTCACACAGCAAAGAAGAGGCAGACCTGGGCCCAGAGCCAAGGTGTTCTAGCCACCCAGCATCATCTGGCCCTGCAGCTACTCTTCCCAGGATGGCCACCACTGCGTCCGGACTGCGTCCGGGCAGAGCAGGCAGCTGCAGCTGTGGGTGTGGGTGTGGTGGGCCCCTGGGAAATGAGAGGAGGGACCAGAGGCCCCTTTAATGAAGGCCCTGTCCCCAGGGAAGGCAGGTCTACCTCAGTGGCTGGGGGTTAATGGCTTTGCTGAAGATCACAGCTGAAGGTTAATCACATTCCTTAATTCTACAGCCTGCCAGGGCTCTCCCATTAGCATCTGTGGGGAATGGCTTCCCCACTCACCGTGCCCCTCCCCACCCCAACCCCCACATGCCACCGGCACCTTCACCAGGTTCCTGGCATCAGACTCTGAAGGTGGCTTAACCTTGATTTCTGGCCTCACCCCACCCACACATGAGAGAGGGTGACCCTCCTTCTCCAGTTCTAGGTCTGAAGGGACCTTTCCTGGGGGACTCATCTGGGAAGCCATTCAGGGAAGGAGCTGTCCTTCCTCAGCAGGCAGACACCACTTCTTGCTTTATAGGCTCCATTTAGACACATTAATAGGCCCTCGAGAGGACAGCTAGCTTCCATTAAACACCCCTTTTCCTGGGTGGGAGCAAGGGGTGGGGCAGAGGGGGCCGTCACAGCTCCGCCCTGGTGTTTGGCAGATGGTCTAGGCCATGCGAATGCCCCTTAGGGACTCAGGAGAGTGAGGTGGCTGTGGGATGGGCATGGCTTGGGGATAATTCCTGTAAGGCCACTCCCAGGCACCACAGAACCCAGAGCAGCTTCTCTGGCCTGGCCTGGTGGCCAAATGGCCGTCCCTGAGCTGCCACCAGTGCCTGCTCTCAGGAACACTCTCATCATTCCAGTCCCTGTCCCTGTGTTCAGGGCCCCTGGCCCCAGGCCCCAAAGTGACTGCAGTTCGTCTCCCCAGGGGCAGAGGCAGACACAGCTGAGCCTCAGACTGGGCCTGGGAGACCAGGAGCAGACACATTAGTGTGGCAGGCGTCAGGGCCCCACGGCTGGGGGAGCGGACCCACACTGATACTTTGCGCTCCTGCATCAATAACTTCTGGAGCCGGCGGTGCATTTGTGCTGACCTTTTCGAGTGATGACTGATTCCCGCAGGGGAGCAGGAGGTGGGAGTGGCTGCTACTGCTGCTGACAGCCCCTGGCTGGGGGCAGAGGCAAGCAGCCACTTGGAGAGTCTGCGCCAGTGACCCTTACCCCTCCCTGTGTTGGGGCCATGCAGGGCTGCCTGCTGGGTGTGACAGGCTGACGCCGCTGCGTCCCATCCCTCACTTGCCACCTTCCAGCTTCACAGACGCTGGGCCTCCTCCCCCTGGGGTCCCTCCTCATTCCAGGTGTCCACACATGCCAGGCTCCATGCCACCTCCACATGTTTAGTTAGGCTGTTTTCCCACCCAGAGTAACATCCTCCCTCCCTTCAGCCTGCCAGATCTTCCCTCAGAGGCTTCCTCTGGTCCTGTTTCCTTCAAGATGACTTTCTGATCACCCGTGGGAAAGTCTGGAATGTCTCGTACAGCCCCTTGCGTGGGGGCTATAGTTAACTCTGTCTTGTTTCATTGTTTAAGTATTACCTGCATGTGTGCCCCAGCTGCTGGCTTAGCAGACTATCAAGTCCCCCAGATGCCCTATGGGAGACCTGCCGTGGCCTCTGTGAGGGGTTCAGAGGGGAGAGGGGCTGGTGACAAGGGTAGAGGTCATGTCTAATTTGGTATCCGTGTCACCACCAGCCATGGATGTAAACACTGGTGCAGCTCTTGAAGAAAACAGTTTACCGATGATGAATCAGGTGCCTTAAAATATGCACATCCTTTAACTCAGCAGTTCCATTTTGGGTACTTGTATCAAAGAAATAATTTGAGATACAAAGATACGTGTCAAGGAACATTCAGTGCAATATTATCATAGAAGCAAATGGGAGGGGAGAAACCAGGGCACTTGGACATGACAGAACATCCTGCAGCAGCTACTAAAACTGGGGAATTATGTTACTTAGGGCTCTGGATATGCTTAGGTTTTAATGGTAAATGGAAAAAGCAGGATGTTAGGATGACAATTATATACAAAATAGGTGTAAGGAAAAAACTGGAAAGAAACACACAGTCTTAGGAACGATTGTCTTCAGTTTAGGAATTTAGGTGGGTCTTTTTTTTTTCATCTTTCTACTTTTCTGTATTTTTCCAAAATTTATTCATTAAACGTGTGCTGCTTTTGTAATTGGGACAAACATCTGTGACATAGATCGACATGCACACGACCAAATATCCGACATCCCTTCGTTTGGGAGAAGCTGTGGCCTCACCACCTGTTCCCATCTTCCTCCTTCAGCTGTCCGAGCCTGGGGGGCCCCCAGAGCTGCCCCTGTGGAATCAGTCCTTCCTCTTCCAAGGCCGAGATGGAGCCACCAGCTTCTCAGAGGACACAGCCCTGGTGCTGGAGTACTATTCCTCATCTTCAAGTAAGTGACCCCTGTTGCCCCGCCAGGGCAGCCACGTACCAGGACATGTGTATGAAAGGGTGTTAAGACCATCCTGCCTCTGCCTCCTGTGGGGATGGGTGAAGGGGTCCTTGTTCCAAAGCAGCCTCCCAGTGCATGTAGACAGGTTGGGGAGGGCCTGGCGGGCTTTCTTGTCCAAATGGCAACACTAAGGCACTGGTCAGGACACGTGGGCCGTATTCCCACAAGAGACCCGTGCATTTATTGCACCACCGCCCCCTCCCCATGAACCTATCAGTGAGGAGGGAGGGGATGAGCTCAGAGCTCACAGTCTTGGGGGGAACCAGGATTCAGAGGCCAGCTGATCCACAGTCTTAATTCCATACCATAAGAGTGAAGCCCCCGAAGGGCAGAGACGAGGGAGATCTATATAAATACCCAGAGACACAGAATCTGTTTAAAGTTGGGCTTGAACTCAGGAAGCCCTGAAGAGCAGAGGAGGAGGAGGAGATTTGTGCAAGGAAACGCCAGGAGGCAGGAAACAGGTGGGAGGTGAGGGATGGGAGAATTAGATGTCAGGTACCAAAGGATAGGCCCTGGTGGGGCTTCAGATGCTGGGATCCAAGAAGCCTGGGCTGGAGGCTTTGGTGGGAGCCCCAGCTGGTCCTCCCCCTACAGTGAAAGGCAGTGAGCCATGGACCCTCAACAAGCCCCTGGGCATCTCCGTGTTGCCACTAAAGAGCCGTCTGTACCGCAAGATCCTCACAGGGAAAGGCCTGAATGGGCTGCGCGTGGAGAAGCTCCCCATCACCGTGAGTCCCCCATACCCCCAGACAAGGCCCATGGCAGGTCCACCTGGTTCCACCTGTCTCCAACCTGCTTCACCAACAGAGGAGAATCTGGCTTCTCCAGCAGCTTCCACCAGGGCCCCCACCAGGGTATCTGACCACTGTCAGGTGTGAGGAGTACCCCTAACACCAAACATCAGTCTTGCCCCTGGGCTTGTGACGAAATTGCCCCCAAGCAACTGGGGGAGGAGCAAAGGGGGCCCTGTAGGATAGCAGCAAGAGTCCAGACGTGTAACCAGCCAGACCTGGGTCCGAGTCCTGACTTGCCCTAGTCCTCACAGTAGAACCTGGGGCAAGATACTTAACCTCTCTGAACCTCTCTAAAATGGGAACAGACAACATGCTGTACACGGTCTCTCTGTATAGCAAGAGAGTCTAGAGTCAGACTGTCTGTTTCTGCCACTTTGATGTGCTCATTGTCTGGTCCACACTCCCTGCTCTCTAAGAATGCAAGCTTTATGAAGACAGGGCCTTTTTCTCTTCTTCGTCAGTGTAAGATCCCTAAAAATTACTTGGTCTCAGTGCCTTAGTTTCCCTGTCTATAAAATGGGTTCATAGCAATAGTACTTTTCTCATAGGGCTGCTATGAGACTTGGAGGGGGGGGAATACCTAGAAAGCACTTAGAGCAGAATCAGTTCTCAGTAAGAATTAATACATTATTATCAGCATTGTCTATTTCTATGCCACCTTTTTCCCTAAAACACATCTGGCCATGCTGACATAACAGACCTCAACAGATTGGAGTTTCCCCCGTCTGCTCGGAGGCAGGTCTGGAGGAGCCAGCCAGGTCTCCGGTGGGGGTGGGAAGGGTAGTGCAGAGGCAGTGAGGGCGAGCAGAGGCAGGAGACCAGCTGCCGCCTCCCTCCCCCTCCGCAGGCGCAGCCTCTAGCAGGCGCCTCTAGCATTCCCCCTTCCTGGGGAATCTGAAACCCTTCCTGGGGAATCTGAAACCGTGGGCACAGCAGAGGCAGAAGCTGCCTTAGCCAGTGTGGCTGACTGCCCCCTTCTCCTCCCCAGGACACCAAGCTGAAAACCATAAACGGTGAGGCCCCCACGGTAGACCTCTCCTTCCAGCTGCTTTCCTCCGAGGTAAGGCCGCGGGTCAGGGGAAGGTCAGGGGAAGGTCAGGGCCTGGCAGCCGTGTGCCAGCTCTTGTAGCCCCTCAGTGGGTTCCGAACTCTTTCACAATTGTTGGCCTTGTTCAGGGGCCCAAGCCAGGGGCTTTTGGAAGGAGGGGGTGCTGTTTTGGATGGAAATGTCTGAGGGTGATTTAAGGCTCCAGAAAACCAGAGGGGAAGCTGAGACCGGGAAGAACAGAGGGCCGCTCAGCCCTGGGAGTTGCCTCTAACTCAACCCAGACCAAGCCTGGCTCGCTGGGGTCAAGGTTCTCCAGGGGTGAACTAGCGTCTCAGCTTCTGTTGCTGCATAACAGACCACCACAAACTTAGTGGCTTAAAACTGCCCTGATTTATGAGCTCACACTTCTGTGGGTAGGCAATCCAACACAGCAAGGCTGAAGTCAGGACACGGGCAGGTTCCTGTTCCTACCTGGAGGCCCTGGGGAAGAGTGTGCTTCCAGGCTACTTAGGTTGTCATCAGAATCCAGTCCCCTGCAGTTGTAGGACTGAGGTTCCTCTTTCCTTGCTGGCTGTCAGCCGGAGGGCCTCTCAGCTCCTGAAGGGCGCCCACATTCCTTCTCACAGTGCCTCCTCCATCTATAAGCCAGAAGGCAAGTCACATCCCCCTCACACTTCAAAGATCTCTGACTTTCTCCTCTGTCAGCAGCCAGAGAAAACTCTCTGCTTTTGAAGTGGCTCTTGTGATTAGGTCAGGCCCGCTCTGATAATGTCCCTATCTTAAGGTCAGCTGTGCCAGGTAACATCATCACAAGAGTGATAGCTCATCGTATTCATAGGTTTCAGGAATTAGGGTGTGGAATCTTAGAAGCTCATTTTTGGAATCCTCCCCTCCACAGCTGAGTTGACCCACGTAGAAAGACCCCAGGGGCTGAGCCCTGCCTGAGGGGGGTATGTCTTCCTTTAGCAGCTGTACCTGGACTCTGCGTCTGGCGTGCACCCGGCTCATTTGGCTCTAGTGCACCTGACTTTTTTCTCTGTGGTGCTGAGACAGGCATAAATCTGGGATTTGGGTGCTTTAGGACCGTGAACTCTGGAAATGCTTGCAGGGGCTGATGTCTGGATCAGCCCAATCCTGCTAGCTTCTCATGCCAGGAAAAATAGTCACCAGCTCTGGGGTTAATACTTGCCCTTGGCTTTGTGACCTTACCCATGAAGAACACAGGGAGTTCCTTGATGGAGGGTCTGAGAGGGTCTATCTGGGAAGGTACCAGCCCACAAGTGTCTCCCCACAAGGCCTCTGGTGAATACTTAAAACCTTCCATTAGCACCCCCTGGTGTGGAATGTTCTGCATTGCCCTCTAGGGAGTTGTCTGATTCTTGGTGAGAGTTTGCTAGGTATAACCTGATGTCGACACCTCCCACCCCGCCACCATCACCACCAAACCAGGCACAGGATGGAGAAGTTACTGAGAGAGGAGGACACAGAAGCAGCAAAAGACCCCAAGAAAGGGGAAGCAGGGTCCTTGGAGAAAAATGTCCCAGATGTTCCAGATTGGAGCTCAACCCTCCACAAATCTTCTCAGGGTCTAGAGTCTGCCAGTGGCCACTCCCTCACCTCCCCCTGCCCCTTCACTGGGGCACGTGTGTCCTGAGAACTGAAAGCGTCAAGTGTCACTGGTCAGGGCGCTGAGGGACCCAGGCAGGCAACAGGCAGGTGGGCAGGACACTTCCCCAGTTGCCCAGGGGCTGGGCACAAAGGTCTCAATGATGAATTATTCACTGGAGCTGTGCTAAGTGCAGAATTAATCCCTTTCCTTCCAGCTGGCGGCCTCACTAAATTATCCCTCCAAGTCATGCGGGAAAATGCTGCCGAATTCATTTAGCTGCAGAGTGTTTTGATCTGGGCCTTGCGATTTTAGCTTCCCCTTCCCCCAGTCCCCTCCCCCTGGAGGCGGTTAAAAAAACCTTTCAGTAATGGATTTCTGAGAAGAAAGGAAAAGAAAGGAGATCAAGATTGGGTGTGTGCCAGGAAAATAGTACTAGAGGAAATTCAAATTCTGCAGCCAAGGATTCATGCACACAGTTAGTTCTTCACGTCCACACTCTCACATGATCGCGTGTACCCACACATGGACAAGCACATATGCACCGACAGCCACACACACACGCTCAACCCCGTCTGCAAGAGTGCACACATTTAATGCATATATACATTCTCACACACACGTGCAAACTGACACACACACGTTTTCACACTCCCGCTGGCACTCACGGAAGCAAAATCTTTTTGTGGTTAAACTGTTTCTTGGTGAAACTATTTGAGAATTGGCCAATAACTGACTCGCTTTGATTCTAGAATCTTGAAGTCCAGTTTGGGGGTCTGAGTATGAAGAGCTAATGTGGATGGACTTGGTATAAGGTTCTTGCAGCCATGGTACCCGTTCTTTCATTCTTTTATCCACGTGTATTTGATGAGGACTAGAATTCGGCTGCCCTTGCAGATTGCAGTGAGCAGAGGGAGGGGCCAGCAGCCGTGGAGCCCATCTGCCTTGAATTCACCCTCCTTTGGCGCAGACGGGGCTCTCTGCCAGTGTCTGAGCCCCTTTGGCATCCTCCTCCCTAAGGGACGGTGGGAGAGTGTTGATGAGCAGATCAGATGACGCTGTAGCTAAGTCTAAAGGGCGTGTCCCTGGCCCCTTTCCTCGCCGTTGCCGTCACTGTAATACCACCACTGTTCTCCGAGCAACTGCAGGTCTTCGCTGGGGTTTAGGGTCTTACGCTGACGAAGAGAAAAGGGCCCTGTCTTCATAAAGCTTGCATTCTTAGAGAGCAGGGAGTGTGGACCGGACAATGAGCACATCAATTCATGAGCAAATAACAGCTCATGATACAAGGCCTGATGAAACCCAGGTGGGGTGGTGTGATGGGGACTGCTCCGACAGGCTCTCCGGATTTGATGTGCCATCTGAGTAGGGTTACCAGTCAAGCTGCTGCAACAAAGAGACAGGGTTCCTTCCATCTCATTGTTCCACCTAAGGTGTTGTCCACCAATTTCTGGTGGAAAGTACCTGGCCTTCATCTCTGCATTACAGCCTGTGGGAAGGCATGGCAGACCTGGGACAAGAACCGCTGAGTCTTCCACTGTTTGAATCAAACACTGCTCAAAGCTCCATGAGCTGCCTCCTGAAGCCTGGAGAGTCCTGAGGACACTCTATCTGCAGGGGGGCTTATGATGTTGCCTCTCAGGGGCCCTCATCCACCTGGCTAACAACTCCATCTTAGGGGCAACTCCTTGTGCATGGTCAGCTGTGCTGCGGAGAGGCAATGCTTCAGGACAAACGAATATGCGTGTCCTATTTGGGTACCAACCACCTGAGGACACAGCCTCTTTCCTGAGAGCTGCCATGTCTTGGAGGTTTGGGCACAGACCATCCTGGTTAGCTGACATTTTGGTGAGCACAGTCTCCCCACACCCACTGCTTCCAGTCACCCATTCTCAGAGCTCTAGGAACAAGAATACTGTGGAGTTTCCATATAGGCAGAGACCACAGAGGTGTCTCTCAACAGCCCACCCTGGATAGGAATCTCCTTGACATTCACCACGGGTGGTCATCCCAGCCCCTCCTTTTGCCCTGCCATGTCAGGGGGCTCACTACCTCCAGAAGCAGCCCATCCCATGGCTCAGTGGCTACAGCTGAGAGAAACCCTTACCCCACGTTGAGCCCACCCTGCCTCCAGGGGCCCTCCCGCTGCCCCAGGCTCCTGGCTCTGCCCTCTGGGGCTGTGGTGCAACCCCAGCGAGCCTCCTCCCAAGCCATCCAGTGCCGCAGCCAGACTAGCCAACGAAGCCCGCCAAGCCTGCGGTCTCAGTGAATGGCAAGAGGGAATGGTCTCCGGTTTGGGATGTTGTGCTTAAAGCAGGTTCTGCTGGTGATGGGTTAAGTTTTTTCCCTCTGAAGGGACTTCTCTGTGGACACATGGTGCTTAGAGTGATCTGCCTTAAGTTGGAGTTGTTGTGTAGAGTACATGTATAACTACACACAGATACACAAAAACTAGAAAAGCATGGACGCCTGCATATACTTAGAAAACTTCCCTTTAGTGCTTGATCAGTGGGGGTTCACCTTGGAGGTCCACTGGGCTCTGAGAGTCCATGAGCCTGCGGTACTCCACATGTACATGCACGAATAAACCTTTGGTCTCCTCCATCCCCTCTCTGATCTTGGCCTCTTCTCTTTGAAGAGTGCGATCTGGTCCCCTGGGAGTCAGTGCTTCTCCAGGCTAAGCCGTCTGTCTCTTTTAATGAACAGGTTTCAAGATCCCACAGCATCCTGGGTGCCCTCCAGCTTGCAGACAGCCTCTTTGAAGTGAGGCTCGCAGCTGACCAGGTTTCCCAGGCTGACTGTGTAGACTGGACCCTGGCACACACACAGTAGGTGCTCACTGTGTCAGCTGCCGCCTCCTTGTCTGGAAATGTACTTCTCCATGAGGTGAGACAAGTCCATGTTGCCATCTGGGTGTTTGGCAAAAGGTCCCCTCTTGGGGCTGGAATTTGGGATCCAGAGTCTTGCCTAGGCAGGGCTCCAGGTCACCAGGCAGAGGTAGGGCCTCTCAGATGGGTGGCCACCCCTCCTTAATTCACAGCCCTGAGAGATGCCAGAGGGTTGAAAACCCACTGCTCTCTTGGATTTGGCACTGGGAGGGGGCATTGGAGGAATGGAGGTGACACCTGCTACTCTCCACTGAAGGAAGGGGCAGCTCCCACAGTCCCATCTGAAGTCCCATCTTCCCCCTCCCTGTTTCCCTCGCAGGGAAGGTGGGTGGGTCTTTGATGACAGAGGGCTGCCCTGGTGTTTTTATTCAAACCACTTACAAAGCTCTCTCTGGAGACCGGCCCAGAGTGGGTACAAGTGGCTGTTCAGCAAGTGTGGAATGCAGAGTAGGGGACAGGCAGATGATCATGCTGGCTTTTGATGAATTTTTATGGATTTTTTGGAAAGCCACACATGACAACCCTGGGCTGGTCCTCAGAGAAGCCTCAACACATGCTAGCCTCCATTTCCTCACCAAGCCCAACTGCCCAGAAGGCCCGCATCCAGGGAAGCCCAGCATCTTCCTTGCTGCTCCTACCCTCCCAGGGGTTCTGTTCTACCCCAAGACTCCAGCTCTGGAAACACTACTGTATGGACAATGATGAATCCAGAGAAAAAGACCCTCTCCTCTCCTTCAACCTCACAACATCCCTACCTGTCTTCCCTACCCTACCCCAGGCCCCCAAGCCCACCCTACTGCCCTCTACCTTCCCTACCTTCATTCTCCCAGGCCACATGGCAGTAGGCAGAGGAACAGGCCTCTCCCTCCCTAGCTCACAGGTACTCCTTTCCCCACCTGCTAAGATTCTAGGCCCAATTCAGAGATCTTCCCGTACAACCAGAGGAAGCTGGGCACAGGTGGGTGAGAAGTGGTAACCTGTGCTCTTCCAGGACCAGCCTGGCCCTTGGCTCACAGATGCTCAGTATTGGGACAGGGCTCACCATCCCACGATAAGAGGCTCCTGCCTGCTTTTCACAATGCCTGAGTCACAGTGCCTGAACCTTTCCCAGTAGTGTTGCATGCCTTGGGGACAAATATTGCTCCCTCTGTAGTCTCTTGGCTATCATGCAACTCCCTCTGGTACTGCCTACCTCAGGGAGGGAATGTGACACTCTGTCCAATACACAAGATTTTACAGACTCTACTTGCTCACCTCTCATGACAGGGGCTCGTTAGCTCTCAGAAAGCCCTATGTAGCCTCTGTACAGCTTGCTTGTAAAGCCCTTCCTCTTGCCTCTCTCTAGTTTCCTCCCCTAGTCCTGTCTTCTCCTTCCTGAGGCTGGCTCCAGAAAAGTCAGCTCCCATGCCCGTGCCAGCCCTGTTGTTGTTTACAAACTCACTATGTCATCTCCAGCCTGACCAGCTCTCCTTCCTCTGTGTGCTCTTTGTTGCCCTGGGTTTCGGCTTCTCATCCTCCTGGTTGTCTCCTCTCGAAGTGTTCCCCAAAACTGTGAAACTAGATTAGCACTAGTGGGTGGAGCAGGACTGTCACCCTGTTCTCCAAACATATTCTCCCTTTTGATGCAGCCAAAGTCTATCATTGGCTGTATTTTATTACTAACCAAGGCTGTGAGGGTCCATTTAGAGCCTGGGAGTCCAGCCTAGCATGTGAGCTGCTGTCAGGCAGCATGTGTGACAGCTCGTCTTCACCTTGAACCTCTGCTGCTCTATTTTGTTTTGTTTTGTTTTGTTTTTTCACTGCTGCTCTATTTTGAACTTAAGCAGGGCTTATCTTCCCTGTGATATTTCACCGTCTTCATCTCAGCCTATTGTCTGGGCTTGAGATCATTCTGGGGCATGATTTCATCATGTGTCACATTCACAGCCCCACCTCCACCCCCGCCTCAAGCTCTGGGTCATCTGTGGATGTGGTCTTGCCGCTGTGAGTGCTGCAGTTTGCACTAAAAAGTGTGCATCCTTAGATCTGGGTTTGAATTCTGGATCTTCCACTCGATCTTAGCCACCCTGAGTTTTACTTTTCTCATCCATAGGAGATGGTTGTGATCCCAAGCAGCCAGGAATGTAGTGGAAATTGAACGAGGGGGCGTGTGTCAGTGCCCAGCACAGCCTCGCAGACACTCAGTAAAGGCAGCACTTACTATTGTTCACCCAAGTTGCTGACAGACATGCTGAACTCGTCAGAGATGAGGACAGGGCTCCTGGGGGAGGGGATCGACAGAGCCCTGCTAATCCATCACTCGGCACCCGCCCCTCACGACAGCTGCTCCACCAGATTCACATCCATAAGGACGTCAGGAGGCCTTGTCAAGTGCTGAAGATAAACATCGCCAGCACCACATTTAGTCTCACAGCAATTTTCCAGGGAATGAAGAAATGGAGAAGAGACAGACAATCATCTCTCCAGAGGCCAGAGCCCTGAGCTGGAGGCTGTGGCAGAGGTAGGGAACATGAAGACCTGTTTCTTGGCCCATGAGCTCCCAGGCCACAGACGGAGTGCTGCCAGTGTGGGCAGAGCCAGACCCAGAATTATACTGCAGGCGCATCCCAAATGCCTCACCGACCACCACGGGGTGGTCCTGTGATGTGATGTGAGCCTGTGACTCCTGGCCATGGATGGAGTGGATTGAGTCCGGATGTAAGGATGACTAAGGAGCTGGGCGTTCGGGCCTTCCCCTGGCCTGCTCTGCTTTCTGCATGAGCCCAATGCATAGCTAGTGGGTTGAAGAAAGTGGAGGGGGAGAGGAAGTGAGACAGGGCAGCAGCTTCCAGACCAGACTTCTCAGACAGTGGGGGCTGCTCTTGGGTTCTTCCCCATCTCAGAGCCAGACTACCACAGCCTAGACCTCCTGTCAGCCAAATCATGTGCACTCTTGGTCCAGCCAAGGTCATTCAAGCACAAATGCATCAACCACTCATTAAATCCCTAACCTGTGCCAAGTAGTAAAGCACCCCAACAGACCATCACCACCTATCCTGCCAAGAGTTCTAGTTGACGTGGGTGCAGTGAGTGTACAAAAGTCAGAAGAGTCATAGAGAAGCATGGTTTACACTCTGCTTGGAAATCTGCAAGGCAAGGGTGCTTCTGGCAGAGGGAACCACAGATGCAAAGCCACAGAGACATGACAGTGTCTGGAGAGCGCGAGACATGAGGAGGCTGTTGTGGGCAGTGAGACTAAAGGGTTAGATGGGGCATAGATTGTGGAGGGCCTGGATGCCTGGACACAGGGTTTATACTTTGTCATAGAGTAATGAGAAGCTAAGGAAGGTCTTTGAGCAGCAGTAGGGTGTGATCTGACCTATACCTTGGAAAGGTCTCTCTAGATGTGAATAGGGGAACCCACAGGGAAAGATTAGTGCAGAAAGACCAAATTTCAGGCTAACAAGAGTGAGCCCATAGCCTAGCCACTGAGCCATAGGCAGGGCTCTATTTAATACTAAAATCCCTGCCAGAATTTTAAAAATTCTTTGTCACTGGCTCCCTTCCTTTGACCTCACAACTTGCTTTTAGATTAACCCTCTGACACCATTTTCTGGAGAATGAGTCATGGCCCCAGTGAGGATTAACACCTGGGCCCTTCTTGACTAGCAGACAGACTCAGAGCTTCAGACCTCACTGCAGCTGCAAGACCACGCGGGATTTCATAAATGAGGCTTGCAATATGCAGGGGAGGCAGCAAGTCCTCTTGGAGGGGCCCCTTGTCTGAGCCTCGCCTTCAGCTGAAGAGATAAGAACCTACAACTGCAGCCACAGGAAATGACAAAGCAGCGACTGATCGGAGATCCACAGCACAGGGCTCATTACAGCGCTTGCCAGCGGGCGAGACACCCTTATCAGGGAGAAAATTGCATCAGGCCTCCTGAATTACTAGCGATTGGAAGCAGATTTCTTGGGACGCACTTTGTTAGATACCTAATGAGCAGGATACAGGCGGGCAGAGCCCAAAGCCAGCGGGGCGGGGGACAAATGTCTTTGTTAAACAGAATTTGTCAGTTTCCGCTCCAGGCTCCCTGGGGAGGGTTCAGGGCCAGCTAATTGAATTAAGAGCCTGTGTGCTCCAGCAAGAAGGCTCTGGGAGGGGCGAGCGGCTGGCAGTCCACAAGGCGGGCACTTTCAGCACCGAGGACAGCGGCTGCAACCAGGCTAGTCTGTAATTGCCAGGGCAGGCTGGAACTGTTGCATTTTGCATGATCGGGGATCTATGGGATGGAGTGGGTAGAAGGGAGGCAGAAGATGTTAGGGAAGGAGGGGGAACCAAGTGACCCAAGAAGCCTCAAGCCTGTTTTGCTATTGGCCTGGTCTGTCTCAACAGACCCTCCTCTGCAGGCAACAGCGAGGGCAGAGAAGGATGCATCATGCATTCACGTAGTGTGGGGCAGCTGCGGAAGCACAAGGAGTGGTGGGCTGGGCACCGAGTCTGAGTCAGTGCACTGCCGTGCATCTCTTTGAGCTTTCAAAGTAGGTCTCCAATTACAGCGCTAATGAAGCAGGACGTGCTGCAGCCACGGAGCCACAGAGCCAGGGCCACTTGTCAGCCCCAAGCTGCCTCTGCAAGCAGGGCTGAGCCTGCCAAATAGAAAAGCAAATAAGTAGGCTCCACCAGAAGCCTCCACCCCAACCTGGAGGAAAGTGGGGAGGGGGTTTTGGAGAGCAAGGCAATGCTGGACCTGAATTTTAGCATTGCTCCTTTCCCATCCTCCACCCTGACCCACCCCTACCTGAAGCCTGGTTCCTCCCTATAGTTTCAACAAGCTCCCCCTCCCATGAGGAGCAAGGAGGGAAGGGCACAATCCTTCCTGAAAAGGTGAGCAGACTGAAGCTTAGGAGTCTGGACAGGCAATGTTGACCCTAGAGAAAGGGAACTATTTGGGAGAATTTAAGCACATATGAGGCACTGTGGTCCTCCTGGGGCCCCTTACCTCACATGGCAAGAAAAATTGCCTCTGGCTTTCCATGAGGGGCCTGTATTATGTGAAAGTTTAAGGATTTTTCTATAAAAGTCACTCACCTGCCTTAACCTCCAACCCCCAGGCCAAGCAAAGTTGATTGCGGCAGGAATTGGAAAATGTAGACAGGAGACCTGCAGGGGTGGGGCGGGGGGAGTACTGGCATGAAGCAGCTGTGGAGGCAAATATAGGCCAGGGCCAATCGTGGAGAGGGCAGAGCAAAGCAGAACCACTGAGTCTGGCAGGGGCTACAGGAAGAGCAGCTGGGGGTCAGGAGGGGGTGGGATGGGCAGAATAGACTGAAGTCCACAGGTCTTCCACCTTTCCTTCCCTCCTTGGAACACCACCCCTGCCCACCTGAGACTGATAGGGTAAAAGTGCTGGTCTGGACTAAGGGGTCTGTCTCATTTTTCTTACATCTTTGTGATGAAATTAAATGAATTATACATAATAAATTTCAAAATCAATGTAAAAGTAGAACCTGGTGTGTGCCCAGCTCTGATCAGGGATCCACTAAATGTCAGCTCTGGGTCACTGAGCTGACCTGGCTCATGCTGGGGCCACACAGGGTGGATGTCAGGGAGACAGGCTGTGGGGGAAGGGACTCCCTCAGCAGAGTGTCCTTGCTTTCAAGACTGATGGGGGCATCTCTTGAGACCTCTCCCTTGATTTCATTACGTCTACTTCCTCCCCTAACTGGATTAGATGGCAGTCTATGAAATCCAGGGCATCACGATTGGCTTTCTGCCTGGAAATGAGAAATGTCATTATAGGTCCTGAATCAGCATCTCACCCCAGCCCCAGGGGCCACCTAGTCAATGGGACATTGGTCTTTGCCCTGCGGTTTTTCTTTCCTCCCCTCTCTCCTGCATCCGTCTACCCACTCGTCCATCCAGTGTGCATTCTGCAGGTTTCCTGCTACAGCCAACCTGGCGCTCAGCTGCTCTGAGGAGGAGACAGCTGTGGTGCTGTTTCCCATCTAAAACACACAAAAACCAGGAAACCCCAAACCATCTGACTCAGATGCTGCACAGAGGTTATGTTCAGTAGGGGGGTCTCTGAATGAATTTTACCCTCCCTGAACCAAAGTTACTGAGAGGAGCAGGTGAGAGAGACAGCTAGGCCTAATGCCCAGGGACACAACAGCCCCAGAAGTCTTGGTTTTGGGGTGCAGTCAGTGCCAGAGTCCACTTCAGGGTCACCCAATGCTTTACTCTGCCCACTCCAAGAGTCCTTACATAGCTGCTGTCTCCTAGCACCCATTTGTTGGTGGGGGGCGGGGGGACGATGCCCAGACTGGACTGGATACTTCTGTACTTGTATGACTGTCCCTTAATCTGTCGATGCAAGCCTGAAAAGAAGTAATGAATGTTACTGAATTTCTGCACACCAGGTTTTATTTTTAGAGGGCAGTTATTTAAAAGGTCCTAGAGGTAAAGCAAAAGGTCTTGGTCCGGTTCATCTGGTTCATATGTGTGGATTTTCATATAGAGCAGCCACTTAAAGAGAGGGCCACCTGCACTCATTCTCACTCTGTTTGTTCAGGGTCAGACATTCAGGCATCTATCCTGGTTGGCGCTGTGCCCCTTGTTCCACTTGCTTCTGGAACAACACTCTAGACAGCGGAGTATTTGTCTGCTGTGTGGCCAAGACAGGATTCCAACAGCCGATGTTGGGCGGAAGCAGGTCACCTTTGAGGTTCCTACAAACTTGAGACTGCATGATTCTTTGAACAATGAAGTTAGCCTTTGGGGGCTAACTATGGATTTCCAACAGAGCTTTCAAGAAACCTCTCCCTAAAAGGAGTATACAACATGTCCCTAAGCCTGAGGAACTGACGTTTTGTCAGAAAAACTGGCAAAATAAACCTGCAATTGGAGGACAGTGTGAGAGCAGAGAGAGTCAGCTGCTAGAACGGAAGAACCCAGAAAAACTTTAAGCAAGTGTGGGTGGAGGCCATCAAGGCTTCCTGGAGGGGCTGGTGTCTAAGGAGGGTTGAATTCTGAACAAGCAGAGATGAGCGCAGCAGTCAAGTTAGGCGTGGAAGAAGAGAGCAGGAAGAAGAAGAAGGAAGGAGAAAGAGGCCCATCAGGGTAGAGAGAGAAGAGACTCTGTTTGGTGGGTGAGAAGGTGATGAAGGAGATGGAATGGAAAGCAAGCCTGCACAGCCAAGGGTGCCAAAGGCACTGGAGATGATCGCACCCATTGTTACTGCACCCAGTTTGGGAGTCGTGAATGGCATAGTTAACTTACTTTTTAAACAAACATGTCTTGAGCACCTACTATGAGGCAGACTCTGGGGTAAACAAGGTCCCTGCTTACAGGTAACTTATATTCTAGTGTGGGGATTGGAGGAGGGAGGCAGGCAGTAAACAAGTAAACCCATTTTTTGAAAATGAATTTTCTGGTAATTACTGTGAACACAATAAAATGAGATCATGTGACTAGAGTATATTGGAGGAAGGATTACTTTAGATGTATGGGCCTCTCTGAGACAATCACATCTGGGCTGAGACCTGAGTGATGAGAAGGGGACTGCCCTGAGGCTCTCTGGGCAGAGAGAACAGAAGTCGCAAAGGTCCTGAGGCAGGAAAGAGCTTGGCTTGTTGGAAGAAAGGCAAGGACAGTGTGGTTAGGGCGCAGTGAGCAAGGGGGGCAGGTGGGAGGGAGGTCAGGCATGCTGGACCTCCTAAGCCACGAGGGGGAGAGGCTTGGGGGTGTAGAAGGCGCGCTGATGGTAGAAGAGCACAGAGCAATTTCTCTGCACTTTCTCTTCCCAGAGGCCGGAAAACTTCTTGACACCAAACAGCAGCAAGGCTCTGCCCATCCTGGACCCCAAGATCTTAGATGAGAAGCTGGGCACCATCCGTGAGTCCTGGTCCAAGGCCGCGGTGAGCTCCACGATTGGCTCCAGCACACCCACCTCTCAGGAAGCAGAGGAAGAGCCTCAGCTGCCCAAGATGTCCCATGAAACGGTGAGCGTCTCCCCACCCTGCCGCCCGGGACAGGGATGGGGCATGGGGAGGGGGCTTGCCTGCCACCTGTGGGCCGGTTCATTCCTTGGCTGGCGAGTAAACTCTCCCTTTAGGCACACTCTTATGTGAGTCACCCTAAACTGGAGGAAAGTGTGGATTCTTCGTTTTACAGAGTTTCTTCACTTTTTGAATGAACTCCCATGTGATTTCTTTCAAAACAAACCCCTGCAACACTTGTAAGACCAGATTCCTCTGACTCAAGTAGTTGTCAGCTCAGAACTTCTGTGGGAGCGTGTCCTCTAGGTGATGGGATGCCCCCTGAGAGATTAGTTTCAACTTGCAAAAGAGGAAATTGGGGCTCAAAGTAAAGAGGACACTGTCTTTGGTCACAGAGTCTGTGCCCTTGATCATGGGAGTTGGTATGGCTTCCTGAAGCCAGTTGACCGGATGCTGGTAAAGGGATGGTGAAGGCGGCTGAGGTAGTGCCTTAACTTGGTGAGGGCTCAGTGCCGAGTCCTAGCCCCTTGATGCAGAAAGCTCCGGGACAAGCCACCAGAAAGACAGTCTGATCCAAGCCCCCAGGTGAGGTCTTGCCCCAGTAACCACGGGTGAATTCATGTGTGGCTTCCTCCCTTCTTCCACAGCGGATCCCATGGGGAACGCTGCTCAGGAAGATCCTGAAAAAAGGCCCAAGCCAAAGCCACCAGCCCATAGGGAAGCCCTGGGCCTCCTCCTCCCAGGACCTGCCTCTTTCCACTGACAGCCTTCGTGTCTTCCCCTGGCACTTCTGCACCTTCCTGGAACATATCCTATCAGGCGAATAGGAAGGGGTGCTCTCTGCTGGGTGTGCCCAGGGTGCTCCCATGTGGAGCACCCCTGCCCACCCTGAGCAGGGCCCTCCCTGGCCGGTGCCCGAGCACTCACGAGCTGTCTTTGTCTACACCTCTGCCCTTTGGGAAAGCGGCTCTCAGGCCTGACCTGCTGGCTCAGCCATCAGTTGGGTTAAAAATAAAGATTCAGACCTGATTTTGGAGACTTCAGGCATCATGAATAAACCAATGCCTGCTGCTCCCACAGCCTGGCCTCATGACAGCCCCTTCCTGTGCCTCTGAGCAGAGGTGGTGCAGGGGAGACAGGAGGAGCTGGAAAGGCCAGGGAAGAGAGGAAAAAGGAAGGTGCCAAGAAGGGGAAGAGCAGACTGGAAGGAAAGAGAGAGGCAAAGGCGTTCCCTCCTTGGTCACAGCCCTGCAGAGAGCTTGGGGCACTCTACTTCCCCCACCCCTCCAGCTCTAGGGGCCCTCCCAGGGATGGGGCCAGCCAGTCATCATTCCTCTCTCTGTCCTCAGATTTACCATGCTGGTTATTCCCACCTCTGACACTTTGCCCAAGTTGAGTCCTTGGAGACCCAAGCCTCAGCTCCAGCTCCTACTCCCTAATGAGAGCTCGGAAGGACCAGGGTGGGTCCCAGGCAAGCATTCATGCAGCCAGTAGAGCCCAGTCACAAGCAATAGAGTGAGGGTGGGTAGCAACGGCGTACAGCTCCATGACAGTCACAGGTAGCATGTAGCAGTGGGTCACTGTTCCATAGCAACCAAACAAAATTACATAGCAATGGGCAAGCTCCCGCGACCGAGAGACACCGGGATGAGCTGTAGGACACGGTCAGGGGGCCGTGGGATGCCGTCGCATTGCAGTAGGCTCAAACCGTCTCACACAGCACTGCGTCACAGGAAGAGGCAGCCACAGGGCACGGGGCGTTCACATAGAGTCTCAGAACAGCGAAAGGTATGTGACTGGCACTGGAACACATCTGGGCAGCAGTGGCACCGTCACAAGGCGTGTGACTCCTGGACATGCAGCCAAGCAGTGGTCATGAGCAGCAGAGCCTGGGGGTGTGGCAGTGGGCCCGAGGACATGGCAGTGGTTGTGCAGTGAGCAGGCGATTAAGTGCGTCCCTCAGCTCTCAGCAGCTGTATCAGGCTGTGAGCCTCTCGGTGTCACCTGATTCCGGAGCACGCGGTCTGTACCTGGTCTGGTAGCACTCCCCCCAGAGCCCTGGGAAAAAGTCTGCTGCTGCTTCCCTCCAGAGCCTACTGTGGCTTAAGAGGAGATTGAACATCTTCTGGAGAAAGGAGCACCCTGGGAACAGAGAAGGGAGTGGAGGGGAGGCAGAATCTGTCCCCTCTCTGCGGAGAGGATGCCACGGCTGCTCCCTGCTGCCCTGGGGCCTGCCCGCCCCACCCCCACAGCTTCCCCTGGGGGCGCCTTCCGCATAGTGCGCCCTTGGATCCGCCTCCTTCCTGGAGTGCCATCTCGGGCTCCCTTCATCTGGGGCACCTGGCTTTGACACAGGCCTTTGAAGTGCCACTCTGTCAATGCGGTGTAAAACTCCAGTCCTGAGTGGGCCCGGCGGGGTCAGCGTCCCGTGGGTGTGATCTTGGGTCAAGTGTAGGACCCGGGCAGAGCTAGAGGAAGCCTCCGCCCGCCTTCTGCGTAGCCCAGAGAGTCTTTTCTGGAAGAAGTGGGCTTTTAAGTGAGGGTGAAGAGTGAGATGTTAAGAGCCTTCCCAAACATAGTAACTCTCCAGACACTCAGCACTTGTGGGTGTTCCCTGTTCACCCTCTAGATGCCCTGAACCCACCTCATGCTGAACCAGGCAATGTCTTCTGACACCAGAGAGCCAGTGAGATGAGAGGCTCTGTGCAGCCTCCAGACGGGCCCGGCTCCTTCACAGGGGCTTATAAAGCCCCTGCCATTGATGGAATTCTTGTTCCCCAGCAGCTCCATCTGCAGTTCCTCCAACAACCAGGAACCAGAACTCCCCACCCCTGCCAGTACCCAGCTCTGTGCCCAGCTGTGCAGGGGGTGGAGGCTAGGGGGTGGGACAAGGCCAAGGCCAAGGCCTTGCGCTCTGGGAGTCCCCCGGCAGGCAGGGGGTGACAGAGTAGGTGCACCGTAATGTATGTCCTCCTCTCTCTCCCTCCCGTGCCCCCCAACACCCCGTTTCCTCCCTCCCCCTTTCCTTCACTGCTCAGAGGAGATTTGTGGCAGACCAGAGGGCTCTCGTACCAGCAGATGAATAATTGACAAGGGTTGTTTAAAGATTCAGTGGAGTTTTTCCAACCTCACCACACTGGAATAACTCATTTCTTTCATTCTCTGTTTGAAAGCCTGACCCCCTCCCTTCATCTCTACCCTTCCTGGTCCCCACATGCCCACCCTGCTCTGAGCACAACACTTTTGTTTCTCGCCCCCTCTTGAGTCTGTTGAACTCAAGAATGATCCCTTGATCCCTCCGTTTCTTTGTGTCCCCTTCCCCAGCAACTCCCACCCCATTTAACCTAGTAGGTTGACTTCAGTTCCCCTGGACACCATTTCCTCAAGGAAAAGGGACCCATTTCAAAGGTGAGGAGAGGAAGGAAGGCCAGAGAAGCTGTGGCTCCTCCCTAGTCACACAGTAGCAGAGGTGGGGACGCAGGTGACAGGAAGGCAGTCCCTCAGCCCAGGGGCTGCTTCCCTCCGAGCCAGGCGGAGGGGTGCCGGCTCTGCCGTGCCTTCCCAGGGTGGTGTGGAGCACTGTGTGTCCCTGAGCCTTGATTTTTCCATCTGTAATACAGGAGAGCTGCTTACCATGCCTCACCTGCCTCTCAGGGTCAAATGGAACAGGCGAGGGGCCTTCAGAAAGGGCTGGCAGTGTGGCAGAGACACCTATGAGCCTGGTCCTGAGAGTCTGCCTGGCATGGCCCTACAGTGACCAACCATCCCTTTTTGCCCCAGACCAAGGGGTTCCAGGGCTTGGGACTTGCAGTGCTAAACTTGAGATAGTCCCAGACAAGTTGGGCTGGGGTACTGACATGGGCCCTCCCCTGCCCCAGCCCTGCTCCTTTCAAGGTGGCTGCACCCTCCACCCCCTCCGCACCCCACAGCCACCGGGCACACACCCTCTGCCTGTCAGCCCAGCTCCGCACTGTCCCCTGCACTCACATCGCTCTTACCACCTCCTTGAAGTGACCTTGAACTCCCCTTTTCTGGGCCCCAGTCCCTCCTCTGTCAGCAAAGGAGGTTGGAACAGATGTTCCAAAGTCCCCTGGGCTCCTGGGCTGTGACTGGAGCCTTGGTCCTGCCCCCAGGCCCCCGCCCAGGATGAGGTCTGCAGACTAGTGAAGCTGAGAGGCCGGGGGCCCAGCCTCGGCTCCCCAGGCACCCCCTGGCGGCCAGTGATAGGTCCTGAGCAGGAGGCAGCTGCCAGCATGGTCTCTGGGGTATGGACACTACTTATGGCAGTGGCACCTAATAGCAGAAACACCAGCCCAGGGTGATGGCATCACAAAGCCCAGGAGCCTGGAGTTGGCCCCTATAAGCTAGAGTGACACAGAACCCAGCCTGGGAGGCAGATTTCCCGGGACATGAGAGTCTGCGCCCCACCCAGATCCTATGGACCACAAGGGGCAGAGAAAATACAGGAGAAACAGAGACGGAGACAAAGAAAGCACAGCCCTCTAGTGCCCACTTCGACAGCCTCGTATCAGATGCCCCTGACTCAGTGCCCCCTACAGGCCACCAGGTGCATTCTCGAAACATCACTGTCACCCCACTGTCCCTCCTGCTCCAACACCTGCTTCTCAGTAGTCCCGACTCCACTGCCCAGTGCTTGTGGCCCCATGTGCCAGCTCAGTCTTCTGTCTCTGTCACGCCATAAGCATCCCTGTTCTGTCCACCTGGCCTCCAGGCCCATCTAAAGACATACAGGCACCAGGTCCCAAGCCCCACTACTGCAGGCAGGAAGTGTCCTCCGGGGCTCCAGCCTCCTTAGCTCCTCCCCTGCACTCGTGCAGCCCCCAAGTGGTGAGCCCTGTGTGCTGGCGTTCCGGGGCGTTCTAAAAATAAATCTTGTGAGGGTGCAACAGTCACAGCTCCTGGGCTTGGCTGAGAGCCCTCACCAGCTCCCCTCCTCTTCCTCTCCCAGCTCGGTCCTTCTCTTCCTCCTCCAGTTCCTACAGAGAGAGACACAGACAGAGAGAGAGAGAGAGAGAGAGAGGGAGAGAGAGATAGACAAACACACACACACACACACACACACACACACACACACAAACACAGCGCCAAGGATTTGAGGAAGGGAGGGTGGGGAGAAAGATGGAAAGGAAGAAATAAAGATCCCATTCTATGCAAATCTCTGTTATCTCCCCCTGCAGACCCCTTCCCCCCTCCTTTCATCTGTGCAGCCACTCAAAGAGCTGTGTGACCTTGGATAAATCACTCCACCTCTCTGGGCTGTCTCCTCATTATTAAGTAGAGGAAATATCCCCACCCCCACCTCTTGAGGCTGTGGGGAGGATTACCAAAACAGTGCATGACAGTGCATTGGAAACTGTAAAGGGCTGTCCACTTTGCAGGAGGCTTATTAATAGTCACTGTGTTGACGAGGCTTTTTGAGATGGAGAATAAAAGGAGGTGGGGGAGCACAAATCCCTCAGGCCTCCCTGCTCTGACCCCTTCTCCAGAAGGGCCGTTCCCAGACCCCTGACCCACTTCTCCTTCCCCTCATCCCTGGAATCTCCCCGGTGGGCCATTCTCCTCCATCCATCACCTGGGACTAAAGAGATTAATAAACGAGGCTCATAACTCAGCTGCCGGGATGCAGCAGATATTTACAGCTCCGTTTCAATTTGCAGAGAGATTAAGTGTTTGTCGATTTATTGTCTTGGTGTGTGTGTGTGCGCGCGGCCCCCTGCCGGCCAGCTCCCCCTCCCCGACTCCACATACTCTCACTTGTGGGCTTACTTGCCACCCCACCATCTCCCACCCCTCTGGGTCCTTGGAGTCGGTGGCGAGCCTGGTGCTGACCAGCCGGGAAAGCCACTAGCCACCGAAGTGGGCTTGTTTTTCTGACCAATTTGGCCAGAGGGGCAAGTTGGCCCAGGGCCCATGGAACAGGGTGTTGGACAGGATGAGCGAGGAATACCATCTTCAGATGATTTAGAGGGCCCTTTCTGGGCCTCCTCCAGCCTCATCTCTCCCCAGAGCAAGGGATCCATGGGGCCAGGTAAATGCTCCCTAGAGCCCAATCTAGACCGCTGTTTGGGTATCCAAGACCCCAGAATTCCCTGCTCAAATGGAATTGGACCTGCTTCTGAGGACAGAGCAGGCCTCTTCCCAAAGTCCATCCTCCCTCGGGTTGGATGCTTTCAGGGATCTGAAAGGGATGCTCCTAGGCCCAAAGGATGGCTGTTTAGCGGGGAGGGTGGTCACCTGCTGAGAGCCTCCATTTATGCCCTTGTCCTGGTCCTCACAGATGTCAGGGGCAGATCTGGAGATGGGAGGCACACTTCCAGGGCGAAAGCCCCCAGGCTAACTGGGGAGGGGCCTGCAGAGGCCAAAGGAAGTGAGCCAGCCTGGGGAGGCGGGTGCGAAAGGGGTGCGGCCCCCGGGACTGGGAAGGGGAGAGAGCTGCGCCCCAAGTCTGGGCAGTGCTTGAGGAGCCAAGAAGGGGGCCTGTGAGCACAGGGAGCAAAAATGCCAAGTGCTCCCCCACCCCCACACACCCTGATCCTGTCCCCTTCCCTGTTGACTCCGTAGTCAGGCACATGTACTCACTTGTTCATTCATTCATTCATTCATTCGAGCAGCTTTCTGAGCATCTACTACGTGCCAAGCCCTGTTATCTCCCCCTGCAGACCCATCTGCTTATCTGTGCAGCCATAGGAGGTTTGAGTCCTGTCTCCACCACTCAGGAGCTGTGTGACCTTGGATGAATCACTCCACCTCTCTGGACCTCTTCCTCAGTTAAGAAGAGGGAATACTCTTTTGAGGTTTTTGAGAGGATTAACACAAGAGCGGATGGCAGTGCCCTGGAAACTGTGAAGGGCTGTCTGCTTTGCAGGAGGCTTCTTAGTAGTCAATGCATTCGTGGGGCCTTTGGAGAAGGAGGGAGGACGTAGTGGGCGGCACAGTTCCCCCAGGCCTTCTCTCTGATTCCTCTCCAGAAGCTTGTCTCCAGGCTTAGCTACAGTAACATGAAGATAACTCCCTACAAACGTCCCTGTCCTCGGGAGCCACCCCCCCACCCCCCCCCCCCCCCCCCCCCCCCCCCCCCACCCCACCCCACCCCACCCCCGTTCAGCGGGAGAGACACACTCACAGCAGGAGGCTGTGGCCCAGACTGAGGTGCGCCTGCTCAGGGGAGTGTGGGAGCACAGAGGGGAGTGTACCTAAGCCCGCCCCACCCCCGTCAGGACACACGTATACAGAATGTCAAGTGGGGTCCACAGATGGCACTGTTGTCAATGGTTGTTAGTGTGAAAACCGTGCTAGATCCTTCATTTGCTGGTACAAGTGTAGGTGGGTGAACTTGTTCCTGCAAGAGGCATCTCCTGAGTGGAGATTACCTGTGTGTTTGTGTGTATCTCTGTGTCTCCCAGGCGGGACTCTGGCCTGCAGTCTCACCAAGAGGCACTTTGGGGCCCTCAGGCTAGTCCCTTCGCTCTCTGGACTTCAGTTTCCTTGCCTGTAAAATGGGAGAATACCTTCCTCCTCTGAGGGATGAGAAGGTCTTAGGGGTGAGGAGGAGAGGACTGAGGGGGTGGATGGAATATTGGATTATCCAAGTTAGGGTCTAGCCCCAAGCAGCCAAAGATTGGGCTCCAAGAAGGTGTGGATGAGAGGCCCACTGAGGCAGAGCCCCCTGCTCAGGAGGAGAGAAAATTCACTGCTGGGGGAGACCACTGGATGGGAGGGGCATCCAGAGACCAGGCTTTTAGCTTCTATTCCGCCACTAACTTGGGGACTCACCCTGGCTGACCCCCTTCCGTCTCTGGGTCTCAGCCTCCCCCTCTGTGGAGTGAGGGCCTGGTCTGCATGATTTCCTCTTTCGTCCTGGCAAACAAGGCAAGCGGAGGGAGGACAGCCTCCTGACTCTGGTCTTTCGCCAGGTGGCTGGTGGCGCCCTGGGCCACTGTCCAGCTCAGTTCCTTGTTTAAACGGTGGGTGGGTGGGGCAGGAGTGCATCTCTCTCTGTAAATAAAGCCATGATGAGTCCATAAATTGCTGAGGGCTCAGATCATCGTTTGGTGAGGGTGGGAGAGGACTACAGAACCAGGGGTGGCTGGGAGAGATTTGCTAACCTGGGAAATGGGGCCCATCCCTTCTGCAAACTGCTGGCTCAGCCCTCCTTTTAACAGTACTGATTATAGCTTTAATGAGCTCTTACTCTTCTCCCAGAACTTTGTCATAATCTTGTTTTATCCTTACACCAATCTGATGGACGTACAATGATCATCCCCATTTTGCAGTTGGGGAAACTGCTGGTAGCTCAGTAACCCTCCCAGGGCCCCGGGCAAGACTGAGGGAGAGCATTCACTGGTCCACCACAGGTCTGAGGCCTCAGCCCGGTGCCTGCTCCCGCAGCCGCCTTGGCCAAGCATTGTGACAGAAGTCAAGAGCCCGGAGACTGTGACTCACCATCTCCCCAGCCTGTCTGGGTGAGGGGGCTGCCTCAATTTCCAGTAAACACCCAAACAGAGCTCTGTGGCAGCAGGGCCCCCAAATCTTTGAGGGTACTTGTGGAGGCCTACACACCATATTACCTACGCCCCAAATAATGAAAAGTTCTAAATCAATGTGTAGCCCAAAATACATTTTACTCTTCTACCTTGACAAATACATCTTAGAAACAACCTGAGAATTCTCAGATTCCACAATGGATTCTGGTGACATGGGGAGAGGAGCTCCCACCCCTCTGCCCTTGGTACCCCCATCTCCCCCAGGAGATGTCCCCTTTCCTTCTTACCCAGCTCAGTTTCACTACCACAACCTAATGACCCAGTGACCACATGAAACCTTTTGCCTGTGTAAGGGTACACCATTACCTTCAGGAGGACAGGCCCTGGAAGCAGGAGGGGACTCCGGGACCCCCGGCACCAGGGTGTGGTCTAGAAGGGTGCTCAGGCTCTGAATGGGCACATCCCCTGGCCCCACCAACTCCTCACCCCAAGGGGAGGGTGACAGCCCTCTACACATAGGGCCCAGGATGGGGCCCTTCTTGTTCAGGGCCAAGGGCAGAACTGTCCCTCCCCCAGCTCAGTGACTCTATTCGGGTGGACTCCTGAGCTTAGAGTAAATGCTTTTGAGTACAATCCAGTTTCCTCCTGATGTGGACGAGAAAAGCTCAGTCCATGTGCTTACGTGCGCGCGTGCACATGCACACACACACACACACACACACACACACACACACACACACACACACACACACACATTTGGTGTTAAATATCCAATCAGGTCCAGAGATAATAGAGAAGGGCCAGTTCACTCCCAGTTTAATCAGATAAAACGCCCATTCATCGCTCCTCCAGTGGCAGACACCCCCTCCTCAGCGCAGCCAGGACTGAGCGGATGGGCGGGAGAAGGGCTGAGACGCCAGAGGGAACTGTGGGTAAGAAGCGGGTTGAATAGGTGGGCTGTGCCTTTAAATCTTCAAGGTGGGGGGGCGACAGCGTTGCCCACAGGGGACTAATTATCCTTCAGCCTCTAGCCAGCTCTTACTCAAACAGACAAAAGGGGACTCGGCAGCCCTGACGGCTCTAAGCTTCTGCGGCAGTTTTTTCTGCTCTCAGATATGCAAATCGGCCTCTGTGCGGCGGGCCCAGGGGATGACTGGATAGTGGCTCAGGGACGTGGAAGGGCCAGCAAGGGCGAGGGCCTGGCGGCTGGACCCCCTCAGAGGCCTGCTTTGGGAAGCTGGAGGCATCTCTCACGCCCTCCTCTGGCTGGGTGGGGAGCCCACTCTGAGCTCTGTTTTGCCAGTAGGGGAGAGACTTGTAGAGGCCAAGATGAAGGCCCCCTCCCTCCCACCTTCTTTAAGAGGTGGGACTCCTTTGGAGTGCCAGAGGGGCTCCCTCGGGAAGCTGGCTCAGGATCTGGGAGTCTACAGTCCAGATGGAACCCTCTTGCCCACGTGAACCCCTCCACCCTAAGACACAGCCACCAGATGTGTTGTCCCTGCCCTAAACCCTTCCATGGTTCCCTCACCTGCAGCACGAGCCCCTCAGCCTGATGGCCCCTGTGACCTCTGAAGCCTGTGCCCCAGCCCAGAATAGTCTACCCACATCCAACCCTGATGGTACTTGCCCAGAGCACCAGGCCTTTGCGCCTCTGCTTTCTCTGCCTTATATCCCCTGCCCCGCCTCCACTCTTGGGGCCTGGCACACAGTAGGAGTTCAGTAAATGGGTCCACAGATGCATAAAATACCCCTTCCTAAGCCACCACATGACCCAGGGGAGAAGACAGGTCTGGGTCAGGGATGGGAAGTTTGCTTCCCACTCAGCTCCCAGCCAGCACCTATAGGAAACTCAGTCTTTTCAGCTGTGAAATGGGGACAGTGGTAACACTTACCCCACAGGCTGACTGCAAAAAGCCCATGGTGCCTGGAAAGGGTTCTGTGAGCTGTCAAGGGCCTCTGGTGCCTTATCATTCATAGCAGGAGGTGAGGAGGACAGTGTAGGAGAGTTTGCGGGGAGCAGGGAGGAGACCAGATTCCATCTCTCTCAGATGCTCTGAGATCCTCATTTCAGACAACCATCAGCCACTCCCTTGGGGAATCCATTCCTGCACTGTGTGTGGGTCTCTGCCCTACCCATCCCAGGCCTCCCCAAGTCCTCTACAAAGTGCGTGATATTACTGCCATCTCAGCAGGAGGGGCTTGGGTCCTGGACCTTAAAAGTGTGAGGGCAAACAAATAAAAAGTGTGAGGGGACTGGTCCTGAAGCAGGACTGGAGATGTGCTTGGGGAAGAAGGTCTGGCTAATCAGGATTTGCATTCTGAGACTGAACCCTGGGCCTGATGTAGACAGGGGCACGGGATCTCGAAAGGCTGGGTGCAGAGGAAGCCCCCAGGCAATGGGAACACCCCAACCCAGGGAAGACCCTCCCATCTTTGCTGCCTGCATCTGTGAGGGCCAGGGCCCAGGAGGATTTCCAGGGCTGGGAAGGGTGACTAGTGAAGGCAAAGCGGTCGGTCTCCAGCCGGGTGAAAAGGGGATCTGAAGGGACCTACTGCCTTGTGGCTCCAAAGGCAGAGTGTGACATGGATTTCCAGAAGCATCACCAGGGAGTTTGAAAGTAGAAACACTGTGAAGCTGTGGGGTGAGCCTGGAGCCTGGCAGAAGTGGAGTACGGTTCCCAGCAACGCAGGGCTGGGATGGAGGCAGGAGGGGTGCACCAGTCAGAAAGGGTCCAGCCACCGGGCTGGGGGCAGAGGACATAACAGGCTCTTAAGGTGAACCTAGATGGGGCCAGAGAGGCAGAGACAAGGTCCGTGAGCTCCAGGGATAGGGACCTACATCTGACCCGTCCCCAAGTACCCTGAGGCACTGCCCAGCCATGCCAGCCTCCCCAAGAAAGCCCCTGGGAGTCTGCCCCTTCTGGCTCACCAGGCCTCGGCACGTGGAGCAGAGGATCCCTCCCAGTGCTGGCATTCCAGGGGCAAAGGTGAGTCCTGAGAGAAGGAAGAGGCCCCACCTCTAGCTCCTCTGTAACTCTAGTCCCTCCCCCTTTCACTGTCCCTCCTTCAGCTTCAGATTGTCGCAGCCCCCTTGGATCCCCCGAGAGACCCAGCTGTCCAGCCTGGGGCTCCTTGCCCCACACCAGAGACTGGGCAGGTGCCCCCCGGCCCTCTTCCCACCACAGCCCTGCTCCAGGGCTTTTTCCTCCTGGCCTGGGGAGGGGACATTGAATAGGAAGCAGTGGGCACACACCTTCACAGAACTGATGAGATGGGGAAGGGTGAAAATGAGAGCCTAGAATTTAGTCCTAGGGCTCCTGATAATCTAAAAAGATGATGCTCTGCTGATAATCTCAATTCCCTCTGGCCAAAGATCACCAAGAAGGTGGGTGGGAACATCAGGAAGGTGCGTTGGAAAAGGAAATAAAGGACCCAGGCCCTCTTAAGTGATTCAGGGCAGAGTTGAAGGACATGGGGCTTTGCTCTGGTTGGATGCTCTCAGGAGGAGGATAATTCTGAGTGGGGTTTTAGTGGTTCTTTTCCAGGGGCAGGGGAATGTACGAGGCTACACTGTCCTTAGTAAAGAATCAGCAGGCACTGGTATTAGCCAGGAAAGACTGCTGTCTCGTCTTTTTCGTGGTTTGGACAATGTTCATGTTACGTCTGTTTCAGACATGATTACGGAGTGGTCTTTATGTCTTGCTGGTCAGAGAGCACCCTTGTATGATCCTGTGAAGTTAGGCTCAACAGGAGAACACCGAGGTCTAGCTGTGTGTACCAGGCCAGTTCCTGGCACATGCGGGGCCGCCTCTCTCCTTCTCAGTGGCTTCAGGCCGACTGACAGAGGAGAGAGGGAAGGGGCGTGTATTACACACACACCGGTGCCAGGCACTGCCCACGACACTGGACAGACACTGCCCACTCAGTCTTCACCCCGGCCCTCTCCCTGTTACACGGATGATGAAACTGACGCTCAGAGAGGTCAAGTGCTTGGCAGAGTCAAGAGTAACTGGCAAAACCAAAACAGAACTCTGGCACCAAAGTCTTTTCCACTTCCTTCCTTGGCCCGGAGGCTGAACCTCCGCCCACTCAGGACCCTAAACTGTGTCCCCCAGGCATCCCAGCTGGACATCTCTTGCTGCAGGGGCTCAGCTTGGCTGTCACAAGCCAGCCATAGTGTCAGCAGTCGCTCTGGCTCAGGCTGGTCCCCTGTGCCTAAAGGTGTGAGGGGTAATGAGGCCCCGTAATTAAGGTTTCTGGAGACATGGCCGGGAGATTTATAGACAGGCCTTGTCAATAACTGCGCTCCTGACTGCAGGTCCAGCGAGACATCGATAAGTGCTCGTTACAGCTTCTCGCTGCTTCCTGCCCTGCCCCCCCAGCCCCCTCCCCTCCCCGGCCTGTCAGCCTGCCTGTTCACAGCGCCTTATGTACACAGGCTTCGCTCAATTAATTTGCACTCATTGGCACCATCTGTTCTTTTCATGTGTCCTGATCAGGAGTGTGTGGGTCCTGCCTCCTCCTCAGATGTGCTCCAGAGCGGGGACATGGCACCCCCATCAGCCTAGGACTCCTGAAGGTGGGGCCAAGTCCTCCTCTGCCTTCATCTCCCTCCCCACCTCTAGCCTCCCCCTGATGAGCCATGCCTGACCCAAAGCCCTTGCAGGCCGCCTCTGAGCCTGACTCTGCCAGGCAGGGCCTCGACCCTTCAGAGGAAGCCCTCTAGTCCCAAGGAAGCCATCCCCTAAATGGCTAGCTGTCCCTGGGGGCTAAGTGGCAGGGCCCCAGTCCTGGTCCTAGCTCTGGCTCCCACAGCCCGAGGTTTTCAGGTCCCTGCTCCAAGAACAGGGACATCACTGAGTCACAGGGTGAAAGGGGGCTGAGAAGCTGTAGCTGAGTCTGTCTCCTGTGAAGCGGCACAGGGCCTTGGCTTGCACAGCCCTCAGAGCGAGGTGGCACATGGCCTGGAAGCTCCCGTCTGCCAGGGCAGGGGGCCTGCCCCGAGAACTGAGAAAGGGCAGCATCCTAAGTTTGCCTGCCTGGGGCTGGTTCCCCATTCCCAGGTTCTTGGCGGCCAACATCTCAACCCTGCTCCTCTCAGGGCCACTCTTTCTTCCTGGTCTCAGCCCCTTCCGACTCTGATAGACTGTGCTTCCAGCCCTCCACACAGATCCCTGAGATGGCCTGGCTTTCCTGGCCCTGAAGGGCTGTGAATGCTTAGCTGCCTCTGCTGCGGGAGGCTGGGCAACGTCTTGCCCTCTCTGGGCTCTGGTGCCCTCTGCAGCACACAAGGCATGTTGATAAGGCAACCAGGTCTTATCCTGGGAAGGTCTTGGGAAATTCATAGTCAGGCTCGGTGCCAGCCTCTCGCTCCAGCCCAGCACGCCTCGCCCGACTCTAACAGGCGCCACACTTAGGTCTTGGCCTGGCGTTCAAGACCCCATGACTGGCCACATCGGCCTCATTTCCCACCGCCCCTCCTCCCCACACATCCTGACTATGCGCGCTTCATCCCGTGTGCCCAGCTGCTTCTCACCCTCACCCCTTTGTTCCTGCTGTTCCCTCTGCCAGGAACCCACCCCTTCCTTAGTCCTTTATCACCTGACACACTCCTACGCACCCTTCAAAACTCATTCCAGCTCTGGGATGCCCTCCCTTATTCCTCTGCCTGCACCCCAGGGTGGGGAAGGGCCTGGCTGAGGGGCTCCCCCACTAGTGCACTGACCACACTGATGTATCACATCACACCTGTGCTTGCTGCCACATCCTCTACCAGACAAGCTCCTCAGGGACAATACAAGGTCCCAGCCTTGGTCACATCTGTGCACCTGGTGTGTACCAGTTTGAGTCTGGCCAAATGGGGCTGCCAGGCAGTATGTGTTGAATAGATGGACTCCAGGTGTCCTGAGCCTGGGTTGGGGGAAGGGCAGTACTCACCCTCCCCCGTCGACGGAGGGTGGTGCTCCTCCTGCCACCCTGGCTGCCCACCAGCAGTCATGGAGGTCTCGGGGTGGGCAGTGGATTCAGTAGGGCCAACGCAGTGCACAGCCGGGGAGGCAGCCAAGGAAGGGGCTTTACCCCGCTCCCTGCCCACCCTCCCCCAACCCGTCCCCGCCCCTGCCCAGTGCAGGGCCCCTGTGTGAATGCTACTGTCGGAATGTGGTGAGTCCTCTGCCGCAAGCAGCTCCAAGCTGTATCGGGCCTAGGAGCCTGAAGCTGGGATCTGCCTTGGGGGCTGGAAAGTGGGGACGTGTGATTCACGGCTTCCATGTGTGTTTCAGGCCCGCTGGTGGCGTTTCTGCCAGGAGAGGGCTCTAGAAGTGGGGACCCGCCCTTGCTTGGAGTATGCTGAGCTTCCAGGTGCTGGTGTCTGAGGCCCCACACAGCCCATGTGCAGAGACACAGAGCTTTGGGTGCCCACAAGTCCCCTTCCAGACTGGAGCAGAGGCCTGCAGCTTGGCAGGGTCCAAAGAAGTCCAGCAACATACCAGAAGCAATGGTACAAACCACCTCTGCTCCAGTCTCTTCTGTATGTCAGTGTGGTGGCTTTATTGCAGGGAGGGATGGCATTCAGGACAGCCTCAGCATGTAGGAGCCAGACCCAGGGCCTGTGGGTATTAATGGCCTGCATACCCTGCACTGACTTCCCCTGAACTGGGGGCAGGGATGCCCGGGGCCCTGCAGAGGCGAGATCCCAGCCCTAGTGAGTGAGGGAGCAGGCAGGGAACATGACTTTGCCCTGGTGGACCTGAAGGCCTACTGAGGACAAGAGAGCCAGCCCCAGGGTCTGGGCAGATGTTCAAGAGTACCAGCTCCCCCAGCGGGACAAGCTTCCTGACCCCTTCCTGCCTCACTTCCCCACTCTGCTGAATAGGTGTGATGGCAGCTGCCTCACTGGGTTACTGGAGGGATGAAACTGAATTGATCTGTAAGTATTCAGAGCAGTGCCTGCCCATGGTGAGCACTTCTGATCTGGCTCAGGCTCTAGAAACTCAGAAAAGAGAGCTGCCATCCCTTCTAGCTAAGGAGAGTGAGAAAGGCTTTTGTCAGGAGGTTGACTCTTTAAGAATGGATCTGCAGAGACAGGATGAAGGTGCCTCCATCCTGTTTGCCTCCATCCTGTTGGTGAAGGAACCACAAAGGCACAGAGGCAGGACAGAACAGAACCTCTGTCCTTCCCCCAGCAGTTCTGGGGCTGCAGGAAGTGGATGGGGGGGGGGCACTTGTGGAAGGGGAGCTGCGCTATGAGGCTAGAAGGGGTGGGGTTGGGATCACATTGGACCTTGACTGCAAAGCTGAGTCAATAACCCCTGCTCCAATGCCACCGGAAGCTCCAATGCTTCTCCATTCTCCCCCTGCCTCCTCCACACCTTAGCCCCGAGTCTACCCTGCTTCCTGGGCTCCATGGAGGAAGGACATCCCCCAGCCCCACAGAGAACCCTGACCTTCACATAGCAGCTCTCTGCTGTGTCTTACCACTTTAAGTAGTCAGGGTGCTCCTTAGCACCCATTGTATGGATGCAGAGCCTGAGACCAGGCAGGTCCCCCTGGGCTTCAAGGGGCAGGCTCAGCTCTTCGGGTACGGCTTCCCCTCCCTCCCAGCATCCCACACTTGCTCTGTGTCCAGTGACAGACCCCTGAGGGCTCCACAGAGCGGTGCCCCTCCTGCCTCCCGCCAGCGCAGCGCTGGAAGACAGCCGGGCCTGGGGCCTGGCTGAGCAGCGACGCCTCCGCGTGGTGCATTATTGATGGGGCTTCTAATTGTGCGTTTCCCAAAGTCTACAGGCCTTTGATGAAAAATTCATGGCGCGCCCGAGGATGGGAGCAGAGCAGATTCAATCGATTGGCAGCGCAGCGGGTGCGGGAGCCCTGGGCCCCTCTCGGGGGAGGGGGGGGCGGCTGAAGGCTGGGCTGGGAAGGGGTATCAGTCTGCCTTTGCCTTTATCTCAGGCTTCTGGCCACAGGGTCTGGGGACAGGAGGGGCACACACAGCAGAAGGCAGCAGCCATTTCCCCTGTGGGGAGGCTGACGGGCAGGACCAGGAGGGTCTAGTACCACATCTGGGATGCCATCTGGGTGACTGGTGCCGCCCAGAGAGGATGGCCATTTCCATCACAAGCCTCATTTTCATTTCCCTAGAGAAGTATTAGAGCCTCATGAGTCCCCATGAGTCCCACAGAGGAGCTACTCACATGCCAGGCATTCTACTTGGAGCTTTACCCCCGGCAACCTCAGTACATCCCTAGTGGCTCCAGGAGATGGGCACGGTCACACTCTCCATCTCACAGAGGAGGAGACTGAGGTTCACAGCGGGACTTGAACACAGCACTGAGCAAATCCAAAGCTCACTGACTTCCCTCTGCCCCCAGCCATCTTAGATATGAGCCCCAATGCCGTGTGAGGCTTGTCCTGTTCAGCTCCCCAACCCCATCCCTATTACACAGGAGAAAAACCCCACCAAGAAAAAGTGAACTCTCCGGGATCTTAAAGTCAATTAAATGAAAAATGAGGCCTGCCCAGGAGAAGAGAAAGAGCTTCTCTACAACACTGACAAGGGCCAGAGGCCCCCACCCGTGCGGAGCTCTGAGCCAGCACCCAGTAGTCAGGGGTAGCGGTGCCTCAGGCAGGGCTGGGGCTTTTGAAGCAGGTCAAGCTGTCTTGGACTGTCCGGTCAGGGAAGATTCTTGTGCCACCACCGAAACCCCAGGGACCCCGACTTTCCTTCATCCATTCATTAAACAGGTGAACAAATATTTATGAAGTCCAAGCATTGTGCAAGCACCTTCCTAGTGCAGCTTTGGGGGTGGGGCTATTAGGAAAGGCTTGGAGACCAAGCTTGCCTGGCACAGACAGGCTGAGCCGAGCTCAGCTGGGGAGAAGCCCGACAGACCCCTCCACGCCCCTCTCAGCAACCCGGGCCAAGGGCGGTCAGAGCAGCTGGCTCTGCCTTAGCGACCAAGGCCGTTTCTAGGTGGTGGGCTGCCTTGTTTGGGTTTGTTTTCCTTTTGCTTCCCAGTGAGTTCCTTTTAAAAACATCCACCCATGTTGTCTCCACTGAACTAAAGGGAAAGGAATTTGTCCAGACTATCAGGAAAGCAGAGGTGGGAAGGCTCTAGGGACAGGCGTGGGGCCCCAGGCCTTGCTGTGCAGCTGCAGAAGCGTGAGCCCGGCCTGGGTGGCTGTGGAGGGATTGCTGAGGGTGCAAGGGCCAGAGAAAGGGGCGACCGAGGGCCAGAAGTAGGAGGAGGTTGAGGGGGAGAAGAAGGAGGAGACTGAGGGTACAGGGTAACCAAAGGGTGGAGACAGTAGGGTTGGAGTGGGGAGACTAAGGGGGAGACTGAGGTCTAGCTAGAGGGCAGGGCAGGGACAGGGCAGGGCGAGGGTTGCTGGGACTAGAGTTGAGGAGACAGAGGGCCGGAGCCCTTCAGGGCCCTGTCCCTTTCCTGGCCTCCTGGCCCCACAGCCCTCCCAGGCCTGCCATCTCCTTGCAGTGCCCAGGCCGAGGAATGAGCCTAACCTGGTTCCAGCCACCCCACCCAGATGCCCCCACCATTCAACTAAGGGGAAGTGGCCCCTTGGGCCTGCCTGCTTCCAGCTCAGGGCTGGGCTCAGTCACCAGGCAGGCACTTGTTGTGGCAACAGTCCCCGGGGACCCATCCTGGGGAGCAGAACTACTAGCAGGAAAGATGAGGGAGCCAGAGTCCCCATCCCTTCCAGCCCCCAAGGCTGCCCCAGACCTCCTTGATAGCCGCTCTGTAAGTCTGCCCCCATGCCCGCCAGGTCGGGGAGGACGGGTTGGCTCACCCAGCAGCCAGGCATTTTGAGGTGTATCGCCTGGCAACATTAAAGGTGTTCCCAGGGCCCGATGGAGGGAGGACAAAAGGATCAGGCCTACAGGCACTGGCCCCTAGATGCCTGTGGTCACAAGAGCCTTCCGTGGGGCTCCCGCCCCAGCCCAGGCCACCTGAGCTCACACCCAGGAACCCAGAAAGGGAAGAGAGAAGGACTTCTGGAAAAACCCCTGAAAGTGATCATTGTTTCCCGCTAATGTGGGCCATGGCTCTGGCCTCTTGGCAGTCCAGCCCCAGTCCTAGAAAGTGGAGGGGCCTAGGCTAGCCTGGGGCAGTTGGGCCAGGAAGTCTTGTTGGGAGGGCAGAGCTCACAGGGGCTGTGATGGGTGAGGCAGATGTGGGCTTCCAAGAGGAAGTGAGTCAGCCTTAGGCCAGGGGGCCTGCGTTGCCTGGGTTAGTAACAACAAATTTCTCATTCAGACCCCAGTAGCCAAAGTATTTATTCTTTGTGGCAAGAACCCAGAGCACACCCCACAGGGATCATCGCCCCAGCCTGCAGAGGAGGAGGCCCAGAGAAGGCGAAGGCTTTGCTTCAAGTCATACAGCAGATGTGGGCAGAGGCAGGATTAAAACCCAAGATTCTGGACTCCAGCCAGGGGTCTCCTTGTACCCAGTGTGGGGCTTTCAGAGGCAGCAGAGCTCTAACCAGGGAGAATTCTAGCAGGAGGTGACCACTGGGGAAGGGGTTCTTTTATGGGAGAGTAAGCAGGGCCTGTGAGGCCAGGGCTGGGGTCTGTTCTCTTACTAAGCCCCTGGCCTCACGCCCTGTACTTCCCTGTGCCGGGATCAAGGGCCAACCTCAAGCTGAGTCCAGGAGAGGCAGGACTCTGGGCCACAGACCTGAGGAGGAGTGACTGACAGCTAAGCTGAAGTGGCTCCGGGGATCTTCTTGGAGAAGGAGGGCCCAGAGTGGAGCCTTGAAGGTCAACAGGTTTCTGGGAGGCCTGGAAAGGGATTTGGGAATGGAAAGACCAAGCATCCTCCAGGAAGCCGCTCCCCCAAGCCAGCCCCAGCCCCAGCCCCATTGTCCTGGCCCTGCTCAATTAGCCCGCCTGGCTCCTGCAGGGGCCAATTAGGCAGGGGCTAGGGTCAGCAGCCAAGACCTCACCACCCCTCCACCACCCTCCGAGCTTCAGTGTGCTAAGCACAAAAGCTTTCCAGGCACCACCTCTGCTGCAGCAGGAAAGGAAAGAGAGAACAGAAGAAAGGGAGAATTCACTCCTTTTGTTTCTTTGCTGTAATGTTGGGCTGAACAAAGGAGCAACTGCCTTCCTCTCAGGGAACCCGTTTTAAACAGCAATTTGCAGATTTGCTTGTGATTGGGGGTCTCAGCTGACTTCCCTTCCGAGGTCTCAACTGAAAAAAAAACACACAATGTGAGAGTTGTGAGATTTGGCTTTTTGGGGGGACTTAACCGAGGACTATAGCCTAGGACACAGCCTCTCAAATAGCTCTGAGGAACTGCTCCGAAGAGGCAGTGGGAGAGGTCAGTCTATATGTGATTTTGGAGAAGGGGGACTTGCAATCAAGCACACATCTTGGTAGAAGGTTACTGCTAGTCACGAGGAACAGGTATCTCAGTTAATGATTGCAGTGCTTTCCTAAGTATGGGAAGATGCAAGAATCTGGATTGATAAAATTTTCTCCTGAAAATATATGTCTGAAGGCCTGTTCTGCCAGTTTTCCCAGAGCACAGAGTGACTCATTCCTGATCTTTGCCCTTAATTTCTTTCAGGGTGGACTGTAGATAGAACTGGACGGGGGCAACGTTCTTTGTTTTACAGTTCCCCCATTTTGGTCATAAATTTGACCAAGATTTGGGAGGCATTTCATGACCAGTTTGTTCCGCAGCACTAGGAATTCTCATTCCTAGGTCAGCTGGGGATTTCGTTGATAGGTCACTCACTGTGTTACCACTAGGCTCTGTTAACAGTAGCCGAAAGTCTCTGGACCCGTGTCTTACTAGTCTGTTACAGTCCAGGAAAAGATTCCCTCTTGTTGCTTCTTCCTGTATCTCGAATTACACTCTTAGAACCATTGATCATATATAGAACTATGTATCTGGCCAATCATTTCAAGTCACTTAGTCATCATTTCTATCAGAGGCTCAGTCACACATTGGGTAATGCAAGAAACAATAACCTTGTAAATAACAAAATATAAGTAACAGAACTACAACTTCTTTCTTCTCGAATAAATTTCCTAAGAGCCTTAGAGAGGAGAAATCCACCAAGAAGAACTGGTCATAGTAATTGACCATAAACCCAAAAATTGGATTAATTTTTAAACTCTGCATAGGATTCTGCCTACAATGTCTACAAATTTGAGTGGTTCCTCTTTCCTTGAGGTTTCCAAAATGTCTTGAGATTCCTGCACCTGCCAGAAGGTACCCTTTCTTATTCACCTGATAAAGCTGCTGGGAATCTAAAAGTTGTCAATTTCTGGAGGGATCAGGTAGAGAGAAAATATAATTGGTTCAATTCTTCTTACAATTGCATAATTCACCCAATTGCTGTAAGTTGTAATTAGCATAAGGGGAGAGGCTTCCTTATGTGTGGAAAACGAAGACTGAACAGCCCTAGGTAACTAATTCTTACTCATCTTTTGTTAGCAGTTTACAAAGCCATCAGGTTTTCCATTAGAATTCTTTAATTTCTCACAAAGTTCAGCAGTTTGATCTGAAAGTTATCAGAAACTTGTACTTGTCAAAGAGTCCTTTCTGTGACTTTCCTTGAAGATGAAGCCTTTTTTACAAAAGCATTAGAGTACAACAATAACTGTCTATAAATGACAAAAGACTTAAAAAAGGCATGGCTAAAGATCTGATTATAATGCAATTGACAAAGAAACTTGGTTACTGCTGTAACATACAACATACCAAGATAATAACTAGGATTATGACTGATAACAGTATATCAAGACAAACCAGATTTTTAGGAATTCCATATCATTTTTAGAATATCTATATTAATAACATTTATCCATATAGTATAACCCAAGGTTTATCACTGCTCATTTGACAATGTTTCCCATGTGATTTAGCATACCAAATATGCTTAATTAGCTTAATATCTTTATTATTATTAGCTTAATATTGACAGGAGAGAAAATAAATCTCTTGAGGTATTCCAGAGGCCGTCTGGAACCCCTCAAAGTTAGCTCGTGGTCAAAAGAACCCCATTCAGAACTGGATTTTGGAGAAGCTTGTCAAAATTATCAAAAACATTTTCAAACATTTGGTCAAACAGGATCATAGGTCACTGAAAATAATACTTAGTCACTTAACCAAGTGACAATAAAAGATTTCAAAGGCAAATAAAGTTATAACAGGTTACTTAAAAGGTAAATAAATTTTACAATCTGTTATCAAAAGCAGATCAATAGTCTAAGAAAACTATCCTCTTAACAGAGAGAAAACCAAATTTAGGTTACGTGCCACCTTCCCTTTAATATTAAAATTCATCGACTCAATTACGTTTTTTCAGTCCTAACCACATACAGAACTTTTTCCTCAGGGTTTCTTCTCCACAGACCTTCTATAACTCCCCTATTTTACCTTCAGGTTTTTATTCTATCTTTTCCCTTTCTCTTTCTCTCTATTTTGAACTTTTCTTTAGAACAAAATTACTTTCTCTTCCCTTAAGTGCATTTCCATTCTTTATACCTTCTTTTTCCTTGCATAAAAAGATGTTTTCCTTATTAATTTTAGTGGTTTTAATTACATATTTTATTTAGAATTTTTAACCTTTAAAAACCTTAATTCCTAGTAAACACTAAGAAGTAAGCAATTAGGAACTGTCTTTTACATTAGCATTCTGTAGATTGGCAGACTTATATGTACTATTTATAATTTCTACAAACACGTGCTCTCTTATAGGAAATGTCTCAGTGTGGCATCAAACATTTACTCATTGCCCTAAATATCTTTAGTTTCTCTGTAAAAGGAATCCTATATTCAGTAATTAATGTTTTATTTATTTATCTTATTTGGAGGGGAATGAGCTAGATATTTAATAAAATTTCATCATTTAACTTAATTTAGCAAAACTCTGAAGTTTCAAGTCACCAAAAATCTAGAGAAACTATTTTTAAGTAGACAGTCCTAAAACAGTAATTATTTCTAAAGAGTTCACTGTAAAACTCATATCTCATTTACATTTAACTTACTTATAAAAATTTTATCATATCAAGTAATTTTTCTTGCTGACAAATTTTGTAACAGGAATCATGAGGTATTATTTGACTTCTAGTAAACCTAGGTACAATAAAAATATTATATTTGATGTTGATGACTCTAAAGATATCTGTATGTGTTAAACCAGCAAACAAACTAGCTTTGATACCCAATATTAATTTAATATTGAGTATTTCCCAGGTCACATGAATTTGAAATTCATTTGAGTTAGTTTCTTTTATATTTCTGAGAATTTATGTAAGTGTTTAATGTCCTTTAAGCCAATGAAATAGCGATCATTTACAAATTAACTGGTAATAGCATTCGAAGGTAGAGACATATCTATAAGGTACACATAGACATACAGAGACACAATTAGAAATCTCATGGCTTCATTTTAAAACAACTATGAATTATGTGTAACGGTATAAAACTCACTAGTTTATAAATAACAGTTGGAATAAGTTAATTCTTCCCGAGTTTAGAAAGGCCTCTTTCCTCTTTTTTTCCCCTCAGTCTCAGGAATTAGAGGTGGTCTAGACAAGAGTTTCTGAGAGCCCTGGTGGAACATTTATGTCTCAAAGTCACAGGGAGAAAAATGCAAGTTCCTCCTAGAAGGACTTGTTCCCTTAGGGCCAGAATTCTGAAAAGGTGTTTTATCAAGCTGGCTTCCTCTGAGTTTGCAAAACTAGTTTTGGAATATCAAAAGAGTCCCATCCTGGCCATTTTCAGGACAAGGTTTCCATCAGTTCCCAATTAAGTAAATACTTGCAAGTATAAGTCCCTGTGTATTGTACCTGAATCTGGTTGAGGTGTGAGTTGGAGACTGGCTTCCTGATGTCCCTCATTTCTTTGAGAAATTTTATTTCCCATTTTGAAGTTGAATTTGTCAGGATAAAATTTGCTAATGAGGCTGTGTACTGGGCTGTGTACGGCTTGTGTGCTTAACTCCTCTAGGTGTCACTCTAGGGTCATTTCAGCTCTTCTCTGTGTCTCAGTTTCTCCCCTGGCAGCCTAAAACTGCCGTGGGTGCTTGGAACAAGAGGTGGCTAAACCTTATCTCATGTGTCTCCAGATGAGCAAGTTTTTAAATAATGAATGGGTTTCCCTATGGGACCGCGGCACAGTATGAGGACTCTGCCTCCACCACTCTCGTAAGTTTCTCAGTTGCCTGAGAAAGCCTTAACTGGCTGGAAAGAGCTGTGTCCCTTTCCTTCAGAGCAGAGAGCTCTCATATGGAATCTTGACTTTTATCCCAGCGAATTCTGTTAAGATAGCCTAAGTGAGGAAAGATGTTAGAACAACCTCCTACCTAATCACTCAGTCCAGATCGCTCAGGGTCTTTCAACTGAGCAAATCCCAGTGCCTATCAACTGGGCACCTCTAGTTTCTTTCAACTCGGGGGCAGCCCCCCCCCAACCCAGTGCCTTTCAGCTAAGGGGACAGGTACATATTAAACACCAACAAATAAAACTCAAGATCATCAACCAATATTTGGGATGTCCAAGGCCAGGAGAAACAGCTGAATTTGTCTGAATGCGCTGAGGAGGGAGATGGGCACAAGGGGCCCTTGCTGATACCAAGACCCTGGATGCTCATAGAGTTCAGTGAAGGACAGAAGTCTGCTCTGGGTCCCTTCATGGTTGCCAAAACTTTTGACTGAAAAGAAAATGCACAATGTGAGAGCTGTGAGTTTCAGTTTTATTTGGGGACTTAACTGAGGTCTATAGCCCAGGAGACAGCCTCCCAGATAGCTCTCAGGATCTGCTCTGAAAAGATGAGGTGGGAGAGGTTAGTATATATGTGACTTTGGAGAAGGGAGACTTGTAAGCAAGTCCACATCGTGGTGGAAGGTCACTGTTAGTCGTGAGGAACAGTAATCTCAGGTAATGATTTTAGTGCTTTTCTAAGTATGAGAAGATGCAAGAATCTGGACTGATAAAATTTTCTCCTGAAAACATCTATCTGAAGGTCTGTTCTGCTAGTTTTCCCAGAGCACAGAGGGCCTCATTCCTGATCTTTGCCCTGAATTCCTTTCAGGGTGATGGGGAGCAACAGCCTTTGTTTTACAGAAGGAAAGCAGGAGCAGGGATCTGGGGTGAGCAGGGCCCTGGCTCTAAGACCTTCTGTGGCTTCAGAGAGCCCTCTGTTCAGAAGCAGAGCTCCTGGGCTTGACCTCAAGACTGGTGGCAGGTGGAGATGTGATCTTCCAGGGTCACGCTTCCTCCAGACCCCCATGCCCAGGGACAAGGCCTCACCACAGAGACAGCTCTGCCCTCTGCCATGCCTGGCCCAGTGCAGCCTGGAGTGTAGCCTCTCCCATCCAAGCGTGCCCTGGCGGCCTGACCTCAGGTGGACCTGCTCTGGGTCTCATATCCTCACTCCCGAGTGGGGCTCACGGACCTCCCTGACCCACCCTCTGGTGGTGATGAAGTTTAAGAGATAATGGAGGAAAGAAAGCAGCTTGTTTACATGCCCACAGGCTTCCGTTGTCACACTGTCCCAGACAGGATGAAAGGGAGCTCAGGTGAGTGGCAGTGGCCAAGGGCAGAGGGGCCATGGGTCCAGAGGCACTGGCCCGGGTACACCTGTGTGTAAGGGGCTACTTAGCCATGGTGAGCCCTGACTCCTGGGAAAGCACTGTCCCTTTCAGCGGGTCTTCAGGTACGTCTGTCCTCTCCACACCTCCCTGAGACAGCCTCCCCAAACCGAGCTCTTGCTCAGAGTTCTGATCTCAGGAACTGCAGAAGCCAGCGCTAATTTGTACAAGCTGAATATTTCCATTTTGTTTTAAAGAAATGTGGTTAATTCCCCTTAAAGGTATTGGAGAACTTAGATTGGCCAAGAGTGGCCTCTCAGACACCCTGAGGGGAACTGCAGGAGCTCTGTCCATCACATGATGGCAAGTCTGGCATGGTCCTTGGCCAGTCCCGGGGGGTCTGCCTGGCCCTACTTCCCCAGCTCAGGACAGCGGCCAGAGGATGCAGAGGGGAGGACGTGTCCTTCCAGACGTCCCTATCCCCTGGTGGGATAAGGAGTGCCAGGCTGGAGTTGGGGTGGGAGGTCAGGGGTGGTTTCTTGACGGAAGTAGTAAGACTTCGAAGATAGGGAGGAGCCCAGGAAGGCTGGTCCAAGGGCAGAGTGACCAGGGCTAATTTCTGAAAGGTGGTCTAGTTGTGCTGAGATAGACCACCTTGAAATTCAGAGTTGGAAGTTTATTATGGGGGCAGAGGCCTACATATGGCTCCAGAGGCCAGGGAGAATGTTGCTGCATAACAAACCACCCCAGAACTTCGTGACTTAAGGCAATAACTTTTTCTTTTATTACTGTATCTCAGTTCTGTGAGTCAGGAGCTGGGCGGAGGCATAGCAGGGAGGGCTGGTCTCAATCCATGACATCTGGCTCCCCAGCTGAGATGAGTACAGGGCAGCGGGCCAGGGCAGCTGGGGTTGCGTGGACATCGCTCTCTCCCGCATGCTTACCTTGGGCTTCCTCCCAGCATGGCCGTCTCAGGGTAGTGGGGCTTCTTCCCTGGGAGGACAGCAAGTGCTCCAGGAGAGAGGGCGGAAGCTGCAAGTCTTCTGATGACCTGGCCTAAGAAGTCCCGGAACCTTGCAATGCTGCGTTCTGCAAAGTCTCTCAGGCTGGTCCGGTTATAAGAGGAGGGAAATTAGACCCCACCTCTCAATGAGAGGAGTCGCACAGCATTTTCAGCCATCTCCCATCTACCAGAGAGGTAGGCTGTGTAAAGTCCAACCATAGGGAAGCAGAGATCCAGGAGGCCTGCCTGAAGGAGGCTACAAAGATCAGACAGTCTGGAACAGTGGGAGGGGCTGCCCCACCCTTGTGCCCTTCTGGGCAGAGGAAAGCCCTGGGGGAGGGTGGATACACTGCATTATTAGCTGGCTTCTCAGGGGCAGAGGGAGGTCATGAGGGAGTAGAAATGGCCCGTCTTTGTGTAGGGGCCCAGGATCACTAGGAAGCAGGTCTAGCCAGGCCCAAAGGGATCACTGTACCTCTCTGGCCTCCATGAGTGGTTCTCAGCAGAGGGCACCCAGCAGTATCTACAAGATAAGAGTTCCGAGGCAGGAGGTGTTGGAAGGCAGGCTGGCCTGGAGGAGGGACATGTGTGCCCAGGGCTGGACAGTAAGGCAGCACCCTAAGCATGCCCGCAAGAGCTGTGGGGCCTGCTCAGGCCTCATGCCCCTGAAGCCAGAGCATCTGTGGGAGGCGGGTGCCCTCTGTTGGCCGCAAAGGCAAACCGCATGGCAGGTAACTTTGGCCTGCCAGCCAGGGATCCTTGGGGTGTGGGGACCCAGAGTTTGGGTGGCTGCCCAGGGAGTGGCAAAGTGGGGAAGGGAAGGGTGCGTTCCTGGCCCAGCAAACCCGCCACCCAGGCTGGGCCTCTCCACCCACCCTCTTCACCCACTCTACCCACTGCAGAACCCTGCCGCCCCGCAGTCCCTCTGATCCAGACACTTCCCCACCTTTCCCCCACCCCAGGATTCTTTCTTCCCCTCGGAGCACAAGGCTCCTGCCCAGCCCCTCAGCCCGCCCCCTGCTCCAGCCCCCGCCCCCCATATACCTCTCCCTGACTGGCTCCTGAAGAAAACCATCCCTCCAACCCCCACCTTTCCTCCTCCCCATGTCCTCAGCTACCTCTGTCCCTTCTCAACCGCGCTGTCCCCCTCCACCCTTCCCTTCCTGCACGTCTTCCTCTTGGCATTCAGAGTACTGGCCAAAGTCACCAGGGCCGTCTCCTTGAGGCCAAACCCAGAGGCCTCCTCTGCAGGTCCTCCCTCCCACGGCTCCTCCCTCCTCATCTCCAGCCCATTGCATCCACCTGGTGCAGGTCCCATTGAGTTCACCTGGCTCACTGTTCTGGGTCTTCGTTCTCCCGATTCATCATCCATGCTCAGCAGCCAGAGATGTTGTCACAGGCACCCCCTGCCCCACAGCTTAGGCCCTTCAGTGGCCTTCAGAATGGAGTACAGGCTCCTGACACTACCCTTCAAGGATGTCTTCTGTCTGCTCTGCCATCTCTCCATCCACACCCCTGCCTCTCCTCCCCGCACCTGCTCTCGCCTGCTTTGTTTCTCATCACTCTCTCACCTCCCTTCGCCTTTGCCACAGCATCTCCTCTGCCCTGTCCCCACCCCAGGTCACACCTACTCACTTCCAAGGGTCCGCTCAGATGATCACTTCCTCTAGGAAGCCTTCCCATCCCCTGCCTGGGTTAAGAGCCTCCTCTGAGTTTCCTTCTGTCACAGGTACTTCCTGCCACCTCCTCAGTGTAGAGGGAAGCCCGCCGCAGGCAGGGGCAGTAAGTTCTCTGGGCTCCGTGGCCTCCACCAGCACAGATGTGGCACCCAGCAAGTGTTAGTTGACTGGGTATCTGCTGAGCTGCTTCCAGTCAAGGCTTTAGAACTGAGTTTCTGTGAGCTTGGGCACACTGCTGCCTTCTAACCTCAGTTTCCCCATCTGAACAACAAAGGTATAAAGACCTTTCTGGTCAACATAGTTGGTAGGGGCCACAGGTCTATTTGAACATCCCCACTTGGATGAGGTGCCTCCAATTCCACTATGAGAACTTCTTATTTGTGGGGGGGGGGGGAGGGAAGCATTGCCCTCTTCAGGCTTTTGTGAAAGGTAACCACCACCCCTCTTCCTTAATTAAAGGTCAGAGGGGCGAGGAGGGTGCTGGGCCTCAGCTTCTGTACAATGGGAGCAGCCAGATAATCATACCTTCTGGGCTTGGTACTCAGGGCTATTGTACAAATAATTTTTTGTAAAGCACTCCAAAGCCGATGCGGAGATGGGGGCGGCATCTCCAGGCACCCTATATGCCAGGGCTGGGCTGGCGCTCCTCATACTCCCTGACTCCGCAGCCACCCCTTGAGGCGGGGTTACTTTCCCACTCCACAGATGGGGACACTGGGGCTCGAAGCACAGTTACCACCCTTCCAGAGCCAGAGAGGAGGTGTCAGTGCAGCAAAGGCCACCAGTGCCCAGTAGCAGGGGAGTGATGCAAACCAGGGCCACCTGATGCTTCTCACCTCAGCCGGCTCTGAGAGCTGGGGTCCTGGGGGGGGGGGTGTCAGTGGGTGAGGGGTGCAGTGGGCACTCAGGGTCAGGCACAGGTGAATCAGTGTCCCTAGAGGATGTGCTCGCCCAGAGAGGAGACAGGGAAGGGGCTGATGTCCCACCCACACTCCACACCGGAACAGGCTGGGAGCTAGGGGGAGGGGCGAGCAGGGGGAGGGGCAGCACCACAACAGGGATCTGGGCCACGGTGTCCTGCGTGTTCTCAAGGCTGGGCTGTGACGCAGAGCATGGCCCTGAGCGGGGAGCCCAGCCCAGGCTGTGGGGAGAGGTCAGGGCTTCAGTCTAGAATCACTGCTCAGCTGTGGGTGTGGGTGGAGCTGAGGAGGAAGGGCAGGCCCCCTCCCCCATCAGTGCCCCTCAATTTCTGTAAACAGATTCAGGTCAAAGTCAAGCCAGGATCTTGTTCTCCTTTCCTCTGGGCGAAGCCCCAGCCTTCCTCAATCCAGCGGGAGCAAAGAGCACAGGTTTTAGCGTGGAGTCTGGGTTCAAAGGCTAGCTTCACGTTTGCAGGTGATGTGACCTGAACTACTCTGAGTCTCACAGGGTGTGCTGAGGCATCATGGAGGCCTTCAGCAAGAATCAGTGTGTGTTTGCGCATTTTCAGAGGGCCCTGCCCGGGAGGCGGAGCAGATCTGCCCAGCCCTCCAGGACAGGACTGGATGAGACCTCAAAGGTGAATGAAGAGGCTACGGTCAGGGCCCAGGAGCAGGGCCTGCGGGGAGCCTCCAAAGCTCAGGGCTGGGAAGGAACCTACTACTGCTGAGAGCTAGGAGGGTCCCCGAAGGAGAGGCACTGCGGAGGCTTCCTGTACTTAACCAAACTTGAGCCAGGATTTCATTTATTTTTTAATTCCATAAATGTTTTTGACTTTTTATGTGAAGTATAGCACCCATTCAGACAAATGCTCAAACATAAATGTATCCACAGTGATGAATCGTCACAAGGTGAACACACACATAACCCCCACAAGGCCCACAGGTCCAGGGGGGCGGCATTGCCAGCACCCCAGAAGCTCCCTCATTCCACCCCCCACCAGGGGATCTAATACCCCGATTTCTAACTCTCTTAAGTTTGCCTATTTTTGAAGAAAATCTGTGTGGAATTGTAGAGTAGGTATTGTGTGTCTGGTTTATTTTGTTCACAGTTACTTTGAGAGATTGCTCCATGTGGTTTCACGTGGCTGTCATTCATCTATTTGTGTTGCTGTGAGTATCCATCTCATCACATGATTGTCACACCATCCTACTGTGATGGGCACCTGTGTTATTTCCAGTTTGGGATTGTTGCAAATAATGCTGCTATGAATGTTCTTACACCAGCTTCTTGAGGCATTCACACATGCGTTCTTTGCTGGGTAATATACTCAGGTGTCTAATTGCTAGATCATAGGCTTAGCACCCAGTTGTCCAAGCAGTTCTCCGAAAGGATGGTGAAACTTCACGCTCCCCCCGCAGCGATTAAATGTCCCCCTTGCTCTGCGTCATCACCAACGTTTGATATGGTCAGGTTTGTTTTGTTTTTGTTTGGTCATTGTGGTGGCTGCATGGTAGTATTTGCTTGTGGTTTTAAATGACTAATGAGGGTGGCCACCGATTCAGATCCTTATTGGCTTATTTTGTTGAAGGCCTGTTCAAATATCTTGTCCATTATTCTATTGCATAATCTTTTCCTTTTTTTTTAATTGAAGTATCGTTTATAATGTTGTTTTAATTTCTGGTATACAGCACAGGGGTTCAGTTTTATGTGTGTGTATATATATATATATATATATATATATATATATATATATTCCTTTTCATATTCTTTTTCGCTATAGGCTACTACAAGATATTGAATATAGTTCCCTGTCCTAGAAAATAAGACCTTGTTGTTTACCTATTTTATATATAGTAGTGTGTATCTGCAAATCTCAAACTCTCAATTTATTTCTCTGTCTCCTCCTTTCTCCCTGGTAACCATAAGTTTGTTTTCTATGTCTGTGAGTCTATTTCTGTTTTGTAAATAAGTTTGTTTGTGTCATTTTTTTAGATTCCACATATAAATGATATCATAGGGTATTTTTCTTTCTCTTTCTGGCTTACTTCACTTAATATGACAATCTCCAGGTCCATCCATGTTGCTGCAAATGGCATTATTTTATTCTTTTTATGGCTGAGTAGTAGTCCATTGTATATATGCATACCACAACTTCTTTATCTAATCATCTGTCGATGGACATTTAGGTTGCTTCCATGTCTTGACTGTTATAAATAGTGCTGCTATGAACTTTGGGGTGCAGGTGTCTTTTGGAATTAGAATTTCTTCAAGATGTATGCCCAGGAATAGGAATGGGATTACTGGATCATATGGTAAGTCTATTTTTAGTTTTTTAAGGAATCTCCATACTGTTTTCCATAATAGCTGCACCAAATTACATTCCCACCAGCACTGTAGGAGGGCTCCTTTTCTCCACACTGTCTCCAGCATTTATCACTTGTGAACTTTTTCATGATGGCCATTCTGACTGGTGTGAGATGATACTTCATTGTAGTTTTGACTTGCATTTCTCTGATAATTAGCAATATTGATCAGTTTTCATATGCTAGTTGGCCATTTGTATGCCTTCACTGGAGAAATGTCTGTTTAGTTTTGTTATTGAGTTGTATGAGCTGTTTGTATATTCTGGAAATTAAGACCTTGTCTGTCATATCATTTGAAATATTTTCTCCAATCTGATAGGTTGTCTTTTTGTTTTGTTTATAGTTTCCTTTGCTGTGCAAAAGCCTGTAAGTTTGTTTAGGTTCCATGTGTTTATTTTTGCTTTTATTTCTGCTGCCTGGGTAGACTGCCCTAGGAGAACATTGCTAAGATTGATCTCAGAGAATGTTTTGCCTAAGTTTTCTTCTAGGAGGTCAATAGTGTCCTGTCTTATGTTTAAGCTTTTAAGCCATTTTGAGTTTATTTTTGTTTATGGTGTGAGTGAGTAGTCTAACTTCACTGATTTACATGCAGCTGTCCAGCTTTCCCAACCACTTGCTGAAGAAGCTGTCTTCCTCCATTGTATGTTCTTGCCTCCTTTGTTGAAAATTCATTGACTATCTTTTTCTTATCGATTTGTAGGAGTTACTTTTATATCTGAACACAAGTCCATCGTCTGTGGTGTTTGTTGCAAATATCCTCTCCACTTTTCCTGCCCATTTCACCCCCTTAATGATGTCTTTTCATGAATAAAATTTCTTAATTTAAATGTACCTAACTTATCAATCCTTTCAATTCTACTTTGTTAGTATACGTGTGTCTTGTTTTGAAAAACCTTTCCATACCTCAAGTTCACGAAGATATTCTTATCCTTGTCTTCCAGAAGCTCTGTTGCCTTACCTTCTACTTTTAGATCTTTAATCCATCTGGAATTTATTTTTAATTGTGGTATGTAATAGGAGTCATTTCCTTTTTGTCCCTATAGATACCAAAATGATGCAACACCAGGTATTGAAATGACAGTCCTTTCCCTGCCACCCTGTAACACCATCTTTGCCATAAATTAAGGGTCCATATGTGTGTGGCTCTGCTTCAGGGCTCCCTCTTGTTTTCTTTGGGGCTGCTGATCAGTCTTTACCCTGTCCTAATTACTGTGGCCTCAAGTCTTGATAGCTGATGGAGCAAGCCTTCCCACCTGTTCCTCGTCAAAAATCTTTTGGCTACACTTGCTCCTTTTATTTGTCATAGAATCAGCCCATCTATGTCTGCACATATACACAGAGCACTATGATTTTAATTGGAAATGCACTGAATCTATAAATCAATTTAGGGAACAACTAACTCTTTAAATTATGTGTCTCTCAATTCATGAACATGGTATGGCCCTCAATGTACTTAGGTTTAAATTATTTTTAAGTGGATGAATAATATATGGATACATTCTTAGTAAAAATGCAAAAACTAGAGATGAAGCAAGTGTTCCTTTCTCTTCCCAAACTGAGCGGTAGCCATCAGTTACTATACATCTGTATGCAGGCACGTGTGCATGCACACATGCCAGTTATGGACGGGTTCATATTAATTTGCCACCTTTTTTTCACTTGACAATAGAATGCGGGCATCCCTGTGTCAGAACAATTGAATCTAGGCCATTCTTTGTAAACACTGCTTGTACCCAGAGGCCGAGCGTGCTGTAGAATGAGACTGCAGACTGCACTACAGGGAGCATCCCTGCACATGTCTTCTTGGATGAGTGTGTTTTCCTCTAAAAGCGAACCCTAAAGCAAAGAAACCCACTGGGACACTGCCGTAATTGTTCAGAGAAGACAGGATTAGAGGCAGAACTAGGCTGGGGAGGGAAAGGAGAGGTGAATTTCCTTTTCCAAAATATCACGTACTTCCTCTTGACAGTCTGCCGGGCCTCGCAGACCACTGTCTGTCGTGGGGCTGCTATAATTCAAAGATTAAGAGCACAGCAGAGGTGGAAACAAGGGAGCCCAGGGTGAGGACAGAAAGGAGGAAGAGGGGCTCGGACCTGTTGATTAAAGCAGCCACTAGAACAGAAACGGGGTGGCATGAGATCTGCTGCCCCCAAGCCCTGCCTGCCCTGGGCAGGGCCCTGCACCAGCCGCTGCACACACACTGACTGAGCTTTCAGCGGTTCCGTACTTCTCCTGTAAGACGAATCTGAGGCTCAGAAAGGTGAAGGGGCCTGTCCAAGCCCACTCACTGAGTCAGTGGCCCAGCTGGGTTTCTCACCCACCGTGGGTGAGTCAGCTCCCTGGTTTTTGCCCCTTTCCTGGGGCCTGACCACAAAGCCCTGTGTGCGTGCAGTCTCTGGGCACACATGATGCTGTCTGAGGACACCAGATGGGCAGATCTGGAGGAGCCAAGACCTGAAACTTCACTGGGGAAGGTGCTGGGGAGACGGGCCCAGCACTGGCACCATTTAGAAGGAGTTCAGCCAGAAGAGTAGACAGCAGCAGGTGACAAATGGTGTCTGATGAGCCCCTGCTGTCTGGAAACCCCTCCCCAGGAAGCCAGTGGCCCACCGTGCAGCAGGTTGGAGGCAGTGGCTAGGAGCCAGGTCACATCCCCAGTCAGCATGGGGCCCAGGTGGGAGCTGGGGACAGAGCTCTGCTTCCTGAGGATTTGGGAGACCATTCCTGGCTGGGCCTAGGAGTCCCCATACCCCACATGCAAGGCCCCCACAGCCTAAGGAAGGCCACAAGCCCCCAGGGCTTACCAAACTCCTGCTGGTCTTGCTTCCCTCCTCCCTCTCTGCTACCACACCCCACCTAGCTGCCATCTCCTCCCCTCCTACAGACTTTTCTGGCTTTGCGTTTTGGGTCCCTCTTTTATATTTTGCACTGTTTAGATTTAAGAAACTCCCTTTACAAAACCTTTTAAAAATAACAGAAAGGAACATCTGTTTATAAAACAAATGCATGTAAGTATAGCCTATTAATTCTACGCACAGAGAAGGGCAGACATGATTTTTTCCCCCAAATTGAGATCACACTGCTCATTCTTTTCAATAACCTGCTTTCATTACGTCCCAACGTATTTGTGAAGTTCCCACGTGTGGTCTTTGTGGCAGGACCGCACAGCCCTTAAGAACACAGACTCAAGTGCCGGCAGGACAGGATTTCAGCCCTTGGCTCTGCCGCTGGTTAGTTTTGTGACAGAGCAAGTTACTCACCTCTCTGGGCCTTGTCTTCCGTGTCGGTCAAGTGAGGCTAATAGTACCCACCCTCGTAGGCTGAACGAGGGAGGCGGGCCTCACCTGGACCACAGTAAACGCTCACTGAACACCAGATACTAGGATTATTGTTACTCCTATCCTAATGACACGGTCCCCATATCCTGGCCTCACCTCACATCCTAGGTCCTGTACCTGGATCCCAGCTCTGACTCTGAGTCCTTATCTGAGTCTCCCAGGCCTACCCTGTGTCTCTTCAAGACCCCTGGGCTGGCTTAGGGACTGGTGCCAGGGGTCAGCTCCCAAGTGGCCTTCAGTGGGACTTCTGAGAGATTCTTCCCTGGTTTCTCAGTGATATGAGGAAGAAGAGGGGTTAGAGAAGGAGGAAAGGAGAAAGGAGCAGGCAGAGAAATGGCTCCGATTTAGCCAGGCCCTGGAAACCTGGGCCCAGAGCATTTCAAATCTCTGTGGCTCATGGACTTCCTCACCTGGTGTCTGTGTGCAGGGTCCCCCCTAGTTGGCATCCCAGGAAGAGATGTGTCCCCTGGAAAAGCCCACTAGCATGGCTGCTCTCATGAGGTCAGGGAGGGGGAAGACCCTGACATAAGACCACCCCACCAAGAAGTTGCTAAGACCTGAGGGCACTGCTTGGGGTTCACTCTGTCCTTTGGACTTGGGAGTGACCCACTGACTTCCAAATGTGGGTACAGGTGTCAGATGGGGGCTACAGTGGGGCTGGGGGCTCAGCTCTGAGCTCTGGGGTCCACAGGAGATGAACAACTACCGGCGGGCCATGCAGAAGATGGCAGAGGACATCCTGTCGCTGCGGAAACAGACCAGCATCCTGGAGGCAGAGAACCACATGCTGAGGAGTCAGTTGACCCAGGAGGAGGTGGAAGAGGAGCCGAACAACATGGAGAGGGCCCGGAACCTGGGTGAGGGCATACAGGCCACTGAGGGCATCTGGGTGCCCACCAGAGCCCAGGCTCTGGATTGCAGGACAGGGTGGTGGGAGCCTTTCCCAGACATGCATGCTGCTGGACTCAAGCTGGTAGGAGCCTGGCTGTCCTTCTGGGATGGGAAATGGAAAATTCAGTTCTGCCTCAAGTCCCAGGGCTGAGAGACACCTGCCCACCACCCCCTAACTGTGCCAATTTGAGTTAGGAGCTGCCTCCTCCCTGAACCAGCTCCTCCACCACCACCAGCGTCCATGAAGCAGAAACTGCTCCTGAGTGAGCTGGAAATGAAGAAGCTGAGGGACAAGGTGCAGCATCTGCAGAATGAGCTGATTCGCGTGAGCTGGGGCGTGGGGGGCAGAGGGGAAGGGGGCTCTGGAGGGAGAGTCTGAAGAAGGGTCTGGCGGCAGAAGGAAGAGGGACATAGGAGGATGGGGGCAAGCGCAGCAGAGGACTGGACAGAGGGTCCTGGGGTTGACCCTTGGGGCCAAGGGCACCCCTGCTTTCCCTTCTTCCTCCTCCCTCCCTCACCTTCAGAAGAATGATCGAGAAAAGGAGCTGCTCCTCCTGCACCAGGCTCAACAGCCACAGGCGGCGCTGCTGAAGAGGTACCAGGACAAGCTGCAGAAGATGAAGGCGCTGGAGGAGACCGTACGGCACCAGGAGAAGGCAGGTGCCAGAAGGGCCAGGCTGTCTGGGCCCAGCCCCAGACAGGAAGGTGTGGAGCCCCCTGGCCAGCCCAGCCTCTGTGCTCTGCCCTCCAGGTGATCGAGAAGATGGAGCGGGTGCTGGAGGACAAGCATGCGGGATAGGAATGAGCCCCTGCAGAACAGGCTGCAGGGAAAGCCCAACATGGGTGAGTCGGCTCCCCGGCTTTTGCCCCTTTCCTGGAGGCCCCACCTTCCTGGAGCCACTCCGTTTCAGGAGCACCTTCAAATTGTAGCCCAAAGTGCTGGTTTCCTGCTCATGCTCATTCAGGCACTGAGTGCTTCCAGAGGTCTCCTAAGCTCCCTTCTCCTGCCAGGGAGCCCCTCAGGGCACATGGGGACGCAGTGAATGAACCAGGCTAGAAAAAGCCTCAGAACTTCCAGGAGAGTCCCTGGGACTAGAGCAGGCAAAGATGGGCTGCCCCACAAAGGAGGGCTGTCTCCCAACTTCTTAACTTCAGGACCCTTCAGATTATTTGCTCACCTCCCTGTATCTTCAAAGCGTCTGCTTCTACAAAACAAACAAAAAATATTTTGGTTAAATCAATGATTTGTTTTCTCCACTGATGTTAAACAAAGCCACCTAGAACTGCCAGTCAGAGGTGGCTCTGGTGAGCAGGCACAGCACAGCAGGCCAGCCTAAGCAGAGGATTTCCTGCAGCCCATCTGTGCCACCTCACTGGGGACTGCTGTGAGGCCAGCCCCGTGTCAGCCTTCATTGCATGAGGGTGTCATTGCAGGGGTGGGGGCAGTTTGAAGGCCTTTAGGAAGCCATGAAAGCTGGGCCTGCCTTTCAGGAACCCTGAGGTTGAGGTGAGAGATGAGAAGGTAACCTAGGGAGGGGAAACAGCCAGGCGCTGGCCCAGGGACTGATGATGCCAGGAGCAGAGAACAGAGGAAAGACAGAGGTGAAGAGCTGAAGCAGACCCAGGACAAATGGTGGGAGAGTGATTAGGGAGAACACTGGGGTCAGATCCTGAAGAGCCTAGAACAATGGCCCAAGGAATGTGGGCCTGATTCCATCAGCAGTAGGGAGCCATTGAAGGCTTGGGAGTAGAGGCGGCAGAATGAAGTAAAATGCTGAGGCAGATGGGGCCAGGGACATGGAGGCAGGAAAGCCCACCTCATGAACACGTGTGGCCACATTCACAGCCTTCCCCATGCTCTCAGCCCCTGGCCTTCCCCCGGCTCCTACGGGAGAGAATCTGCCTGTTGACCTTTATTCAATGCTGCTGGCGGAAAACTCGAGGCTGCGGGCAGAGCTGGACAAGAACCGCCACCAGTCAGCACCCATCATTCTGCAGCAGCAGGCCCTGCCGGTAAGAGCCACCAGCACAAGCTTGGCATGGGCCTGTCTGCACACGTTACCTGCCAGGTGCCCAGAGATCACCTATGGCACAATCCGCTGAAGCCCAAGACCAGGAGCTTGATTTCCCAGGGTCTCCAATATGCCTGGAGTCTCCTGGAGAGCCTCCAGCTCTCGGGCCTTGACTCTGTTTCCCTGGGGAGCACACGCAAGTCTGAAACTGTCATCATTCCCCTCGCCTGGTACCCCGGGAGGGAGAGCAAGCCCCTAGCTGACCCTTGACCCCTGGCCCCATGTGCCGCCTGGCTGGCCTGCAGTTGGGCTCCACACAGGCCTCTCAGAACTCTGTTCTGGAGCATTTCCTGGGATTCATACAGCCTTGGAGAGCCCTTTTCCCCCATCCCAGGTGGACCCTGGGGAGTTGGGACCAAGAGGAGACCTGGCAGAGAGGCTGCAAGAGACAGATGGCCCAGGCCACTCCAAGGGCAGCCTGCCCGCACAGGTGGGTGTCCCTGGCCCCCCTCTACTTCCAAGGCTGTTACAGGTCCCCCTGCTTTATGCAAACCCAAAGACAGGACATTAGGAATCACAAAAGAGGGGTGAGCTGGGCACAGGAGAGCTTTTCTCTTCATCCCAGGACTTGCAGGAGGTGAGTTCTTTTTGAAAGCACACCTGATGCATGGACATCCAGGTAAAGTGTGGAGGTCGGGGAAGCCCTGCTTTACAGACAGAGCCTTCACTTTACAAAAAGACCCTCAGCTCGCGATTCCTTTCTGTGCACTAACCTAGCGCTCCCTAGTGCATTTTGCATTTAAAAATTGTGCAAAAAAAAAAAATCATACACTAAGAATCTGTGGGGAGAACAGCTGTGAAAAAGGCACATGCTGTACCAGGCCTGAAACTCTGGGAAGGGGATTTGGCTCTGGGTCTGAGGCTCTGCACTGAGGAGATGAATTTGGAACTCAGACCTGGCTAATTTCTCCCTCTGTCACCTGGCCTCCTGAGCTCACAGTCAGCCCCCAGCTGGGACCACGTGTGACTTTCTCCTTTGTCCACAGGATCTCCTTGCCAATAATTCAGACAAGTTTAACCTCCTGGCCAAGCTGGAACGCGCTCAGAGCCGGATTATTTCCCTGGAAAGCCAGGTAGGTGAGGTACAGGGGTCACACGATTCAGATAGCCTCACCACTCAGCCTGAGACCGGGGTTGGGACTCCATGTTTGCCTAGGGTTGAGGCTTTCTGCGTGACCAGGGCCAGAACTTCCTGTGTGAGGAGGGCGAAGACTGTGTGTGTGGCAAGGGTCGGGTTCCATGTGTGACCGATGTCTGGGCTCTGGGTGAGTCCATGGTTGCGTTCTGTGTGAGAAGGGGCCGGGCTCAGTGGGTGAAGAGGGTCATGGTTCAGTGTGTGTCCAGGATAGGGGCTCAGTATGTGAGGAACGTCAGGGCTTCATGTGTGACTGGGTCGGGGCTCCAAGTGTGAGAAGAGCGTGGGCTCAGTGTGTGAAGAGATTTGGGGCTCCATCTGTGAGGAGAGTCTGAGCTCAGTGTCTAAGGAGGGTCTGGGCTCCATGTGTGACCAGGATTGGGGATCTGTTTGTGAGGAGGGTCAGGGATCCACGTGTAACCAGGGTTGTGGCTTCCTGTGAGAGGAAGGTCACAGCTGTGTGTGTGATAAGGTCGGGGCTCCTATTTTTACCACAGTCTGGGCTCCATGTGTAACAAGAGTTGGGGCTCAGTGTGTGACTAGTCTCGGCGTTGCAGTTGTGAGGAGCGTCAGGGATCTGTTCTGACCAGGGTGGGGCTGCCCGTGTGAGGAGCATCAGGACTCAGTTTGTGAGGAGACTGGGGCTCCCGGTGAGACTGGGGCTCCCGGTATGACCAGGGCCGGGGCTCTGATTCTGACCACAGTCTGGGCTTCATGTGTGACAAGAGTCGGGGCTCCGTGTGTGACTAGTCTTGGCGTCACGATTATGAGGAGAGTCAGGAACCCGTTTTTGGCCAGGGTGGGGCTGCTCGTGTGAGGAGCGTCGGGGCTCAGTGGGTGAGGGACGCCAGGGATTGGCGCGTGACTGGGTCGGGGCTCCAAGTGTGAGAATGGTCTGGGCTCAGTGTGTGACGAGACTTGGGGCTCCGTCTGTGAGGAGGATCTGAGCTCAGTGTCCGAGGAGGGTCAGGGCTCCTTGTGTGACGAGGGTGGGGACTCCCTGTGTGAGGAAGGTTGGGGCTCCACGTGTGACCCTGGCTGGGTATCTGTGTGTGAGGAGGGTCAGGCTACTTCTGTGACCATGGTCTGGGTTCCACATGTGACCACAGTCGGGGCTGAGTGTGTAGCCAGTCTTGGGGATCCATTTGTGAGGAAGGTCAGGGACCTGTTTGTGACCAGGTTGGGGGCTCCCCACGTGAGGAGGGTCGGAGCTCCATGTGTGAGGAGCTTCGGGACCATAGGTGTCCAGGGTCAGGGCTCAGTGTGTGACCAAGGTTGGGACTCTAGTGCCAGGAAGTCAGGGCTCCTGTGTCAGCAAGTTGGGGCTCACTGTGTGAGGAGTCAGGGCTCCATGTGTGACCAAGGTTGGGGCTCCTGGTACGACCAGAGCCTGGGCTCATTGTGTGACCAGTTCTGCAATTCCGTTTGTGAGGAGGGTCAGGGCTTTTGTGTCAGAAAATCAGGGCTCCCTGTGAGAGGGGAGTCAGGGCTCCATGTATGACCGGTGCCGAGGCTGAGCATGTGAAGACGGTCAGGGGCTCTGTGTTTCAGGCGGGTCAGGGCTCAGTCTGTGTCCAGGGTCTGGGCTGTCTGTGTCAGGAAGTCGGGGCTCTCTTCTGGAGGAGAGTTGGACTCAATGTGAGGAGGGATGGGGCTCAGCGTGTGAGGAGGTTCTGGGCTCTTTTGACTAGTGTTGGGGCTTGGGATGTTGGTGGAACTCAGAGATGTTCCATCAGTCTTGGTTGAACTGTCACCTGGTCCGTCTCCACCCACCCCTGCCACCCCCATAGTCTCTTGGAAAGACAACAAGCCCATATTGCCCAGGGTTTTGGTTTTTGCCTGGAGAGCAGGCTCAGGCTCTGGCTGTCCCAACTCTCATGGGATGCGCCCTGCTGCCAGCGGTTCTCCACCTCTCTCTCTCCATGTCTGTAGTTAGAGGAATCAGCTCGGCGCTGGGGACGAGAGAAGCAGGACTTGGCCACACGGCTGCAGGAGCAAGAGTACGGCTTGAGGCACCCCTCAAACACCATCACCGCAGACCTGCCCGTGAGCGATCCCTCTGGAGGAGCTCCTTGGTGTTTGGGTGGTGGGACTGGCAGCCACCCCACTCCCAGAGTCACTGGGCCTTGTGAGAAAGTACCCAGGGGGTCCTGCTCCCTGGCTAGTAGTCAGAAGACCTGGGCTCCACTTCTGCTTGGCTACCAGCCAGAGCCCTTGCCCCGTCTCAACCCCTCACCTGTCTCAGGCGAATAGAGAGCCCTGCCAAGACCACCACCTCCCCTTCAGGTGGTGGTGAGAGTCAAAGACGAGACCGCTGTGGTCGGCAGGGCGCCCCATGCTCTGGCACTGTGTCCTTTAGGGCTGGATCTGCTCATGGGCAGCGTAGCTGTAGCCCCCGCCCCACTCCACAGTGCCTGAGATTCTCGCAGGAACATACCCTTCTTGGGCAACTGCAGTGCTGCAGCCCTGCCAGGGGTGGGAGCACGCTGCCAGAGAGAAACACTGCTGGCTTCCCAAGAACAAATAGGCCAGTTTACAGCTGCCCCGCAGAACTGGGCCACCCAGGCCCCAAAGCGAAAGCCCTGATTGCTCCTGCCCTTGAATGATCAGTGCTCTTCTCATTTCCAAGCTCCTGGAAAGGCCTGAAAAGGACAGGGGACTGAGGGGAGCACAGAGCTACCTTCGCAAACTCACCCACTGAGCCCCGGAGACTCTGGGGGAATTTGGGTATGACCTGCTGTGGTTAAATGGGTTTGGAAATCCTTGAGAAGTCATGAACTACTGCGTTTTTGATCCTCTGAGTCATGGTTTGCCAAGCAAGATGCATTTTAATGGGTCATCCCCCAGGGACAGGGGCATACTCACTTCACCTTGCTTTGCCCACCACAGAACCCCTCTACCCTCTCTAAGGACCAAAGGCGACCCTCCAGGCTGGACCCCTTGATGCCCAGCTCAGAGACTAAGCTCAACAGGCTCTCAAAGTCCCAGCAGACTGAGCCCCAGGAGACCTGAGGCCTGGAGCAGGCCTCCCTCTCTGTGTGCTGCGGAGTCTCACCCCATCCCCTAAAAATGACTTTATTAAATGCTGTAGGTCAGTGAGCATTCACCTCTTTCCTGGAGCAGAACAACCTGGGGGGCTCAAGCTTCCTCTTCCAGACCCCACTCACAGGGCCTGGGCCCTCTGCTGTAGCCCAATAGCATCCTGCCTGTCTCAGAAGCTACCGCCTTCGGAGAGCCAAAGGCCACAGTGGATCCAGGAAAGGCGGGGTGGGGCGGGTAGAAGAGGCCTCCCAAAGCAGGAACCAGGGAGACAGCCCTGTCAAGGTCCCCAGAAGGACTGAGACTGCCAGAGGCCAGCTTTGTCGGGAGGTGTGAGGGACGTTGGGACTTTCTACCTGCCCCCAAACATCTTACATATCTGAAATCCCTTCTTTCAAGTTTGGTTTATCTGTTTCTTGGGAAGGGAAAGACTTGAAATGAAGCCTGCTTGTGACAACCAGTTACATGTTAGTATGAAATACCCCATTCACCAGGGCTAGGCTGAGCTGTCAGTGTTGTGTCCAAATGTAGCCAGGGACAGAAAAGCAGATGGAGCCAGAGGAAGGAGCCCTCTACTGAGAGTTAGGAGGCCTGCCTTCTAGTTACAAGCATACTGTGTGACCTTGGGTGACTCAAGCAACCTCTCTGGGCTTCAGTTTCCCCATCTATCCCCAAAGAGCTTAACCTCTTTGACAGTAAGGCCCCTTCCAGCTCTAATATTTCTCAATCAAAGATGACTTAGGCCCAGAGGAGGGAAGGGAAGGAGGAAGGAGAGAGAAAGACAACAAGGAAGAAGATTGTGATAGGAAAAGCAGAAAGGCTCCAAGAGTGGATTCAGAACCCGCAGGTCCTGGTAGAAGAGGCCAAGATGGCTGGGCTCTGTCCTGAGTGGGACTACCCTGTCTGCCTGCAGGACTTAGCCTCAGATAACCGAGAACCAGGAAGGATCAGGCACCTGTTCAAGTTGGGAGGGGGTTAAGGAGGCTGAAACTGGGACCACTATCAGGCAATCCAAATAATGCACCAAAGGCTCTGCCCCAGTGTCCCTGACCTATACCCAGAGCTTGGACAAGTGGGCACGTCCACTGGAAGAAGAAATTAAGGCCTAGGAAAGCCCAGAAAAGAGTCCAGTGGGGTGGAGGAAGCATGCTGGCCTCACATTTCCAGGGTCAGCCACCTCACACCAGCCCCTCACCCACAGCCCCTCCACTACACTGTCCCTGGCCATGCCCAAGACTCTGGACTATGGCTGGAAGTCCTCATGACCCTTCAGGGAATTCCCACCCCCGGCTCAGCCAAGCAGAGCCCTATACAAGCCTCACCCCTAACAGGTAGGCCTGCCCCAGAAGCCAAGATTGGCCCACACTGCTCAGGCTACCCTGTTCTCTCAGCAGAACTCCGCCAAGTTCTTCGTCCCTCTGCCTGCTGCTCCAGTAGCTTCTGGCGCAGGGGCAATAGCCCTCCGTCTGCTCTGCCTCGCCCCCAGCCCTGACAGCAGGGAAGCTGATCCTGCTGGCTCATGAGCTGCTGTAGGTGGGTGGGTGGGTCCCAGCAGAAATGGCTTTGATTGCAGCTGCCTTAGTCCCCCATTCATGCTCAGATCTGTCTGCTGACCAGTGTCAGGGAGCATCTCCACAGGAGTGATGGATACCTCAGGGGTCAGATGGAAATGAAAACACTTCACATAGTTCAGCCATTTATTGCCTTCATGGGGTGGACAATGAGGGGGAAGAGGTGGGGGGAGAGAGGGGTGCCTCAGCTGAGCTGGAGCAGCTGACCACTGGGTGCCAACTCCATCTGGTCAGAGCTGGCCAGAAGGGAGCAGGGGTGGGGATGGAGCACTGGAGGTGCAGACACTCCCATGGGCCCCACCTCCTCGGGCCGCCCTCCCACATGCCTGCCAGCCTGGATGACAGGAAGAGCAGTGGCCACCCTCTCAGATCACGCCTTGGGTGAGTTCTGGTTGAAGGGCCGGAAGATGAGGAAGATGGGCTTGTCGGGGATCAGGATGAGGCTGAAGATGCTGTCCACATCATTGAGATACTGCATTTCAATCTTGAAGTTCTCCAGAATCTGTGAAAGAGAGATGGTGGGCTCAGGAGAGGTGGGGGGTCTGTCTCCCCTAGGCCAGGCTCGTTCACCTGTAAGCAGTGCCTGCTGAGTGGGATTTGAGACACTCCAAGGGGCCTACCACCAGCTGCTATCAAACCCTGCACAGACCCTTGGCTCAGGCTTTCGGTTTGGTTCTACAAAACCTTATCTGACCCCACCCCTATCCCATCACCACTGTAGGGGAACAGATGGTCAGGGAGCACCAGTGGGTGATGAGTATCCACTAAAGATGATGAGGGCCCAGAAGAGGAGGCAGCAGGGAATGGTCCGGGAGGGAAGGCCAAGTAATGACAGACAGACATCCCCAGGCTAGACTCACGTGGATAAGGAAGACGGTCATCTCGAGCTCAGCGATCCGCCGGCCCACGCACTGCCGCAGACCCCAGCCAAAGCCCAGGTTCCGGAAGTGGATGAGGTCCCTGTCTTTACCCAGCCACCGGGTTGGGTCAAACTTGCTTGGTTTTGAGAAGTAGTTGGGATCTCGGCCCATGGCGTAGATGGCCACTTGCACCAATGTCTGGGGACAAAGTAGCAAAGGTCTAAGTAGGCTTCACCTCCTCACAGACCAGGCAATTACCCAGCATCCCCACTCCTGGGCCCCAGCCTGGCTACCCAGCTGTGCAGCACAGGACACTGCCCACTGTGTGATCTTGAACAAGGCCCCAACCCTTCCCTGAGCCTCATCCATCAAATGGGCATGACTGAAGACACTAAGCCAGGGGTGGCCCAAGAATTGTCCTGCCCCTTCCCTCAGCCCCAGAGGGCCCCCAGAGATCCAGACAGCCTGTGAGATCTCCCTCCTAACCCTTGGGTCCAGCAACGTTCCAAAGACATTGCCCACTGTGTCCACCACCTCTGCCCTTTGTTCACACTTGGACCACTGCTGCCAAGGGCCCCACCAGCTCCAGGAAGTAAGGCAGGACAGAAGCCCCACTCCCACCATCTGTACACAACTACAGTCTACCCTTGGCCTCGTCTGTCTGCCTGACAGAGCCTGCAGCCCTCCTGCTGCACCTACCTTGGCAGGAATCATGTAACCTCGAAGAACCAAGTCATTTGCAAGGTATCTCTGCAGGGTCACGGAGATGGGGTGCAGTCTGCCGGTGGAAGGCATTCAGAAGTTGATGCCCCAATGCCTGGACAAAGCCTCTGCACCCAGCACGGCACCTCAGTCCCAGCTGCAGCACCCTGGAAAGACCTTGGGGGGCAGGACCCTTCTCCCCATTCCCAGCTGTCCCCTCCAGACTTCTCACTTCCTACTACCAATCTCCTCTTCCAGCCCATTCTTGTAACCCTGAGTCCAGGCACCACCCTGGCCCTGCCCAGGGATTTGAGGTGGGAGGGGCAGGCATAGTGAGGGTGGGCTTGCCTCAGTGTCTCCTTGATGCTAGCTTTGAGGAGCGGGACCAACTGCAGCATCGTGTTTATGTCTCCCTGGGCCTGGCGCCGGGCAGCCAGGACCTCCTCCCGTAGCATCTCCTGCACTTTCAGGCTGCGTGCCATCTCGTACAAGTGCCACTGCAGCGTCATGGATGTCTGGCAGGGAGTGAGGAGGTGCAGAAAACCAAGAGGGCTGGTCACTCCTGGGGCACACAGACCCATGCTAAATTTTCATTGCCAAACATCTCTCCCCACTCTCATCCCAATATCCAGAAACCACCATCCAAAAAAAAAAAGCAAAACAATTCAAAAGGCAAATATCCAAGAAGGCTTTCTCATGGCCCTGGCAGGAATGTTTGGGGCAGCTCTTGTCTCTGCCCTCCTCCCTCATGTCAGCAGAGCCCACCCATCTCCCCAGCCAGTAGAAGGCCATCCACACAGCTAATGCCTTCTTCCAAAGGACTCCAGTAGCCCTAAGAGGCCCAATCCTACTTCTGTAATGGTTGTACTCCTGAATGACTGCCATTCTTCTTGAAGTGCCTGTTAAATGGCCATCCCTCTCCCCAGTAGAACTTCCCCCTAGACTTAGCATCTGCCTGTAGCAGCATAGGACAAAGTGAGGCTCAGAAATGCTGAAATCGGAACAACCAGACCTGTTTTCTGTCAGTGTTGCAATTATCATGTGGTACATACTGATATTAACCAGGTAGTCTCAGTATTAGCCTGAGATAGTGACCATGAGCTTTCACTGAAGGTATGAGGGATCCTCATCGAGCCCCGGAGACCGGATTCCGTGGTGGTAGGACCCTGGGCTGGAGCAGCCCTCCCTCCTGGGTTAGGACACAGGTTGTTGGAACATTGTCTTACCAAGGATCATATTTTGGTCCAAGAGATTTGAACATGCTCCTTCTTCCTCCCAGCAGACCCAATTGTGAAAAAATGCCATCCAGTCACTTCCCAGCTTGAAATCCTTGCCTGGCTCCCTGGAGTCCCCAGATCAAGTCCAGAGGCCCTGGCCTGACCCATGGGTGCCCTCCGACACCAGCCTGTTGCTCCCAGCCCCGCCACCACCTCTCTCCATCATGCTCCTTATGCTCTAGTCACACTGAGCTACATGCAGATCCTGAAGCCCATAAATCTTCCTCGTGCTGTTCCCTTTTCCCTACAGTTCCCTTCCCCAACCTGGGAATCAAGTGTGTATTCCTTCTTCAAGGCTCAGATCAAATGTGTGTTACTTGTCTCACTACCTCTAAGGCCTGACACAGGGTGGGGACTCAGGAGATACTTGTTTAATAAGACAGTCAACTAAGTTGCTAACTGTGTGACCTTGACTAAGTTCCTTAACCTGTCTGCGCCCCAGTTTCCTCATCTAAAAACGGACGAGAACAGTAACATCCCTCATAGTGGTGTTTGTGAGTAGTGAATGCGTTAGCACACGTGAAAAGCTTAGGAACCTGCCTGCCATGCACAGCCTGCTTCGTAAATGTTTCCTAAGAATACTAGCTGCTCTGGTGCAGCTATTGGAGGTCTCTCCCGCGTGACTGACAATGAACTATGTTTAAAATATGCTCAAAAGTTCCATCTGCAGCCCATGGACCCAAACTCCCCTATGAAAGCGCAAGGTAAATGTGGTACCTAGGAAACCAAGTCCTTCACCGGAGGCTCTGACACAGGCCTCTCCCCTTCCTGAAATGCTACTCCTCCTCCCTCTCCTCCTGGCAACAGGAGGAAAGACAAGTTGGTTTCGGCTCTATGGAGCGCGCCCCCTGTCCTGCAAGGCCACGTTCGTCTCTCCCCTCCCCCCGCTTAGTGTCGTAGGTACCTGGCACATGCCTAGTCCCCGGCCCCGTAACACAGCGTGGTAGGCAGTCTGTGCTGCCTGCATGTCGCAGGCTGAACTGTGTCTTCCCCGCCCAGAGTCACATGTTGAAGTCCTAACCCCCTGTACCTCACGATGCGACTGTATCCAGAGACAGCGCCTTTAAAAAGATACGGTAAGATGAGGTCATGTGGGTGGGCCCTAATCAGCTGGGGCTGGTGTCCGTGTAAAAAGAGAAGGAAGGAGGAGGGAAGGAAGAACATGTGAAAACAGGAGGAAGACAGCCATCCACAAGGCAAGCAGAGGGGCCTCAGAAGAAGGCAACACTGCTGACACCTTGGTCCCGAACTGTGAGACAATGCGTTTCTCTGGTTTAAGCACCCCCGTCTGTGGTACTTGGTCATGGCAACCAAAAAATTAATACACTCTTCCTCTCTGAGCCACTGCAGAAGTTTGAGGTCTGCTGTGTTCATCTCTAAAATCTCAGTGCCTGAATCATAACTAACAATCAAGAGACACTAAAGAACTAACCCTCAACATCACATTAGCGTGAGGAAGTTTAAGGTATTGGAAAAAAAAAAGGGATGGCCCACAGGACAGAGTTTTGATGTTCAAAAACAGAAGTTTCTAGGGTGTTGTTCTGCCTGTGGAGGGGGCCTCAGGGAGCTACCACAGATGATGCCTTCAGGCATCCGAGGCTTGGGGGCGGTGGGGGTTGGGGGTGGGACTGAGGTGGAGAAAGGGGAGGATGGAAGACAACAAAAGGACTTGGAGGACAGAGCCCAGGGCAAATTCCACTGGCTCCCAGCTTTTCTGAGGACCTGCCTGCTTTCCTGACTCCGAGTGAGCTGTGTCACCCACCTGTGCCTAGGCACTGCCTCCTCACAGGCAAAGAAAAAATTGTGGATCAGCCTCCAGGCATGTTCCATGGGGGACTGACTTGACCTCACCCTCCTAGGAGATTAGTATTTAGGAAATGGAGTCAGAGAGGCAGACTCACCCCACATGGGCAGGGTTTCAAACAATGAGGCAGGCTGGTGGAAAGGGTCCGGGGGCACAGGAAGGGACAGGATGTGCTCCTAAAGCCACCTCAGCCACCTCACCACGTCCTCACCGTGTCCACGCCCCCTGCCAGCATCTCCGTAACGTTGCCCTTGACATCATCTGAGAGAAGATTGTCATTTCCCAAGAGACGGTAGAGGATGCCTGGATAATCGGTGAACTCTGTTTTTAATCTCAGGTCCCCATAGAATTTCTGGGTGTATTTTTCAGCTGTGAGGCAAGAAGAAAGAAAAAAGAGTGAGGCTCTCCACAGTAGGGCAGGAAGGAGCGTGATCACTGGTGAGAGGTGGTACAGGGGCTTGGGGATTCTGGAGCCCTGTGCTTTCCAGGCTGCTGTTTTTCTGAGCACCAGTCTGTTAAGCCCTTCATATCTGTTTTTTTGTTTAATTATTGACCAAAGCTCTTTGGGGGTCAGTGCTATCATCCCCATTTTACAGATAAGGAAACAAGCTCCTTGAGTGTGAAGATTTGCTCAAGATCACAAGATCAAGGTCGGGGCAGAGGCAGGATCTGACTCCAGGTCTGGCACATCCAGTCACCCTTCCCTACCCTACTTTACCAATCTCTCTCACCAGAGTCCTACTCTGTCACCAAGCACAGCCAAGTCTGAAACACTGATCCTTCACCCGTGTTGGGGATCGTGAGCTGTTTGGAAGAATATGATGAACGCCTTTGACCCTCTTCTAGAAAAATCTAATTATCCCCATAGCCAGCCTTCAGCCCACATTTCTAGGATTTTCAAGGCCTTCCCGATGCCCATCCTTGCCCACCAGAGGGTGAGTTTCCTGCATGGCAAGTCAGTGCCCACTGATAACTTGGGGAAAAGGCAGGCCGAGGCCTGAGGCTTCCAGCTGGCTTTTTCTCTCCCCTCTTTCTCCCCACTTCCCCAACCCCTAAACCTAGACCTAGGTTTCCCACCTCCAGGGGTAGACAGGGCTCTCCTGGCCCCCAGACTCGGCTGCCCAGGTTACAGCCCTCACCTTTATTGAAAATTACATCCCATGCAGCCACGTGGTCCTTCCAGGTCTTAGTCCTGAGCAGACGGAACAGGTCTGGGGGGAGGTTGAGCAGGGGGACGCTGGTGTGGAACATCTTGTAGACAGCATCAATGAACTTCTGGGCCTCAGGGTCCACTGTCTCCTCCAGCATCCCCAGGCGCTCCCCAAATAAGACATGGGTGATGGCTGCAGAGGAGGCAGGGAACCCCTTTTGACCATCTAAGAGCCTCAGCTCCCAGGAAACCATTCCACCCCCTCAACACACAGGAACCCCTGCAACCAGCCTAAGCATCCTTTAGTAAAGAAACTGAAGCCTGAGTCCCAAGGGGCTGAAATTGCAAGGCTGAAGAAAACTGCCTTTCTGGCAGCCTCCCAGTTCCTTCAGAGGGTCCTGTGGCAGACCCTGAAAAGGGATCACTTGAGTGGGAAGCAGAGCTGGGAGAAGGCCCAGGCTGGGATGTAACTGCTCTGCCTCCTTCCACCAGCACCCCCAGCAGCCTCTGGGCTTTCCTCCTGGATTTCTCATCTACAACTGACCACAGCAGCTGAATACTTTCTCAAACAGATCAGATGGACAACTAGGGGACATCACTCCCTGGTAACTGGCCATCCAGAGCCCACCCTGGCCAGACATAAGAAGTTACAACAACCCCAAGGTTTTCCCATCTCCTGGGTTAGGGATTTGAATGCTGATTTCAGGCCAACCTGGGCACCCCAAATCTCCTGCAGTGATCACATGATCCCCATCAAGCCACAGGGCCTTGGCATGTGCTGTTCCCTTTACCTATACTGCCCAACTTCCTTATCCCATCTGTATAACTCCTACACATCCTCCCATACCCAGTTCAGATTAACCACCCAACACTCCCCTCCCCTCCCAGCCCTCTAAGGTCTCTGTCCCAGGAGAAGGTGATTTGGAGAATGAAGGGATGAGCCAAGCTCTGGCTTTTGGAGGAAAGTGGCAATAGGGACCTACATTTTGGTGATCCTTCCCCCCATAGTGTGAATCAGATGAGAGCTTGCAGCTCTCACAGGTAGCCAATGGAGGAGAATGTGTTCAGCAGCTCATCCCAAACGCCGGTCCCAACACTTCTTCATGGTCTATGCTGGGTCTCAAGTTGGGACACTGGGTTCTCCTACCCCCAGGACTGTGGCCAGGTAGGTACAAGTCCCTTACACTCAAAGGCAAAGCGAAACAGGTCTTCCTTGATGTCCCCTGAGAACTCTCCAGAGCCCTGCTGCTTGATGCGCCTGTGCAGGACGCTGACGAAGTCCTGAGACACTGTGTCCATCAGGGGAATGAAGTTCTTTATGGCCTCTGGAGACATCACCTCCGCATTCAGGACCAGTCGGTCTTTCTTCCAGGCTTCTGACTTCCTGAGAAAACACGGGCCCTCAGGCCCTCATGGTCACAAACCTCAGGCCTGGCAAACACAGAGGGGGCTGGCTTGGCTCTCCCAGGAGGCTGGACCATAGCTCTCACGTCCAGCACTCACGTCCACATCCACCCCTGCCCTCACCTCCTCCCACCTTCTGTGTGGCCTGGCAAGGAGCGGAGGGGACAGGAAGAAAGGTTGAAGGAGGACAAAACCCCTGCCCTTCTCTACTCCCTCTGCTGCCACCGCTGTGAGCCAGGAATTCATATTCTTAGAGCCTTCAAGTAACTTTCAAGCCCTCTAGTCTTTGCCTCTGCTACAGGCCTGCCCTCTCCACCACTTCCCCTTCCTCCTGGACCATCTCCCCTCCTGCCATTCAGGCGTCCCTCTACGTCCCTTTTTCTGACCCCTGCACAGACACAATGACCAACCTTTCCTCTTCTGCACCCCCAGCACGCCCCATTACTCACACTGGTGGGGAATCTCAGATGCTCAGAGCTGGGTTAATGCCCGTTATTCTCAACTTGTGGCCCAGTCTTGAAAAGAGCTCGGTGCAACTCCCTCTTTGTCCTTTTGGGGCTTTGTGTGTTTACAGGAATGTTATTACAAACTCACTGCCCAACATGGAAACCAGGAACTTGACGGTAACTGACAGGTGCCCATCTAGTCCTCCCACATCCTGCCTCCCCAGCTAAGGGGACCGCCAACCTGACTCCCTTGTTTGCTTTTGTATTTAGTTTTATTTGATTTTTTATAAAAAATATTTAATTTTTTTTATTATTGTATTATTTAACTATTTTATTTTGGTGTGGGGGGTGGCAATTAGGTTTATTTATTTTTAGAGGAGGTACTGGGGATTGAACCCAGGACCTCGTGCAGGCTAAGCATGCGCTCTACCACTTGAGCTATACCCTCCCCCCTAGTTTCATCTGATTGACATATATTTCTAAAACATACTTTTTAAAAAATGTCTACTTGTTTTCAACTTATAAAAGCTGTCATGATTTGCTTTTTTCACTCCAGTTTATATTTCTAAGTGTCATCTGTATTGCTGTGGGTCACAGAGTCTGTCCTTTCGGACTGGGTTACACCACTGTGCACTCATTCACGCGCCTGTGAGGCACTTGGCTGGTTTCCTGGGTTTTGGTGTTAAGAACAACCACGTTGCAGACATTCTAGTCCATGTCCCCCTCAGGGGGTGGGGATATCCTTTGGAGTATGTCCCTGAGAGCAGAACGGCTGCGTTGTAAGCATGTGAATATCCAACCACAGGAAGTAATGTCCAACCATTTCCCAAAGTGGTGGCATCCATTTTCAGCCCCACTAAGCAAGCTATGAACATTTTAGTTTCCCCATAGTAACACTTGCTATGGTCACAGTTTTAAATTTTTGATGAGCAACTTGGTGTAAAATGGCATTTATTACATTTAAATACACTACTTCGTTCATCTTTCTCACCGTATATTTAGACAATCAGGGACTCACAGTGGCAGAGCCCTGCCATACTGTTACCTCAAGCCCAGCATAAGAACTGGCACGTAGTAGGTGCTCAATAAAATGGGACTTAATGAATGAACCAATAAATGAAAACTTAAGGTCTTTAATAACTCATTAAGATCTTTGACCTGACCATCTCCCTGAAGGTTGGCAGGGCTGTTCACCCTCACCATCATCTGTTTTATGGCATCAGGAAGATGACCATGACTTGTCTAGAGGCCCCAGCTAGAAGGTGCAGGGTAAGTGAGGCCCCAGCCCCTCATCCCCAGCCTCTGCCCCCACCACAGTTGCCCATCATCTCCCTCCAGCCCCTGGGAGGTGGCCCAGGACTCACTTAAACAGGACCCCAATGGGTTTCTGGTAATGCTGGTGATAGGCGACCCAGGGCGGTATGTCGTAGCGTTCTGGGTTGGGACCCTCAAACTTAAAGAGAAGGGCCACGTCCTCAGGGTCAATGATGTAAACTGACTCCACATTGCCGAGCTTCTCCCTGGAGGAGAGGAAGAGAGGCGCTATGATGTAAGGATTTGAGGGGAGTCATGCAGACCCTGGGCAATCAGGACACAGGGCACGGCTTGTCTGTAACCCCCTTGTGGCTGACAGCACAGAGCAGACAGGCCTCCTCGTCATGTGACCTGAGGCAAGGCTCTCACCCCTCTGAGTCTCAGTTTCCTTTTTTATAAAATGGACACGAACACTGGGCCTGTCTCACAGGATTGCCATGGATAAGATGATATGCGGTCTATGGGTGTGACTCCTGTGAGACATTCTATACGTGACACCTGTGTGCTCCTCATCACAGTGGCTCCTGCGAACCCCAGCATATCCCTGGGACCAGGCCCACCCCCACGCAGGGCCTTCCATGGACCATCAGGTCCTCCATGCTCACTCTTCCTGCGTGTCCACACTCTCAGCACCCTCCACCCTCTCACCCATGCAGAGCTCAGAAACACGACACCTTCAGGTCACCTTGAAGTGATCCTCTACTGGCTTAGCTCCATGACTCCATGCAGCCCGCTAGGCAGGCCACACACCAGGCCAGCCAATCCCTTCTAGGCTCTAGGATTGGAATTCTGGGCATGGCCACCCTGCCTCCAAGAATCAGATGCTGGACAAAGTAACGTGTCCCTATTAAAACATCAGGCCCCAGGTATAAATATACCACATAAAGCACTTTGCAGATAGTATTAAAATACAACAGTTGGGAAAAAACAGAAAATTCCAGTTCTCACTTGCATTTGCCTTTTGCATAAGAAAGATAATTCAAGATACACTTTAGGACAAAACATCATATGAACATACAGGTACAAGCCAAATTCTCTCCCTCCCCCTCTCTCTCTTCTCTCTCTCTCTCTCTGTCTCTCCTCCCTCTGATGGAGAGGAGAGAGGTAGGAGGGGGCAGGGAAGGACCCGAGTGAGGATGGCACTGCTTTAAATGCTGAACATAAAGCTTGAGCCTAACTCCCTAAGCCTCCCAGAAAATCCCCTCCGTGTTTTTCCAGCTGCCGCACATCCTCACACCACTGGCTCCATTAGAAAAAAAGAATAAGAAAAAAAGCTCTGCAAAGTCCTTGAATGACTATTGTTATTATCAATTCCACCTCTGGGAATTTAGCCCAAGGCAGCAACCTGACAGCAGACAAAGATGCCTGATGGATGAGGATGTCTAGTAGCAGAAACACTTAGAGTGGGCTAGCTGTCCACTTAAAAGAACTAGCTAAAAAAATATGGCCTAGCCATACAATGGGCTACTCTGCTGCCTTTTAAAGTTATGCTAAATAGAGAAAAGAGAAATGAGGTCTTTGATATGTTGAGGGACAGCACCACACAGCGTCTAAATATCTTCACATTCTGAATGGTGGAGAAATATTATCAAAATTGAGGTTGTATCTGATTTTGATTTTTCTAAATTGTTCTATAAAGAACAGCCTTGCATTAAGAAAAAATAAAACCATGAAGCTTGTATTTTAAATTTCTTGTGTTTATTTAGGAGTTTATCATCATTTCAAAGCTATTGTTAGAACAGTGACATGCTGAGCTAGAAATTAGACAGCTGGGGTTCCAGCCCTGGCTTTGCCCTGATGAGCTGTGTGACCTTGGCAAGACCCTTCTCCACTCTGGGCCCCACTTTCCCCACCTGTAAAATGGGGATGATAACACCAACTTTAAGGACACGTTGCAAGGCTCAGATGAAAGTGACTCAGAAAACAGGAAGAGGCTTTATGAAATAAGGAGTCCCTACCAAGGGATGGGAGCCGGGAAGGAGGTGGGGGGAGGAAGCCGGGAGTGAGAGAGAGTGCCGTGAAGTCAGGCTGGGGACGGAGGCAGTGACAGGCCTAGCAGAGAGAGAGAGACAAGAAAGAGACACTCAGGAGTAACCTTCTCCCAGGTCTGACGCTCAGTCGGTGGGGGGGCTCCCTGCCTCCAGCCAGCTATAAAAAAGGCACTGACGGCTTCAGAAGGGGTCGTGGGAGAGGGAAGAAGCGGCCCTGACAAGGGAGCAGCTGGTGTCCTACACAGACAAGCCTGTGCCCCTTCAGCCCACCTATCCAGCCAGCTAACGTGTCATACGATACCCTTTCCCTATCTTGACCCTTTCACTTCAAGTAAAAGTAAAGTAAAATGTACTGTCTCTTCTGGAGCCCCATCCCTGCCCCATCCCATCCCCCGGTTCCCATCCCCCTCATCTGTTCGCTCAGAAAAGCTCCCAGGTGTAACTTGAAGCCAACCCCCCTTAGAAACAGCTAAACCAGAACAAGTGAGGCTTCCCACCCATGACAGCCCCCAGACCCCACCTCTATTCCAGGGCGAGAAGGTGGGATGCTCAGAGGGCAAAAGACCAAAAGCCCTTCCTCCTGGCAGGAAGCCAGGCAGATGCTTGTCAAAGAGGGGCTCTAGCCACTCCTAGAGGAAGGGACAAAATCAGCTGCTCCAGAGCTGCACAGGATTGAGGGGTGGGGCCAGCACCCCAGCAGGACAGGGATCTAGCTCGGTGACCAGAGCAAAAATCCTAACCTCTCTGAACTTGGGTCTCCTCTGACAATAGGGATGATAAACTTACCTTCCAAGGTGGACAATGGATTTAGGGAGGACGTTGTCAAGGTTTGTTGACTTGCTCACTTGCAGGGGATACTAAGAGCACCCCCACCTCCCTAAACTTTCAAAGGGTGCAGGACCGAGGCAGCGGGTGTCGAGCCCTCAGGGCCAGGAACTGAACCCACTGTCTGGGAAGTCTTATTCCTTTTCCTGTCACCCCCAGGCAGGAAGAAATAAAACCAGAGCCTGGAAGGGGAGAGCAGACCATCTGGGGAGCAGGGAGCACAGCAGAGCTGCCCAGGCCCCCTCCCTCCCTATCCTGCCAGCCCCACCCTCTGTCAGGCTTACCTGTAAATGGGGCCATACTTCTGGAAGTTCTGGGCTTGGTGAAAGTGTATTTTCTGTGGGCCGTTCTCCCTCCAGAAACGGTACAGGTTAAGCCAGCCATTGTCACCAGGGGAGGGGATCTCATTGAAGGGGAGAGGGGTTTTAGTGGAGATGCCAGCTCCCTCTTCATTGGGCACCCTGAGATGCCCCAGGCACTCCCGCGGGGTGCTCAGGAGGGGCTGGTAGCCTTTGACCAGAACTGAGCGGAGGGGAAGCCCCCTGGCCAGCATGCTGCTCTCACAGCTGCCACTGTCCCTGCTCGACAGGGCTCGACAGGGTGACTCTGGCCCTGGCCCCTGGGCCCAGCTTATAAATGCCAGCTCAAGGCTAAGCGAGCAGCTGATGAAGCCTCCCTCCTCCTGCTGCTGGTTCCAGCCCGCGCGGCCCCTCCCCGATTCAGGGGACTGTAAAGAAAAGAATGTTGCCTACCACACCAGTTCTACAAAGGTCAGCTCATCGGCCACAGCTGTTGCCCACCTGAGGGGAACCCTCAGGACTTCAGGATGGAGAAAAACAGGAAGCATCTAGATATACTGACCCCTAGATAGTTCAGATGTACATCTAAGGAAAAATTTCAAAGACCCCAGGTTCCTGCATCTTTCCACACATAGAAAAACACTAAAATCATTAATTTGAGATATCTGTTGTTTGTGATTAGCAGGAATCTTTTTATGTTTAAAAACATGTTTTTCCCAGCCAAAAATTCTTGTAAATCCTGACTTTTCCCTGACCTCTCTGAAGCAGATCCTCAGAGCTACCTGAGAGGCTCTCCTAGGCCATAGTCCTGAAACTTTCCATTCCAAAATGTCTTTTTGGCATGCTGATAATTTCAAGCTGAAAACACCAAGGCCAGGAGACTCTGGAAGAAACTAACCTCCCTGCCTGTCTCAAGAACTGAGGTAGAGGGCCTGTTTCAGGAATGGACCTGTCACCACAGATACCTGCAAGGAATACGGGCTAAGTGTGGTCAGGAAGACTCTCGGTGATCAGAGAACTCTCCGTATTCCATTGTCTCTGCACGGCCCAGCAAACATTTACCTACCACATATTACTTTTCCATCTCCAGGTCAATTGTCTTTCCCCCCTTTGAAGTCCTAAACCCCCACCTCCGACATCCTCTTTTGTCTTCAGTTGAAGATGGTATTCAAGGTGAAGTTTTTGGTCATTTTGGCAAGTTACTCGGTTTTTCTGGTCTCTGCCATGTACGTATGTTATTAAACTTTGTTTGGTTTTCTTCTGTTATTCTGTCTCGCGTTAATGTCATTCTTACACCAGCCAGAAGAAGCTAGACGGGTAGAGGAAAATTCCTTCCTCCCAACAATCCTCGTCAAGTCCCCAAATAAACCTGAGACCCGCTGCTCTCACGTTGTGTATTTTTTTCAGTTGATAGCACCAAGGCTTCGTCTGGAATTCCTGCAGTCGGAGAGGCTCCCCAAAGCCCAAGGAGACGCCTGTCATTCCCCAGCACCAGCCCCAGTGGGCCCTGGAAATGGTACAGAAATATTATAGATTTGTGCCTGTCTTCTGCCGTGGCCTCCTGCTGACCCTTGCTGTGGGACCCACTGAAACTGAGTTCCCCTAAAACTGAGTTCCCTTACCGAGTTTATGATTAATCTCTCTATTCAAAACTTCATTCCCTTTCTCCTCCCCTCTGATCTCAATCTTGTGCTAAATGTGCTAATCAGAGTCAGATGGCTTAAATTCTTGTTGTTGATAACATCATTAATGTACCAAAATTGCTGTTGTAGATATCATCATTAATGTGCAAGCTCAGGTTGCTTCCCCACGTCAAGATAAGCTAACAGACCCCCAAGCCATAGACCACTTGGCCATAGAATTGTAAACCTGAGACATCCTGACTCCCAAAACTATTATTAAGAAGTGTCACAGAAGTGTTGCAAGGCCAGGATTCATTCCAGCCTTTTTGTTCTTACGCTTTATAAAGACAAAACCATAACTCAAAGACCAGGTGGGAGTGGATCTGAGGCTTGTCTCCCACTCCCTTGCTTGGCGTCTTGTCATAAATACTGTGCTTTCCTTCACCACAACCCAGCATAACAGACTGGCTTTGTCCCACATCAGCAAGCAGAACCAAATTTGGATCCATAACACCAGCTGCTGGCAGACATCCATGAGGATGTGCTGATAGCCTGGGGTCGGGGGTCTGAGGGGCCCAAAAGGAAGTCAGAGCCACCTTGCAGCTTTGGGGCAATATACATCTTAGTTGTGGCCCTGTTATTTATATATATATGACTATAAACTGTTCTTGTATCGTTTCATAATTTTTAAATTTTTCTACTTTTTCTGCACACAGGAAAACCGTATTTTCTGAAAATGTTGTAATCGATAGGTATTGCTACTATTATTTTTAAAGATACTATTATCTATTTTAAAAACTGAATTACAGTCATATTTACTCACTGCAGAACACTAAGGAAAAGGGCAAACAAGAAAAATTAAAATCTCTTGAGTCTTTCCTGTTGAGTGAAAGAAGCCAGACACAAAAGAGTATATACCATTGGATTCCACTTTGACAAGTTTTAAGAATGGGCAAAATGAATTTATGGTGTCAGAAGTGGTTCTTTTGAGGGATAATAACTGGGAGAGGGCATGAGAGAACTTTCTGGGGTGGTGGAAATATTCTCTGTCTTAATCTGTGTGTTTATGTATGTAAAAATTCACCTGAGCCACAAACCTGTGATATTTGCATTTTATGGAATATGCCACAATTAAAATGTAAAGAGAAAAATTTCTCTTTTTCTAACAGATTCCTTTTCCTATAAAAATAAAAACAATGGACTTTTACAAAGTGGACACTGCCTCGCTAAGCAGGAGTTAAACCCAAATCAAGCTTTGGTGCAGCTCCCCGATCCGTAGATACAGTAGATAGAAGGATGCCCTTGGCTTGAAAGTGATCAAACAGTCACTGTGGGCAGAGCACAGAGAACAGGGCAGGGTACTGGAAGCCCTGGCCCCGAGCAGCTCTGTGTGGCACTGCCATTTGGCAGGGAAGGGGTGGTGATTTGCTCAGCAGGTCCCAGTGAGGATGACAGCATTGCCACACCTGAACGTCTATCCTGCTGGCCCAGAAAGCAGCCATCAGACTCACAGTTTATGGGGTGACAAATTAAAAACTGGCTTTTATCGAAAATGGTTGGGCATCCAGGGCTGGGCTGTCCAGGCACAAATGCCTACACATTGCTTTCTTTTGGGAGATTCTCCTCCACACACCCTCTGGAAACAGAAGCCAGAAGCTCACTTTCTCAGAATCCCTTGTACCTGGTACACAGGCTGGTGATGCCTTGGGCTCCACCAATCAGATGCCCTTCTTGTGAAATTTTGGTTGAGAATGCAGTGACATGCAGAGGCAGGCAACACGTGGACGTAGCTGGCACGTAGGGTGGCAGAGACCTCTGGCCTAGGCCAGCTGCAGCATGTGAGCACTGTAGGGGTCAGTGGGTGGCCACCAAGGCAGCCATGGGATGGGATTCAGCTGATGTTCCTGGCATCCAAGCCTGATTATCTACCCTCTTGGAGATTTTAAGAACTACACAGTATCCTTTGACAAATTCATTTCCTGAGAAATATTAGCTAGAGTGAATTCGTTCTTAACAACTAAGAACTCTAAATGAATCCACAGTAAACAATTAATTATATTGCTAAAAGTCCGTCACACTCCTACATGTTAAACATTGTTTGCACCTAAATTAATACAGCTACGTTGGATCGTTTAGTACCATCCTACTTTTAATGTATGCCCTATAGACTCATTAAGGGGACAGTCTGAGAACCAAAGAGAGAAAGTCTCATAACAAAGTGGTGTTTGAAGGAAACAGAGGGCCACAGGTTTGTTATGGGGACTGCCATCGTAATACCTGTGATTCCATCAACCTGAGATAAACATAAACCCCATGTCCACCGGGGTGGGGGGGATGCACAACGTGAGAGCTGAGTGTCAGTTTTATTTGGGGACTTACTGAGGACTATAGCCCAGGAGACAGCCTCTGAGAAAGCTCTAAAGAACTGCTCCAAAGAGGTGGGGTGGGGGTGGTCAGTATATACGCGATTTTGGAGAAGGGGTACATGCAAACACACATCTTGGTAGAAGGTTACAGTTAGTCATGAAGAACAGATCCCTCAGTTAATGATTTTAGTCCTTTTCTAAGTATGAGAAGCTGCAAGGATCTGTGTTCATACACTTTTCTCCTGAAAATATCTAACTTCTGAGGGCCTGTTTTTACGATTTCCCCAGAGCATGGTGTGACTCATTCTTGATCTTTGCCATGAATTCCTTTCAGGGTGTACTGTAGATAGAACTGGATAGTGGGCAACATTCTTTGTTTTCCACCTGCTAGAAACATTTTGATGTATTTCCTTCTAGTCCTTGTTTCCTGGACCGCATGTCTCTCCCATTCTCAGTACCTTCCTTAGAAAGTGCATGAAAGGGAAAATGTTGAGCTCTTGCTCATCTGACAACGTCTTAATTCTACTCTCACCCTTGACTGAGACTAGCTGGGCATAGAATTCTGGGGCTGCTGTTGAGAAGTCCAAATCCATTCTGATCCCTGAACCCTTCCGTTTGTCCCTTTTCTCCACTCTGATTGCTCACAGGATCTTCTCTTTATTTTGGCTGCTTTGATTAACACAATGTGTCTTGTCACATTAGTTCTTGGGCTGGATACCTGAGAAACCCTTTAAATCTGGAAACTCATCTCCTCAAATTCCTGGACATTTTCTTCTATATTTTATTTCATAATTTCTCCCTTTTATTTCCTCTTTTCTCTGTTTCTGGAACTCCTACTAGTTATATGTAAGCCTCCTGGATTTATATATATTTTTTTCTTTTCACTCCCATATCACATTTCCTTGTCTTTTCATTCCACCTACTTCAGATTTGAACCCCTCTTTTGCAATTTTCATTTCCACCATCCATCTTTCAGTTTTCCAGGGCCTCTTCCTGTATCTGGATGTGGACATGATATGGCCCTGACAGCTTCCCAGATCTCTGAAGGGCTGTTTTTAGAGTTTCTTGATTTTGTTTTCAGTTTTCCTTGGTTCTCTGTATTATATCTGTTTCCTCTGAGTTCCTTTTTCTATTTGTTTTGGTCCCTACCTTTCATGTTAGAAGTTTCCTCAAATGTCCACTGATTGTTGCCAGTTCCTGAGGAGTCCTGCCTAGACTCTAAATTTAATAGTCAGGACCCAAAAGACTGACCAGTTTGGAGCAGGTGATCCGGGCTTGCCCTGCTGTGGCTTTAGGGCAAGGTCATCAGGGAGGACACCGACAGGCCCCAGTGTCAGCAGCTATGCGACTTCGCACTCAGGCTGATCATTTCCCTAAGGAAGAGTCGTGTCCATGTTCAGCATGAGGCCTCTCACTTGCCGCACTGTGGCTGCTGTCCCCAAGCCCAGAGCCTTCACAGTTCAATGAATCCAGGGAGTAAACCTCAACACGCTCTTGGCGTTCTGTGCATACAGCTGTGATCATCATGCTCATACGGTTCTGTATGTGCTGCGTTGTCACCAAAACTGTCATAAGCATGTCTCATTTATTATTAAATGCACCCGAGCTATCTCTTGGAAAAGCTGCATCATATTCGTGAATGAGGTTATCTGTACCTAATTCTTTTAAGCACAAAACCCTGAGGTTCAGAGGTCGGCTGAACTGGGTGACTAGGTAGGGCCAGATTGTGTCAGGTAACAACCAAGGGGAGGGGACAGGTGTATTTCTTTATTCCCACACCCACAGTATTCGACAGCTCTGTAAGAGACACTGGGCCAGGTGATGGCTTAGAGGAGGGAAGGATGGGTCCAAGGGCTGTGCAGGCCCTGACCTCAGGGAGGGCACAGTTAGGAGAGGCAGCGAGAAAGCCATGAGGTGGGGAAGACAAGAACTCCGGCCTCCAAGGACAGGTATGAGTGGGATTTGCAGGCTGATGTTTGGTGGCTCATGGACCCCCAAATGAGAATCAGGAAAAGAGACAGGAGAAGCACACAGAGAATGAAGGAGAGAGCCAGGAGAGAGCCACGGGTCCAAGTTTCCAGAGGAGAGTGGAATGTCTGTCAGACCCTACTGAGGGAGGGGCCGTGGGTCTGGGCTGGTCGGTGTCGGCATTTTTCGTTCTGTGAGTTTTTGTGCCATTTGTGCCCTGACACTGAGCTGTTTTGCAGTGGGGGCTAGATCAGGGCGGAGTTTGCCTGAATGAAGAATGACCTTCTACTGCTTGCTGGTTTAATGCCAATTTCCTCCACTCCAAAGCAACGATTGAGGGATCAATTCCAGAAAACAAACGAGAAGGGAGTGGGAGAGGATGAAACAGGGAGGAGTTAGATCACAGCTCGGAATCAAGCTGACCAGGTCAGCTACGTCTCTGCCTCTCACCAGCTGGGGCCCCGAGACGCTGAGAGTGAGTGCCCATCTCTGTCAAATGAGTTACCCAACAGGGTCATCGGAAGTCGGTGAACACTGTCCTCAGAACCCTCTGCAGAGGCCTTGTACTCCAAGAATCATGGGTGTGGACCTTGGAGGAGTGAGGTGATGGGGGAAGGAAACTGGACAGTTCCTGGATGGGGCAGACAGGTCCAATCACGGTGCCTTTCTCTTTTCTTCTTTGGGGTAAAATAAGGGAAACCTGCGTACATAGAGAGGAGCAGAGAGAAAAGGAGAGGCCAGGAGGAGGCAGGGCCTGAAGCCCAGGCAGAGGGGGATTGAGGGAGTTGGGGCAAGGCCAGTGGGGTCAAGAAGATCGGCTCCAGGGAAAGTTTTTCTGAGTCACATCATGCCCGGCAGTGACGAGAAGGTCTCGGCATGAGGGAGGAGAGAAATGAATTACAAGAAAGGAAGTGACTCCCCGGGGATTGTATCTGCACCCGGGCCCTGCCCGCACCACACTGCACCCCACAAGAGGGAAGAACTCGGCCCCCAGTGAGCAGAACACAGCCTTGTTCAGCTGCCTGACGCTCACCCCACAGGCCTCTGGTATCCCTGTCTCAACCTGGCCTCCTGGCCTGCGTCTCCAGAATCCTCCACGGCCCTCTTCAACACGCTGCCAGTGGGGGCCAACCAGACCAGCCTCAGCACAAGCAGAGAGCTGTGCTCCCAGGCTGCCTGCCCCTCAGGCATCTGGATTCACGAAAAATCAAGAAGAGCCTGGTTTTCCGCTTCCACACCCGGACAAGCCCCGAACTTCCCCAGTCTGTATCGCTGGAATGTAGTGAATGTTTACTACGTGCAGGGCACACTACACGTGTTATTCCACTTAATCTTCACACCCACCCTTACGAGGTAGGTTAGCACTGTCCTTGCTTTACAGATAAGGAAACTGAGGTGTAGACAGGATGGGTATTTGCCCAAAGACACAGCACTAACCAGCTACAGAGCCGATTCAGCCCTGGCAGTCCCTCTCCCTGGCCTGGGCTCTCAGCCCCTGTTGTGGTGCAGTTGAGAAGTGGCCCTGAGGACACTAAAAGAGGGCAACGTGACGAAACCCTGCAAACTGTGGAACGGTGATCGCGTTACCCTAGCTGAACTAGGTCTCACAGGCTGAGAGACCCAGAAGGGCACTTAGGCGTCATTTCTTTGGTCTTAGACATTGTACAGATGGGAAGACTGACGTCCAAAGAGGGGAAGAGACCTACCCTGGGTCACTTGAGCAAATCAAGACCAGAGATAGGCCTGAAGCCAGGCCTCGAGATCCTCAAAGAGCCACAGGGGCCCAAGACAAGTGCGGTCATTTGGAGAGGCATGGCTGGCACCTCCCCGCAGCCTGCCCCGTGTGAGGCCAGCTGGGCAGTCACTGCAGACTTCCGCAGAGTAGGTGCCTGGCTGATGACGGGGTCGGGTGCGGGTGGCCAGAGCAAGAAGAAGAGGTGATGAGAAGGCCTTAATCCCTCAGGCTTTGGAAGAATTTGAAAAAGCAAAGGAATTTCACCTTGAACCCCATTCTTTGTCATCCCTCCTCAGCTGGCCCTGATCTGGGGTCGTGACTCAGCATAGCTTAATCAGAAGGAGTCCCAGGGCCCTTGAGCTGAGGTCTGTGGACTGGACTCACTCCAAGATCTTGGCAAATAAGGTCACCACCTGAATCTAAGTTGTCGCCTCCTGTCCACACATAGGCTGTTGCTTTCTTCCGTAATCTGCCTCCACAAACCCTCTCCACCATACCAGACCCTCAGACCCATCCCGGCCCCTCTAATGTCCCCTTCCTTTCCCCACCACCTCCCCAGACAACAAGGATCAATCATAATAGGGTTTCAACAAAACTACAGCCCAGCTGATAAAAGCGTGTATGTCAAGAAGCATTCACACGCCATGCAGCACGGTTCATGACTACAATCTACACCACACCTTACATTTTACGTCGGATGATATGATTTTTCTCTTTTTTTTTTTTTTTCCAAAATTTTACCTGCTGGCAAATAAAGGCTATATTTAAAACACACATATAACAGACAGAAAATAGAACTGCAGTTGCTTTGGGCTGAGGAGATGATAGCTAAAGGGGATGGAGTTTCTTCTGGGGGTGATGAACATAAAAATGTTCTAAACTTGATTATGGTGTTGGCTGTACAACTCTTTAAATACACTAAAAAACACTGAATTGTACACTTTAAGTGGGTGGGTTGTGTAGCATATGAATTACATCTCAACAAAGCTGTTACCATACACACAGGCTCACAAGCTGACATCCTCCTAACCATTCTGTTTTGTTTATCAGCCCACAGAACCCCCGGGACAGTGAAAGTTGTTCCTACACAGCCACTTGACCCAGGATTCCAACAGTGTAGAGCCACCTCCAACAAACTTGGAGCAGAAGTTTTTCAGGAAATTATATCTATTTTTTTAATTTTAATATTTATACATATTTTATATTCATATATATTATATTTTATATTTACATCTTTTTCTACTTGCATTTATTAAGAGTGGCTGTTGTTCTCCTGGGGGAGTGACAGCCGCCCCGTCCAGGCATGATTTTCTGACAAAGAGTCTGGAGGGAGCCTGCTTTGCCTCACCGATGGCCTTGAGCCTGGAATGACATCAGCCGGGAAAGGCCGGGCCTCACGGGCAGCATCGGGGCAGTGAGCTTTCACAAAGAAAAGTGGTCAACTTGTTTTTGTTCACAGACTCTCAGAACCAGGGTGAAATTCAGAAATTTCCAACTGAAAGCCAATCTCCTTGTTTTAAGTGGCCGCACAGCCCTCCCCGGAAGAGTCCTAGCTGGCACGGAGTGAAAGCCCCAGGTCCTCTCGTGGGCAGCGCCCCAGCTCAGCGCAGGCCTCCACCGCTCCCCTCAGCCCGTGCGTCTGGGGCACTGGCCCCCAGGGGCGGCCCAGGCTGCAGGCTGCGGGCCTCCGCCCACCCGCTGGCCAGTCACTGGTGGAAGAGCAGGCCTCTGTCTGGTCCGGGCCAATGAGACGAGAGATAGTGTCTGCTGGCGGCTTCTGGGAGGCAGGCGTCTTCGCTTTTCTGAAAGAGCTCCTAGAAGCCTGTCTTTCTCCCTGGACAAGGCTGAAGGTGTTAGTTATCTGCTGCTGCTTAAACCCCTCCAAACCTTAGTGGCTTGAAACAGCAAATGCTCACCTCACATTCCTGTGGGTCAGGAGCCAGGCAGCAACCTTGCTGGATGGCTTCTAGCTCAGGGTTTCTCCGGAGGGGCTGCTGCCACCTGAGGGCTGTCCAGGACCGAGGATCAGCTCTCAGGCTCCCTGGATGAAACTGGCGCTACCTCGAGACCTTTCAGTGGCTGTCGGCAGGGGGACTCAGTTCTCCTTGGCTATGGGTCAGAGGTCCCAACTTTTCACCTCATGGGCCTCTTCCAGGGCTGCCTGAGTGCCCCGGCCACTGGCTTTCCCCAGAGCCAGTGACCTGAGTGACAGCAGGCAGAAAACTGCCTTCTCTTTTTACGCCCTGATCTCTGAAGTCCCATGCTGTCATTTCAGCTTCTCTCATTTGTTCAAGGCAAGTCACTCAGTCTGGCCCCGCTGAAGGAGAAGGGAATTAGGCGCCACCTTTTAAAGGAAGTGTCAAGGAATTTGCAGACATTTTTGCTTGTTTGTTTTTAGAGTGAAGGTAGATTTATTTCAAGAGATACATACTCCATAGAGAGAGGGTGGGCCATCTCCGAAGGCAAGAGAGAGCGACAGAGGGGCCCAGGAGACCCACATTCCATAGACACGAGGCAGCCCACGCTACTCAGAAGGGAGAGCGGCTGTGGACAGTATTCCAGTCTGCACTGAGGAAGCCTGCAGTCCCAAAGATTCCGGGCAACTGTCTTTGCAGTAACAAAGGGGAGCCAGTTTTTAGAAAGACACAAAGAAACAAGGCCCTTGATGCCACTACAGAAATGCTAGATTAAGCCAGCTCTAAACCAGGCCTACTCTGAGACTTTCCAGTTACGTGAGCAGATGAAGCCTCCTTATACTTCCAGCTACTTTGGGCTGGGATTTCTGTGGCCTAGAACCAAATGTCTCCTGATCCCCTTGTAGGAATGAAGAAAACGGTGCAGAATCACATGGTCCAACCCCCCATGGCATATTACACAGACAATCCCACCCCCTGCCTGGAGGGATCCAGGGCACTGCCCACCCACTCCCTGGGCTGCCCTGCTCAGGGGGGCCAGTGAGGGGGGGCCAGTGAGCTATTACTGCAGTGACAATCGGCCTAGGAGCCCCCTCCATCAGATGAGGTGACTCAGTGAAGAAGAAACTCCAGGACAGTCACAATCCAGCATTGCCTCATTTTGTTTCCCAGACAAAATGCTCAAATACTAGATTTTTAACAAAACCAGTACTCTTTTTCTTTTTAATGGAGGTATTGAGGATTAAACCAGGACCTCGCACACGCTAAGCACATGCTCTACCACTGAGCTACACCCCCATCCCTAAGATCAAAACCACACCCGGAGACCTATTAGTTGAATCCCAGCAGTGAGACCAGGTCCGTGTACTCAGGCCTCGGTGGATCCTACACCCTCCAAATTCCAAAAGGTCATTCAAGATATGCCTCCTACTGCCTTCAGCTTCCAACTCAAACACCCACATGTAGTGGGCAAAGCATAAGCAATTTTAAGAACCTAACAAATGTGTGATCTAGTTTTATATCTACCCCTGACCAGCTGCAGGGCCCTTGGCAAATTTCCTCATCTGCTCATGGAAAAATTAGCACCCAGCTCACCGACTACTGCAGGAAGTAATGAAATCATACACACACACACACATATGTGTTTCCTCTCTATATGTTATACACGCGTATGTACATTGTGCACTTTTCCCTCCCTTTGACTCTGTTCCTGCTAGTGTCCGAACTGAAATTTTCACCCTCTCAAAAGTGACAGGAGGTTAGGGTCCAGCCTCACAGAGCCCTTCACGGTGGGAAAGTGGATTCCCGGAGGCGTGTAGCTGGACTCGTGAGCAGGCATGCCAGCGCGCTCCTTGACTCCCTCAGGAGGGCTGCCCGGTGCCGACAAAGCCCATGTCCGCTCTGCGCTACCTCCTTCACTCTGGAACTACCCTGTAGTTTTCAGAGCAGAGGCGGTACACGTTTAGATCCATCTAAAATGCTGCCTGTGACTAGGAAGATGATTATATGGACTGGGATCCGATTTGGATGGAAAAACAGAAAATCCAAACCACAGGCTTCCACAAATTAGGAGCAGGTTTTCTCTCACATAAAGAGCTGCGTCCAGCACAGCTCAGGACCTTGTCTGAGGACGGGCGACACAAGACTTAAGAAACAAAGAGGCAAAGTAAAGGGCAAAGATGGGACCAGGGGACTCAGGATCTCGTGGATCTAGAGCGCCGAAAGCCTGATCAACGTCATATTTATTAGGAGTATACGGCTCGGAAAAAAATGCGATCAAAGAGGTGGGGCTTTAGATATTCCATGCGATAAGCATTGAGTTCTGCTTGCTAGTTAACTGATTAATTTCAGGCCTATCCCTTCCAGGAACAATCACCCTCCTTGGGGTTTGCAAAATTTCTAAGTCTATCCTGTGATTGCCTCCAGGACATCTCAAGATAGCAAATATTTCCCCTGGGTTAAACTGCATGCTTTCATGCCAAAACAGAGTTCTGTTAATGGATGATCTGGCTTTCCAGGACCGTCCATTGTCTTACCCTAAGGAAATATCCAGTCCTCCTTCGTGCCCTTATGGTCAATCTCAGGATGGCCCGTCACAAATTCTCTTTAGCATAATACGTGCTATAGGTCATCTACTGCGTCAAACATTGAAACAAAGCAAGCATGTGCATTTTAAGCAAGTCAGTGTGAATGTAATATTTTAAGCTCACGGAAATTTACACGCAGCTTGTTTTCTAGTTGCTTGTTTCCCAGCAATAAACGGAGCCCAGGTTGGCCATTCTGGGGCCAGTGTGTCAATCCTATGGAAATGCCCAGGCTCCAACTTCCTGCTTGATACCTGCCAGGACCTGCTCGGTGGCCCCATGGCCATGTCATGATCCAAGATGCTGCCAGAGTTCTAACCATGCTGCTGGCCCGGAAACAGGGGGAAGAACTAAAGAAGACAAAAAGGGCCCTCCTCATTGAGCCAGCTCCGTTTAAGCAGTCTTCCTGAGAATCTGACCCTGTCTGACGTCTGGGTCTATTGCTCAATCACTGCAGAACTTGCAGGGGGCCAGGAATGTGCCTGGAAGCTCAGAAACCCCCAGGCTCTGGCACAGTGCCTGGCACAGAAGGGATGACCAGTACTTCCACTTCTGTGGTAGACACTGTGCGGTAATTCCCTGTCTCATGGTAACCACCTCTTCTCTGGGAAAGACCCCAAAAACACAGCAATGGGTCCTGAGTGACCCTCCCTTCTGGCCACAGATGACAGTTCTGTTTGAACTGTTAATTCACCCAGCCTGGGCCATTCGTGGTCCCTTCCAGAACCTTCTGACATTCATGTGAGGAAAGATCAGCAGTCTCTCTCTGGTGGCCAGACAGCAAGGAGTAAGGCCATGTTCTGTCCACCCAGAGGGAAGCCAGTGAAGAGAACAAAGCCAGAGCCAGGGAAACTCCGAGAAGAGTTCTAAGCACGCTGGTCATGGCCAAGACCTTGTCCCTGTTCCTGGAGACCCAGAGGCCCATATACCTCTGTCCTTCTGGTAAACCCCCAGTCTGCGCCACCCAGCTCGAACTGGGTTTCTGTCACTTGCCATCAAGAACTCTGGGACTACTCCAATTACCTTTTCCTTTGCAGTGGGGAAGAGCTTCTGCTGTGTTTATAACACTTTTAATTATAGAATAGCATTTGTCAGAATTCTTTCAGTAGCAAGTGGCAGAACTCCAGCTCAAGTTGGCTTAAACAAAAATAAATACATAAATAAATAAAAATTCGTTGACATAAATACGAAAAGTCAAGGTAGAAGCCAGTGGTCCAGTGCTGTTTCAGGGCTTGCATGCTCTCTCTGCACCTCTTTCCCTCTTAGTTCTTCTTTCACCCAATTTGGCTGTGCCCTCCTGCGATCACCTGCATATGGCAAGAAGGAAGTCGAGGCAGCTCCAGACTCCGTGGTCCCCAGAGCTCCCCCTCCTAGAGGTAGAGGGATCCTCTCTCCAACAACCACAGCTCCCACAGAGGAGGTCTGATTGACCAGCCGGGGTCACATGCGCCCTTAGTCAATTTTAGTGGGCAGGGCCACTATGCCAGGCCCGTTAGGCAGGCCTGTGTCACTGCTCAGCCCTGCAGCCAGGGACCAGCAGCTCCTGTGGTTGATGGGGCCTCGGGAACCATGCAGGATGGGGGGAAAGACTGCCTTCAGTGCAGGGAGGGGCCGGGCAGACCACAGACACAGTCATACTATTTTGCATTGTGAAACAAGCAAAGACTTCGGGGCCAGAGGGATGTAGATTCAAATCCCAGGTTAACCACTGAGTGGACATGTGGCCTTAGACAAGCTACTTCACCCTTAATTTTTTCATCTTTAAAATGGAGATAATCATTCCTGCTTCTCAGGGATTTTGCAAGGATTACGTAAGATAATAAAACATCCAGAAAATCTGCAGGTTCTCAAACTGGCTCACCTAACTTCATTGCATTTGATAGCACCCTGGCACCCTCTGTGGCTTACCTTCGGTGCGGACGCCATACATGGAAATTCTGTGCATCTTTTCGTGTTTTTTTTTCGCAAGCACAGCTCCAGACTGTGTCAAACTGTCACTAAGTCAAACTGCACCCTGCCCCTACCCTATCTCCTCCAGACTGAGTTTCTTCTAGGTTCTGATCCCACCCTAACAGTTTAAATAGTCTGGAGTGGGGGAAGGACCTCGGGCTGTTTGGATAGAAGCCAGCCCTGGAGATAGGCCTCAAGGCTGTGGCCTTTCTAATCTCAAGGAGCAGAATATGCCTCTTAAAATTTTACTATTATTATTAAATTAACACTAAAATCCTTTTGCCCTTGTCCCTTCCTTCCTTCTTTCCTTCTTTCTTTCTTTGGCCTTAGGAGGGATCATGTGGCCTTTGGAGGGTCAGCAGATCTTCCCAGGAAGGAAGGACATCTGTCCCCTCTGCTCAGATTGGTGATTACACAGCCAAGGTTTATAAAGACTGGGTGTCTGTGCCTTGGAGGAAAGGGGACCGTGCTTGGGAAACTGTTTCTTTTAATGGATCCTGGGCTATTCCTTCTGGCCAGAGTGAAATGAAGGAAAATATGGGACAGAGTTGGCATGACTTTGGGGGCAGAAGTAAAACAGGGTAGGGGAGTGGAGAAGATAGAACCTGGAAACCAGGGGCCCAGAGCCCTCAACAGAGGAGTGTTCCCAGTTTGCAGATCCCTGCAAAGGACACCTCTGAGGCCTGGCCCCCAGCGCCACCCATCATGGGGGCCTGAGCATCCACACAGACTTCCCCAGGGGAGAGCACAAGCCTAAGCCCCAGCCTTCACTCCTCTACCTGGCAAGTCCCTCCCTGCAGCCTTAAGACCCCTGTGAACCCAGAGGAGCCCCTGTTCCCCAGCTTAAGAGGTGGATAAGTAGCCCAGGGTATTCCCTGTCAAGTTTTGGGGGGAGGCACTACACTTCCCCCTCTCCATCCCTACCACTGTCCCCACCTTGTCCCCAGGCCTTCCTGTGCCTCACCCCCACCCCCACCCCAGCAGCCTCACTGCCTCCTGCCTCATCCTGAGACAAAGTGCAGTTTTAGGACCTCTGTAAGCCAAGGCATTTTTATTTTTGACAGCTTCACCCCCACATCAGTGCAAACATATTAAAATATTAAAAATCCTCTGTAAAATTTTTGAAAGGATATTTATAATTTTGCTCTTGAAACCATTTGGCTAGGAGTAACTGATTTAAATTACAACCGGAGAATTCTTATAAAATGAAAAAAACCTAGCCCACACATTCTTTCAAATGTAATGAAATTTTTATGAATACTAAATTTAACAATTAATGAGGTTGATATAATGTTACAGTTGGACATTTGATTAAGAATTTATTGATTTCAATTTTGCAGTGTTCTTACTTTAGGGCCAGTCATTTTTTTCCAGCTGTCAAATATTCAAATGGGACCCTGTGGAGGCCCTGGGCCATGAGTCCCTCTTGTGGGCAGCACATAGTAACAGGGTTCAAAGGTCTTCCCTAGCCCGTACCCAAAGCATACACCCCTTTACACATGTGTGTGCACACACACACTTACACACACACAAAGGACAAATATCACCTTGTTTAGATTGTGAAGGCAAAGTCTAGCTCCCAGTGAGGAAGACAGTGGGGCCAGTTAAGAGCGGGGATGGAAGCAATGTCATGTCATATCATATGTCACGTAAGAAAGGGCTTCCTTACCACAGCCAGTGGCTGGAGCTGCTAAGGGCACAGGGGCTGAGACAAGCCAGCCTCAGAGGTTTTCCTCCCTCCCAAAGAGGGGGGGTAGAGGGGGCAGGAGGGGAAGAGACAGCTTGGTTTTCACAGCCAGGCTCAGAGCAGTTGCCCAAAACTATTTGGGAACTGGAGCCTCTTCATTCTGGGCAGGTGACCTAGGGGCTAGTGGGCTGGGAGAGGTTAGTCCATGGCACACTGGCAGTGCCCTACGAGGAGGCTGTTGAAAGGCTGACAGACAGATACACAGTCAGACAGACAGAGGCGTGGTGGGTGGATGCAGAGAGGAGAGGAGGAAGAGGGTGGGAAGAGCGAATGGCTGAGAAGGAGCTGGGATGAGGGCAGGAGGCAAGGAGGGAAGAGAGCTGGTTTGAGCGCCAGGACCCAGGGAAGGGAAGCGGGACATCCCGGGACTGGAGTGGCCCTGGGACAACAGCAACAGTTGGGTGTCAGGGCCAGCCCAGGGGTGGGGGTGCGGGCAGTCATGCGGCCAGGAATGGCGAGGGCACCAGTTCCTCTGACAGCCCTTGTGGTGCCACCAAGGCCTTCTGGAGGCAGAGGGGTCTGGAGGGGCATCTGGGCTTGGTAAGATCCTCCCCCAGTACTCCAGCCTCCCCTCGAAACCGGAGGGAGAGGCTGGACTGAGGCGTTCCTCAGCCAGGTCTGCGGCAACGGCTGAGGCAGAGAAATGCCACTTTATCCTCTCCCCAGTCCCTCTGAAATATACAGGTATCCATCTCGTAGCAGCGTCTCTCGCCCCAGAGCGTCAGCCAGCGCCTCTGAAGTTAAATATAGTGCCACTAGGTGGAGCCAAAGCCCACGGCAACAGCGTGGGGCTGGGACTCGGCAGCCAGGGTTTCAGAGGATGGTGGGCTTGGGAGGCAGGGGACTGGGGACAAGAGGCTGAGTCTAGAGTGGGGCCAAGGAGGGGACAGGACAGCCGGCCCCAGCCCAAGGTGGGCTTATTTGGCTTACAAAGTCTGCCCTAGCAGTAAAGGCTAAATGGTCCCAGAGCGGACTCCGGCAGCCGCAACCCCCATTTGCCAGAATAGCCTGAGGCCCTGAGAGAGCGTCATGGGGAGCCAAAACTGAGCAGAACCAGAGCCCGCCCCACAGCTTTTCCCTCGCCCCACTCCTGGAACCCGTGCCCTGCCGGTGGGCAGGGCGCACGTGAAGAAGGTGACGCTTCCAGGAAGGGCGATCCCGGGAGCCGGCGCTGCCCGGGCACACGCTTGGCCCCGGGGCCTACAACTGGCACACTCAGCTGCCCAACCCGCCAGCACCCGTAGGGGCGGGGCGGGGCGGGCGGAGGTAGGGGCTTCTGAACGCAGGTGAGCCAGCACTAGAAAGCGTCCCCACGCGGCCGGGGCAGGTGGAGGTAGAGGGGCGGGGCTCAGGCCGAGAGGCTCCGCATTGGACGTGGGGGTTGCTGGGGTTCTCGGATTGGCTGGAGGTAGGGGGCGGGGGTCAAGGGCGTGGCTGATAGATAAACCTGGAGCAAACGCTTGGGGAAGAGGCACAGACCTGTCTCAGGTGTTGCGATTTTCTCTGAGACGATGGCGTGAGATACAGACCTGATCCAGCATCTGGGTTGAGATCGGTCATGTTGTCCCCAAGCACAGGTGTGCTGCAGGAGACCGAGCTCCATGCTCCCTCTGGTAGCCTTGTCACTTCCAGAACTCAGGCTCCCCAGTGGGGGGCCCTGGGACTCTTGCCTGCCCCTCCCCTTGGTTTCACTGACCTCCTACCAGCCTAACTAGATAGTTGTTGAAAGACCTTGTCCAACCCGCCCTTCCCCTCTCACCAGCAGCCATGCCCTCCCTTTACCTTCATCTCTCCCTTTAAAAAATCTCTCTCCAGGGTCCACGGTTACATCACACTTAGCTTTCCAGAGCCAGCGCTCAGCACAGCCCCTCACCCAGCAATGCCGCAGTAGACCCTCCTCCCCACCCCTCTGTGGTCGCCCTTTCTCTTCTCACAGCGCCTGGACAGGGGGAGGGTGGAGTAGGCGGGCATTATGGCCACCTGGTTGCATTACTCATTCCACACACCTGTACTGAGCACCTACTATGTGCCAGACCCCGTGATGGGCACCAGAAATTGAGTCGTGAGCAAAACAGACACCGTCTCTGCTGTTACACAGCTTTCACACCAAACTGCAAAATGGAGAGAGAGAGAATTTGAGGAAACTGACAGGTTATCCCCACCGCAGGGGGCGTGGATGGGCAATGTTTGCCTTAACCAGTGGGGTAAGGAGATTTGCAGAAATGTGTTGGGGTCAAAGCTCATCACACCTATAAAAACAGAAAATGGTCAGTTATCAATATCAAGAAGATAAATTGCCCCCTTTTTGCCTTTCCACTGTACCAGGGTGCTGCTTCAAGCAAACCAATATGCAAATGCAAGTCCACAGATGAGTTTTGTTTGAGAGGAAGGGGAATAAATTAGTTGTTTGACTCTATCAAAAATCAACCACAAGGTTTCCTTAAACAGCAAATTTTGTTGGAAATCTGAAGGAAGAAATTACCTTTCTGGACACACTAAGTTAACTGCCTTGCCTCAGGACAGAGCAGTCAGTGTCCACTAGAGGGCAGCAGAGAGATAGAGTCAAGAGACAAGAGCCATGAGTTAGTTCCCACCTGCCCTAGAGCCCACGAGGAGCTTAATAAAAACAATACCAGTAATAGTCCACATTCCTTGAGGGCTTACTCTAGGCCGGGCATTCTTCTAAGTGCTTTATAAAAAATATTTCATTTGATCAGCCCACCAACTCAATGAGGCAGATACAGTGGTGTTAACCCTGTTCTACAGATGAGAACCGAGAGGTTGAGTAACTTGCCTGAGGTCACACAGCCAGTAAGGAGTAAATCCCAGATAGTAACTCCCTGGAGTAGAGCTGTAGAGCCTACATGCCCCACACTATGCAATTCTGCTTCCTGTAAAGAGGAGGGAGAATGGAGGAGGCAGCTAAAGTCCCTACAGACAGAACACCAGTGGGCTCTCCAAGACCAGTTCTGGAAGCATGCACCAGAGCTTCCAGAACTTCCAGCTAATCAAGGATCTTGGGTCATCTGTCAGGTCAGGTCAGGAAATCTGAGCTGCCCTCCACATACACCCCACGTGCCTCCCATGGGGAGGCAGCACCAGCCCTTATCACCACCTGCAACTGGACCCCCCAACCCCAGTGCCCCTGGTGCCCATCTCCATGGTGTACCCTTCCAACCACTGTGGCCTCTCTGGCTCAGATGTGTGATGCTGGCTTCGACCCATCCCTCATCCTTCAGGCAGCCTCCATCAGCCTGGCTCAGCCTCCTTACTGCAGTCAAGAGGGGCTGTTTAGAGGGGGTGATGGCTGCCGACAGGTTGCAGTCCAATGAGGATCGAGAGCACGTTGCTGGGGGTCCTGTCCAGGTCCACCTCGAGAGCAGTCTCAGACCAGAGCCCAATCCTTTCCTGGGTTTCTTCCCAGCTGCTGCTGCTGTGTGCAGGTACTATGCTGATTGCGCAGGTTACAAGGGGAACTCGCTGGGTGACCTTGAACAAGCTGTTTACCTTCCTCCCTGCCCTTGGTTAGTTCCTCTCTTTGTAAATTAAGAGGTTGGAGACCAGGTGTTCTTAACTCGGGACTGAAGGGTCCTCTGACAGTGTGTGTGTACGTGTATGTGAGTGTCTGAGTACATCTTTCTAGGTCAGGGTTTCTCAGCCTCGGCACTGTTGACTTTTTGGCCTGGATCATTCTTTCTTATGAGGGCCTGTCCTGTGCCTGGTAGGATGTTTAACAACATCCGTGACCTTTGCCCACTACATGCCAGCAGCACCCCTCTCTTAGCTGTGATGATTAAAAAATGTCTCCAGACATTGCCAAATGTGCCCTGGGGGGCTAAATTGCCCTGGCTGAGAACCATTGTACAAGAGCTAGAGAAAACCCCTGGGAGAGGTGAACTGCAAGTTCATCGCTGTGGCCCACTGTAGGGTGAGGGTAGAGCTGGTGTGTGACAATAGCTAGAAGGTGCTGAGCCTTCTGCCCTCCTTCCTCACTCCCCACCTTCTGGGGTTCTTAAGGGTCTGCTTCCCAAAGAGAGGGGTGCCACTTTTAGGAAAGAATCTGAAATGGTTCTACAGGAGGAGGGACTTCAGACACCCTCTCTGGAGCCAGCTCAGCCTTTCTGCCCGCCCCTCTTGCTGTGGCCAGGCTGGTGGCACACTGCCATGGGCCATTTGGGAAAGGAAGTGGCCGGAACTCCTCTGGGCCCAGCTCTCTGAGCACCAGGCCAAGGCCGCCCACACCTGCTGACTCTCTGGGGCCCCTCAGCCCTTCCTTGGGAAATACGTCTCCTCTCCAGCCCAGTGCCCACAGATGCAGGCTCCTGCCCTAGGCCTGACCTGTGCCTCCATGAGAGCCCCTGGAGGAAAATGGGACAGGGGCCAGAGCCAGCGATGGCGGCAGATGTTGGAGGAAGATAATCCTGCATCTTGAGGCAAAGTCTGCATTCTTTCTCTCCTCTTGTTGAGCAACCCTTTGCTGAGTACTGCTGTGTTCCAAGGCTGAAGGTTAGAGACGAACTCAGTGGTGAGCTGAAAAATTGCTGACAACCAGCTCTCTCGGCTGCGTGGCATTTGCCCGTCTCTGTGGTGTCAACATTCTGACCATGGCAGGGATCAGCTGGGTGCTGAGTTGGTTCACACCGTTGTATTGTGTCTCCCCCACCAGGAATGATAGACTTAAATAAACTTATGGGCACAGGGAACAGTAAAATAGGAAGTGATGAGATTTTAGTGGGTATTTTCCGTTTTAACAAAATATATTTAATTGTAAGCTTACGTAATCTAATTACTAACAATGGGTGCATTTAACAACCAGTTCACAAAATTCCCCAGAATTTAACTACCAGCTCTCGAAAGCCAGTACAAGCCAGCTCCAGTTCCCTACTGGGAACTGAATGTAGTCCGTGACCTCAAGACTATGGGTGCTAAGGAAGACAGGTCCACCCAGGGTAGGGTCGTTGCTGGGGGCCAGAGGGACACCACTGGGGCCATGGAGAATCTGAGGAGGCAATGGCCCTGCCCCGAAGGTCAGGGAAGTCTTCGAGACGGTGTCCCACGGTGACCTGAGGGAAGAGTAACGGTATCCCAGGGAGGGGAGAGGGGAGAGTGCCGGGCTGAAGGGAGCAGCAGGGAAAGACGGGGAGAAGAGAAACTGCTGGTCATGGGCCAAAACCCGAAACAGGAGACTCAGTCTGGCTGAAGGGGGGGCTGGGTTCCAGCGCCGGCTCCGCTCTGACACGTCTGCCACCTGGGGCAGGTCTCCTCCTTCCCCGGGCTTCTCCACTCTGCCAAACTGGGGCCTAGAACCACAGGGTCTCCAGGCCTATTGCCTGTCTTGAGCCGCAGGGGCCCGTGGAGGGGCCTTGGAGTGTAGTAAAGCTCGCGGTGGGGGTCTGGCCCATGGCAGACCCTCTGCAGCCAAGTCTCCACCTCTCTTCCCCTCCCCCTTTCACTCGGCTCCTCCAGGTGGTCCCCAAAACTCCTGGTCTGGCTGCGGAAACTATCATTACAGTCACTTATAGAGCGTGCGCTGCTTCTCCTAATTACCGAGCAGCGCAATTTCAATTATACGTCTAAGGAAACATCTCGGGAGCCCCCTCTCCAGGGCCAGCCTGTCAACTGCAGCCCACAGGCTGACCAGAATGGAGTAGGGGGCTGGCGGCTGCTGCTGGACTGGCCCCCGAGGCTCCCTTCCTGCCACACCGGGCAGGAAGCCCTGGCTCAGAAGCCTGCCCTGCAGTGAAGGGAGGCAGGGGACGTGCCCCAAGAAGAGGGTCTGAGACCTGGGGAGGCCTGGGGGCTCTCTGATGATGCCGGAGGCCTGGAGCCCATCACTCAAGGTCAGAGCTTGCAGCCAAGGAAGGGGTGTTTAATGTTTAGGAAGCAATGCTGCTGACTAGATGCAGATTCTCTGGCCTTATATCTCTTACCACCCAGTGCAAAAATCCCCCCAGAAACAACCCAACCCTGCAGAGGGGCCATCCAGCCCTGCCTCAAAAATCTCCTGTGACAGGGAGCTCACGTCCCCAGAAGAAGCCTGTGTTACCTTTGAGGGCTCCTTGGATGAGAAAAGTCTTCCTCAAATCGAGAGAAACCCCCCTCTGTGAAACTCCTGCCCCCAGGACCCGCCTCCACCCCCCGCCCCCAAAGCTGCTGCTCCCTCTGCCATGGGTGCCGACGGGCACTGCTGCCCTCTGGACCGCTCCTGGGCAGGTGGCCAGCCCTGGGACCTTGCCTGGTTCCTCAGCCCCTCCCTGCAGAGGACCCTGATTTGCAGCTCACCTGGGCTTCTCCCTATGCACACCCACCTGGGTGCTGGCACCCAGTCCCCCAGCACTGGGTGGGTAATCCCCAAGTGGCTCTGCTCCAGAGTCCCAGACCCTCGCTCTTCCCACCACCCATATCCACACCACCCCAAACTCAACCCCCCAGCTCCCTTGGCCCTGCCCCCAACCCCGCCTTGTCCTGTCTTCAAACTCCAGTACCTCCTTCTCCTTCTCCTAGGTGTATCCAAATCCATCCCCCTGGCCCTGTCCTACTCAGGCCTCCATCCTCTGTCACCTAGAACTGTGAAGCCTCTAGCTGGTCCCCCACCTGAGTCCCCAGGGGCAGCAGAGCATAGCGAGCAGGTGCGCAGCTCCAGGTGGATTCAATTCGCAGCTCCTCCACTGCTAGCAGGGTTCACAGGCCTCCAGCAAGCCACTTAACATCTCTGCTTCCTTTTAATATTAGTAGTCGTCTCCTAGGGTCGCCTGTGGATGAATTCAGAGTGCCCGATAGGGGATGGAAGGAAGAGGGATAAGATGTGGCAGAAAGGGTCACTGAGACCTTCAGTGTTCAACTAACGCCTGTGAACTTACTCCTGAGATGAGTGGGAAGACTTCAGGATAAAGTCCCCGATTAGTTTGGTATCTTAGATGGTGCCAGGGGATGCCTCCTCTCCTGCAGAAGCTGAGGCCTGCCCTGCCCGGGGGCTCTGGGGGGTCTTGTTCCTGCCCCCCGCCCCCCACCAGCCCCCACACCTATTCTCATACCAGGAAGTGGCGGAGCTCTGCCGGGCACAGCCCTCCCCTCTCGTCAGACTGCAGGCCTCTCTCACCACAAGGGACCAGGACTGGACAACTCTTCGGAGGTCTGACCTGAGGATAGTGGGCTTGGGGCCAGCGAATGCACTTGTGCAGGCAGGGGTCTGGAGAAGCATGGCCTCAGGGACAAGTCACCGGGGCCTCACAGAGTTTCTTACCGCCCCTCCTCTGACACAACCCACCACTTACAAAAGCTCTTTCACAAACGTTGTTATTAGCTTGATTAATCCTCATAACAGCTCTGGGAGTTGGGTGTTATTATCCCATTTTCCTGGGGGCAAACTGAATAATGTTATGGTCCAATTAGGAGCCTGCTCAGCACAGAGAGCACCTGGGCGAGAGGGAGGAGGTGCTGCTCCTGAAGCCAGCAGGGCCAGCCAGGCCCAAGGCAGATGGAGGCCCAAGAGTGGAGGGCCTGCAGGTGGGAGAGGGGCACAGAGGTGGAGGGGAGGTGTGAGTGTGCCCTTAGCGAGGACTCCCAGAGCTAGGGCCTGCCAGACACCAAGGAGAGAGGTGTGGAAGGGCCGGGAGAACAGGCATGGGGACAAAATGAGGGCTGACTGAGGGCCCTGAAGCTGAGGTCTGGGGGAAGCCTCCTGGAGTCACCCTGCTCATTGTATAGATGGGGAAACTGAGGGGCAGGTAAGAACAGAAACTTGCCTTGGGCCACTCAGCCTGCCAGAGGCCACGCTGGGACCTGTCTCCCTGGCTGGGACACAGCTTCTACTCTCAGTGTGTCCTGAGCCGATCTGGAGCCTGGTGGGCAGGGAGGCCAGGCTGCAGGTGGTCCCAGGGCGCATATAGCCTGGCCTGGGGGATAAACGAGGACCAGCCCCTCTGGGGACCCAGCAGTTCTCACTGGGCAGGGACCAGATGAAGCCTCCAGACCCTCAGGCCTCTCTGAGTGGCCAGCAGGGGGTGGTACTGCCCCAGAAGTGAAAGCTTCCAGGCTCCCAGCCACTTCCCCCAAGGGTCCATCCCGAGGTCCCAGGGCAGATGCGGGGACTGGGGGAAGGGAAGATGTGTGGGGAGTGTTGGAACAGGGTTTCAGGGGTGGGAAGGGCACACAGGGCTGGACCTCAGGACTCCTGGACCCCATCCTAATGCCAGTCCCCTCTGCCCTCAATGTCCAGCCTCTGCACCTGAGCGCTGAAGAGAAGTAAGCCCTTCTCCACCCCCCCCATGGCTACCAGCTGAACATCTTGGCCGCGCGCCCACCTCCACCCGACCTCTGCTCTCTAGAAAAGAGAACACATCCTCGGCCACACCCTTCGCAGAAAGTTGCCTTGCAATGAGGCTAGACTTAAGAAGGGCCTTCCCAAGGTCTCCACACTGAGTGTCCCTGATGGAGTGTCCCTGTCCTACTCTGGGGGCCCAGGAGGATGGTCAGACTGCTATGGGGAGGGAGGGGCTGGATGTCTGCTGCCGTCTCAGACCTCCCTTAGGTAAGGGGAGAGCATTTTCCCCAGGAAAGCAAAGGAGGGGAGGGGGTCCAGGGATGAGCCACCTCAAGCCCCAGAAGAGATCCCAGCACAGAGCAGCAGCTTCCCCAGGTGAGGGGCTCTATGTCTCCCTCAACAGCCCTAAGACCCTTCTTCCTGGAGCAGGCTCCTATAATCAGCCTTCTACAGTCTGGTCGCAGCTAGAACCCCTGCTAGGGGTTCAAAGGCCCAGAGGCCCACCCCCTGGGGCAAAAGCCCCAGAGCAGGAGGCGATGCAAGGTCCACGCCACTGAGGATACCGGGGACCTGTAGGCCAGAAAGACCCCACAGCCCAGCCTCCCCTGGGATTTAAAACGCCCAGGAGGCTGGAGTTTCTCATCCAAGTGGCTGTGCTTTGCTGAAGTCATGCTCTCCCAGGTCCTCAGCACCCAGCAAGGCTGTGCCGTGTGGGGGACGGACCAGACGGTAACCCAGGGGCTGCTCTCAGCATCACCCTCCTCGGGTGCCCATCAGTGTCCCCCGTACACCCAAGTCTGGGCAGTGTCCCCAGGAAAGCCCCCTCTAAGGGCCTGTTGTCCCAGTTCACCCTTCAGTTCTCACAAGCTGACTGGCTCCTCTGCCCATAGAGCAGGCAGGTGGGGCCGGGAGCTGGGGAGTCACAGCAAGCACCCTGGGGACAGAGGGGCAGGGAAAACTGAGATGGAGACAAATGGGCAGAGTCCTGGCAGGTCCCCTCCCTGGAGGGGCCAGTGACTCAGGGATGGACAGACAGGGTGGGCAGGAGCCGAAACCAGACAGGGAAGCACGGGAGGAAGAACCCCCATCCTGCAGGTGCCTTTCCAGTCAGCCTTCTGAGTCACCAGGACCCCTCCCGCTGCCTTGCGCTGACGTGAGTCTGGCCTTTGTCCTCGTGCTCTCGATTTTATATTCTGAATACCCCGCCCTGCCCCACTGCCACCGTCATCCTCGTTCAACTGCCATCACCTTGACCTGGACAGCTGTAAGAGCTTGAAATCAAAACTCTCCTCCTGCTTCTGGGGCTTTCATCATGTTGGCATTGTCAGTAAAGACAGGCCTCCTGGGAACCTGCCTCCACTCCAGCCACCCCAGCTCTTCTTCAGCCTCTTCTACTCACCTGCTCACCAGTCTTTGCTTCTCTGTTCCCTCTGCCTGGAATTCCCCACTCACCCCCTGCTTTGCCCAGTTATTGCCTACTCTTCAGGTTTCAAGCCATGTCACTTCCTCCAGGAAGCCCTCCCTGACTTCCCAACGAAGTCACATTCCCTATTATGTGTGCCTCCTCTCTGCTCTCTGCATCCTTCTCTCTAGCCCTTGTCAGAATTGCATATATATTTTATGAGATTTAGTTGTGCAGTTAGTGATGAGTGCCTGCTTCCCCCACTGGATCAGAAGGGGGTCTAGGTTGGCCTTCACCACCTCCACAGCATGTGGCTCATCTCCAGGCATGTAGCAGGCACTCAGTAAACATGCAGTGAATGAATGGATCCCCAGCCAGCGGGACGTCCCACAGTGAGTCTGCAGCCCCTCTCCTCCCTCCCCTCCGATCCTGCCCCACAAGGCCCCAGGTCCTCTTTCTCTGACCCTTCTCATCTGCAATCCCAAGAATCTCCTAGTGGTTGGGCTCTGTAATGGGGACTGGGCAGGTAGCCTGCCCCCAGGCCCCCAGATCAAGGCCAGACTCAAGACCTCTGTAAATTCCTCAGCAGGTGCCAGGAATATCTCAGTGATACCAACTGCCCTGATCTAATGCCTCAGAGGAGCCCTCCTCCCTGAGTTCGCATCTGACTACTATTTCACACTCAGGGCCTGTGGCCCTCAGAGAACTGTCTAGCCTCCACCTAGAACCAGGTGCCCAGAGAAGGCCAGGGCCCAGCTCAAGGTCACACAGCAAGGCTGCCACAGAGATGCACCAAGAATCCAGGGCGCCAGCTCCAGCTTTGGGTTTTCCCCATGCTAGAATAAGCATGGCTATTTTTAGGAAGCTAATTAGCAAGTCAGATATGACTCCTGCTAATAATAATACCACCTTTATGCTTTTCAGTCTCTGCATCACCTTATTTGCTCCTACAACAGCCAGGTGGGTCGGGCAGTGAAGCAGGAGATGATCTCATTAGAAAGGTATGGTCCAGAAAGAGAAAGTGACTGGTCTACCAGCCTGTCCCACAAGCGCTGCTCAGTGATGCTCCCAGAAGGGTGCAGTGTCCCAGAGGCTCCTGTCCCCTGCCCCTGGCAGCCTCCATGTGGCCTGCAGCCCCAAACCTGCCTTTTTACAGCCCCAGACCTCAGGGATGGTATCCACTTGTATTCTTTCCCCTGCAAATCTCTAGCACGTACCAGGTACAGTTCCCTGTGCAGTTCCCTGTGCAACTTGGGACCCCAGTTAGCAGGACAGCTTTGTCCCAAGAGGGGCTGGGGTCAGGTCCAGCTCCTCGTCTGGCACACTCATCTCCTGCCCACTCCCCCCACTCCCGCAGAAGCTCCTGTAACATCTGGTGGCATCACACAGGGCCGGATGAACAGGACAAATGCAAACATGATGTCAGATCCTCAATTTCTTCCTGAACCCTCCCAGGGGAGGGAGGCACTTCCCACCAGGATGCTGCCAGGTTGTTCTGTCTGGGAAATGACGTGGAGGCAGGATGTGCCTGTTTCTCAGATGAGCAGGTGAGGCACAGGCAAGTGCTGGGAGCATCCAGAGCCTGTCACCTCTTGTAAGGTCCCCAGGGCTCAGCACATGCTGAGGTGGGTGGCAGGGTAAAACCAAGAGGGTACCCAGGCCACTTCCCAGGAGCCCCAACTCACAGAACAAGGGTCCCGTAGTCATGTGTCCTTCACCCAATCTAGGGAGCTGTGCAGCCAGGGGAGCTTCTCAGAAAGGGGGCACTGTGGGGGCTCCCGGGCCACGAGGAGGGGGATGGCGCTGGGGCAGGCACAGCAGATGCAAGGTGTGAAGAGGGTGGGCTCAGTGATTCCCCATGCAGATTAATGCCGCTGGCCTGGGTGCCCCCCAACCCCAAGCCAGGTAGGCTGGCCTGCAGGGGGAGAATCTGGGGTCCCCCGCAGGCACTGCCCCCCATCCTGGAGTATCTTCACTGACTGACGAATCAGGCAACTGATCCCTGTTGGGCCAGCAGGGAGGGGCGGCTTGCCAAGAGGGAGACAAGGGCCATCTTGACGAATGAAAAAGGAAGAGAGGCCTGCCAGGGTGGCCCACAGCTGCCCAGGGGACGATGGGTGCCTCTCCCTCCTCCATCACCTGGTAGGATGAGGTGGGCACCCCCTCCTACCCTGCCCCAGACCCAGTCCCCACCGACAAGGAGCACACACGCCAAGGGAGGTGTGTTGGCTGCAGGACAGCGGGGACACGGATGCTGCTGACACAGCAGGAACTAGGCCATCAGCGAACAAAGAGGGGGGATGGGGCCGCCTCTGCAGGAGTCATTCCTGAGCCGGCACCACAGCTACACGGCTGAGGGCGGAGGCATGATCACCTGTCCCCTGAGTGTCCAGTCCAGAGTGTTCCTGATCACATACTCGGGAGCAGGGCTGGTACAGGTCCCTTCTGGCCACAGCCTGGAGCACACATGTTAGTCTTCCTGGGAAATCCCTGTCACGGCCCCCCGCGCAGGGCCCAGGGCCCTCCTCTCCCAGTGGAGGAGGTCTCTGACCTGCCTCTCAACCCTGAAGGCAGGGTCTGTTCACCACCCCTTCTAGGGTAGGAGGGGGAACGTACAGCCAAAGGCAGGTGGCCCCGATGCAGGAAGGGGGTTCAGACACGATAGCCTTGTGTCCGATGTTGTGCCGCTGTGAGGGAGGCACCCAGGCACAGGGCGGCAGGACAGGTGTGGGAGCCCTGACGTCAGGCCTGTCACACAGCATCAGGGAAGGAGCTGCCAGGCCCAGTGAGGGTTAGGAGCCTCGGGGAAGCAGTGGCTTTTCAGCTGAGTGAGCAAGAAACATTGGCTAAAGTACAGTTGGTGCCCCACTTTCCTGTCACAAGCCAGGGAGGGCTGCCCACTGCCCGCAGGGCCCGGCACTGAGCGGTCCACACAGCCAGAGGAGGCAGGGTGGGGTCGGGGTCCCGGAGAGGTGGGGGCAGGCAGCAGCAAACAACACCCCTGCCCCTACCCCACCCACCGCATGAGGAAAGTGAGGTGTGCTGGGTAGGAAGGGAGGAGCCCCGGTGTCTGGCGGGAGGGAGGGCCAGCACCCCGGACTGTGAGCTCAGCAAGGCAGGGTGGCCCTGCTCCAGTGGGGCTCTGGGATGCCTCAAGTGTTGGAATGCAAGCACGGCGGGGCCGTTCACTCCAGAGCCAGGTCCTGAGTGTTCCCCCGAGAGCATCATCACACAGACCCAGGCAAGAGGGGGCCCCTGCCCTGGACCCCGCACTCTAGAAGAGCACACTCTGGCCTTTCTCTGGCCCCACTACCCCCAAAAAAGGGGCAAAAATTTGGTGAGCCAAGAGGACATGCCCACCCAAGGCCCATGCCCCTCCTACAAATGCAGGACCCCAGAACTCCCTGCCCCACAGTCTGCATGGGCCTTTTCCCAGGTCTTGCCAGGTATGTGGATGGACCATGGACCAACGACCTGGGGCGGTCACATACAAAGCCCAGGGGTGGGGCCAGGGTTGGGGCTGGGGATCAGCTCTCCCCACGCTGCCACATCCGAGCACTGGACCCCAGGAGTCCAAGAATTCCAAACGCAACCTGGCCTTCCAGGTGGTTATGAAGGTATATTTGTTCACGTAGGAGGCTGGAACATATTCTGTTTAGCAGTTTGTTAGCTTGATTATAATTTAAATATCTAGACATATGTTACGTGGGCCTCCATTTGTACTTCTGCCTGGAGCCCTGCAAATGTCAGGGGGGGTGGCCTATCAGAGGCACTTCCTACAGTGCTTCCCCATTCTTGCTCTGAAGCTCATGGCCTCCTTCCTATGGGAGGCCCTGAAGGGGACATGAACCCTAGAGCCCCAGGATGAACTGTCAGCTCCCTGGAGCAGGGTCAAGCCCTAAACTTCCTCTCCCCATAACCAGTCAGAGCCGACTAAGTCCCAGCACCCAGTGGCTGACAGTGGGGGTTGTCCCAGGAGGCTGGGGCCCTGGGGGAAAAGTACTTCCCGAGCACCTCCTGCGAGCCAGGCTCAGGAATACTCTCCCCTAATCCTCAACAACCCTCTGGGGACGGCAGTCATGGTTAGTACCTGTTTTGCAGGTGAGGAGGTGAAGGTTCCGAGAGCTCACGGGCCTTGCCCAAGGTCACGTAGGTGGCCTCAAAGCCTCGTCTCCGAGCCCAGAGCCTGCACTCTTTGTCCTCAGCCAGGCAGAGGGAAGTGTGGGGCGTTTCTGGCTGGGGCACCGTGGGGCACTGGGGACAACCAGAGAGTAGGCTGCCGGGGGGCACAGCTGCGGAGTCACGCGTGGACCCCCAGCTCTGGCCTCCAGCTCCTGCAGGGGCCAATCCTGAGTTGCCAGTGGGGTGCCCTAGAAAATGAAGTGTGTCTATGAAGCAGGCTGCTTGCCAAGTACCGTCTTGGACTTTTCTCAGGCCCTGAGCACCTTTCGCCAGAGATGGAAGAGCTCTCTTATGTGTCCGTGAGAGCCACAGGGAACCCAAGACATCCAGGAAACAGCACCCGAGATAGGAAGGGGAGATTAAGGATTTACCCAGCCGTAGTGAGCGTCAGGCCTGCCACATGCAGATAACACGAGACAGATAACCCCACAGCCAGGCCTCACCATGTCATGTCAGTGACCTCACCAAACGCACTACACAATGTGGCCTTGGTTAAGTCACTGTGTCTCCCACTGCCTCAGCATCCCCACGTGTTGAGGTCTTCATGAGGATCACACAGGTGGGTAAGAACCAGCTCGGGGCCTGGCACCTGCTTGCACCACGGCTGGGGAGGCTGTATGCACAGGGGCACGGCTATCAACAAGGGCTACTTCCTTTTCCTATAAAGAAAAGGTTCCTTACTTTTAGAAAAGAGGAAGTAGGTGGATTCCTGAGAAACCTTAGACCTGAGGGGGAAGCTTCACCGCCAGGCAAATGTCTGGCTGTGATGATTCAGTAGGTGAGGTCCAGGTGAGCGCAGAAAGGGAAGAGGTTACAAAGCCACCACGTCCCCACTTAATGCTGTCTGCCGTCTGCCCCGGCAAGCCCCCAGACAGCCACTCCCTCCTGGGACTTTTGGCCCAGGACCTGAAGAGGGTGATGAATGCCTGGAGGCCCTCCCAGGCCAGGGGTGCAAGGCAGACACAGGACCAGGGCATCTCCAGTCAGGTCACATTCGGCTAAGATGTCTGGCACCTGAGGCCCGCTGAACAGGGCCCAGATGCTCCTACCTGGCAGGCTGGTCTCCAGGGTCAGGCCTCAGCCTCTCTCCCTGGCAGTCCCTTCAGCCTTCCTTCCTAGATATCACAGGCTTCCTTGCCTCCGTGTCCTTGCTGAGGCTGCCCTCCCGCCCTGCCCACCCTCCCATCTCTGTGACTGTAGGATTCCCCTACCTGGAAGCCTGTCTGATCGAGGGCCCTCAGAGGGCAGCCAGTTTTAGGCCTGGGGGCGGGGCCAGGTTGGGAAGGGACCTACACCCGCATGTTTGGGAAATTTTTTCAAAAGTCACCCCTGCTTTCATGAGATTTCCTTTATGGTTTTCTTACCACAGTGGAAACAACCATCATGTTTCTATAAAAGATGGTGACACTTCCCTCTGCTCCTGCCTTTGTCCCTCGCTTGGCTCTGACCACGTTGCCCCTCCCATAACCTCCTTACCCATCTCCTCCTCCCTGCTCAGGACTCGGGAGCCAGAGTGAAGCAGGAGCTTGGCACCCCCGCGTGTCCCAGAGAGGCTCCAGGAAACTTGTTGGCATCTGCCTTGTCTCACCTGCATCCCAACCTCCTCTCACCTCCCGCCGCTGCCTCTTGGCATCAAACCCATGCTTGAGTCCCCCACCCTGCAGGAACCCTCTCTCCACCGCCTCCCTCACCCTGACCTTCAGCCTCTGCTCTGCAGCTCTGAAAGCAAGTCTGAACCTATCACCTCCATCACGACCCACCTCCCACCTCCTCCAAGCCTCTGAGATCTAACTCCTACCCCACACTCTGCCAAGGTCGCTGGCAGTGTCTCTATTGTTATTCCATGCCACGCCTCCACCCACATCTCACTCTGCTCCTCGCCGGTGTTCCATGCTGCTGACCACTCACTCTCTCAAAACATGTGCCCTCTTGGCTCCTGTGATGCACACCCAGACCTCCTCCCACCTCCCTGACTGCTGCTCCTACTGGCCCCTTCTTGGTTCTCCCCTCTCCTCACGATGCCACCTTCAAATGAGCCCCCACCCAGAGCTCTGTCCTGGGCCTTCTCCTCTCTTTGCCCACCCCTACAAGGAGACAGACCTCTCCCACTCTCGGATTTCCCTCCAGCTCCTCTCCTGAGCCCCAGACCAGATAATCCGCATGCCTACCTAACACTGCCTCCAGGATGCCCCTCAGGCACTCACAGCTTGTCATCTCCCCCAAACTTTCCCTCTCTCTCCATCTTCGTTGGCCCAGATGCTGAAACCAAGCATTGCCTTTCACTCTCTCCCTCCTCACCTCCTCTCGTCTCAAGGCACTACATGCGATCTATGCTATTGACACCCAAGTGCCCACATGTGCACCCCGCCATCCCTCTGTCCAGACCTCTCCCCATTTGCCCACTCTGTGGCCCACTTGATGTTTAACAAACCTCTCTGATGCTCCAACTCCTGTTCCTCTGTCTGGAATGGCCCTCCCTCAGGCATCTGCAAGGCTCACTCTCACCCTCTTTCTGTCTTCATTCAATGTCCCCTTCCTTTTTTTTTTTAACGTCACCTTCTTGATGAGGCTCACCCTGACCACCCCATTTAAAACTTCAGAAGCCTCCTGACCAGGACTGCCAATCACCTTCACTTGTATTTTATTTTTTCCACGTTTCTAACAGACTGTGTAATTAACATATCTATTATGTGTATTGCTGATTGTCTGTCTCCACCAGCTAGAAAGAAAGCTCTTATTTAAGGGCAGAGATATTTGTCCGTTTCGGTGACTTAGGCAAGCCCAGTTCTTGGAGCAGTCCCTGGCTCTCAGGAGGCACTCAGTGATTTTGCTACTTTGAGTGTTTGAATGGATCTTGGGCTCCTCCCCCTCTGCAGCAGCCACACCCCACTCACCATAGGTCTTCTTTCCAGCTCTGATAAAGCTTTCAGATTTACCTGAGTCCCAACCCCCAGAGCTACTGCTTTCCCCAGGTCCTCATTGCTTCTTGTCTTGGTTGTTATAACAGCCTCCTGACTCCCTGGCCTCCAGCTGGCCCTCTCCAGAATACCCACCTCCAGGCCACAACCCTGGGAGGCAGGATAGCAAAGTGATTCGGGCCTGAGCTCAGGAGCCAGACTAGCTGGGTTCTTTCTCCGGCTCGGCCATTTACCAGCTGTGTGACTTTGGGATAGACCCCTAACCTCTCTGTGCGCCATTCCCTCATTTGTAAAATAAAGATGATGAGAGCACCTCCCTCATGGGGTGTGGAGTTGTTGCGAGGTCTCAGTGAGACAATGTGCAGAGAGCAGATTATAAACGGGGGTTACTGCTTTGCAGTTACCAGATATTCTTACCAGAAAAACCAGATCACCACCTGTTAAAAAAACTGTCCCTTGGCTCCAGGTGGTTTTCAGTTTCTTCCCCGAGCCCAGGGGCCCTCCACGCTGGTCCCCATCTCACTTGCCAGAAACTTTCCCTTCATTCCAGACACACTGGACTCCCCGTGTCAGGCCGCTTCCCGCCCCTGGCCTGGACGCAAGCTGCTTTCTCTGCACATCAGTGACTTGCATTTCTTTTTTGACTTGAAAAAATCCCCAAGAGCTTTTTTGCACATTCATACATAGAAATCTTCCACGTTCTTTTTTACATCTGCATAGTATTCCATTATGGGGACATACCCGCGTCTAAGTGAGTCCCACATTGATGGATACAAAGGGTGTTTCCAGTCTCTCGCTGTCACGACAGTACTGCTGTGTAGGGCCTTGTACATATGTCACATGTGTGCAGGTGTCTCTGTGGGACAAATTTCCAAAGGTGCAATTGTTGCCGATAGATCAGCCCCTGTCACTGACAAGCCAAAATGAAACTCAGAGACAGGGTCTTAGAGCTCAGAAGAAAAGAGGCAGCTTTATTACTTTGCCAGGCAAAGGGGACTCACAGCAGTCTGGTGCCTTCAAAAGTGTGAGCCCGCCTTGGGGATCGGGTGGGTGGTTATACAGCCAGAGCTCAAACAATGTAGCATCGATAACAATCAGCAGAATCATTCTCTCATCAGAAGACTTAGAGTGGCGTCATGTTGCCTCCAGGTGACCAGTTCGCTTTTTCAGTCTCTTTGTCTTGCAAGCACCCAAGGCTTGTTCTTCCTGGTATTTAGCCTATTTTGTAAGGTTACAGTTCCGTGACCTTCTTCCTGGAGAACAACTCAGAAACCAAGTATGATGATTATTTTTGATTACTGGAATAAAGCAGAAACAGTAAAATTAATAGCTTTATTTTAACAACAGGCCTGGAGCTGTGAGTAGCAACCGGTCAGTCAGGTCAGTTGACTGTTTTAAGGGTGAGCATAAGAATAAGCCATCTGTTAGCCTAAATGTGGCCATTTTATGACCCCTCCTTCAGGACTGCTGAGTCAAAGCCAACCAGCAAGGTGTCGGACGTGGCTTTCCACTGCCTCACCAACCCGGTGTGCGCCCCAGCAGAGCCTGGATCTGGATTCAGGGCTTGATGACTCCAAATTGATGTTCTCCCCTCTGTACCGACCTGCCACCCCTCAGAAGTAGGGCCCAAGCTCACGGAAGCACGGAGGGCAGCCCAGCGGAGGCAGCCCTGGCCAGACGGCGGCTCAGATGGTCCATGTGGGAGGGCAGGCGGCCCCGACAGAGACGGCGCTGAGTCGGCTGCCGTCGGCCATGGGGCGGGGGCTGCCCGTGCCGGCTTCGCGCGGGAGGCCTCCCTGCACAGGTGTGTCAGGCGGTCAGGAGGGCCCCAGCTCTCCACCCCGCTGCCAGCTGCAGGGACACTTCCTGCTCCTCACCTGAGCCCTAGGGTCCTTTCTGAGCTGCTCGGCTCACCCTCGGCCCTCTTGTCCCCACACGTCTACTCCACTCCAGTCAGTCATATGGAAACACTTGCAGTTCCCCCAGATAGGTCCCTCTGCTCCCTGCCTCTGTGCCTCTGACCTCGCGGTTTCCCTCTGTTTCCTCTTTGCCTACGTAACTCCTAGTTTCCCACAAAGACAAACTGCAAGCGCCACTTTGGCCAGGTAGTCCCTACGGTGCTAAGGTGGGAGCGCATCCGTTTTAAACGCTCCCCCACCTGGGCTCACTGCTGTCAGAGCTCTGGCCCCGAGTGCTCATCCCAAAGGCACGATGGATCCTGACGCCCATCCTCACAGGGGCACAGGCCCGGCTGGGGCAGCCCGGGGGCTTACGCTTGGGCAGCTAAGCCAGCCCAGGGGAGTTTCAGCCATGCCGAGCCCCTGGTGTTGTCAAAATCCCCCACCCCACAGTGCCACAGCAGCAGGGCAGCCCCCAGGAAAAGCCAGTCCCTCAGAGGCCTTTGCTAAAGATCTAATGATTGCCCCCAAAGCCCCACGGGAGCTCTGTGATGGGGAAGTGAGGCTTTCTGGAGGCCAAGGTGGCAGGAGGCACTTCAAGGACAGCGTCCCCTGGACTTCCCCCGACAACTCATGTTTCTTCGCAGCAGCCACTGGGCCAGGCCTGGGGGCTGCTAGGGAACAAGATGACAAGGCAGCATCAGCCTGAGTAAGCTGAGCCCTGAGAGGAGGAGTTGGGGGGGTGGGGACCAGCAGGTGGGGGGCTCGAGAGACACATGTTTCCTCCTGGCTCCCAGAGTTCTGGGCCCCCAGAACCAGTAGGCTGAGGACTCTGGAAGGAGCCTCTGGGTCAAGGGGCACAGGAGGGAAAGTCAAGGTAGGCCTGAGTCTCTCGGCCAGTGCTGACCCCTGAAGAATGCACCCCAAACCTGGAGAAACACCAGAGAACCAAAGGCATGGACGTAGCCCCAAGCACCTCCCTTACAGTGCTGCAAATTTCCCTGACAAACCAAGGGTGGTCCAAGGCCTCGAATGGGGATCATGTCTGGTAAACCAGGGGTGTGGTCTCTGAGCTTCTGTCACCATGGTGGGATGGAAAGTCCCTCCAGGCTCAGGCAGGGCCTGAGGCTGCCACACCACTCCCTTTTCCAGTGCCCTGAGCAGTGCTGGTGGGAGGTCAGGGCCTCTCCTGCTGTCTGGGAGGACTGGGGCTGCCTCCCACCCTGTCCCCACATGCGCACAACGCCTGGATGGCCAAGGGACTTACCTTGGGGCCCTGTGAGTCACTGAGTATAGAATAAGGGGGTGAGAACATTTTGACTTAGTCATACAAAGTCTGAGTTCATTGAGCAAACATTCCCCAGGCCCTGTTTTGGGACCAATCACTAGCCCCTGGAGGCTCCAGGCTTCAAGATGTGAAAGTGAAGAGGCCATTGACATGGTCACACTGTCGGCAAGCCAGGCCCTGCCCTGGCTCATTCTCACCCGCTGAGGACGGGCCCCGCCAGGCCCTGGTGGGGACAGGAAGGCAGGCTGAAGAAGGTGGCCCACCGACTGGTATTGGGCCCGTCCCCCACGCCCACCCCCACCCCCAAGGGACAAGACAGGCTTGATGAAGAGTCGCCCCACCCCCACCCAACACACCCCCAATCCCAGGGTCTCAGGGGGCAAGTGAGGCAGAACTGAAACTGAGGACAGGAGGAACCCCGGGGACCTCTACTGCTCACCCCTCACTCACACAAACCCTGACTAGAGCCCTCTCCCCTCAGCCTGGGAAAATCTTTGAAGCTTGGCTTCCTCCTCCTGGGCCACCCTTTTCAGCCTCTGCCAAGTCCCTGTCCCTCCCCCCAGACTCATGCTACCCCAGGCCTCACCACAGCAGAGCTGGAAGGACTCCAGTCTGAAGGTCTGGAGATCAGGGCTTTGGTCTTCCCTCTGCCACTGCCTTCTAGGGTGACCCTTGGCAAATCATTTCCCTCTGTGAGCCTCAGTTTCCTCATCTGGCAGGAGCTGCTGATATGTGACCTGAAGACAAGGGACTCAATACAAAGGAACAGGCCCTGAATTTCAAGCAAGGATAAAACTTCTCAGATAAGCAACACTGAGGGCACTTGGCACCTGAACACAACCCTTCCCAGGGTCAGGAGTCCTGGGAAGGGACCCAGGGCATAAATGTCACCTCCTGTGAAGCCTGCCCCGCTTGTCTCTCGCAGGTCAGACCCCCGGTTCCTCTTCCTTCACTCTGCTCACCCAGCTGCCATTGCTCTATGTCTCTGTCCCCTTGGCTCTGCCAGAACAGCCTGGGGCTCAAGGCCCCGTCTCCCCCACCACAAGCAGAGGCTTCACACCAAGTAGGCGCTCAACAAAACACGTGTTGAAAGAACAAAGGCACAGAAAACAACAAGTGTTGGTGAGGAGGTGGCGAAATTGGAACCCCACACTGCTGGTGGGAATGTAAAGTGGTGTAACTTCTGTGGAAAACAGTTTGGCAGTTCCCCAAAAGTTAAACATAGAATCACCATGTGGTTCCACAATTCCACTCCCAGGTAGATACCCAAAAGAATTGAAAACATATGTCCGCACAAAAACTTGTACACCAGTGTTCATACAGCATTATTCGTAATAGCCCAAAAGTGGAAACAACCCAAATGTCCATGATCTAATGAATAGATAAACAAAATATGGCCTATCCACACCATGGGTTAGTCTTCGGCAATAGAAAGATGTGAAAAACTCATGCCTACAACACCGTGGATGAACCTCGAAAGCATTCTGCGAAGTGAAAGAACACCAGACCCAAAGGCCACACATATGGTTTCATCCAGAAATGTCCAGAACTGGCAAATCCATAGGGACAGAAAGCAAATTAATGGGGGCGGGGGAAGGGGGAGTGACTGCTAACAGCTATGGAATTTCTTTTGGAGTGATGGCATGTTAGACAGCGGTGATGGTCACACAACGCTGTAAATATACTGAAAACCACTGGGTGATATACTTTAAAAGGGTGATTTTTATCTCGATATAAGTAAACAAAAGTAAACAACCTCCCTAAGGACGAGCTAGAAGGCCAAATCTGTCTGGCTGGCCGGTTTGCTCATCTATTTGGGCCTCTCTGAAAACATCATCCCACGGGATCCATTCCTTGTCCTGGGAAAGCCACACCCACACACCCCACCCCTGCCCCCAGACTCAGTTTGCAAGCGGCAAGTGGGAGGTGGGGAGACCCCGTGGGCCTTGTAGTAGAATGAAGCCCTCTCCTGGTGTCCCCAGCTTCAGGGCAGTTGTCCACATGGCAAGGGGACTCGGGGTCTGGCTGCAGTCTGGACTCTGGCACTGGTCCTGTCTCCTCCTTCAGTTTCCCCATCAGGAATCTACCTCACAGAACAGGATGAGGTGTAACAGAGCCTGAGACTGACATTCTCCCAGAGGCCTCTCCTCTGGCTTGCGTTTCCGCAATACATGGACCAGCAGCTGGGAGCTTCTTCCTTCAGTCTGACTGTGGTATCCAGGTTGGAGACATCAGTGGGCAGAGGTTTCCACTGAGTCAGACTGATTCAGCCTTACTCAGGTTTGGGCTCCCATGGAGGTCCTTGCACCCGAATGCTCACTTCCTGGTAATGAAACAGGATGTGGGCTCCTTCCAGCCCCCAAAGCAGCTGCTCCCTACAACGGTTCTGGAAGAAATTATCAAAAGGAGAAGGCTGATCCCTCCCCACCCCCACATCTGCAGCCCCCCAGCCAGAGCAGAGGGGCTGGGACCCCACCCAGCCTGCCTCTGGTCCCTCGGAGGATAGGTTAGCAGGTGGCCCTCCCTCCCCTCTCTGAGCCTCTTGGAATGAGTGGCTCCATCATCTTCCTCTGTTGTCCAAGTGTCAGGCCCGAGTGGGTGGTTTGTGAGGAGCCCTGGTTCCCTGGGACTGGCTCTGCCCCAGGCCTGAACTGTTTCATTTTGCCAGAGTGACCCCCACCTATCTGCTCACGTCTGCGATGTATACCCCCTGTGTCAACCACGAGCCCAGCGAAGAAGAGGAGCTTAGTAGTAACTATACGATGAGTGCCTGAGGGCCGATAAAACCATCCAAAACTCGTTTCTTGAGGACAAGGATTAGATGTATCTTTTTGCTGTGAAGTTTTGGTAAATTGCTTACCCTCTCTGTGCCCGAGCTGATTTAACTAATAAAATGGAGACAATAATAGATTGAACCTCATAGTGCTGGTGCGAAAATTAACTAAGATGATTCACATGAAACTTCCAGAACAGTCCCAGGCATATGTGTGATACATGGTGTACAGTCACCACTATCATTATTCGTAATATTGCCCTCGGAATCTTGTCCTTTGAAGACTAGCCAGCTGACTGAATGACAAATGTCCCTTTCTGGCAAAGAGGGTGGAGGTCAGTGAGACCTTTCAGGAGACCTCTGGGCTCCTGCTGTGTCAGCCCCAGTCCCTGGAGGACCTCCTGCCCCAGTGGTGAGAGGTGCCCCTCCCAGGTGCCCAGCCCTGGCTCCCCCTGCCCCTCACAAGCCTCCTGCATGCAGAGACTGCACTTAGGTGTATAGTAAGTGGGCTACTTTGAACAGGGCCGGTCGTGTGCTGAGGATGGTGGGCAAAGGTGGATCTGGGGTCCATCTGAGTCCGGATGCCAGGGAAGGGCAGGCCCTCAGTGTCTCCAGGGGCTTCCTGCCTGCACAGCCCCCCCTCTTCCTGTGGGATTAGTCCAACCCTAGGAGACCAGGAAGTTTAGGTATTCCAGGAAAGCCCCGACCCACCCAGGAAACCCGAGTACCTGATGTGGCCCTGTCTGGCCCATTGTCCTAAAAGAATGGGAACAGAGTCCCTCCATCAACATGACCCCCCTCCTGCCCCTGCAGGGGCATCCAGTCCCAGCTGTCCAAGGGCGGGTACACACCCAGTCGGGCTTCCTGCCTGTAACTACTTCACACTGGGGCCTCCTGTGGTCCAGTTGTCCTCTGTACCCAGCTCCCAGCTGGATCCTAAAGCATCTCAGCAGGACCACAGGAAAGGGGCATCAAAAGAGGTAGGGCCTGGAACACCCTCTGGGCCAGGGCATCAAACCTACATGACATCTTCTGTTTCACCCTCCTTTGCTCACCTCCTTGGAGCCCTCTTTCTCTCTGTGGGTCATGTTAGCCCAGGAATCCCCACTAAATTTCCCAGATGTCAGTGGGGGTCCCAGCCTAGATCTTCAACCTCCCAATTGCCAATGCTAGGGAGGCAGAGACAACTGGGAAATTAGACGTGAGTCTGCCCTGAGCCTGCCGACGCATGAAAAGAGAACTTCACAACACCCTCTTCTCTGAGTATGTGGGTGGGACCCCAGGAGGGAGGGTTCTGCTGGTGGAATCACACATGCACAGATGCGCATGCCTGCATGTGTGTGCAGGTGAGAAGGTAGTATGTGTGGCCCCACATGCCTGTTAAGTGTATATGTGAAAGGCTCTTCCCTGGTGCAGGCTGCCAGGGCACACGACTCTCCTCTCACTACACAGACACTCTGCCTGTTTCTTCCTGGGCCTTCTTCAAAGGCTGTGGTTTCCTCAAACTGAGAAATGGGCCTAAGGTCCCAAGGCTGCTATCCAGGGTGCAGAGAGCTCCAGGTGGCTCTGGGCTCTTGCACTGTCTCGGGAAGAGGAGCACTTCTCACAGGCCCCGGAACCTGAAACTGACACCTCACAGTGGCCTGTGTGCTCGCTGAGGAGGGCGCCCACCTGCTGGGAAATGAGGGGAGTAGTAAGGGTGAGAAAACCTCAAAACTTCCCCCAACAACCTCAGCTTGGCCAAGAAGCATCTAGATCACACCCACCTCTGCTTCCTTGTGGGAGGGTGCTGTGTTGGGGCAGGAAGAGGCAAGAGTTCTAGGCCAGGTTCTGAGGGGCTGGGTGGTTCTGGCTCCCTCCCCCGTGGCCTCATCGTCCCATTCTTCCACTGGGGGAAGGTGACACCCACACTGGCTCTCTGTCTCTGAGGGCTGTGGCCAGGCTACCAGGAGATGTTGGGGCAGGAAGTGGCTTCAGTAATAGGACTCCTGGCACCAGCTGTGAGAACTGCCCCATGAGCTGAGCATTTCCCCCAAAGTCTTCCCCCCAGAAAAGGAAAGTGTGACATCTGCTGCCTCCACTTCCTGCAGCTGGGACCCTGCTCAGCCCAAGTGGAGAAACCGTCACGGGCCAACAGTGTCACCTGCACACTCACTCTTGCCCCAGGAAGGCCTTCCACAGAGTGGGACCCCAAACCCCATTCTTCTGACTCAGACCAGGATGTGGCCCCAACAGTGATTACTCAAGCTCCGAGTTGGAGGAGGGGTCCCAGCTGGGCACCAGGGTACAGAGGTTCTAGTCCCAACTCTGCCAGATGCTCCAGATTGCCTCGAGGACCTCCTCCCTCTGGGCCTCAGTGGGAAGCCCCAGCTGCTCCCCTGCAGCCCTGATGAACAGGCAGGGACCCCAGAAGCTCAGATCTGGAAGGAACCAGGGCTTCCCGCAAATCATAGATATGGAAGGCCCGTACTGAGGGGGCAGGACCCTGGCACTGAGGGCTCCCTCTGGACTCTACACACAGTAGGGACAGAATAGCAACAACTCTACTGTGGGCTGCCAGATCTAAGAGAGGCAGCCCCTTCCCCGAGGGGCAGGGCAGAGACACCTGAAGGACGCATACATGGCAGGGAGTGCGCCAGCAAACCTGCCCTACTGCTTCCAGCCTGTGCCTGGCCCCATCGCTCCATCTTGTTCGACCAGCCCTTCCAAATGGCTCATCCTTTCCCACGTGCCGCAGTATCCTACACCACTTGGTTTCGCATGTGTTGTTTCCACTGCCTGAAACCCTCCCCTGCCTCTGTGTCTGGCTAAGAGCCTTTCAAGAACGGAAGAGTGGACAGAGCACGCAGTTTTGGAGGTCCAGGAGTCCAGGGCCCGGTATGCTTGGGAGGGCAGGGAGGCAAATCTTCGTCAGGACTGATGGGGGAGCACTTAGCTCAGGGCCCCCCGGGACCAGGATAGGACCGAGGCCAGGGACACAGGGGTCGGTGGCTGGGGCAGAACTTGCAGACAGTCTGGGCTGCGCAAAGGAGCTGGCGGGCACAGGGCCCAGCTTCACGTGGATGGCTGTGGGGGAGGCTGGAACTGTAGACTATTTTTAGGCTCCTGATGGATTGGATGCTGGAGGCTACAGCCCTTGCTCTCTGGGGAAAGACTGAAGTGGCCCAGGCTCCCCCTGGAGCTCAGGGTCTCCAAAGCTTTCTCTTTTGTCCCTAGAGACTAGGGGCTGAGGCCAGGATGTAGACAGGAAGCATGCTCAGTACCCCCAGACATGCAAATGCCCATAAGGGATTTTCATATCATTTGTGCTCTGCCTTCATCTGTTTCCGCATCAGAAGGAACAGAAAGTTTTCTTTCAGAAAACCTTTGGCAGAGCAGTGCATTCACCCGAGTCCACCTCCAGCTGCCCCTCTTGGGTATCAGGAACGTCCAGAGAAGGTGGTAAAGCTCTAAAATCAGAAAGCACAAATGGAATTTTAGCAGGGAAGCAAATACGTTCCATCTGATCACTTGGCAAGACTCCCTGAAGAGCAATGTGGACGAGGATCCATTCATTCACTTCACAAATAATCACTGAGTACCTGCTATGTGCCAGGCACTGTTCTAGGTGCTGAAGATTTAACTCTGAGCAAAAATTACAAAACGCCCCCAAGGAGTGGCTATTCTACAGCAGTGCTGCCCAATAGAAACACATGTGAGCCACAAAGATGATGTTGAATTTTCTAATAGCCACGTTAAATAGAAGTTAAACGAGACAGGCGAGGTGAACTTTTATAATGTATTTTATTTAACCTGGTATGTCCAAAATGTTTTCATTTCCATGTGTAATTAATATAACAATTTATTAATAAGATAAATTCTTTTTTCACACTACATCTTCGAAATCCAGTATGTCCGTTTCTTACAGCACATCTCATTTCAGCCGTGTCACATTTTAAGTGCTCAGGAATCCTTGGAGAATGCAGTTCTGGACGAAACTGCTCATCTGCGCTCAGGAGAAAGGAATGCCACAGTTGATTAGTGACGTCTGCTGTGGACCTAGGCAGGACCCCTGAGCTGGATAATGTGTTTGCCTCTGTCTTATAGGCACAACCCCAAGCATGTGTTCCCATGTTCATTGCCCCCTGCCAAGCCATTTTGAGCCCGCTCATTTTGCCCTACCTGAGAAAACTGCCAATCTGACTTCTGGGGCTTTACTCAGGTGTGGATCCAGCAGTTCTGACAGGGGGACCACCCGACCAAAGGCACCAGCACCTAACAGTTTAAGTGCCCCCTGGGTGTGGTCCTGTGCTCCTTCCTCTCCTGTGGGCTGGCTTGTGGCCACTGGTGACCCTGGGAATGTTGGTTTTGTTTTTGTTTTCTTCCCAAGGCCTCTTCCTCCCAGAGTTGAATAATATCAACATAAAAGTATTTCCTGAGCCTGAATTAGCCATTTCAGCCCCACTCCAACAGCCCACGCCCGCAGACTCCTGCAACCCTGGCTGGGATGGTCTAGCCCAGACTCTCCACTTGCTTTTCTAGACAATGAGAAACTAAAACTGGGCCATGGAGGCAGCTGGAAATGCCTGAGGGTTGGGAGGTGGGTGGTGGGGTGGTAAGCTTGGAGTGAGGGAGGCAGGGATGAGGTATGAGAAAAGCTGTCATTAGGCCCCCATCATCCTTATAGTCATCATTCACCCCACCCCTGCTCAGAATACTTCGATGGATCCCTGGAACCTACAGGATAAAGATCTAGGGCCTTAGACCCCAGGAGCTGGCACTGACAGGGTCATTCGATCTCATTTCTGGATGTTCACCCCTTTTTCATCTTATTCATTCAACAAGAATACTTTGCAGGCACTGTTCTAGGTGCTGGCATGCAGCGGTGACCAAAACTGACAAGGGTCTCTCTGCCTTCCTGGAGCTCCCATGACTCCTGCCAAATCCATAACACTCGAGGGCCCTCACCCGCAGCCCCCAACCTAGGCCTGTGCAAATGCTGTCCCCTCTTCCATTCTTCAGTGACTTCTCTACCCCGGGGATGGGGTGAGGGGAACATTTATGCATCCTCTAAAGCTTACTCAGTGCTTTCCCTGACCACTCCTCCAAAATGGGTTGGGTACCCACCCAGCCCCACATCTGCCTCCCCTGCAGGCTGTGAGTGCTTGAGGGCAGGGCCTGTGACTTTCCCCACCAGGAGCCTAAGGCCTGGTTCCAGGTGCACCCACCCTAATGCTCCGTCTTCCCCCCAGCTCAGGACTGAGCAGGAGAGGCATGCGGGTGGGGGTTATCAGGACTCCTCTGAAGAATTCAAGGTCATTCTGAAATTTCCTCCTGAGATCATCCTACTCCTGTTATTCCAGGGGAGAGAGAGAGGCTAAGGTACAGAGTGTTTCCAGCAAAGATACGTGGAGGACTGAGGGGAGACGGGGATAGAGAAGACCAGAGTGCTCAGGGCTGTGAACACTGGGTCAGGACATCGGGGCCCACCTAGTCTGCAGGTAGAGGGAGCTGTTAAAGGGTTTCAAGCAGCAGAGAGATGAGAAGGCAGTGTTTTCCCCCAAGAGAGATAGGATGGCTGGGTGCTGACCCACTGAGGGTAAGCCTTCATGGCCCTTTAGATGAATGAAGCAGAGGGAGGCATAAAGGAGGCTCCCGTTCCCTGCCAGCTTCTCCAGGAGAGCTGAACGTTGGTTTCTCACAGTCCTGCTCTCTCTTTTTGTGCCTCGCCTCCCCTGGGGCAGGATGCACAAGACAGAAAGCAGAAGGACAGGCCTGGCTTCTGTCCCTGGCCCCCAAGAGGCTGGTGTTGGTGCCCTCATATTATGTGGATCTCCATTGCCCCCAGGGCCCAACCTAATGGTCCAGCCACCCATTATCCCCAAGGCCCACCATGCTGCTTGTCCATCAGTGAAAGATAGAGGAGGAGCCTTGTGCCTGGCCAGCCCCCTCTCTGCAGGCTCATTTACATGGGATTTACACGGGCTCATTTCGTGCCTCGATGCACTCGGCTTCCCGCGCTACTGCCCGCCTGGCCTTTCCCGGTGCCTCCATAGAGACAAAGGAGTGTGCTCTGTCCCTCAAATCCCCTGCTGTAGGCCCATAGGGGCACCAAGAGAATCCCCACAGGAAAGAGGGAGCTTGTTCGGGTCCAGAGAGGGCAGGGACCTCACTGGAGGTTGCCCAGCAATCCAGGCAGGACCAGGGCTTGAGCCCCACTTTCTCCACTAGCTGCTCCTGGAAACTACTCTTTCCCTACCATCGAGGGGCTTGCAGAGGGGGCATCTGTGAAGCCCCTGTGCTGCTGCTGCCTGGCTGTGAACTGGAAAAACAGACCGAGTCATTGACTCTGAGCTCCTTCCAAAGACCAAACTGGCCTTAGAACCCAGAACAGTGCACAAGAAGGGGTCCCTCAGAAGCCCGTGCAGCCCCCTCTTCTTCCTCATGCAGAGAATGAGGCTCAGGAAAGGCCAAGTCTGCCTGGGATCATGAAGGGTGATGGCGGCCCCAGGTGTCTGCCCCAGCCCAGAACTCACTGGGATCCCCAACTCCCAGACTCCTGGCCTGAGCACCTGCTGCCACCTTGGTCACCCTAGGAAGGCAGGGTGTTGGGGAGGAAAGAACCAGGCAAAACCTTCAGCCTGGGGCTGGCCCAGGAGAGCACAGGGCAGACTGAAGGGGAGGGAGTGACTCTGGGTCTGGGGGTAATTCCAGCCCTGTGGGGTCTGTGAGCCACCCACAAGCTGGGCTCAGATTCAAAGAGGGGAACCATCGTCCCAAGCCTGCCACATTTCCCTCCCCAGTAGTTACTACTCAGGAAAATCTCCCAACAGGCCTGGGAAAACTTCAAAAGGCCTGGGTCCCTAGGCGAGGGGCAGGAGAGAGGGGGACAAAGGGGAGGGGAGGGGAGAAGATGGGGAGTCCTCTGGGGGACATCTGGGTTCCTCTCCATACCCCCCCATAGGCCCCACCCTCCATCCCTGGTCCTTAGCCCTGCTCACCATCCCCCTGAATGGCCTCCAACTCCCCTCCCTGCCTCTCACCCCTGTCTCTGGGGCCTCTTTTCACACATCCTTTGGGATTCTAAAACCTTGGAGGGAGCTCAAGAGTTTGTAAGGCACAAATTCCACCCCAGCCCTGTCACTGCCCTGGGATTTGAAAAGCCAAGCTCTGGGGCTAGCAGACAAAGCTCGCCCACCAGTCCCTCCTTGCTCTCCAGCCGTCCCCTGGGCACGCAGCCCAGGCCCAGCCAGGCCTGCTGGTCCTGGCAGGAGCAAGTACCTGTCTTCACTGAGGTACCACCTCCCCCGCCCTCCAGCCTCCTGGCCACACACATCCATCACCACAGGCTTATCCCCCCCCCTCCCCGGGGTCTTACTTGATCAGATTTCCCGCCCAGAATGGACCCCCTGAAGGCAGAGAGGCTGGAGGCTGTTCCAAGTCAGGCCTCTCAGGGGAAGTGGGTGGGTGGGGGCAGGTAGTGGAGGCTGGGAAGGGGGAAAGGCCTGCTTTTGAGGTGTGGGGAGAGGTGGGGTGCAGGGGCTGAGCCCAGGGCCACGGCTCGGCAGGCAGCGCACTGCTCAGGAGCTGTGGGTTCAGCTCCCACTCCTGCCTCACGCTCCGGGAGCTCTGCTGAGCGCTTCTTCAGCTCCAAGGCTGGAAGTTTGAGAGGACCAGGGACAGTGTGTGATGCTCCTACCGGCGGGAGGTGCCAGATCGTGAACAGGAGCCCCGCACCCTCACCCCCTGACCAGAATGGCTTTGAAGGCAAGGAGCAGGCCCAGATAAATAAATAGCTTGTTTATTAGTAATATGTTACATTATTAAAGTGCATTGAGAAGAGATGCAGGGGCCAAAGCTGGAAGGCCACCAGCCCCAGGCCCTGCCCCAGGCTGGCCAGACACAGCCAGAGAAGGGCCCAGCTCTCTGCTGAAATACATGGACAGGGCTGGGGCAGAGCCGTCCACCTGGAGAGCATGGCCCAGGCTGTCCCTACAGGAATTCACAGTTTAGCCTAAGTTATAACATGTCCTGAGCTGAAGGTGGGAGGCTAGGAGCATGGAAGCACAGCCCCTGGGGAAGGGGGCTGAGGGGAGGGGAGGGGGCCCCCCCGCCCCCCAACCCCCAATGCCAAGGGCAGAGTCCTGGAACCTCCCCCTGAGGACCCGGCTCCTCCTTCTAAATGAACACGGTGAACCTAGGGCTCAGTTTTCTCCATTCTCCCCTGTCTCCCTCACCCCACCCCTCCCATAACCACCCCATGGCGGGGGCTTGGACGACGTCCCCCTCAGACTGGGCTCCCAGGGCAGAGCCAGCTCATGCCACTCTCGTCGAACCCATGCCCATCCCTGGACTCATCCCGTCCCCAGGAGCCACAGACTGGGACCCCCCATGACCCATCCCTTCCCCAGCCCCTCCCTTCCCCACCCCACCCCCAGCATGTAGTTTTGGTATTTCATACAGATGCAGTCAGAAGTAGCTATACATGAAATAAGCCTAACATAAAAATAGAGCTTTTTCCGTCCTTCTGTCCGGAAAGCAAACATCCTTCAATAAACATGCAAGGCAGCTGCCTAGTGGGATCCAGGGCTGGCGAGGTGGCCACAGAGGGCAGCCCTGGGCCTGCAGGAACACTAGCCACCCCCAGCCATGGCAGGAGGGAGGATGAGGGGGCAATTTGGGTATCAAAGTCCAGAAGGACTCAGGCCTCAGCCCAAAGGTCCAGAGATGGGGCCCAACTCCCCTTTCTAAACCCTACTCTCTGGCCCAAAGGCTCTTGGGCCAAGAGCCACCTCTGCATTTAGTCAAGTTTGAGGAGGAGTTTTTGAAAAATAGTCGCCAGAAGATAAAATCGTGGGTCATCAATGCCCCAGCTTCACAGTCAGAGCCTGCTTTCTCTGGCCCAAACCACCCCCAACCCCACCGGGGCCCAGCAGCCGCCTGCGGCTGGCCATCTCCAGGCCTGGCGTCCTCCACTGGGTTATGCAGTCCCCCTGGAAGAAGTGACGGGCAAGGAGCTCTGGGCCCAGCCAGTTCTGAGTGTAGGATTTTTCTAGGGCCTTGGGGCTGCCGAAGCCTGCAGCATGCCAACCCTAGGAGGCCCTAATGGACCAGCAGGCCAAGAGCAAGTGTGGGCAGGATGCTCAGCCAGAGGGAGGCAGCCAGGGCGCAGGTGTGGCCCAGCAGGTGCGAGGCCATGGCACCGTCCTCGCGCAGTAGCTCCCAGTGCTGAGCCTCGTGGAGGTAGGAGCCCTCCTGGGCCTCGCAGTAGTAGTGGCCGTACTGGAGGTCCGTGAGGTTCTCAATGAACAAGATGCAGTTGGGGCTCTGGTGGCCGGGCTCACAGCTCTGCTCCACATTCTTCTCATGGCGCCATGAGTAGGTGGCGTGGCGGGACTCCATGGGGCAGCTCAGATAGTAGCGAGAGTTCTGGGCCAGGGAAACCTTCTGCAGTGGGGCCTCTTCTGGGGAGGGATGGGGAGGTAGCTGTAAGGAAGGGCTGAGGGCTCCCAGGGCAGGCTCCCAGGCAGGACTCCCATGGATGGGCCTCCAAACCCAAGGTTTCTAAGTGAACACGGGGAAACTAGCACCCAGTCTCCTCCTTCCTCTCCACTGCCTCCCTCACCCCACCCCTCACGGTCACCCCCACACCAAGGGGGATCCTTCCACAGCACTGTCCTGCCCCATCTGTCTGGGCCCCCAGGACCAGACTATGCCTCCCTCAGACAGGGCAGTTGGGGCATGGCTGTACCACCCTCACTGGACTGCGGCCTCCGGGCGGGGCCAGCGCAGGTACCTGGCTTTGGGTTGGGGCACTCCCTGTGTGGCTCGGTTGGATTGATGGACTGCAGCACTGGCCTGGAGTTGGAAGAAAGAAAGAGGCTAAGCAGACAGGAGGCCACCGGCCGGGCCCCTTCCCTGTCCTCAGCCCTCACCCAGTGTCAGCTGTGATGCCCACCCAGAGGAGGGTCCGGCCAGAAGGGATGCCTCCCGTAGCCCATCGACCCCCACTGCTGTGTCCCCCTTCTCTGAGGGACAAGGGATCCCAGACAACATACCCTTGGGAGCTGTAGATGGAGATGCAGCGGTCCTGGTACCAGCCGCAGTAGGGATCTCGAGCCATGAGGCAGCCGTGGCAGCCCCCGTTGTAGACCTCACACAGGTCCAAGGGCACCTGGCTCACCTCCCACTGGGAGCTCACATACAGTTTCCGCTGGAAGGAGAGAAGACTGGGTCAGGTCAGGGCCCCCAGTCCAACTGAGTTCTAAGCCCTAGGCCCTAGGGCCCAGAGGCTCCAAAAAGGACATGCAGTTCACATGCAGAGGAGCTCTGTCCTCAGCTGGCCTTCACTGGGCAGCCCCACAGGGCAGGGTAAGAAGGCTCACCCGGTCAGCGTCCAGCGACATGGCCTGGATGGCGGCCGCTCGGTGGAAGGGCTGGATCTCCAAGATGTTGAAGACAAGGCTGTGTTCCCGGTCCCCTGACTCCACCACCTTGTGGATGGTGCCCTTGTCTGTGGGTGAGGGTCACAGGGTCAGCGGGCGGGAGTCCCACCACGGATCCAGGCAGCCTCCCTCTGGACTAAGCTAATCAGGAAAGACCCACTTCAGGGAGGGCTGGGAAGCTATGGCTCAGGTGAGGGTCATAGGACTGGGCCAGGGAGGCCAGCCCAGGAGGCTCAGGGCTTCCCAAGGCCGCAGGCAAAACCGGAGCATGAAGAACAAAACCAGCAGTCCCACACACCCCCAAGCACTGTGTCAAGCTGCTACATTTAGCTACACGCATTAGCATTACGTCCTTTAACCCTCCACAGCCCTGGGAGGTGGGTATTATCTTCCCCACTTCACAGATAAGGAAACTTGCTCAGGGTCACACAGCTAGTGACTGGAATCCAGAGGGGTCAGAATCCCACTCTTCAACTTCTTCTATAAACTCTGCTTCCTGGACTCTTTGGGATTTGTCTTCTTTGAATAAATTTTTTATTTTGGAATAATTTCAGACTTACAAAAAAGTTACAAAGATAGTACAGAGAGTTCCCGTACACCCTTCGCCCAGTTTCCCTCAACGTTACCGTTTTATGTAACTGCAGCATTTGTCACGGCTGAGCAGTTGACGCCAATACATCATTATTAACTCAACTACAGACTTTACTGGGATTTCACAGGTTTTTCCACTAATGTCCTTTGTTCCAGGATCCAATCCAGGATTCTGACTGCAAGCAGTCTGGGGAATTTTTAAATTTTTATAAAATCTCAGATCTGAAAAGGACCTTAGGTTCCACAAAGGGATTCCCAAGGCCACACACTGGGCTGCCTGCCTCAGAGCCCAGTGCTCTGCATTCTCACCTGTCAGGGATTTACGGGCAACCTGACCTCTGGGTCCTCCCAATCCCACCTCACCAGCTGTCCCAATTTCTAGAATAGCCTACCTCCCTCTCCCACTGTCCCAATTTCCCAGGGCATCACTTGCCCCCAAAAAAGCAGTCAGATGATCGGATGATTGTCCGCCTAGGACATTTTGTCTATGTGTCTGTGACCCCCTTCAGCAGGCTCTGGGATGTGGCCCCATGCTCCTTTGGCCTGACAAGCTCCCGGCCCAGTCACTACCTTCACATACACACACACACACTGCACTTCACCTCCTCCACCTCAGCCCAGCAGCAGCCTGCCACAGCTTCTCCCAGCTATGAGAGCCTCCCATTCTCTGCAGAGGACTCAGAAAGTTCTCTTTCTTGTCTGACCTCAATCCTTCCCTGCTGCAGGCTCCAAGATGGTATCTCTCTGATGGCCCTCAGGGGGAATGGAGACAAATGCACTTGGCTCCCAGTTCTGCAGGAAAGGGGCCCACAGTTCCCTCAGCCCAAGCCCAGCCTTCCTTGTCCTGGCTCCTGCTCCCAGTCCCACATCATGTGATCCCTTGTCTCCTGCACCTCAATGCTCTGCTGTCCCCCTGGCTGGCTACAACAGCTAGGCCAGCTGCTGCTGGAGCAGAACAAAGACAGGAGCCAAAGGGTGCGGCCACAGAAGGGTAGAGCTCAGTGGTAGAGCGCATGCCTATAGCATGCACAAGGTCCTGGGTTCAATCCCTAGTTCCTCCATTAAATAAATAAATACGTAAACCCAATTACCTGCCTCCATCCCACAAAAACAACCACCACCAAAGATCAATTAAAAAACAAACAAACAAACAAACAAACAAAAAATAAAGGGTGCGGCCAGGATGAATGGAAGAGTAAAGAGGTGGGTCTCAGGACTTAGAAACCAGGACTGTTAATGGGAAATTACTCTCCCCAAGACTCCCAGGAGCCAAACAACCTATGAGGCCACCAGGAGAAATCCCCAAGGTGAAGCAGCAGCAGGAAGCCACATGAGGAAGGTGTGAACAACTGAGGAGGGTAGTGCCAGGGGGGGCAGGCATCTGGGGGAGACACTGCCTTTCTGATGGCACCACCACCAGTCTAAGGAGGGCCTGCAGTTCCCCCAACACTGATCTCCATGCTGGCTCCCAGCGCCCTCTGCCCACAGCCTGGGACCAGGAAGCTGCTATAAAGCCAGCTCAGGGCTAGCTCATTCAGGGTCAGTGAGTTCCCGGAGTGCAGGGACATCTCGCAGGGCATCCCACCCAGCTTTCAGAGTCAGCAAGACCCTGCTCTCCTAGAGGAAGAGGGAAAGGAAGAGGAGCAGCCCCTGCAGTCCTCTGCAAGACCCTGCAATGGCTCTGCTATCTGGCAGTCCTTCATCACATCTCACTATACTCTGTATCCCACATCAAAGGTTCTCTCTCACCTACAGAATCTCAAAGACAAGGAGAGGATCCAATTTCCTCACTTTGCCTGGTGGAGGCCCATGGGACACCCCAGGACCAGCTCCTTCCTCCTGACTTTCCACATCTCTTCCTACCATCTTTAGGAGCCAGACAGTTGGATCAAAGCTGCACCCACATTTCTGCCTCTGAATCTCGGTACCTGCTCTTCTCCCAGCCTATGATGCCTTTCCCTTGTCCCTCTGCCCCACCTCCTCCAGGAAGTTCTCCCTGCATGACTCTTCCACAGCCACACACACTAACTTCTGACAGCTCTGAGTCACTCAGTTCTTCCTTCCAGATATAAAGATCCAACCAGATGTTAATTATCTTATTTTTTATAATTTTCATACCCATTTTTACAAAGCAGACTGGGGGTTCCCAGGGCGGCCCCTCACCTGTGGTTAGGTAAAGCACGTGGAAGGTCTCCCCATTGCTGGCGTGCATGCGGTGGACGACCACTTTCTGGTAGTGGTACTTAGAGTGGAACAGTGGTGTCTTCAGAGGCCCCATGGGCTCCACCCTCTGTACCACCTCGGGGTGACTGTCAGCCACCTGGAAGGTCTCTGTGGGTATCGGCTGCCGGTCTGGGAGGCACTGGTCAAGGAGAATGGGTCCAGATCAGTGGGGTGGCTGGGAGGTGGGGCCGGGGCCTGGGCCATGGTGGGTGTCACTGCTCACCTTGCCAGGCCGAGGATTGGGAAGGCCTGCATGGTAGCCCTTGAGTGAGGAAGTGCGGAAGACCTTGTCAATGTCGCCGAGGGAGTACACGCAGACGGCTGAGTAGTTCCTGGAGGGAAACAGAGACCACTTCAGTGGCAGCCCAGGACCTGCCCACCTCCACTCGCCCAGGCCAGCCTAGCACCAGACAGGGCACAGCTGCAGCCTTCCAACCAAGCTCCCTGGCCTTCAAGGTCCATGGGGGCCAGGACTATCCTGGAGGCCAAGGCCAGTGCCTGAGAATATCAAATACCACTGAAGGAAGGAGGGAGGGAGGAACAGGAGGAGGCAGGGAGGGAAGTTCAACATAATTTCTTTCTGCTGCAATCTAAAACCATAACCTGTATTCTGTCACAAAATCACTGAATGCAGAAGTCAGCCTCGGGGCAGGAGAAATTCCGTGTGCATCCTTGGGATACTATGTCCAAGGAAGCCAGCCCCCTGTTCTTTTCCCAGCCCTCTGGGTCCACCCACACAGAAGCCCCAGAGCAGAGTCTTGGATCCCCACTCTGCCCCCACCCTGTCCCCTACCTCTCCCTACACACACCCAACACTTGCCTGCCTTGTTTTGAATCAATGAGAGTGATTAAGAGGTGTGAATTATCAGGCGCAGGCAATGTCTGAGTGGGTGTGATAGCGCCCAGCACCCCGAGAGGCCTCAGCAGCCTCTTCCCAGGGCCCAGCACCCGCTCTGAGCACACCGCTGGCGGACATACAGGCACAGCCGTGAGCACACATCCAGCACGTGCTCACACGCCCGCCTGGACAGACTCACACAGCAGCACACGCATCTCCCTGAGCACTGTTTGTCCTCCCACCCCAGGCCCAGAGAGGAGTCCCTTGAGCCTGGAGTCCGTGCTCTCGCCACTGCATTGTCCCTCAGCAGGGCCCAAACCCTCTAATCCCCACTGGACACGTAACTAATGCCAGTACCAGCCCCAGGACGAGCGTCACTCACCAGGGGTTGGAGAAAACGCCATAGACCCTCGTGTCCCTCCACTGGCCGTTAGGGTCAGGGAGCAGGAAGACGTCCTGCAGTCTGTTGAAGTTCTTGTTGGTAGCGGCGTCGCTGCACACCAGCATGGCTTTCAGGAAGGTGTTCCACTTGGAGACAGACAGCGAACTCTCGCCACCCTGGTCCCCCTAGAAGGGTGGTGGGGGGAGGAGCCCCCTTAGTACCCACTTGGGCCGTCCCACACCCAGGGCTCCTGCTCCCAGGCTTCTAAGGGGGAAGGGAGGCTCTGAAAGGGGCCGGGACCTGCCAGGGGATGAGGCTGAGGTGCCCCATGACTCAGGCCATGTTCTTGGGCCGGGCTCCGTGGGGACCTGCAGGGTGCGGATGTCAGGTCCCCACAGGGTGCACTGGCTCAGACACATCTGTCCATTCTCACATATTCACGTTCACACACACGACACAGACCTGAACATCCCAGCACCTTCACACGTGAAAGACACACACGTCAACACACTCTCATACTCAGGCACATGCCCACACACACTCTCACAGGAAAACACGCATTTGTACCCTCACACAGACACATGAGCCCAACCATCTTTACTCACTCACAGATGCACGGACCCTCCCGTGCACACATTTCCTCCCACAGTTCCACAGTCTCACTCACAGTTTGCACACAGGCACTCATCCACTCACGCGCTCCTACTCAGGCACAGACACATACCCTTGCCCACTCAGCGCCCACTCACCTTGCACAGCTGGGCCACGCGGGACACGTTGAGAGGGGCCTCGGGATTCTTGTCAGGATTGTCCTCTCGGAAAAAGTAGTAGATCTTGTCATCGTAGGTGTGGTCTTGGTGCACGATGGTGGCCTTGATGAACTGCGGGTCTGCCAGGGACAGAGGTGAATGGGTGCGAGGCTGGGAGCCTCTCAGAGGACGCACTCCAACCCTGTACACCCCCTGAGTCTGCACAAACAAACCCGGGCCAAATCAGACCTGGAATAAAACTCAGAACATCGGGCCCAACTCCCCAAGGCGTTGAACAACCCCACACCTGTTTTGCCCTCTCCTACAAAGATGTCATTGGCCCAGGAGCAATGATTTCATGCCTGGGGACTCAAGGGAGGTCCCTGGGGGCCCCTACGTCACTTCTGCCTAATTGGCGGAGCCTTAATGAGGAGGGAGGGGGTGTTGCCCCCACATGAGCTCAGCAGAGGGACACACTAGGGCTCCTGGGGACCCCACACTGGGCCTGGGGCTTCCTCTGTTTTGTTCCCAGAGGGTGCTGGGCCATCCTGCATTCCACATCTTTGTCTCTGCTGTTCCCCTGCTCCCTGCCAGGCCAACCTCCTCAGCCCTGCCTACACAGGACTGTACCAAGCTCCCACTTTGCCAACTGGCCTGTGGCCCCAGCGGCCCTTGGGAAGCCTTCCCCGGAACCTGAGGAGCCCAGCCGCCTCCCTGGGCGTTCGCACCCCTTCACCCAGCCCAGCCCAGCCCAGCCAGAGGCTGACTCACTTTGCATGACAGTATCGCTGGTGTACAGCTCGATCTCGCCCTTGATTCGGCGGAACCGAGGGATCTTCCCATTGTATTCCTGCTTTCGGATGGTAGAGTACACTTCGTCCCCTGGGCAAGTGGGAGGGGCATGGTAAGTCCTCCTCCGGGCCTGGGCCCCTGGGCGTGGAGCTGACCACCCTCCCCCAGCCCAGGGCAGCAGCCCTCTAGGGGCCCTCCCGCTCCAGCCACAGCCCTACCGTCAAACAGAACCAAGGAGTTCTCATCTGGGCTGAAGGGTGCATAGCCTTTCCTCTCACCAAGCAACATCACAGTGTCATTTACCTGGGGGAGACCAAGGGGGTCAGAGCACCACGTGATCCCATGGCCACTGCCTCCCATGGGCACCAGCTTCCCCCTCAGGGTGCCCAAACTCCCAGGAATTCTATACAAGGTGAGGCCAGCTTCAGAGTCCCCCAACCCCCTTCCCACCAAGGCAGGGCAGAAGCCCACCCAGACAAGGGTGAGCTGACCAGGTACATGGGGAGGGGCCTTCTCACCAGGATCCAGCAGCTAGGTCGCCGGGCATTGGTGCCGCAGACCAACAGCCCCTCACCCTGCTTCTCCAGGAGCGTGATGTAGTTCTCGCAATCCTGCCCAAGAGAAGGGGAAGGAGAGAGGGTGGTTGGAAGGCCCTGGAAGGCCTACCACTAGGTCCTTCAGTACTGGGGAAGAAGGCGTCAAAAGTCTGAGTACAGAAGCAGCCTCCAAGGAGAGCCCAGAGAGGGCGAGGCTGATTCTAAGCCCCGCCAAGAACAGGGGAAGGGCACAGAGGCCTCGGGGAAGGAGCGTCTCCCCGCAGCCTGGGAACCCTACGGCAGGGCTACCTCTCTCCTCCCAGACTTGGGCTCCCAAGGCAGGGCCACGCCTCCTTCCTCAGACTCTCAGAGAATCTCATCCCTTTTCCAAGGGGCTTAGCCTCCCCTCTGCACCCCTCTCCCCCACTCACCCGCTTGTCTCGGCAGGACCCCTTCGTGGAGTTAATGTTCACCTGGGGAGAATGAGGGGAACATTAGTCCACTCTGCCAGGGGCAAGATGCCCCTGTAAGTGCTTTCCAAGCATCTTCAGGACAAGCTCATTTGGCAGATAAGCAACTAGGGCTCTGAGAGGGGGAGTGAGTTATCCAAGATCACACAGGCTGCTCAGCCTAATAACAGGGCCCAAAGCCCAGAGCTCATGGGCCAGACCAGAGGCAAGGGCCAGGGGGTTCTGCAGCCTGGGAGCTTCCTGCCTGGGCCTCCCCAGTCAGTGCCAACCACCCGGCCAGGTGCATGAGCTCCAGCTTTTCTCCACACCATCCCAATACCCACGCCAATCAGACCACCTTCAGGGAGCCTCCCCCAGGGATCATTTATGGGATATGGTAGGTGGTGGATCAGTTTCAGAAGAGATGCCAGCTCTCATGGGTTCCCTGAGGCCCCTCACCAAGGCCAGAGGGGAGATAGGAGGGATCGGGAAGGGAGAAGAGAGAAGGGGACCGGGAGATGGGTCCAGGCTCACCATGTGTACAGAGGCGTTCTTGCCCTTGGGGAAATCAAAGAGATAGAGCTTGCTGCGTCCCCCAACCCACACGGAGGAGCTGCCAGGCTCATGGAAAAGCACTGTGTGCGGCTCAGCTGGGCCGAAGTCTATGTGGTCCTGACGCGCATGGCCTAAGAAGGAGACAATTGGCAGAAATGTTGAGGCTGAGCCCTGGGCTAGAAGACCCTGGACCACCCCCTAGGCACACCAGCATCCACCAAGCAACTAGTAGTTAAATCTGGCAAGGGCGGCTCCAGCATTCAGAAAAATGAGGGGTCCTCTGGTGGGGTCCGGCCAGCTATCCTCACCCATAAGCCATGGCCCCTATAACACGTGTGACTTCAGAGCAGAGGCAGGATTTATGGACCTCTGGGGAGAACACACTCCTCACACACACACTCTGCTGTTCTAAAGTGGCTGGGCTCAGGCAGGAGGGACCAGAGCCCCCCAGCTCTGCTCCATGAGACTCTCTGCTGCCCAGCACAGAGCAAGCAGCCACCTCCACCCCCTGCAAGAAGCCCACTTATATTTCAAGTTCCCAGGAATCCCTTTGCTCACAACCCCACCCCCTCCTTCAGGAAGCCCTCTCTGACCCGTTCTGGCCCACCCCATCCCCTTAATGAGCAGGTCAGTATGGAAAGATTAGAGCTGGAAAGGAATCTTAATATCTACTCCGTCCCATTTTACAGATGGAAAAAGAGAGGTCCAGAGAGAAACAGCCCAAGCCCACACGGTCAGTGGCAGGCCATGAACCAGAGCTCCTGCCCCCACGCTGGCTAGTTTCACAGAGATACCAGCTCCCCCAGGGGGAAAGATCAGCCCTCCCTCCACAGCACCTCCGGGACAGTGGGTTCTTCACAGAGCACAGCCTGGGCCTTTAAGCAGAAGGGCTGACCCGGACAATTTTGCCCCGAAAAGAAACTATCTGCAGCCACTGCCTCCAGGGAGATGTCTCATCTCTGGTGACATTGCTGAGGTTGTCCTGGTTGCAGGACTAAATTATAGGGATGGGACAGCCCGCGGCTGTGCCCTCAGCAATCAGGCACAGCCAGCATCCTCCCACCTTATCCAGGAACTCGGCCTGACCGCTATTAACCCAGCTGCAGCCAGCTCAGCAGTGACACCCGAGCAGGACACCCTCCAGCCCAGACAGGAAACGACTGCCATGTCCTCGAGTTTGCCCCAAATCCCCCTTGGTGCCACTTGAGCCATTCCTGCTGATTCTGCATTCAACAGGAACAACGAGCACAGGCCCTCCACGCGACCCCCACCTGCATTCCCTTTCTCTCCACGGCCAAGTCGTCCCTGGAAGTGGGCTGTTTTCACCCTGCACCTCAGTTGCGGCCCAGCTCACTGTACAGAGGTGCAGCCCAAGGTCGTACTAGGAGGCAGGACAGACTGGCTCGCCCAGACTATGGGTTCTGAGACGCACTCAGGAAGATGCCAGCACCGTGGGCCACAGAGAAGCGCTGAGCTCTCTGTCTTCGGACTCACCTGGCTCTCCCCAGGGTGCTTTGCAAACAGCCTGACAGCTCAGAATTCAGGCCTCCCTGCACTCCGAGGCTGGGCAGGCAGGGGCTGAGAGCCCACTCCCTGCTGGGTAATGAGGGTCTGGCAGGCCCGGGCAGGGCTGGCGGGTCTCAGACCCAGGCTCCCCTCCCCCCAAGCTGGGATAAAATTAGAGCTCTGGGATCATCGGACAAGGCCTTCCTGACTCAGCTCCCTTGCTCTCCTTTCGCCCACAGCCCGAGCAGCAGCCTCCATCCCTGCAGCCTAGCCCACAGTCTAGACAGTCTGTAGACCCCGCTCCAGACCTACTCCCCCAGCCAGCCCGGCGGCCGGGAGAAACTATGTGTCTGTGTCTGAAGACCTTGGGCTGGAGGCCGAGCACTGAAGCCCCACCGGAGGCCAAAGGAGGGGAGCCCCGTGGCTCAAATCATGCTGGCCACCTCCACCAGTCACCTCAGCTCACACCAAGGCCACAGCCCCCAGGCTCAGAGGAGGGGCCTGCACAGCCAACGCACAGCTCCAGTGTGGGGAAAGAGGCTTGTGACGGGGCCCTGAAGAAGCCCTTGTCTGGGGTCACAGGGCCATCCTGTAAGGACGAGATCAGTCCTGCCCCGGGGAGTCTAATCTGATGAGGGAGACAGAGCCTTGCCTTGGGGAGTCTAGCCTAATGGGAGAGACACGGCCCAGCCCTGGAAAGTAAGATTTGTGTGGAAGGCCTGGCCCTACCCTAGAATCCAGCTGGAGGGCAGAAACAACCACACCAAAGCAAGCCTCCACACCGCTCCAGCAAAACTGTTGGTGTAGACCCCAAGGCTGCTCACAAAGTATTTCCGAGAGCACAGAGGAGGGTGAGGGCTGCCTGCTGCCGGATGCTGCACAGGGAGCTGCTGCGCCAGGATGGTCCTGCACAGGTCTGCGAGCGTGAGACCCGTTCCCTTCAAATCCTGGCTGTGGCTGCCAGGGTCAAGGGATGGCAGGAGGCAGGGGCTGCTCACCTCACTCTGCAGAAGAACAAACAGGAGCCCTGGAGCATTGCCTCCCTTGACCCCGAGGCACCCGCCCCCCACTCCCGGCTGTGCGCCTGGGATGTGTATGGGGAGATGGCACCAGCTCGGCCCCAGGACGAGGCCTTGGCCCATTCTCCACCCCAGCCCCAGCCCGGCTCCCGCACTGCCCGAGGCCCTCAAAGGGCCTGATTGTGCCGGGGAAGTGTCTGAGCGGCAGCAGCTCGATGAATACATGAAAGGAAGCTTTGTTCAGGTCACAGAAGCGGGGGCTGGGGGCTCAGGGGCAGGAGGGCTGCCTGGAAGTGAAGGCAGCAACCAGCCTTCCCGGCCAGGATCCGTGGCCCCATGGCACCAACACTGAGAGGGCAGGGCCAGGGAAGGTTGGCGGTCAAGGGTCCACCCAAGCAGGGGCTGAGCAAGGCCAGGGCTGCCCCTAAAGAGGCCCAGCCAAGGGAGCAAGTGTCACATCTTTAAATGTGTCTTTTTGTTTCCTTAGGAATCTCAAGGGATGGGGGAGGCAGACCAAAGCTAGATGGGTCAGGAACAGGCAAGAAGAAGACTCCAGGCAGCAGAAACAGCCTGAGAGAACATGGGGAAGCTGACTGTACGGTAGGGACAGAGACCTAATGAGAGAAGAATCGGAAAGGTGGGCTGAAGCCCCAAGCGTGATGCGGGAAGGGAGATGCAGAGGCCCATGGATACACCAACCCACTGCCCATCAGTCTCCAGAGCCGCCGTCTCCTACCTGTGAGCGCGGCCAGGGTCAGGAAAGCCTCCCTCCCTCCTCCAGCACCCCCCACTCCCCCCTCCAAGCTCCCCCTGCCTGACCAGCCCCCTCTGCTTCCTATTCTGCATGTCTAAAAGGAGCACCGTCTGGCACTGTGTCTCCCCCCTCACTCCCCGGCCTGACGCATTAGTGGCTGACTAAGTGGTAGCTAAAAGCTCCCAGAATAACCAGGGGTTCAGACAGGGGAGGGGGCTAGGGTGGGCATGACCCTAGAGGCGGACAAGGCACAAGACCCTCCCCCCCACCCCCATGTGATTCTGAGCCAATTCTGGCTCCTTCTGGACCAAGAAATGGCACACTCAGGCTGCCCTTTACCCAGCTAGACTCCGTGGCCCCCTGTGCCCCCACCTTCCTTCCAGTGGCAGGACGCACAAGGCCCAGCCCAGCCCCGCCCCAGCCAGAGATGAGGGTCAAAAAGATTGCGGGTGTGAGGGGCAGTTCCCCTCCCTGAGTCACAGACCCCCAGCCAGGCCATCCATAAGGCTCTGATCCTGCTGGAAGGAATCAGACCTGATGCTGCTCATAGCCCCCACCCTCCCACCACAATCCCAGTGGCCGACTGGCTGGAACAAGTGTGAATCTGTGTGGGGTGGGTTTTCCTAAAGCAGGCTGCCTGGTGGAGCATCATTCCTCCTCATTCACTCTGGGTGCTGCCACCATCTGGTCTCCGCCATCCCCATACCCTCATTGCTTGTGAGAGAGGGCTGCTCGGGGGAGGGTGGAGTGGTGGCTAGAACGCAGGGGGGCGGTGTTGTTATCTGTCAAGGGTGCAACAAGGGATGGGCCCCACAGTCTGGTCTGGGCAGGGACAGCATTCCAAGCTGACCCACTGACCTGACAGGCCTTGAATGCTAACCTCAAGGAGCCCTTTGAGAGCAGCAATGAGGCGGGCCCTGAGAATGGCAGGAATGCAGTGCCCAGCAGGGAATGCCTGAGTCGTTGCAGCCAGGGAGGCCCAGGCATGGGGCAGGAACCAGGCCAACCTCCGACTGGGGGCTTAATCACATCTGGCAGGAGCCTCCTCCCAAAGTGGTACCCCACCCTGAATCCCCGGGCCCACCTCACACCTTCACCAGAAGAAGAGGGAAGGCCCATGAGGGGCCTAAGAATTAGGCCTTTCCACCTTTTGGAACCCACACCCCACAGGTCAAGGTGGAAGGAAAGAGAAAAGTCACTGAATTGAGGGGTCATGGAGGCCACAGAGCCTGTGCCACTGGCCCAAGGCACAGAGCAGGGGCAGCAGAGGCAGGGCCAGGCTGTAGTTCAGGCTCTCTGAGCCTGGCAGGACAAGGTTCCCGACAGCTGCCTGGCAGGGGTACAGCCAGTGTGCAGGGCAGGTGGCGCAAGACAGGGCGGGCCCTTGAGGCAGTGCTTAGCTCCCGGGGGCTGGGGGTGTGCCTCTCCTTATCAGCTGTGGGAACAGTGTGCTGGGCCAGGGAGGAGCATCTTCCCACCCACCAAGGTCAGCCAGGCACGGGAGGGGAACATACCTCAGGTGTGGGCTCAGCCCTGGTTCCAAAGAGCCTTGTGCTCCCTTTGGCAGCCAGGTGGCTAGTTAGCCGCGACCGTGACCAGGAGCTGGGCCTTCCTGAGTTTGGTTTCCTCCTCTTTGGATTGGAGGAGCTGGTACTTGCTAAGGTCTAGGTTTTATGACCCACCATGATTTTTGGAACAAAACAATCAGGGTGGCAGATTTCCGAGCAAGATGGCAGAGTGGTAGGACCACGAGCTTGCCTCTCCACGCAACTACAGCGAAACCACAACTGAATGCTAAACAACCATCAAAAAAAGACTGGAACCTAGCAAAAAAGATCTTCTGCAACTGGAAACATAAAGAGGGAATCACAGCAGGACGGTAGGAGGGGCGTGCTCATGATATAATTTGGCCCCGTACCTCCCGGGTGGGAGGCCCACAAGCTGAAGATTTGTTAAGTCGCAGAGGCCCTCCCACAGGAGTGAGAGCTCTAAGCCCCACGTCAGTTCCCCCAGCTTGGGTTCCAGCATTGCGAAGAGAAGGTGACCCCAGGACATCCGATTCTGAAGGTCAGCGGGGCTTGGCTCTGGGAGCCTCACGGGACTGGGGGAAACAGAGACTCCATTCGCTTGGGAAGCGTACACGGAAACCCACGTGCACCAGGTCCAAGGGCAGAGGCAGTGATTTCATAGGAACCTGGGCCAGACCTGCCTGTTGGATTTGGAGGGTCTCCTGAGGACGTGGGGGACGGCTGCGGCTCACTCAGGGGACATAAAAGCTGGCGGCGGACATTCCAGGACTGTTCATCTACTTGAGCTTTCCTGGAGGCTGACACCTTGATTGGATCATTAGCACCAAGACCTAGCGCCACCCAACAGCCTGTGGGGAAGCCTCAGGCCAAACAACATACAGGGTGGGAGCACAGCCCCACCCATCAGCAGACTTCCTAAGCAACAGAGGCCTCTAGACACAGCCTTACCCACCAGAGGTCCAGGACCAAGCTTCCCCCAGCAGTGAGCAGGCACTGGCTCCTCCTGCCAGGAAACCTACATAAGCCTCTAGTCCAGCCTCATCCACCAGGGGAAGATACTAGAAATAAGAAAACAATTCCAAAGCCTGTGGAAGGAATCCACGAACACATAGAAAGATAGACAATATGAGGCAGCAAAGGAATATTTCCCAGGCCAAGGCACAAGATAAAATCCCAGAAGAAGAAATAAGTGATGAGGAGATACGTAATTTATCTGAGAAGAGTTTAAAGTAATGATGGCCAAGATGTTCAGAGAACTCAAGACGAATACAGATGCACAGAGTGAAGTTTTTAGCAAAGATTTGGAAAATATAAAGAATACCCAGAGTTGAATAAAATCACTGAAATGAACACTACACTAGAAGGAATCAAGAATAGACTAAATGAGACAGAAGAACAGATCAGTGAGCTAGAAGACAGATTAGTGGAAATCACTACTGCAGAACAGAAAAAAGAATGAAAAGAAATGAGGATAGTTTAAGAGAACTCTGGGACAACATGGAACACTCTAATATTCGCATTACAGGGGTCCCAGAAAGAGGAGAGAGAGAGAGGACCTCAGAAAATTTTTGGAGAGATATCACTGAAAACTTTCCCATCTTGGGAAAGGAAACAGTCACCCAGGTCCAGGAAGCACAGAGAGTACCACACAGAATCAACCCAAAGAGGAGCACACCAAGGCACACAATCATCAAATTGACAAAAATTAAGGATAAGGAGAAAATATTAAAATTAGCAAAAGAAAAGCAACAAATAACATATAAGGGAACTCCCATAAGGTTATCAGCTGATCTTCCAGCAGAAACTCTACAGGCCAGAAGGGAGCAGCACGATATATTTAAAGTGATGAAAAGGGGAAACTTACAACCAAGAACAGTCTATCCACAAGGCTCTTATTCAGACTTGATGGAGAAATCAAAAGCTTCACAGATAAACAAAAGCTAAAAGATTTCAGCACCACCAAACCAGCTTTACAACAAATGTTAAAAGACCTTCTCTAGTCATCAAACCATAAGAAAAGAGAACAAAAAGAAGAAAGAGAAAAAAAAGAGAGAGAGAGAGACCTACGAAGGATTGCTTTGGCTGTTCAAGGTCTTTTGCAGTTCCTTATAAATTTTGGAATTGTTTGTTCTAGTTCTGTGAGGAATGTCTCTGGTATTTTGACGGGAGTTGTGTTGGATCTGTGGATTGCTTTGGGTAGTGTGGCCATTTTGATAGTGTTGATTCTTCCAATCCAAGAGCACAAGAAAATTTTCCATTTCTTGTGTCATTTTGGTTTTCAGAGTATAGGTAACCTCCTTGGTTAAGTTTATTTCTAGGTATTTTGTTGTTTTTGATGGAACAGAAATGTCTCTGCCGGTTACAAATTCTGGTTTCTGAAGCGGAAAAAAAAAGTGAATGAAGGGTCACAAATGGCAAACTATCCTTCTTTTTTATGGGTGAGTTGTATTCCATTACATATATATCTTCACTATCTATTCAACTATTGATGTGCACTTAGGATGCTTCCATATCTTGGCAATTATAAATAATGTTGCTGTTAATAGCAGGGTATATGTTTCTTTTTGAATTAATTCTTATTTTGTGGTTGGCTTTATTCCTTTGATAACTATGTTTAAAAAGCTAAAGCTCTAAACATTCTTAGAAACAATGAACAGTACATATATGTATATTAAAAAATATATGTCCAGTTAAAAAAAAATGATCTATCAAGCCATGAAAGACATGGAAGAAACGTAAAAGACATATTACTAAATGAAAGAAGCCAGTCTGAAAAGGCTACAAACTGTACGATTCCAACCAAATGACCTTCTGGAAAAGGCACAGCTACAGAAACAATAAAAAGATCGTGGTTTCCAGGGGGCTGGGGAGAGGGAGGGATGGAGGGATGAATAGATGGAGCACAAGGGATTTTTAGGGCAATGAAATTATTCTGTATGATACTATAGTGGTGGCTACATGTCTTTATGCATTTGACAAAACCCATAGAATGTACAACACCAAGAGTGAACCCTAGTGTAAACTGTGGACTCTGGTTGATAACATGGACTTTGGTGCCCATGTTGGTTCATCGATTGTACCAAATATGCCACACTGATGAGGGACGTTGAGGGTAGGGGAATATATATGTGCAAACTCTCTGTATTTTCTGCTCAATTCTGTTGTGAACCTGAAACTACTCTAAAAGAATAAAGTCTATTAAAAAAATACAAAAAAAAAAAAAAACCCAATCAGGGTGAAGTTCATAGGCATTTGGAGAGAGCAAGCTAAGTGTGTGTGGGGGAGGGAGGGGAGGGCTGAGTCAAGACAGATTTGGGGGCTCGGGAGGGTAAGACTAGCAATGAGGTCCAGCTGGAGTGGGGAGGAGGCTCCAAGCCCAGAGAAGGCAGGAAGCCCATAATGAACTCCACGTCCTGTCCATCTTCCACCCGTTCTTCAGCCCAGCAGGTTCAAAAAGCCCCAGAGTGAGGCCCAAGTCAGCTGGTGGCTCCTTCAAGGGAAAGGATGAACAGAGGTGCAGGGCCTGCCCCTGGGCCCAGAGCCAGGGCAGGGGTGGAGGAGAAGGCAGAGGATGGCTAGACCACCCCAAGTGCAGGGAGGCAGGTGGGACGGGAAGACTGTTGAGAACCAGAAGGTTCCTCGGCTTAGCCTTAGCTGGGATCAGTGGGGGAGGGTGGGAGGGGACAGAGAGCAAAGGCAGTCAGCCAGCACAGCCAGTTAGGGAGAGCTGGCAGGGGCCAGGCTGCCAGGGCTGCATTTCATCAGAAATCAGAGATGCCAAAGGAGGAGGAGGAGGAGGATGACAAAGATGCTACCTACCCACCCACCCCCACCTAACTGTTCATAGCATTTACGATGTGCCAGGCACACTACTCTGCGTGTCAGATGTATTAACTTATAGATGAGGGCAGCCAGACACAGTTGAGTAACTTGCCCAGGATCACACGGCTAAGTGGTAGAGTGGAGGCTGACATTCAGGCAGTCTGACTCTGGAACACCGTGCTCCATAGATAAGCCCTTGGAGGCTTCCAGGCCAGCCTCCCTCATATAAATGAGGAGACTGAGGCCCAGAGCGGGTGGAGCCTGGTCAGAGGCCACTTGGCCAATGGAGGCCTGACATCCATCCATGATGCCCTAAAAAGAAGGTATGTGTAAATGAGCGTGGGTGCGCAGGTCCGAGGTTGTGGGGAGGGGGAACTGAAGGCGTAGGGGTGTAGCCCGGCACTGAGTGCTGACCAGCACATAAGCCTCCCGTGATCTGTGCCCAGAATAGAAGCACTGTGCTGTCTTCGGCAGACCACAGTCAAGGGAGGATGTGCTCAGAGACCCTTCTTTATGACCCAGTCAGCCAAGTTCCCACCCAGCCTGCACTTGCAGACACTTGCCTCCACCCCGCCCCCAGCTCCTCAGCTCAAGAACCCACCGTGGCTCCCAAGTGCTTGTCTCAGCAGAGCCCAACTCTCCTACCCGGCAGTCAAGGCCCACTGATCTCTGCTCATCTCTGACATGGCTGCTTCCCACCTCTCCACACCTTTGCTTGTGCTTTTCCTTCCCCTAACTGCTCTTTCCCCTTCTCTCTGCACGTGGTCTTACCTGTCCTTGAAGATCTAGCCTCAGTCCCCCTGGCTTCAGGAAGCATTCCAGACTGCTCCAGCCCTGAGCCCCGCGCCCCCCTGACCTTGCACCACACACCATCTGGCACACACCATCTTCTCTCAGAGCACGCTGTTTGGTGGAATTTCATCTGGACTGTGGGGTCCTGAAGGTGAAGGCCAGACCTCCTCTTACCCCATGGTCCCCAGGCCAAGCCAGGGCCAGGACTGGGCAGGTGGGGGCAGCTCAGATAGTGGGGAGGACAGCAAACCCAGATGTCAGACAAGGAGGCTCCTGGGCCACTGACAGGGTGCCAAGCTTATCACGGTGACCTTCCTTCCTCACTAGCCTGGCCCAGAGCCCGGGGCCCAGAATTCAAAGAACATGAGCAGCTATCTGTGCCACACTCTGCCCCCATCCCATGCCCCTGCCCCTCACTCTAGCCTGGCTCTTCCTCCTTCCCTAGGAAGTCTTCCCTGGTTGCACCACCCCAAACTGACCTTTCTTGTTCTCACTTCCTGTCACAGTCCTTGGCTGCACAAGGCTCCTGACCTTGCCAGGTGCCCCCCTAGTCACAGGCAGCAGGCCCATCTCTCCAGGCCACTGTCCTCCAAGGGCAAACCCAGGGCGTCTCCTCTTCTCTCCCCCAGAGAAGCTGAACACAGACTTAGGCACAGGGCAGGGACTGGCTCCCCTCTACCTTAAGGGCTACCCCCAGGGGTGCTGGCATAGAGCCTGGGCTCCTGATTGGAGGAAGGGGGTGCAGGAGGCAGGGGAGCCTAATCCCAGGCTGCCGTGACAGTTAAACCCAGATCAGCCCACGCCGTGGGCGCAGATCAGCCTGCCCGTGAGACCTAAGGCCAAGGCCCACTGCCCTGAGGAAAGACCAGAAGAGGTGCGTGGAGCAAGCCCAGATGTAAGGTCCTGAAGGGAGGATAGTCATGGCCCGCGGGGCCCCTATGAGCAGACAGTGCTGGGTCAGGGAGAGTGTGGACTCAGCAGAACTGGTCGAGGAGAGAATGGGCTCAGGCAGCCATCAGCCTGGGGACAGAGCATGAAAACGGACAGACAAGTGAAGGGAGGCCAAACGCTGAGGCCAGGGGCAGGCGCAGGCAGAGGACGCGGCCCTGGTCTCAGCTCTGCCTGTCCCACTGGGTAATGCTGCGCCAGTCCTTGTCATCCCTGGCCTCAGTTTCCCCATCTGTGGAACGTGTGGTTGGCCCAGCTGATCTCTTGACATTTGTTTTCTGACGTCTAGCTGTGTGGGTTGGAGTCATCCAAGAAGGCTCTTTGGAGGAAGTGAAATAGAACTGGCAGAAAGGAGGAGGGTGAGTTGGGTGCTGGGAGGGATGACCAGCAGAGCAGTGACCAGCAAGGCAACAGTGAGCAGGGCAATAGCCCTGAGGCAGAAAAGCGTGGGGAGCTGGGGGATGGTTCCAGGGAAGAACTGTAGGGGATGAGGTGGGTGGGCTGTGTGCTCCAGCACAGTGTCCCAGAGGGATGGAAGGGCCTGGAGGAGGCCAGGGCACAGTCCTGAAGACACAGTAGGGCCCAGGCCAAGCCAGAGGATGGGGATGGAATAAAGGGCTTGGAGGCAGACTGGAGGGGGAGAACCACCCCTGTACCACAAGGGGCAAGAGAGGGACAAATCAAACGGTCCCTCATGGCCTGGGCAGGCTAGGGAAGGGAGAAGCCATGTTCCCTGATGGGGGCGCCCAACAAGAGGCCACAGTCCTCTGTGCTCTAGGAGGACCCTTTCCTCCCCCAGCCCTGGGAGGGAGGAGGCTTCTGGGGCATCCAGGCCTGACCAAAAAAGGAGACCAAGAAAAGGGGAAGCTTTCTGGCCCCAGAGCTCCCAACCAGAGCAGGGGAAGCGTGGTCAGTCTCTTGTGACATAGCTAGACGGTCCCACAGTGGCTGAAATAGAGGACATGGGGCCGGGGGTGGAGGACAGGACATCAGCTGGGGCCCAAGCTGTCAACTCAAGGGCCACCCACTCCTGCCACTGCCCCTGCAGGCCGCTGGCCCCCACCTCCTGGGCTGAGCCTCAGCTTCCCACCTTCCCACCTCAACAGACGGTGCTCAGCTGTCCCTGCTTCTCCCAAGTGCCCAGCCTGGGTAGTGATCCACCCCTGTTAAGGGACTGAAGGTTCCTGGAAGGGGAAGCTGGGCAGAGAAAGGGCATCTGCCCCTCCCATGCTGGCGGGGCCTGGTTGATGCTGGGGGAGCTCCTCCCCCCATGGAGAGTCTCTGCTGAGGCCCTGGCCTCCTTGCTCAGAGAACTCCCGTGGTCAGTCAGGAGTCAAGTGGAAAGCCCTGGTGCCCCTCCCTGGACCCAGCTCCAGCCTCCCATCAGGGAGCTGTGACACTGGTGAGGTCTTCCCTGCCTGCCATGGTCCTGCCTTCTTACTGCTGTGTTGGCTGTGAAGGGTCAGGTGGCCTAGCTCAGATGCCTTCTCATGCAGGAAACCTTCCTGGAGCCCCCAGGCCCAGGCTGACTCAACGTCTCCCCTTTGGGGGCCCCTACATGGCTTCGCTCCTCAGTCTTAGTCATAAGTAGTTGGGTCTGAAATCCTGTCACACCAGGGTACTTCCTTCTGTCCTTCCCCTGCCCCAGCTGACTCCTACTTTTCCTGCCCTCCTGGCTTACCACCTCTTCCAGGAAGCCTTCTCTGATTGTGCAGACTGGGTTATGTATCTCTTCAAGTCCCATAGCTGTCCTCTGTTACAGGCCCTTCCACGTTTCTCTGTAACTGCAGTTCGACCTGTTTGACTGTCCCACCATCTACAATGAGAAGCCTACAGACTCATCTAATTTCTTATCCCTGGTTCCCCAAGCCCAGGACCAGCATAAGGTTGGCCCCAGCAAATGTCAGATGTCAAAAATGCTGAATAATTATGTCTACCCTTGCTACAAACCAAATGAGCCATTTCTTCCAGCTGATCTTCATTCAGCCTTCGGCCTTCCGCTTACAAGAGAAAGATAGGAAAGAACACAAAACTCAAGATTTCCCCTAACTTCCCAGGTTCCGATTTCTCAGCACTGCTAAGGTTTGAGCCACCACAGCCTCTGCCCACCCCAGGAGACAAGGGGATTCGTGCTCTGATAAGCTCCTCCCTATACCTGCTTTGGAAATTTGAGGAAATTGAGGCACAGAAAAAGACAAGCACTTGCCTGGAATCCCACAGAAAATCAGGCCGGAGCTGGGTCTAGAACTAGGCTTCCAATCTCCCATCTCTTTCCCCCACACCATGGTCATCTTGGGCATGTGCCAGCATCCACCCCTACCCTTACCTGCTCTTAGAATCCTCACTATTCAGGACAGAGGGGCTACAGAGCTTGGCAGGAAACTCCCGGTGACATCACCAAGCATCTCTCCCATCTCTCTCGACTTAGAAACCCCCTCTCCTCCTGGGAATTGCCCCCCTACTCTGTTCTGCAGGGGGAGTTCACCTTGAGGGTGATGAATACATCTCAGTTCCCAAGGGGGCAAGGATTTCCACTGGAAATGGTGATGCTTGGGGAGCTCCAGCTGTGACCTCATCCCCTAGAGGAGGTGACAACAACCCCCTGCCCTGGGGAGCGGCCGCATAATGGCTCCCCCAGCATCCACCAAGTCAACAATAACATCCTGTTGTTTAATTGGACAAGGGAGAGCATAGAACCGGCTCAGCTGGACAGGTGGTGACTGGGCTCTGTTTCTCACTGTGGATAGGCTGGCTCACCTCTGACCTCAGAGGTCAGAACCTTCCGGAGCTTTTCCACCTCCTCCAACCAGGGAGAGAATGGGAGAGGGGTACACAGCTTATACAAGCATGCTAACCTCCTGCTGTCACCTGTAACCCACTCCCCTCTAGCCCCTGTTGCAGGAAGGTCAGGACCACACATTCATATCCTTGACTGCCCCATGTGTCAGCAACAGCCCTCGGGGGACAACCTCCAGAGCTCTGGGGAGCTCTGAGGGTCAGAGACAGGTACAGAGCTCAAGGGCACCCAGCACGTCAGTACCAGCACATCCTTCTCTCTGCCCGGAGCCACTCGGGTCAGGTTTCAGCAGCAGAGAAGCATCAATCTCTCTGACAAGCTCAGGTTGGGACCCTCCCAGAACACCCTTACTTAATGTTTCCCTAGGGTTTAGGGGTTCAAGCTGCAGAAAATAAATGACAGAAAGGAGCCCACCATACCTATTCCAGTCCCCACACCTGTCCTGGCTCAAAACTAAAACCCCAACCTAGGCCTCATGGAGATGCTCCAGAACCACCATTGTCCTTGATCTAGTCCTTTCTGGAGGCTGGCACCCCCATCCCCCCATTCATGGGCAAACAGGGACCTACGCCTACAGCAAGGCTGGGAGAGTCCACCTCTCACCCCACTTCTGGGTGTGCCCTGCCCAAGCCCATTCCTGTCCGACTGCCATGTGTCACCCCATAGGAAATAGGAGGCAGCTGTCAGGCAGGCATACCATCACCAGCTGGTGGTCCTGGGGGACAGGAAGATGTCAGGGTCTGGCCAGCGGGGCACCTGGCACTGGTGAAGAAGACCACAGACTACCCTTGAACACAATGGGTGAGGTGTTGGCAGACCCGAGAAGGGGTCAATAGTGCATTACCAAGCAGAGGGCACAGCCAAGTGTAGCTACAATAGTGAACTGTGTGCAGGGGAAAGAGCACTTTGAAAGTGGGTAAGAGGACAGAAAGCAGCTTTAAATAGCCTCAGGGTGGGGACTAAGTGCCTGAGATGGGGAGGCAGCGTTAAGTACTAAGAGGTGGGTGTGCATTAAGTATGTGGGGGGGGTGTTTTGGGAAGACTTGGGTGGGGGGAGCGGGGTGGCAAGCAGAGCCAAATGCAAGGGCTTTGGTGCAGGGGGAGATTCCAGAACTCTCAGATGCGACCATTCATTCTCTGCAGAGTATACAAATGCTGTGTTGTCCAAGACAGCCAAGGGGACTGGGGCAAGGCAAAGATGCTGTGAAGGCAGAGGAAGCCCAGGCTGGAGCGGGCATGACTGAGGGGTATGCAGGTGTCCACTATGAGTAGATGACCAGAGGTCTACTGCTCTGTTCCACTTCCACCAGGAATATCTCTGGCTGGGTAGCAGAGCTCACCCCTAGAGTGCCCACTTCATGGCCAAAAAATGGCCTAAATCCTTCTCGCCTTCCTAACCCAGAACAAGCACTGGTCCTATGCCAGATCAGAGCCCCCTGCCTGCATTGTGAGGGCACACAATGCGGAGTGACCTTGGGCGAGTCACATTCCTTCTGCTGCAGCCGCAGTTCAAGCCACTCATTTTGCCTGTGGGTTTTTTTCCCTCTCTCTGCTAAGAATACCTGCCCCAGATAATGCTCAGGTTCTGGCAATCCCTGCAAACCGCCTCAGGCATCAAAGGGCTCCAGGAGGGGCCAGATCTACCAGTCCCCCCAACCCCCACCGCCAGTCCACCACCAGCAAAGGGGGGCCGCTGCGCCGCCAAATTTGGGGACAGAGCCCAGTCGGCCTGGGGGCGGGGAAGCATTTGTGTGCAATGCAGGGGAAGGGAGCTCAGTTCCTCGCAGCAGAAAACCTCAAACCCCACCTAGTCGGCTTTCTGACCCATTGTACAGGGGTCTAAACTGAGGCGCCCCCGGGGGAGACTCCGGTTCCCCAGGTTCACAAATCCATCAGGGCCCCAAAACTGCACCCGCTCCCCAGATCCGCTGCCTGGGGGTCCCAATGGCCGCGCCCTACCCAACGGGCACTGCCCCCCACGCTGGCGCCGATTACTGGTGACAACTGCCACGTGCGGACAAGGGGGGAGCGGTCGGTCCCGGCATTGCAGAGGCAGCGCCCGGGTGCCCCAAGCCTCCGCACCGCACCATGTCCAGGTTCACCACAGGGTGCCCACCCCTCTACCTGGCCCGCGCTCTGGACCGGGGCGAGGGCGGGGGCAGGCAGCGGGGTCTTTGTTCCCGCAGCCGAAGCGCAGCGGCGGCGGCGGCGGCAAAGGGTCCGCGCCCCCCTTGCCGGCCCAGCCTGCGCCCCGCGCGACAACGGAGCCAGCAGCTCAGGAAGAGAGGACCTGGGTGGGGGTCTCGGCGGGAGAAAGGATCCTGTACAGAGGGCCAGGCACTGGAGGACAGAGAGCGCCTTGGGGCCGAGAGAGGGGCCCTCTCTCTCCCTCTGCGCTCCGGCGCTCCGGCTCCCGGCAGCGGGCGGACTTGGAGCGACTTAGCCCGGGCTCCGGCCCCCGCCGCTCGCTCACAGCAGCGTTAGAGCGTTAGAGCCCGCTCCGGTGTGGCAGCGCGCACGTTCACACACTCACCCAGACCCACACGCTAGCCGCGGGGACAGCCCGGGACCCGCAGAGCCGCGCGCACGCACTCCCTCTGGTGCGGCACACTCCGCGCCCGCCCCGCGCGGCATCGGATCCCGCGCCCCGCCGCTCGCGTGGCGCCTCCTACCTCTCCAGACAGTGGAGATGCGGGGTGCGCTCCTCGGGTGGCCTTGGGAGGCGGCGGCCGTCCAGAGCAGCAGCAGCAGCCGCCGCAGCGAGAGCCGGGACCAAGCCAGCGGACCGGGAACGCAAGTGCGCGGGGCGCCGAGGGCGGCGCATCCGGGCGGAGGCGGTGTCATCCCGCGGCCCCGGAGCGACGGCGGAGAGCAGCCGAGACTGAGCCAGCGCCCGACCGCAGGCTGATCCCAGCACTAGGAGGCGGAGTCAAACGCCTGACCCCACCCCGCCCCTCCCCCGTCCACCGCAGCCTTCTTCCCCTCCCGGCAGAAGGGACCTTCGCCAGGGATCCCTTCACTACCCCTTCCCCGGCAACTCCACGGGGACAACCCGGGTGGGCGGGGGCAAGACAGACTTAATGGTCTTCTGTGCTAGACGCCAGGCCGCGTCCCCTCTCAGGGCCTTAGATTCACTCCCCACCACTTCATGAGAAGATCGGCCTAAAAGTCGGGGAGGACCTCTCCGAGGGCACAGACAGCCTCACTAATGGCCAGCTAAATATTTGGACCCTGGAGGCTGTGGTTGTCAGACGGCAGGCTGGCCTGAGTGGTTAGGCTCCCCTGAGCCTATAAGCAGGAGCACGATGCTTTCTTCCAAGGAGGGGTGGTTTCAAGCATAGGGTCGATGATCTGTGGGGAGCATTTAGAGCCCCATCCAGGCTCTGCTGTGAGAACATGGAATTTTCATCTTGGCCTGGCTCCCTCCCCTCCCTTCTCCTCCCTTCCCCAGCCAGCAGCCTTCTGGGCTGCCTCCCCCCAGCCAGCTGGTGTATGCTCAGAAAATCCAAACTCATTTCCATGTGAGTGGAGGGGGATATAATTAAGAAGGCCCCTTCCCCAAGTGGGAAGAGAGGGGAGCATTCCGCATGCCCAGGACTCACTGCTGGGAAGGCAGAGTCACGCCAGCTTTAGGGGATCTCTGCCCATAAGATGATTAGGGTTCAGCTACGCAGGCAACCTGACGACCTTGTGGTGACCCCTTGCAGGGTCCCCTAGTCCCTCTGCAGTCACCTGAGCAGCCCAGGCAGCTCTACCACCAACTTGTCTTTTCAGAGCTGCATACCTGCTCTTTCTAAAGGAGTTGCTTCCCAAGCCAGAAAAGGCCCAGACCCTCTGCCTCTGCCTGAGGTAACCATGAATGGGAAATCCACTTATCCAGTGCTTACTCGATGCCCATCCTCAGGTGGGCTGCACTGAGAGGAGACAGGGTTAGGAGGAAGTAGCAGAGGTGCACTGGGGCCTCCAAGACCCACATACCTAGCTGGACTTGATTCACATACTGCAGACACCAGCAAAAACAGGGAGCAGGCTGCCCTGGCCCCAGCCCTGGCTCCAACCTCTACCCTGCTGCATGGCCATGAAAAAGTTATCACCAGGAAGTTCTGCTTTACAGTTCCATATTGTTCCCAGCTCTCCCTTCCTCTCTCCCCAAGTGCCCCCAAGATACCCGAGCAGGCCAAAAGGTAAGTCAGGATGCCTCTAGATATCATGCAGGACTATGTTCTTGGCCTGCTGGATGGGGCCAACAGCTTCATGATGTCCAGAGGTACACTGCCCCAAAGAGGAAGAGCCTGTGGATCGTGGAAGAACCCCTCCCCAGGCCTGTACCCAAGTCTGTGACCCTGAAGCCAGCAGCATGTCCTGGCCTAGCCTAACCTCCAAGACTGACACTCCGTTTCCAGCCCAGGGCCTCATGTGCTAAGCCGTATGGCCCCCAGGGCCTGCCCTCTCTGCAAGGGGAAGCAAATTAAGCAATCACCTGCCCCGCCTTTAAGAACTGAGAATTTAGAATTAAGGATAACGCTGCCCATGTGCACAGCAATTCACAACATAACCCACTTCCACCTACATTCTCCCTTCCAGTCCTACATTCTCTCCTTAGTGAGGGGGAGAGCACAACCCTATATAGGGAAGGAAACCGAGGCGCGGGGAGGGGGAGGGATCCGCCCAAGATTAGCTGATGGAACCTGGGTTTTCTGATTCCAGTAGCAAGAGCTAATGCTGAGGTTACTATCTGCTGTGCTCATTTCATAGCCTCACTTTAATTCATTCATCTTCACAATCTTAAGAGGTAGGTGCTATTACTTGGCTCCTTTTGCAAACAAGGAAACCAAAGTACAGAGGGGGAATGAGATGTGCCCAAGGTCACACAGCTCTTTAAAGTAGGGCTGGGCTCGAAGCCCAGGCAGGCTCTCTGGGGCCCACATCTTTATCTTCTATATCATAATGCTCTCAATGCAATGCACCCTCTTGTGTGTGGCTGGATCCAAGTGATTCTCAGAAACAACCAGACAGGGCCCAGGTTACCAGGTGGAGCAGGCCAGGGCTGGGCTCGGCCTCCCAAGCAACAGGGCAGCAGATGGAAACTGGGGCAGACGCCAGGAACATTTTTTTTTCCAGGCTGGGGTGGGGGTGAGGGGTGGTCCTGAAGACTGTCCCACCTCATGTCATAGGGTGGGCCTCTGGCTGGGCTCCTCCATGCTCAGCTCAGCACCTGCTTCGCCACCAATGGGTGCCCCGAACCAGCCAATCTAGGGGCAAAGGGCCAGCACCAGATGGCAGCCCACTCCTGGTTGGCTACAGGCAGCCTAGGGGAGATGAGAAGTGAGCCCACAACTTGGGGCAGTAGCTCTACAGAGGGAGAGAGCAGCTAGACTACAAGCATGGAGAGGAACAGGCCCTCAGGGTGGGGAGGGCCAGTGTTTGGGTGTAGACCTTCCTGCCTCAGGTAGCACAGGGAAGTCAAATGAGAATGGTGTGGATGGTGACAGGAGTCAGCCTACCTCACTGGAGGCCGAGGTTGGTTTTTGGGCTTGGAACACTGGACCAAAGACAGGGGCACAATCCCCACTCACGGTCAGTGATGGGAAAGAAACCAGCAGAGGAACCAGAGATGCAGATGCTGACAGGTCTGAGAGCACAGTCCTGCCCTTCCCTTCCCCACGACTCCACCTGTGGGGGAGTCGGGTGAGGAGGCTGAGAGAAAGAGGTGATGGGGCAGCTTCCATCCAGGAGAAAGATACCTTGAAGAGGTCTTCCCTGTGGGCAGCAGAGGCAAAGCCAAATCCAAGAAGGCCCCTTGGGGAGTCAGAAATGGGCACACACAGACCTGAGGTTCATAGCCCCGAAGCCGCAAGAGGCCCTGGGAGCCCTGCCCAGCCTTCCAAGCAAGGTCTTCCAGGTCTTTTTCTCAGAGCATTCCTCACTCTCCAAGCTTCCTCTGACCCCTCCTCAGCCTTGATTCCATGACTACACCTTGTCTTCAAAGGAGAGACCCGCCCCTAACAGAGGCCCGTGGAAGGTATAAGGATGGAGGTCTGAGGAGCCCAAGCCAACTACAGCCTCTTCATGCTAGACCCGCGCCTGCTGGGGCCTCCGAGCTTGGTGCCCACCCAGGACCTCTGGCTACTAATAAAAGCAGCTCCTCCTGTTCCCCCATCACCATCACTGCCCATTGCAGGGGCAGGGAGACCAGGGGGATCTGTCTAAAGGGCAGTTGCTACTCAGCTCCAGCCCCCGGGGGCCACGGGAAAGCACACTCGGTGTGACAGACAGCTGATTTTGCAAGAGCAGCTGAAAGTGTTTTTGTTGAAACTCCCAACTTAAAAACATTAGCAAATAATTCAAAAGTAAGATGTTTGCGGTCATGTAGGCCACATCTGGGGATTCCAACTTACCGTGTGCTCATGGTGTACGGGCCCGTGGCAATCTCACAGGCACAGGCGTGCACACAACAGCCTCAGCTAGCGCCAGTGCTTGGCGCAGCTCTTGGAAGACCACACCAGGACGCAGGCCTGGAGCAGGTGAGGTGTGCAGAGGAAATCCTCCTCGGCCCATGCAGACCCTGACACCGTACCTCGCCCTCCCCTCGGTGCTCATCCCTAAACCTCTGCCAGGATGTTCCCCTCCCCTGCCCCTCCCCCCTCCCCTCCTACCTAAGCCAGCCTCTCCCTTCTGGGCCAGCTCGGAGCCACCACTCTCCTCAGCACAGAGGGTCAACACTTTCCAGCAGCATCCAGTTCTTTCATCTCTGTTCTCTGCCTTAGTCATTCCAGATGCACTGGGGGGGGGGGGTGTCACTATTTATTTATGAAAGATATTCCACATCCATGATCCTCTCCAGTCTCAGAAGATCTTTGCTGTTGCCTTGGCCAGCTGAGAATGAAGTCATCTGACTCGCCCATCCTGCGAATGGCCCTGCAGATAGCATTGGTTTTAAACTGGCCATTGAACCTGCCTATCATCTTGTCAACCTTGCCCACGTTCATCTGGATGGATGCATGGTCCTGATGCAGTTGTTGGTGGAGCATTTCCAGGGCATGTTACAGGTCCATAAACTCGCCAGCATCATTCTGCTTGTTAAGCGTGGGCCTGGTGGCATCACAACAGTGCTAGCACAGAAAGTCCAGATTTTTTTTTTAATATACTAATTTTATTGTGGGGGGTGGTGTTTGTTTGTTTATTAATGGAGGTACTGGGATTGAACCCAGGACCTTGTGTATGCTAAGCATGAGCTTCACCACTGACAGATGCATTTTTATTTGACTGGCCCTACCCTAAATTGCTAAGATGGGAGTCTGGTCAGGCACATGGAGAAACAAAAAGTAAAAATCCACAGGGGGATATTCAGTGATGGACAGGACATTGGCAGAGAAGAGAGAACTTTTCTCCTTCTATCAGGGCACTCAGCTCACCTAAAAACATGGTCCAGGGGCAACCCAGCCGCCTTAGTCCCACAATTCTGCCCATATGGCCTTGGGTTTGTGGCAGGAGTGCCACCTGGTGGCCACTCCGGAACAGAGTCTTAGCAGAGACTAGATACACAGTTGGGTTTGATCTGCATGGGCCCACTTACACATGGACTTTTTACGATAGTAAATGTTACAGTACTACCTAGTCCGATCCCCAGTTAGTCAAATCCGGATGTGGAACAGCATATACAGAGGGCTGACTGGACATTATACGTGGATTTTTGCACGGAAAGTCTGCACCAGTAACCCCAAGTTTGTTCAAGGGTCAACTGTATACACTCCCAAGGCTTTCTGGAGATAAACTCCTCCCAGTCCCTCTAAAATCCATCTCTGAGCCTCCATTCTCAGTGCACATGGCCTGCGGCAAGGCAGGATCTTGTGGGAGTCATGTGGCAGCCTTCTACACTAACAAAGTCTCCTGACTGACGCGGTGGGGAGGCAAAGCTCACGTCCCAGCTCCGCCACTGACCCAAGTTAAGCAAGACCCTGCTCCAGGTCAGGCCTCCATTTTTTTGCTTACTAAACCAGCAGTTCTTCTGGACCAGAGATAAACAAAGCCCCTCTCATTCTATGTCTGCATTTCCTTCTTGTTTGTAGGCTGAAATAAACATGCTTTTAAATCTTCATAGGTTAGGAGACATCCCAGGACCCTCCCAGCTCTGATGTGATCCTTGGGCCTGCTGGGGCCTCCTGAGTGAGGAAAAGAAACTCTGCAGATGTGTGGTTTCCCACACGCAGTTCACTTTCTTTCATGGACACAGTGATCCAAGAATCCAAATTCATGGAATTAGAGGTAACTCTCAAAGGTCATTCAACCAACCTGGGAGCCCCTCACAACAGCCCTTTTGGCAGTCATGTGGCTTCTGCTTACACAGCTCCAGGAGGACGAGCTCACCCCCAAGGCAGCCTCACTCATCTTGTTTGGCTAGGACACAAACCCTTCTTCCCCAGTGGGAGAGTCCCACCCAGTGGTCCTAAACCTGTCCTACGAGGCCACACAGACCTCGTCTAATCCCTCTTCCCAGAACAGAGCCCTTCAGGGATTTTAACACACAAGTCACGCCCTTCTGAATCTACTTTTTTCTGGGTAAATAACCCCAGTTCCAACGAGGTCCCTCGTGGGGCTTTTCTTGGTCTAATCCTGGTTGGTTCTTAGGACATCATCAGCCAGTCATTTAACAAACTTCTACTGAGACTGTCTTAAGTGCTAGGCAGTCTGGTTCGTGTCCATCTCCTTCAAAGATTGGATGTCAGGTCAGAAGACAGCATCTAAAGGAGAGGTGGAGGAGTAAAGGGATGGAAAGACTGACATCTTCTGTTACTACCCCCTCCAAAGGCACTGCCTCGTTGGGTAGAAACACCAGGCTGTTAAATCCTGTTGATCCTAGCCTAGGGTCATCCCTGCGCCAATTCCCACCCATCAGCCGTGGCTTTCTGGGACACTGGTTGAGAAAGATTGTAAGTCTGAATCTGGGCCCAGGAGGGGAGGAATTGAGACCCCCTCCTGCAGGAGAGTCATTGGTTTTCTAGCTCCCACCACAGGATCTCAGATGTCCCTGTTCCTGTCCCTCTGTTAGGGTTGCCTCTTCGCCAGGAGACAACGACTCCTTCGGTCATCTAGAACATTCACCAGTCCTGCTCTGTGCCCTGGCATCTCTGATACACATGTTGTCAACATCCACTTATATAAATTGAGGGGAAACATCAAACAGGACACAACTGAGTCTCCAAGAGGTTAGGTTTTCTGTGTAAAAGGGACCTAAACCTCGGTCAGTCTGACTTTGAAACCTGATTCCTCCAAGACTCAAGCTGCCACTTCCAGGAGGATGAGTGATGAGCAGACCCTTCAGCCCCTCTGCGTGGCTTCTGGGCCTGCCAGCCAGGCACGAGGCCCCAGGTGGGTGCATTGATGAAATCGTGCTGATATAATGCCACCAAGTCCTGGAAAGGCCAGTTTCCCAGCACAGTCACGTCCAGTTAATGGGAGGCACTCATCTGTAAATGGGGATAATAACATCTACTTTTCAGGGTTGTTATGAGGATCAGTTGAGATGCACATGTGAGGGCCTGGCTCAGTGACTGGCACAGAGAGGGAGCTTGATAACTGAGCACTATTGTACTGCATTGCTGCAGGCCGCTTTTGCCAAGGTACAGTAGGGCACTGCTTGGGTCTCTGCAAAAGGCATTTCAAGCAGAGAGAAAGCTGAATTTTGTTACCAACAACTGCAGTCAACAGGAGCTAGACATGGCCAGGCCCAGGGAAAGCAGGGACACAGCCAAGCTGATCTAACCCCAGCCCAAGGTCAGAGGGGATTTGGAGAGGCTGGATAAGCAGATAGAGGGAGGCCTAAACACCGCCCCCCACCCCACCCACCCCCCAGCCACATCCTCACCAAGCATTCACTGCCAAAGCCCGTGGCAGAAGCAACAAGAGGCCACCTCAGGGTAGGACTCAGGAGCTTGGTCTGGGGCCCAGGCCAGATGGGGCTGAGGCAAGGAGCAGAACCGGGGCCCATGTGCCCAGCAAGCTGTGCCAGCCCAGCCCAGCCAGCCCAGCCAAATTTGAGTTATATCAGGAGAAGGGATCTGTTCAGAAAAACTCACCCGTCTCTGCGTATTTGCATGTTCTATTTTCAGGTCTCTTCCTTTTTTACCCTTCGCTTCCTAGAAAAGTTCTCGTGATCAATTCCAACTTCACCTCTGCTGAACTGCAAAAGCTGTCTCTCAATCCCATCTCCCCTCCAACTGCCCTCTCACTCGCAAGGTTCTCCAGTTATCTGCCCCTCTCTGCCTCAACTGCCCCTACCTATTCAGCCTCAACCTCTCAACCGGGCTCTGCAACATCTCCTCAAGGTCACCATAGCTCAAGTTGTCAAGTCCAAGGTCAGCCCTTGGGTTACCACGTTTCTCTGTGGCATCTCACTCCACTGACCATGCCCTCTTTGTCCAGTTCCTTCCACTCCATCAGCTTTGATGACTCCTGCTCTCACCTTCCCAGAAGCAGCACATCCCACCCCTTTCCATGTCTCATGTCCATCAGTCACTATTTCCTATAAAGTCTAACTCCTTAGTGGGTGTCCCTTTTCCTCTACCTTTCCCAGAAAGGTTGAATTCCCCTCCCATATGACCCAGGCCGTCTTCAACTTAAAAATTCCTGATCATTATCTTCAGCCTAGAAACATCCTGCTGCCTGTAAGACATCCCCTCCTGGCTGGCCTGTGGCATCTCCAACTCAGTATGTCCAAAACTGGTCTTGCTTCCAAATCCCAACTCCAATCCCTCATTCTTGCTGCACCACCCTCTACCCACTCACATCCTGCCTGCCTCCTCTCTCCCTCGCCCCTCAGATCTCGTCTTTCACATCTCACATCCCTCTCCTCCTCCCGGCTCCTGGGCTGCTGCTCTAGTTGAGGCCCCCACTGTGTCCCATCTGCAGGCAGCGAGCCTCCTAGCTGGTCTCCCACTCTGAGTCTCACTTCCCACAAATCCAGCCTCCACGCAGCTGTCAAATTCTCTCACACACACGAGTCTGGCCCCCCACTGCCCTGCCTAAAGCTATCCAAAGAGTGCTCTTTGCCTTCAGGATGAAGCCTGAGCTCCTCAGCCCGATGCGACCCCACACCACTCCCCCACATTCAGAAGCCACAGGCAGCAGCGGGAAGGGTGCCAGCTTTGGAGTAAGACAGACCTCAGTTTCTAAGGCTGACTTGCCCACTGCCCCACCATGAGGTTGTGGACAGATGAGTTCACCTCTCAATCTTGAGCATCCCCATCTGATAAATGGAGCTAATCATAATACACACGCCTTTCTCAAGATGTGCTATCAACACTAATTCCTAAAGTCTCTTTCCGCTCACTCCCTCCTCCCCTCCCTAACTGCCACACTGCCTGGTCACACACCATCAGTTCTAAGTGGATCACCGCTTCCTCACTGGTCTCCCTCCATTGAGCTCACCCCACTCCCCATCTGTTCACACATATCAGCCAGTGGCCCTTCTGAAATGTCTACCTGACTCTCTCCCCTGGTTCAAATTCTCCTGTGACTTCCCACTGCCCTCAGGGTAAGTCCAGACTCCTTTCATGGCTGGAAGTGATCTAGCTTCCGCCTGCCTCGAAGTCCACCCTGGCACAGAGGGGTCCAAGAGCCATGTTTTTCCTGCTGCCAGCCCACTCCTGGGTCCCACGTACACCTCCCTGCCCAATTCCCCGTCACCTGCTGCAGGTCTCAGGTCAGATGCCACCCTCTCCAAGAAGCTCTCCCTCACCTCCCCCAACCCAACTGAGCTCCGCTTCCTATGAGCCCCAGGCCCGCAACTTGGCTTTAGTGTAAACGTGTTTGTCTGTCTTACCAAGGGCAGGGCTCTGTGAGAGCAAAGCCCTCGTCATGTTTACCTGGCACAGAGCAGAGACTGAATGAATGCTGAAAGGGTGAAGGGGACAATGGCGAGGAAGGAGTCCTCGGCCCATGGAAAGCCCCAGGCTCTGTCAGGGCACTTATCAGACTCAACATATATTATTTAAAACATGGCTACAGGAAGCAAAGCCAACTTGCCAAGACCCTGGAGGAAAGAGCTGACAAAGAAGGGAAAGGGAAATCGTGCAGACAGTTCAATTCTGGGAAGCAGTGTAACTGGCATTTGGGAGTCAGTTCAGAAAGTTCTGTAGCCTAATGGGCCGGGGGAGTTAAGAAGCCCCAGCACCGTCCCTGGGGGCGGAGTGCAAGTTGCCACAGAATGGAAACCAGCTCCAGGCGGGCTGTATCGGGGGACGGGAAGGGCTGTGTCAGCCCCATTTGACCAAGGCAGGCCCGTGAGGATGGAACTGGCCTTTGTTTCCATCACAAACAAGCCAGAGACATCAGGTTCAAAGACAGAGCTGCCTGGTCTTTGCTCCTGACCACAGAGAGGCAGCTGGGTTCCAGACAGACCACTGAGGCACGAATAGACCTGGCACCAAGAAGCCTGGTAAGTTCTGAGTCTTCTCAGCCAATGCAAACACCCCTCAGCATTAGCTCTAGGATTGAGAGGGAAATGTGGAGACCACACATCTTCTGGAAGGAAACAAGCCGCCCAGGCCACATCTGGAATAGTAAGGCCTCCCAAGGACCTCCCTTTGGGAGCATCAGTGATAAACTGGAGGTCACCCAGGGAGAGAGGAACAGGATGTGCTGGGGACTGAAACCAGGACGACAGATCACAAAGAAAGTGAAACACTGACTATTCTCCTGAACTGAAACCCTGCTCGTGGAGCAGAGGGAGCAGGCTTGCTCTGTGTGGTCCCTCGAGGCAGAAAGGGGGCTGAGGGGTAATGGCTCTGGGGAACAGAGAAGAGTAGACCGTTCTTCTTATAAGTGGTAAAGCTTGTCTCAGGAGGTGATGAGCAGGAGCCAAACGACCACGATGGTGGATGCTGCGGATGGAAACTTTGCCAAAGGCACAGGGCAGGAGCAGACCTCTGAGCAACTTCCCCCTGAAACACCAGCTGAAGGGAAGGATTTTCTCCTGACAAAGTATTCAAAGCACATGAAACCCACTCGCTCAACTTGGACATGTCTGTGACGCAGCAGGGAACGCCGTGCCAAGGGGAACGAGAGCTCGGACAGATGGAGTAGCAGCTTGGGGGTTGGTGCCCTCTCTTCAATATGAAAGCTGAGCCCTGTTCGTGTTGGTGTTGTTGTTTAGTATTGTTATTTAACTGCTCTTGTATTTACACCTTCAGGACAGAGAAGAGGGCCTTGCTTCCTGGCACAGCTCTGAGGCCTGGATTCTGGCATTATTACAAAACAGGTGCCAAAGAGTGCCTGGTGAGATTCGGCCAGGGGAGGGACAAGGAATCTTTTGGAAGCTTTAGGGAGAGGGAATGACGCAATGCCCCGACCTGCTCCCCCTGGAAGTCCGCATGGCCACTCCTCAGACTGGTCATCTCTGACGCACAAGCCTCGTCTGGCCACAGCTGGTAACACAGCAGCCACCCAGGAGACTGGGCAGCAGCCTTGCTCCAGCCTCGGGCACATCCTGAGGATGCCACACCCCAGTGCACCAAAGGCTCTAGGGGCTCTCACTGGAAACATCCCCCCAAACAAGAGTATGGGCATCACACAGCACCCTATGACATGGGTCTAAAACGCTCCACCCAGGGCCTAGAAGCAGGGCCATTCGTGCTCCCAGATGCCACGGCACCAGGACCCACACGTCATGCTTGCCCCATAGCCTCCACCATCTCAGATCAGCCAGAAAAGCCAAGCACTGGACAAAGCAGAAGTCAACCATCAGGTGTATTGGGGAGAGGGGAGATGGGGCACCTTCAGGGGTGCTCCCCATGGGCAGCTGCTTTGGCAGTTTGCTGGGGGCTCAGGAGGAACAGGGAGTTCATGGGGCTCCTCCAGCAAAAATGAGCTCCAGGGCCGCCTGGATGTCCCCCCCGGTGGCCTGCAGGGCCCGCAGGCTCAGCTCGTCGTCCTGGATGCCCATGTCGCGCAGCTGCTGTAGCTGGGGCTGCCACTGGCTCTGCAGAAAGACAGGACCGGGGGAAGGGGTCAGTTAGGATCCTACAGAGACCGGCTTATCTTTGTCCTTTTGAGGGGGAGAGAGGAAGGTGGGTTCCTCCAGCAAAGCTGCTGATGTGAAGTTCCCTACAGCACAGGGCTTCTAGGAAGACTACGAGAGAGGCCTGAGGGTTTAGAGAACAAATTAAAAGTTTACCAATAGAAAAGGGGAAAACGTAACATAAGGGTCAAAAGAGAAAGCACAAAGTACTCAATGTTGAAATTTCAAAAGATTAAATTACTTTCTTTCTCCTGCTTTATGTATAGAGACAGACAGACAGACAGACAGACAGACAGACAGACAGACACACACACACACACACACACACACACACACACACACACACACACACATGGCAAGGGGAGGGTAAATTCAAAATTCACTTTGGCAGGGAGGGGACAGCTCAGTGGTAGAGTGCCTGCTTAGGATGCACAAGGTCCAGGGTTCAATCCCCAACACCTCCATTAAATAAATAAAAGAAAACAAAAAATAAAATAAAATTCACTGTTTTTTAGCATGATACCTCGTAAAAAGTCATACTCTTCTCTACTCCCATTTCCACCCCCAATAACCTATTTTATTTTCTTTAAGAACATATGAACATATATTCCTATATTTACCATCTTCTTAGATCTCTCCTTTTTTTCCTAACATAATTAATGTGTCCTGGAGATCTCTCTATGCCAACACATGAAGAACGTTTTAATAAGTATATAATATTCCAATTTTTGGATGCCCTGAAACATACTACAGCTGAGCTGTTTCCAATCTTTGCCGGTGCAAACAGCACTGCAGTGACCGGCTCTATACAGACGTCATTTTCTACAGGCACATACAGCTCCAGGGAAATTCCGAGAAACGGGACTGCAAGGAGCTAAGCAGCTTTAAGGGCCATCAGGACTTCCTTTCTCATGCATAGTCTACTCATGTCCTTTGCCCATTTTTCTATATAGTTGTTGGTCCTAAATTACTAGAATTTCTACCATTCAGGAAGGTTTTGACCCTTGTCTTATACGTGGTTACAGATTTTTTTCTCAATTTATCATTAGGTTTTAGATTTTGCTTGTTTTTTTTTTCTTTGTTGGATTGGTTTGATTTGCTATGCAGAGATTTTCAATTTTATGAACTCAAGATATATTATTATTTATATGATGGTTCCTGGATTTTGACTTTCAGCTATGAAAGGTCTTCTCTACTATAAGCGTTTAAAATAATTTAGAATATTCAAAGCTTCATCGATATCTCTGTCTCATGAAGGAGGAAGTACACAGCTTAGGAGAAATGATGTGTTCACACTACGGGAAGAAGGTAGTGGGGATGACATGTAAATTCGGAGAGGCAGGCAGGACGGGTGAGGATGTGGAAGGCTTTTAAAAACCACACAAAGCAACTCAAATTCATTTCACAGGCCAGGTGGAGCTGTGAACGCTCCTGGGATGCAGAGCAGAGGGGACAGGCATCAGGCTGGGAAGATGAAGGGACCAAAGAGCCCAGCTGTCCATGGGTCCTGCCCCCGCTCCCCTCCCTGTCCACCACGGCCATGTGGGGCAGGGAAACCACACAGGCTTGACCCCATCTCTACCACTTAACGGCTTTAGGACCATGAATGAGTCCCAGAAATGACATTCACGCCCCAGGCTGACCGTGAGGAGCAAAGGAAAGGGAGTGAAGCAAACAGCTGGTGCACGAGGCACGTGGTAAACGCGAATCCCTTGGGCCACCCACTGAGCTGCTAGCTAAGCTTCCACTTTCCATGATGGGGAGCCGGGGAGATGCTGTCACTCCCCGCTGAAAACCTGCCGTGGCTCCTTGGTCACTGCAGGACAAGTCTGACCTCACTCAGGCACTCAGGGCGCTCACTCTCAGGCTCCCGCCCTCCTTGTCTCCAGCTCCACCTGAGGATCTGCCACCAGGACGCTGCCTTCTGGTCTTGCCGACTTCAGGCTGTCACGTGTACCTCCACATCCCCTCAAACAGGTGGCTGCCTCTGCCTGAACACCCCTCCCACAAACACACACCCCTTCCTCTGCCTGGCTAACCTTAACCAAGTCTCTGACAGTCAGCCCAAACGCCGCTTCCTCAGAGAAGCGCTCCCTGACCTGGGCCCTCACCTCAAGCCTGGGCTGGGCTTCTCACCCTGTCGCTCCCGCTCAGGAACTGCCTGGTGACCTCCACGGCAGGGGTGAGGACTGGCTCGTCTCCACCCCCGCAGCTGGACCCAGGCCTCGTACATGTGTGCTCAACGCTCAGTCAACGCTCACAGAATGAATGAGTGACTTCTTCACCAAAACTGCCACAGGTACCCAAGCCAGGCGGTCACTGGAGTCAGGCCACGGTCACTGGGGGCAGCAGTGGAAGCCACAGGGACCACTGGCCTTGCTGGGAGCAGCCTCCCCTGTCACACTGCCACGTCCCAGCTCCTCCTAGAGCAAAGCAGGCCAAGTGGGAAGGCCCTCCGGAGGGCAGAAAAAAGCTCAGGGTCGAAAGTAACTAAGAAGCCGCGTGGGCACCAGGAGTGGGGAAGACTGACCTGCAGGCTGGGCTGCCCGGAGGCCTGCAGGGCGTGCTGGAGGGCTTGGCTGAAGAGATCGTTGGTGATGGGCGTCCCTGACTGGACGCTGGAGGACATCGGGGAGGTCCCAGAGGAATGGCCCTAGACACAAACCAGTGGTCAGTGCCACCCTCACAGCCGTCTCAGTCTCCAGCACACACCCACTGCTGTCGCATCACCCGTCAGTGCCCCGAAGGCCCAGCAACTGCCTTCCAGCAGGGGCCTGCACGAGACAGCCCCACAGAGGTGCCTAAAAGTTCTCTACGTGGGCAGGAGAGGCTCCATCCTCTTCTGTCCAGAGAGATGGAACTGGGCCCCCGCCCCAGTCCAGGACCCAGCACTGGGAAGGCCTTGGAAGACGGCCTCGGACGCTGGAGCGACTGCCGCCAGGAATGCATAAGCCCGTGTCGTTTGGCCGCTTTCAGGAAAAAGTAAGGGTACCTTATGTGAGGGGAGGTTCTTCCCAGCTGCTGGGAGGAGGGCTCCACTAGGGCTGTGCTGAACTCCAGAGACTCCCGAGCCTTAAAGGCAGGGAGGGGGAGGTCACCTGAGCTGCACTGGGAACCCCACGGGGGCTCCAGGCAGAGTTCAGCCCAAAGCAGACCCGGCACCAGGGTCAGCAAAGGGAACCCAGTCTACCCCGGGGACCTTCTCCCTTGGGGCCCAGCCGCCACCCTCCGGCCCTCTTCCCATACCTGGGTGCCAGGAGTTGGTGTGTGAGAGCTGCTCTCCGGAGTGCTGGCCAGGGCCAGGGCGGTGGCCAGCTCACTCTGGGTGATGGGCCGGGGTCCGGCAGCTCCACTGTACCCCAGGGAAGCTGGGCGGGAGCTGGGTGTGCTGCTCGAGGGCGTGGACCTGGCGCTCTGGACAAGGGAGGCGCCCAGAGTCAGGGAAGCAACACTGGGACAGTCCCAGACGAACCCCCACCCGCTCCAGGGTCAGTTCTTCGGGAGACTCCCCAAGCTGCCAGGTTCAGAAAGCAACAGTGTGACACAGATGGGCCCCCAAAGGGCCTCTGACCACTTCCCTGCTGGCACGTGCCAGGTCCCGGGGAGGGGTGCACCCCGGCACATCTCTCCCAAGCAGCAGACGGCTGGGCCACTTACTGGGTGAAAGTCATCCTCATCATCAGAGAGCCCTTCAAACAGGAAGCCACCTGGAGGAGGGAGAACAGATTTAGGAGGAAGAGCAGGAAGGCACAGGCGCAGCTCCAGAATCTCAGCTCTAGCTACGCTCCAAACTCAGATTTTCCTCTCTCCCCCTGGAAAATTACAGGACAGATGCACTCCCTGACTCAAACCAAGAGTTCCCAAGGAACACCCGCTGCCAGCACTATACATAGCTGCTGAGTAGAGCAAATCCCTGGGCCGCTGCCCGCCCCGGAGGGGCCTGTGCTCCGCTGCCCTGGGGCTCACCTGGCATGTCCCGGTACGAGCTGGAGGGCATGCCCCGGGAAGAGGAGTCGGCCCCTGGCAACGGGGTGCTGCCTGCCACTGAGTGCAGAACCAGGACAATGGCATTGACCAGGGCGGGGTGAGCAGGCACCAACCTGAGATGGGGCAGGAAGAAACACACGGGTGACAAAGAAGGAAGGAGCATCCCTGGCCATGACAGGAATTCTGGGTGCCCTCACAGTAATCAAGCCCCCCTTGTCTGCCCTTCAATTCCGCAGTGTCAGCAATCTCCCCCTTTGCCTTGTCCTCCTGCCGCTCTGCCCCCAGCAACAGCAGCCAGGCCTTCACCCCGGGACCCACTGCCGCTGCCCCACCTTCCCTTCCGCATGTGTGATGGGACAGGTGCAGCCCGGGCGGCTCAGGCATCAGCCTCTGCTCCTGGCTCCACCACTATGTCACTGGGTGATCTTTGACAGGCCCCTTCTCTTTCCAGGGTGGGGCTGTTTTCTTCACTTGCAAATACGGGGACACAACTTCTACTACCCCTTCCAGCTCTAAAATTTGGGGATCTACGCACCTGCTTCTTCCCCTAGCTTCAAATCCTTCAAAGGCTCCCGAATGTCTATCGAATGCGGTCTAAGCTGAGCCTGGCCTGCAAAGCCACCTCCTTCAGAGCCCCGCTTCATCTATACATCTCTGCGTGCCCCTGCCCTTGGACTCTGTCACTCCCCAGAAGCCCTCGCTCCTTCTCACCTCCTGACATACTTAGAAGACAGATTTGGGGGATGGCCTCCAAGAGCAGAATCCAGGATGACGATTAGGTTTCTGGCCCGACCGTGAGTAGATAGAGGGTCCCCTTAAAAAGATGGGTGTACTTACGTATCAAGCATGCTGGGATCAGCAAAGACAGAGAAGAGGTCCTTGTCCTGGAGAACCCCTGAAGGAGAAAGGGGCTCACCTCAGAGACTGGAAATCTAGCCAGGTCCAGTGGGAAGAAGAGGCCTTAGACCTCAGAGCACCTGGCTTACCAGGGACACAGGACTACAAAGCAGCCCGCACGGGAAGTGGGGGAAACTGAGCACCGGGAGCACGACCCAGGTGCTCTCCCCCTTGCGCCCTGCTCGCCGCCTCCCCCAGCACTTAGGTTACGTACTGTACACCGATGCACCAGCCTCCTTTTCCCACACCTCTGTGTTCTTCCCGTATCCATCAAGGTGTGCAGGAAGTCTTCCCTGACTGCTGTGGTTTGGGCTAACTGCTGCCCTCACATGGCTTCCTCATAGTCTCATTTATGATGTTAGGTAGGCCATGATTTCCCCTGTGGGCCATGATTTCCCTTGGAGGGCTGGGTACATGGAACACATCTGGGTTACATCCCCTCCTCCCACAAGAACAGTGATTCTTCAAAAGACGGTCAAACGTCCTTTAGGGTAAAAGCGCCTCCTCCGGGTTTCTCTTTCTCCAACAGCTTCCACTTCCTTAAGTTCAGCCGTGTACTTACCAAGAGCAATGGGGTCACTGCTGAGGCCTGGGGTAGCCACAATGATCTGATCCAGAGATTCCTTATTGCTGAGCATCTTAAAAACCTGCAGGAGAAATGGGGAGGGCTGAGCACTCCCACCAGCTCAGCGCACTCAGCGAATACCCACACTCCACTGAAGTACTTCCTCCCTCTAAGTGCTTGCACACTCGCCACCACAATGCAGCAACAGCCCCAGGAAACCCGAGGAGCCTCTTTTTTCCTGAGACTGTGGCTTACTGGAGGGGAAACAAACAATAAAAAAGCAACATCACAGTAAACCTTCAGTCTCTGGTCCTTTCCTCCAAAATAAAAGCTCTCGTTACAAGCCCAAAGGTTTCTCTAGGTCCCCAAAGTCCTGTTCAATCTCCATACAATCACCATGTTGCATTTATATATATTGGGAAGTTTGCAGCTGTATTAATTTTGCTTATTGAGACTCTCCTGCAGAAAGAGACCAGTGTGCTTTCCCAGTGGGCAGGCAGTTCAAAGAATGAAGCCCAGCAGAAACAGTACATGGCTCCTTGGCTGTAACCATACTCATTCCATGAGGCCAGTGGCAGGAGAGGCTGTGTCCTTACAGGGAATCAACAATGCCTAGCTGACAGTTCTTTGGGGGAAGACAGGGCTCTGCTGAGACACACAGACGTGGCAAAAACTCCCCAAGGGACGCTTGGGAGCCATGGCAACGGGCTTCTAGCTCCCACTCTACACCTCTCTCCAGTGTTCCCCCTCTCCAGCAGCCCTGGCTAGTCTCGCAGGGGCCGTGGCACACACTCACCGCCTCCCTGTAGGAGGAGCTGCTGTGCAGGGCAGTGTGAAGCACCCGGAACTCCCTCAGGGCAGCCACTTTGTCCACAGGTTCTGGAGACGAGACACTCAGTTATCCTACAGCCTGGGCCCTGCCCTGGCCGCCGGTGCAGAACATTTCAGCACGTGCCCAGGTGCAGGCTCCCTTCCCTTGTCATCCCACTAAGAATGAGCACCCGTTCAGAAAAACCCATTCATGCCACAGATGTGAAAACCGCACTCTCTTTTAAGCATCTTCAGTAGGTAAGCAAATCCAAGCTCCAGCAGAGGGGAATCTTACCACATAAAAGAAACTGTTCTGATCAATACCCCACTGCAGGAACTCTAGACTTCTTACTTTTAAAAAAGAGAAAAGTATAATGAACTCAGTAGACTTTGGTGCTGTGATTTAAAATAGGAGCTTCAAGCCATCTGAACAATATGGAGCTCTGTTGACACAATATGCTAAGAGAAAGAAACAGAACACGAAGTTGTGTGTGCATTCTCTAGTAAAACTCTGTAAGATGTGTCAGTGTACACGTGGCCCCAAACTGGGGTGGGGGGGCTAGGGGAAGAACAGCCCCTAGGTAGGGTGACAGGGTTAAGGGTAACTTTTCTCCTGGATATTTTCCTTCAGGAGCCTATAATATTATTTTTATTTTAAAAAAAAAAAAGTACCAGAGGACCAAGAAAACACTGTACTTCTAGGGTTCTTTACAAACTTTCATCACATGCCCAAAAGCAAGGACACTGTCACTGAGATTCACAGCTCCTTTTTGAACTTTGGACACTATGCTTCATATATATGGGAAAGTTTAGCAGTTGTCTTAGTGTTACTTGGTCACTTTATTATTTAGGACATCAGCCCACTCCACTGGTGAAGAAATCTGGGTAAAAAGAGAGGGCGTAAGTAGAAGTCCACACTGGGTCACACTTTTAAAAGTGTAATGATCATGGCTACTTGTGATTGGACAGTCTGGGTGCGGCCCAGCTGCAGAGGCACCATTCCCAAAGCAAGCAAGGTGAACCACATCCTGACCTGCAGTTCTAATCATCAGGGTTGTCTCTTTTGAAAAATACTCATCTCAAGTAAATTACCTAATTTATTCATTCAACAGACATGTACTAAGCATTTACTACATGCTTTTGGAGTAAATCTGATTTTAGGCAAGGCACAGGAATGCAAAAAATAACAGTCCCTGCCATCAGGGAACTCTTAAAGACAGTAGAGAAACAAGAATGGATCAAACACACCATTATAAAGTACCATGCTGAGGATTTCAACGGAGATATGGATGGCAGCGCCGGCGTTAGGAACACAGAGGCAGAGAGCCACTGCCGAAAGGGAGGGCCACAAGAGCTGCCTCCCAGGAGAGAACGTTTGAGAGAGGTATTTAAGGCAGAACAGACACTTACTCGGGGGAGAAGGTACTCCAGGCCTAAGTGAAAACACGTGCAAAGGCATGGAAGAATATAATGAGGTGCTTGGAGGGAACAGCAAGTCGTTTTTGTGGCTGGAGCCCAGGGTACACATCCCTGCTCAAACAGCAGGTCTAAGTGAGATCCTACAGGGGTCAGTAACCCTCTGTGAAGAACCACCAAAGGGATTCAGGTGGGAAGGAGGAGACTGACAGCTTCCCCTCCTACAGGCTCTAATCTGGTGGGATATAAAGAAACATGCTTCCTTTTGGAAGAGCGCTCAAGGATAAAATACCTAAGGTGCCGTCACAAAACAGTTTCTTTTCAGATACAAAAGTTTATTTTCACCTCCCAATAAAAAGTCCATTTGTTTCAAAAATAAATCTCCAGGCAGAAGGGGGAGGAAAAGGACTCTTCAAATCTTAAGCTCATAATCAGCTAAGAGTTACAGTAGTCCTTATAACATCTCTGAGCTAATCTCAGCCTTTGGAAGTGGGAGGCAGCCATCCTGGTGGAAACAACATGGGCTCTTGAGCCAGGAAAACCTGGACTCACATCCCAGCCCTTGCATTCATTTTCTAAGTAGGTGACCTTGAATAAATACCTTTCTAACCCTCTTTTTCTTGTCTGTGAAATGCTAACTAACCTGCAGAGCCACAGCAATGATTAAATGAGATATCAAAGAGAAACAATCTGGCTGGAAGAAGCAACAAATGTTACTTTCCTTCTGTCAAAGCCCTCCAGCCAAAGACCAGAGGGGCACACCTGCAGCTGAACAATCTGGGTTTCCTGCTCCTTACAGGGAGAAAGCACACCTCAGGAGCCGGGGGGGCGTCTCAGTAAGAGGATGCGAGAAAGGACTTACTGTAGGATTTGGGCTTTGGCTGAGTGACTTGGGGGGAAGTGTAAGGAAGCAGGGCTTGGCTCTGGATTGGATGCTGTCAGGAAGTGGGGGTGGATTTACGATCGATTATCTTAATACTTCTCATCTAGAAGGAAGGAAGACTAGAGCAAGGAGAAAGCTGTACCTGGTAAAGCAACCAGCAGCCAGGATAGAGGGATATTCAGTCATTTTTGTGGTCTGAACAATGTTCAGGTCTTTGTCTTTGTTTAGAAACAAGCGGGATTTTGTTTTTGTCTTGATCCTTTATGGTCCCAGGGTGTGTGAGCTCGTAGATGGTGGCGACTTGTGAAACTGTTCATGTTTCAAGGCCTAGCTGAGGACCGGGCCAGCCCCCAGGTGTCAGAGACTGCCTGTCTCTTTCTCACTTCCCATCGAAGAAGACCTTTTTGTCCTTTATGTTTAGAATTGAAAAGAGGGGGAAATTTCAAGCTGATAACCCATCATAGCATTTGTGAACATAAAAAATTTGTCAAACTGCTCGTTTTTAACAAAGTTAATCTCTTATACAGCTCAGCTTTATCCTTGGGGAGGCTTTTAAAATACATATGAAAATTTTACATTATGAATTCCACACAGCACCTTTTATCAATAAATCAAAAAAGCTGTTCGAGGCTTTGTATGTTTCCTTCAAGAGCGATTTTCATACCATTTGAAAATTTTCAAGCTTTAGGAAAATAAATAACCAGTATAGCAGGAGGAGTGAGCTGACTGAACAAGTCACTGCCTGAAGCAGCGCATGGGAAGATCTGCTAACGAGAGAACAAACTACAGCATTTAGAGGAGGGCAAGGAGTTTCCAGCTTTTTTCTAATGAGAAGGACAAAAACAAAGATACAAAGTTCACTGAGAAATAAACTGTTACCCTAAAGGAGTTTAAACAGACACACACTCCCTGCCTGTTCATTAGAACAGTGGGTGATGAACTTTAAAAGTAGAGAAACAAACCCCCTTCTGTTAGTGGTGTTGGTAGCAAGAAGATCAAAACTGCCCTGGTTTTCAATGTGGTCGAATCCAGTAAATAATAAAGATATCCTTTATCATCATCTCAGTAAATCATCCCTTTGTTCCACCCAGGCCCATGCCTTAAGAACACACAGACCCTTCCCTTGATATTACAGAAGCCCTGCACGTCTAAGGGCCGCTCCTCACGCACCTGGTTTCTGATCTGGCTCTGGCCAGGACTTGCGTAGAACATGGACTGTGGACCCAGGCTGAATGCCATAGAAGTCAAGGGTCTGATCATCTTTTAGCTTCCGGCCACAGTATATCAGATCTAAAAAAAATAAAATAAAAATAACTGTCCGTTTATATTTTGCTCCTCAGAACAATTTTAAATGGTTTCTGTCGCTTAAGACTTTATCTTGTTTTGACAGATAGCTGGAGAATGACAGATGCCTTAAAAAGTACTATTATTTAATAAATACACTTTAATAACGATTGTTAGCCAGCATAAGCACAGGAAAGCTCTAGAGCTTAACATCCTAGAAACTGCTCATTTTAAATGAATGGGAAAATGCAACAATAAAAAAGCATGAACCCAGTGTTCTTATGACTGAAAACACACCTTTTTTTGTCAGTTTATATGCCATCATGTTTATAATACAATTTAATTATATTTAAATTCCTTCTTCCTCCACCCTTCCATCTTCCTTTCCTTTTTCCTTGCCTTCTCTCTAATCACCCAAAAATCCTTCTAATCATCCCTTAAGACCTACTTCAAATGCTGTGTACTGGGGGCTTTCCCTGATCAGCTCCTCCTTCCCTAGCCCACCCCAAATTCTTGTTCTTTCAGAGAAAGAATTCAACAGCGTCACAGTTAAGGAACTTTGTGGCAAAGTAGTCCAGTATAATGTATATAATGTACAGCAGAAATGGCAACCAACTGTTTTACTATATAATTTGTGTTCCTATTCACTCAACAACAATCACTTCCCCGGAGTATTAACACTATGAGGCAAAAAATTCCAAATTCCTAATTTACTCTTGTAACTCCAGAAGTATTTTCCCCAAAAAGAGATCAGAGCAGCAGCCCATTCCCAGCCAAGACTCACCAATCAGTTCAGGGTCTGGAACAGACTCCTGGAGTTTGCCAGCAATAAGCTGCTTCAGAAATGAAATACTATAGCCCCCCAGTGAGTATTCTCCCAGCTCTGTCTCTGGTAACCGAAGAATAGACTTTGGGGCAAGTGGCTGGTCAGCCAGCTTCACTGCCAGGTGCCAGTCTGAGAGAGACATCCTCTCTCTTTCGCGCTCTCTCTTTTTCCCTGTGAAAGAACAAAGTCTTAGTGGTTAAAGGACAGATCACCACCCTACACCACCCCCACCCCAAGGGATTGAATGAGGGATAATTCAAAAGCACAGGATGTAGCATCAGGAGAACAGACTAGAATCTGGGGTCCTCTCTTTACTCATCCTATCATAGACAGCAAGGAACTTCAGCTCTCTAGGCCTCAGTTTCTCCATCTTTAAAGTGGACATAAAAATGCCATCCCAGCTAACAGAAATGTGAGGTTCAAATGAAATCATCCAACTCTCTCCCTTATGTACACTACATTTCCAATTTTTCTTTAACAACTCTTGCTTGAACTACTGAAACAGCTTTATAACTCCCTGCCTCTTGCCTCTCCCTATCAAATATCCATGCTGCCACTCAACTCATCATTTTAAAACACAGATCTGTTCAAGTCACTTTTCTGCTGAGAATCCCGCCCATGACTCCAAACCACTTTTATGAATGTCTAAACTCCACACCCTGGCTTTCAAAAACATTCCCATCGGTTCATTTTGCCAGCCTTCCTCCCCAAGAGTTCTGGGCTGCCCCACCCTCCCCAACGCTTAAGTCCAATTCCAAGCTGGGATTCATAACAAAGCTCTCCCTGACTTTACACCTCTGCTTATCTGCTAACTCTGCCTGCAGTTCTTCTTCCCTTTGGTCTCTAAGTAAACTCCTACTAAGACCAACCCAAACACAACCTCCTCTGTCCCCTCTCCCTTTCCTCTGTTATTCTCACATTCCCTCAAGGAAAAGGGTTACAAATATTCGTTTACTTCTCAATCTCGCCCGCACCTCATTCTTAGAGGCCCTTGCAAGCAAAGGCTAGAATTTTTTTACTTTATTATCCCAATGCCTGGCACATATGGGTGCCCAGAAAATGAACCAGAAACTGTGAGGGTGGAAGAATCCCGTAAGGCAAGACCAGCCCCTGTTATAATCATTATTGCTTCCAAAGTGCCTTCTTTGGAAGTAAAAGAAAAGGCTCCGAGGCTGCCCAGCAGATCCTAAGGCATCCTCAGTCCTCCCATCTCCAGGTTTACGGCAGGGAAGGAAACAGGTCTTTTAATTTACCATTATCTCATTTAATCCTCACAATTGTTCCCTAAAGCAGGCATTATCAGATGATGACATGTTACAGACAAAGGAATCGAGACGCAGAAAGGTGAAGTCAGTGGCCCAAGGTCACTGATAGTTAATAGTGGGACAGGGACACTTATCTCTTGGGTGACAACCCCACCGCGCCCACAGAACCAGCTAACTAGTAACACACACCGATCCCGTGCGGCCCAGGACCCAGCGCCCTCACCCGTCCCGCGGAAGGAACCCGGCCGCAGGGCCGCCGGCGTAAACACTCACTCAGGTCCTCTCGCCGGAAACCGGAAGCTTCGCTTTGCATTCTGGGAGTTGTAGTTTTGACCCAGCCACTGACGGTTTATAAATGGCCGGCCGACAAGCGGCGCTAGTTGCAGAGCTTCCGGTTCCGGGGAGGGCGTGGTTTCTGGGCCGCTTGAATGTTCCCGCGCGAGATCTCCTTAGTGCTTTCACAGGAGAGGGTCCGTGTTCTAGGGTGCGAGTCAGGAGAGAGAGGCCTTGTGTGAGGTTTGCAGCCCCGCGGTTTCCGCAGTGTACTGGGAAAGCTGTACAGTCTGTCGGTTAAGCGCCGCAGGTGGGAACGCCCGCTGCGGGACCCTCCTGCTCCGACCCTTCCCTTCGGGAGGTCCCTTTCCAGAGCAGCTTCTTCGGACACGCCCCAGCGACTCCCAGCAGCCCTCACCAGAAAACCGCCTGCCCTCGAGTGAAGTCAGCCTCTTTAGTGCTCCCCGCCTCAGGCTTCTCGCGGCGAACCTACCTGTGGGGCATACCAGGAACCGAAGGATGACTGCCTCTAAAAGTCGGTGTCGTTGAGAGGAGTTACCACGTAACGTTCCTGGTATGTCCCACCCCTTCATGCAGTGGTGAAGTTCATATAAGCCATTCATAGAATCAATTAGGGAAGGGGAATTTCCACTGGACGCTCATGGAGAAACGGCATACAGTCGTCCTTGGGTATCTGCAGGGGATTGCTTCCAGGACCCCCACTGCATACCAAAATCTGCGGATCCCCAAATCCCTTATATAAAGTGGCGTAGTGCAGTCAGCACTCAGTATCCGCAGATTTGGAACCCGCATCTTTCTATCTTGTTTCCCTCATAGTGGAGATGAGCATACTAGGTGCACATGAATTTTTTGTTTAATTTAGTTATAAGTTATATAGGAAAATGAACAGTAACTATCTTATCCTTCCATTATATTCAGCAGTTGACCAAGACCTGGCACGTTGTAGGTGAGCAATAAGTATGTGCTGAATGAATAATTCGGCCAAAGCTATTTACCAAATGTGGCTTGTTGCTCCCAGGAAAGGAGGTAAGCCTCTCTGAGTTCTGAATTATTACAGTGTTTTTGAACATTTGAAATTATTAAATGAGTAAACTAATGAAGGAATAACCCAGGACCAAACATGTTCTTTGAGAACCAATTTACCAAGTAGGTGTTACTGATCAGCATTCTTGGCCTCCTTAATCAATAGAAATTGATGAGGCCAGACAAGAAATTCAGGCAAGGCTTTATGGGGACCCATGCTGCAGCATAACGGAGCAAAAACAAGTAACAGGTTCCCTTGCTCACTCCCCAAGGAGAGGGGAGCTGGCCCCCTAAATGGGGTGAGGGTAGGGGCAGATTCATGGGTTAGGCTGGAGGTTTGGCTTAGGTGGTCTGCCCTGCCCCTTGGTGGTGCTGTGTTCAGTAGCTTAGGTGGTCTGCCCTGCCCCTTGGTGGTGCTGTGTGCAGGGATCATGCTCAGCACTCTGCTTTTGCTCCTGACACCTCAGAAGTGGCAGTTGGGTTTTCAGTCTTTTTGTATCTTGTTCATAATTCACCCCAACTGTGCATGTACACAGTTATTCTTAGTCCCTGATAGTTTCTTTGTGTTCTGTTTTATGGTCCAGGTGCAAGCCTTGCAGCCCAGGATCCCAGGTCCCAGGCCCCAGCCTGTCTCACAGGTGCTTGGTAGGTCAGAAGCCAGGGTCAGATTCTAGATAAAATTAGAAGCCTGAACCCAAGACAAAGATGGATGACCAGAAATGATAAAAAACAAAGTATCCAGGCAGTCCTTCAGCCAATTCATATTTTAGTTTTCTCTCATTAGTTTTCTCTGAGAAAGTGGTGGACAATTTTTCATTGAACCTTCAAGAAATTATTTGCCCAATCATTAACTACTAGAAAATAAATGATGAGAATACACATTTGTGTTTTTTAAATAACTTTCTGTTTATAAAATTAATATGGAGATTTCTGGGCCTGGCAAGTTAGCAAGTGAGAATCATCTGTAAATACTTCGGCTAAAAACAAAAAAATGTATAAAATAATACATATTACCAATCACATAGCTGTGGGCACAGGAGAAATGGGAAATCTTCATATGCCAGAAATGAAAGGATAACTGGAAAAAGGCAGTGAGTTTTGAAGCTGATGAGTACCTTTGCAGAGAAATTAGTGGTCCTGGAAACCTTGCTTGGAGACTCTTGTTTTAACACCATAGCATTTGGGCTGTGCCTCTGAAAGGCTAAAACTGATACTATTAAATAAAGTTGAAACTTTTAAAAGATTGTCACCCTAGATAGTGCTGAGAAGCTTTTGAAAAAAAAAAAAAAAGAAAAAAACATTTTGCTATTAAAACAAAAAACAAACTGCCAACAAAGAAAAGCACTGGACCTGGTGACTTCACTGGTGAATTCTACCAAGCATTTAAACGACTAATACAATTCTAATTCTGCTCAAACTTTTCCAAATAACTGAGGAGGAAGGAACACTTTCTACTCATTTTACAAGGACAGAATTACCCTGACACCAAAGCCAGACGAAGACAGTACAAGAAAACTACAGTCCAATACCCATTATAAACATTGAGGCAAAAATCAACAAAATACTAGCAAATAGCATTCAATTTTAAAGAATTACACGCCATGACCAATGGGATTTATTCCTGAAATGTAAAGATGGTTTAACACCCCAAAATTAATGTAATACACCACATCAACAAAGTGAAGAGAAAATAACCACTTGAGCATCTCCATCTAGAAAAAGCACTGACAAAATTCGACATCCTTTCAAAATAAAAACACTCAAGAAAAAGCAATAGAAGGAAACTACCACAGCATAATAAAAAGGGTCTTCTGAATTACCCCTTCCACTCATGGAAGTGAGTTTGGATTCTCTGAACACAGAGCAGCTGGTGGGGAAAGGGTGTGTGTGGCCGGCAGCCCAGAAGGCTGATGACTGGGGAAGAGAGGAAAGGTGAGAAGGGAGAGAACCTGGCCAAGGTGAAAATTCTGGCGGTTCTCAGAGCAGAGCGAAGGTGGGGCTCTGAGCTCCCCACAGATATCTACCCTCTGTCTGCCTCCCACCCCACCCACCCCCAACTCCGCTCTGAAGGGACAGCATCTTGTTCCTGCGTAAAGGCCCTTAGGGAGCCCTGTCCAATCACAGCAGCCCATCCTACGAGAAACAGCCCTGGGGTCCAAACACTTAGCTGGCTATTAGCAAGGTGGCCTGTGCCCTCAGAGAGATCCTCCCCGACTTCTACGCCAATCCTTTCATGAGGTTTGGGAGTGCGGGTAGGGCGGTGTATCTGTGCCCCAGAGAGCGGAAGAAGCCTGGCTCCAATTGCAGACCACAAGGCTGTCTCCCCCACCACCCCAACCTGGGTTCTCCCCATGGAGTTCCAGGTAGCAGGTGGAGAAGGCTCCCTGGCTGCCTGTAGCCTGTAGCCTGGCCTGAAGGGTTGTGAGGGGCGGGGCAGGGTGGGGGTCAGGTGTTTGTCTCTGCCTCCTCGCGCTGGGATCACTCTGCGGTCTGCCCTTGGTTTAGTCAGCCCTGGCCACAGGATGACAGGACCTCCCGTCGGATCCAAATGACTCAGAGACCTGCTTCTCAGCATCCCTGGCTGCTGCTGCTGTGGAGGGCTGCCGCCTCTGAGTGTCACCCGAGGAGCAGACCCAACATCTCTGCTCTCCGGAATGGTAGGGGGCACTGCGTGTACAGTGGGGTGCAGGACCACGTGCTGCCCTGGGCAGGTGCCGCTGTGCCCTAACTGAGTACGGCTCTGAGTCCTGGGCCGTCTGGGTGAGTGGGTGAGTGTGTGCGCTGCCAAACCAGAAATGGCAGTAAGTCCCCCCACCGAGCGGGGACCAACTCCTCTTTCCGGGCCATGCATACCAGCTCCTATACTGCCAGCTGAGCCCCAGGGCAGCGGAGCACAGGCCCCTCCGGGGCGGGCAGCGGCCCAGGGATTTGCTCTACTCAGCAGCTATGTATAGTGCTGGCAGCGGGTGTTCCTTGGGAACTCTTGGTTTGAGTCAGGGAGTGCATCTGTCCTGTAATTTTCCAGGGGGAGAGAGGAAAATCTGAGTTTGGAGCGTAGCTAGAGCTGAGATTCTGGAGCTGCGCCTGTGCCTTCCTGCTCTTCCTCCTAAATCTGTTCTCCCTCCTCCAGGTGGCTTCCTGTTTGAAGGGCTCTCTGATGATGAGGATGACTTTCACCCAGTAAGTGGCCCGGCCGTCTGCTGCTTGGGAGAGATGTGCCGGGGTGCACCCCTCCCCGGGACCTGGCACGTGCCAGCAGGGAAGTGGTCAGAGGCCCTTTGGGGGCCCATCTGTGTCACACTGTTGCTTTCTGAACCTGGCAGCTTGGGGAGTCTCCCGAAGAACTGACCCTGGAGCGGGTGGGGGTTCGTCTGGGACTGTCCCAGTGTTGCTTCCCTGACTCTGGGCGCCTCCCTTGTCCAGAGCGCCAGGTCCACGCCCTCGAGCAGCACACCCAGCTCCCGCCCAGCTTCCCTGGGGTACAGTGGAGCTGCCGGACCCCGGCCCATCACCCAGAGTGAGCTGGCCACCGCCCTGGCCCTGGCCAGCACTCCGGAGAGCAGCTCTCACACACCAACTCCTGGCACCCAGGTATGGGAAGAGGGCCGGAGGGTGGCGGCTGGGCCCCAAGGGAGAAGGTCCCCGGGGTAGACTGGGTTCCCTTTGCTGACCCTGGTGCCGGGTCTGCTTTGGGCTGAACTCTGCCTGGAGCCCCCGTGGGGTTCCCAGTGCAGCTCAGGTGACCTCCCCCTCCCTGCCTTTAAGGCTCGGGAGTCTCTGGAGTTCAGCACAGCCCTAGTGGAGCCCTCCTCCCAGCAGCTGGGAAGAACCTCCCCTCACATAAGGTACCCTTACTTTTTCCTGAAAGCGGCCAAACGACACGGGCTTATGCATTCCTGGCGGCAGTCGCTCCAGCGTCCGAGGCCGTCTTCCAAGGCCTTCCCAGTGCTGGGTCCTGGACTGGGGCGGGGGCCCAGTTCCATCTCTCTGGACAGAAGAGGATGGAGCCTCTCCTGCCCACGTAGAGAACTTTTAGGCACCTCTGTGGGGCTGTCTCGTGCAGGCCCCTGCTGGAAGGCAGTTGCTGGGCCTTCGGGGCACTGACGGGTGATGCGACAGCAGTGGGTGTGTGCTGGAGACTGAGACGGCTGTGAGGGTGGCACTGACCACTGGTTTGTGTCTAGGGCCATTCCTCTGGGACCTCCCCGATGTCCTCCAGCGTCCAGTCAGGGACGCCCATCACCAACGATCTCTTCAGCCAAGCCCTCCAGCACGCCCTGCAGGCCTCCGGGCAGCCCAGCCTGCAGGTCAGTCTTCCCCACTCCTGGTGCCCACGCGGCTTCTTAGTTACTTTCGACCCTGAGCTTTTTTCTGCCCTCCGGAGGGCCTTCCCACTTGGCCTGCTTTGCTCTAGGAGGAGCTGGGACGTGGCAGTGTGACAGGGGAGGCTGCTCCCAGCAAGGCCAGTGGTCTGGTCCCTGTGGCCTGACTCCAGTGACCGCCTGGCTTGGGTACCTGTGGCAGTTTTGGTGAAGAAGTCACTCATTCATTCTGTGAGCGTTGACTGAGCGTTGAGCACACATGTACGAGGCCTGGGTCCAGCTGCGGGGGTGGAGACGAGCCAGTCCTCACCCCTGCCGTGGAGGTCACCAGGCAGTTCCTGAGCGGGAGCGACAGGGTGAGAAGCCCAGCCCAGGCTTGAGGTGAGGGCCCAGGTCAGGGAGCGCTTCTCTGAGGAAGCGGCGTTTGGGCTGACTGTCAGAGACTTGGTTAAGGTTAGCCAGGCAGAGGAAGGGGTGTGTGTTTGTGGGAGGGGTGTTCAGGCAGAGGCAGCCACCTGTTTGAGGGGATGTGGAGGTACACGTGACAGCCTGAAGTCGGCAAGACCAGAAGGCAGCGTCCTGGTGGCAGATCCTCAGGTGGAGCTGGAGACAAGGAGGGCGGGAGCCTGAGAGTGAGCGCCCTGAGTGCCTGAGTGAGGTCAGACTTGTCCTGCAGTGACCAAGGAGCCACGGCAGGTTTTCAGCGGGGAGTGACAGCATCTCCCCGGCTCCCCATCATGGAAAGTGGAAGCTTAGCTAGCAGCTCAGTGGGTGGCCCAAGGGATTCGCGTTTACCACGTGCCTCGTGCACCAGCTGTTTGCTTCACTCCCTTTCCTTTGCTCCTCACGGTCAGCCTGGGGCGTGAATGTCATTTCTGGGACTCATTCATGGTCCTAAAGCCGTTAAGTGGTAGAGATGGGGTCAAGCCTGTGTGGTTTCCCTGCCCCACATGGCCGTGGTGGACAGGGAGGGGAGCGGGGGCAGGACCCATGGACAGCTGGGCTCTTTGGTCCCTTCATCTTCCCAGCCTGATGCCTGTCCCCTCTGCTCTGCATCCCAGGAGCGTTCACAGCTCCACCTGGCCTGTGAAATGAATTTGAGTTGCTTTGTGTGGTTTTTAAAAGCCTTCCACATCCTCACCCGTCCTGCCTGCCTCTCCTGAATTTGCATGTCATCCGCACTGCCTTCTCCTTTCCACAGTGTGAGGTCCTACCCTGGAAGGCAACCCTGACATGTCATGTTCGAGTTCACCCTGACTAGACTTCTCTGGTCCCTCAGACCTCAAAGTGGACCTCTTGTATTTAGCCACTACTATATGGACAAAGAACCTCCCAGTTTCAGGGGCTGTTCTTAAAACGGTCAAACTTTTCAGTGAATTCCTGCTGATTGTAGGAATTCCTGATCTCAGACCTGTTAGATGCCTTATTACTTAATTCTGCTTCTTTCTGCACAGATGCTGATACCATGCAAGTTGTGGCTGCCAACAGTTGCTCCCACCAACTTGTATTTGGGAGTTGGTGGAAATACTTTGTCACCTCGTATATTATTCTAGTCATGCTGCCATAAAAAAATACCACAGACTGAGTGGCTTAAACAACAGAAATGTATTTCTCATAGTAGTGGAGGCTAGAAAATCCAAGATCAAGATTCAGCAGTTTGGTTTCTGGTGAGTACTCACTTCCTGGTTTGCAGATGGCCACCTTCTTACTGTGTCCTCAACTGTCCTTTCCTTGTGTGTGTTCATGGAGAGAGAGAAAGAGCTCTCACTTCCACTTCTTGTAAGCCCTCCCCATCCTATTGTACTGGGGACCCACCCTCGTGATTTTAGTTAACCTTAGTTACCTCCTAAGAGCCCTGTCTCCAAATACAGTCATGCTGGAATTTAGGGTCTAACATGTGACTTCTGGGGGGACACAATTCAGGCCATAGCACCTAGTTTTGTTATAAACATTGTCCTTCAGTTCTTGGTTTTTCTTCTCAGTTGCTGTCTCTGTTTTTGAGTGGGGATCCAGAGAGATTAAAAAGTCTGTCACCCATCATGTTAAGTGAAATAAGCCATTCATAAAAAGATAAATATTATATGATTCCACTTACATGAAAAACCTAGAGCAGTTGAAATCATAGAGACAAAAAAGTAGAATGGTGGTTGCCAGGGTTTGAGGGGAGAGGAGAATGGGAAGTTACTGTTTAATGGGTACAGAGTTCTGGTTTTGCAAATTGAAAAATATTCTGGAGATGGATGGTGGTGATGATTGCACAGTAATGTGGAGGTACTTAATATCACTGAACTATAAACTTAAAATGCTTAAGATTTTTATGTTGTTTATGTTATGTAACTTTGTGTTATGTGTATTTTATCACAATAAGAAAATTGGGGGAAAAGCTGTGTCACCACCATCATTTTCCCAGAATCCTTCTCTCCAAACTTTCAATCTTGGAACAGAGTTCCTCATTAAACACCCACAGCACCTATTCTTCACATCCTTTTCAGTAGTATTATCTTTCTTTAATCCATGCCTATTTGATAAGTTTAAAAAGTGAATTACACACAGCTAACATCATACTCAATGGCGGAAAGAAGAAGGCATTTCTTCTAAGATCAGCAGCAAGACAAGGATGCCCACTCTTGCCACTTTTGTTCAACATAGTTTTGGAAGTCCTAGCCTCAGCAATCAAAGAAGAAAAAGAAACAAAAGGAATCCAAACTGGAGAAGAAGAAGTAAAACTGTCACTGTTTGCAGATGACATGATTCTATACATAGAAAATACTAAAGATGCTCCCAGAAAACCACCAGAGCTCATCAATGAATTTGGTAAAGTTGCAGGATACAAAATTAATGTATAGAAATCTGTTGGATTTCTGTACACTGACAACAAAATATTATCAAAAGAAATTAAGGAAACAGTCCTATTTACCATTGCATCAAAAAGAATAAACTATCTAGGAATAAAGCTACCAAAGGAAACAAAGGACCTGTACTCCAAAAACTATAAGAAAAAAATTGAAGATGACACAAACAGATGGAAAGATTTACCATGTTCTTGAATTGAAAGAATCAGTATTGTTAAAATAACTGTACTACCCACAGCAATCTACAGATTCAATGCAATCCCTATCAAAATGCCCATGGCATTTTTCACAGAACCAGAATAAAAATGTTTTAATTTTGTATGGAAATACAAAAGACCCTGAATAGCCAAGATGATCTTGAGAAAGAAGAATGGAGCTGGAGGAACCATGCTCCCTGACTTCAGACTATGCTACAAAGCTACAGCAATCAAAACAGTATGGTACTGGCACAAAGACAGACACAAAGATCAATGGAATAAGATAGCAAGTCCAGAAATAAACCCATGCACTTATGACCAGTTAATCTGCAACAAAGGAGGCAAAAATATACAATGGAGAAAGGACAGTCCCTTCAATAAGTGGTGCTGGGAAAAACTGGACAGCTACCTATAAAAGAATGAAATTAGAACATTCTCTAACGCTATATACAGAAATAAACACAAAATGGATTAAAGACCTAAATGTAGGACCAGATACTCTAAAACGCCTAGAAGAAGCCATAAGCAGAATACTCTTTGACATTAATTGCAGCAATATTTTGGGGGGATCCATCTCCTAGAATAATGGAAATAAAAACAAAAATAAACAAATGGGATGAAGTTAAACTTAAAAGCTTTTGTACAGCAAAGGAAATCATAAACAAAATGAAAAAACCTACAAATGGAAGAAAATATTTGCCAGTGATGTGACCGACAAGGGACTAATTTCTAAAATATACAAATAGCACATACAACTTAATATTAAAAAAAAAAGAATCAAAAAATGGGCAGAAGACCTAAATAGACATTTCTCCAAAGAAGACATACAGATGGCAACAGGCACATGAAAAGATGCTCAATATCACTATTTATTAGAGAAACACAAATCAAAACTATAATGAGGTATCACCTCACACCGGTCAGAATGTCCCTCATCAAAAAGTCTATAAATAATAAAAGCTGAAGAGGATGTGGAGATAAAGGAACCCTCCTAGTCTGCTGGTGGGAATGTAAATTGGTGCAGCCACTATGGAGGACAGTATGGAGGTTCCTTAAAAAAGTAAAAATAGACTTAACATGTGATCCAGCAATCCCATCCTTGGGCATATATCTGGAGAAGACTCTAATTCAAAAAGATACATGCACCCAAATATTCACAGCTGCACTGTTTACAATAGCCAAGACATGGAAACAACCTAAATGTCCATCAACAGATGACTGGATAAAGAAGTTGTGGTATATATATACAATGGAATACTACTCAGCCATAAAAAAGAATGAAATAATGCCATTTGCAGCAACATGGATGAACCTAAAGATCATTATACTGAGTGAAGTAAGTCAGAGAAAGACAAGTATCATATGATATCACTTATATGTGGAATCTAAAAAAAAAATGGTACAAATTCTATTTACAAAGCAAAAACAAGACTCATGGACATAGAAAAAATCATGGTTACCAAAGGGAAAAGGGCAGGGAGGGATAAATTAGGGGTTGGGGATTAACAGATACATATTACTAGTTATAAAATAGATAAACAACAAGAACCTACTGTATATCACAGAGAACTATATTAAATTTCTTATAATAACATATAATGGAAAAGAATCTGAAAAGAAAATACATGTATAACTGAATCACTTTGCTGTATACCTGAAACTAACATTGTAAATCAACTACGCTTCAATAAAAATGTTTTTTAAATAAAATAAAATGGCAACTGGGAAAACATCAAAAAAATGAATTACATTAAAGTTATAATTTGTCTTAAAATAGTGACAAAGAGATTTCACTGTAGTGTACTGGTCAGTGTTGTTGGTTACGAACAACGGAAACTAACTCCTTAGCAGAAAAGGGCTATATTGGAACTGTGTCATGAAGCTCACAGAATCAATGAAACCAGATGTAAACAAACACCAACGGAGGCAAGAACCAATCTTAGAAATGGCCTGTGTCAGTCCACCTATGACCGTCCACCCTCAAGACTAGTATTGAAATCATAGTACCTGCCACACTCTGGATATCATTCCTGGGGCCAGTAACGAGGCTTGTCTAATGTCCCATCCTATTCCTAAATTCTCAGCCAGACTTATCACCTTCAGAAAAGTAATTCTTATTTTCTTCCTGGTATCATTATCAGAATCCCTATTTTTAAAATAACCTCTGGTGAAAGGTAATTAGGCCATGAGTCTCAGCTATATTGTTCTGATGTGGCTATGATTCATCTCACTTTCAAATTGAGTGTTGAGGCACTTTCCACCCCAGAATTCCATACCTGGGTGAGATTTGCTTTGCACATTACTTCACAATAGCCAAAAGGTGGAAGTAACCCAAGTGTCCATTAACAGATAAATGGATAAAAAAAAAAAGATGAATGGATAGACAAAATATGGTATATACATACAGTGAAATATTATTCAACCTTAAAAAAGGGAGGAAATTTTGACACAACCTGCAACGTGGATGAACATTGCGGATACTATGCTAAGTGAAATGAGCCAGTCACGAAAGGACTGTATGATTGCATTTATGTGAGGTACCTAGAGTAGTCAGATTTATAGAGATGGAAAATAAAATGGTGGTTGCCAGGGGATAGGGGGCAGGGAGAATGGGGAGTTGTTGTTTAATTGGTACAGAGTTTCAGTTTGGGAATACAAAAAAAGTTCTAGAGATGAATGGTGGTGATGATTGCACAACAATGTGAATGTACTCAGTGTCACTAAACTGTACACTTAAAATAGTTAAAATGATAAATTTCATGTTATGTATATTTAACTATGATTTTAAAAAGTAAATAGAAGACACCCACCCCCTTTCCCCCAAAAAAAGGAACACATCAAAAGTTGAATGATTCCACCCATCAATCACTGTGCTGGAACTCCTCCAACCCTTAGTTTGACTGGAGACTTACTCTGTGAATGGAGATTGTGGCTTCACTAAAATGGTTGTAAAATATAAAAATATGTCTTGCTACATATGTGGGTCTCTCTCTTCTAGAGCCTGAACTAAAAATGGACAAAGAAGAAATTACTACCTTTGTAGCTGAACATTTATACCACAAACGTTCAAGTGCCTGTTTTATGCAAGGCATTATGCCAGGAGCTTGAAAGATGTGAAAATGAAGCACATACAAGAAGTTCATAGTCTGGAAGGGGAAATGTCTATGCATTCATTTTTCTATGAATAGTTTTAATACCAGATAAAATATTAAATGTGCCCTTTTTTGTGCCCTTAAAGCACTCTGTACTTCTCTCAATTATTTTGTGTTTCACTGTACTGTCATTAACTTCATTTTTCTTTCTCCCACAAGTCGGTAGATTGTGTTAATGGCCCAGTTCATCATCCTCCCTATATCCATGCTCTGTACCATGTCGTTTTGCAGTGCCTGCCCACTGAGTAACGTAACCTGCCCACCCCTTGATTCTGGCTTCCACCATGTGACTTGGTTTGGTCAATGGCGGGTTAGCGGATCCAGTGACTTGAACAGTGGGGGCCGCCCTTTTGCACCTCTACCATCACCATGAGGACATACCTGGGTTAGCCTGCCCGGGGATGTGCTGCAGAGCTGAGTCCCCTGAACTGCCCCAGCAGAGGCCAGCCTCGGTTAGCTGTCTGTCAGACGACCTACAGATAAGTGAGTGAGCCCAGCCCAGAAAAGTGTACAAATTATCACTCATAACCTGATGGATTTTTTTTTACAGCATGTACACATCTATATAATCACTGCCCAGAGCAAAATGAAAACATTAACAGCACCTTGGAAGCAGCTCACATGCCACTTCCCAGCCATTACCCACCTCCTCCTCCAAAGGTAACCATTATCTTGACTTCTTGCTTTTCTTAAACTTCTTCTAAATGGAATCATTCTTTCATTCAACTTTATGTTAATAAGTTTCCTCCAGGTTGTTGTGAGTACCAGTGGTAATTCCTTCATTTTCATTGCTTTGTAGTATCACATGATGTGAGTATAACACATATATTTATTAATTCTACTGTTGATGCACATTTGGATTATTTCCCAGTTAGAACTATTAGGAATGATGCTGCAAGGAATATTCTTACATATTTCTTCTAGGGGCATATGTATGCATTTCTGTTCTGTACACAGTTAGGCGTAGAATTGCCAGGATATGAGATAAATGTATGTTCAGCTTAACACATATCGCCAGACAGACTTCCCGAGTAGCTCTGCCAGTTTGCACTCCCAGCAGAAATGTGTCAGTGTCACTTTCTCTACATCCCTGCCAGCACTGGGTATTGTCAGTCTTTTTAGTTTTAGCCATTCTGATGGGGATATAATAATATTTCATTCTGGTTTTATCTTACATATCCCTTATGACTGATGAGCATGAGTACATTTTCATATGAACATTTGCATGTCCTCTTGTGTGAAGTGTCTGTTCATGTAAGATTCAAGTTTGTGCCTCATAGACCCTTATACAGTAGGATCAAAAGGGCAGCTGGGCAGGTCATGAGGCTTACAACAAGAGATCCTGAAAAAAAAAAAAAAAAAACTTTACATCAGCTCAGACCCAGCCTTATCAGTATCAGGAATGACACAGTGGGATTCCAGCATAAGACATGTGTAAGAATATTGATTGCAGCATTGGAGCATGGCCATGTGGGGGTGGGCAAGGAAAACCCATTCGCTGGTTGCTCATAGACTCACACGTTGTCAGATAACCTGGAAACACCAGGACTTCGGGGCCTGGTTCCTAGCCACGCAGTCTCCCAGAAGAGCTATTGCCAATACAGTGAGTCAGAAATTAACATAAAAATCAGAATTAATGTAAAAATCACTATTGGTTCACACTATGAACCACAATTGCTAAGCATTCCAGTCTCTGATTAGGACACTCTCTCCCTGTAAGAAAACAACTCAGGAAGTCAAAATAATCAGAAGACCACATGGTGAGTTGGAACCAGAGCATCAGAATAGGAGAGGGGGGCCAGGAGAGCAGGGGTGTGCTTCCAAGACCCTCACAGTGAAAACAGATCTGCCACGGGAACTGGACAGGATATGACCTTGGACCAGGCCTCCCTCTCTGCACTGGTGCTCGGATGAACACTGACAGCTCTTTTCTTTCCAGTGTTTCCGGTGCTAACTAATCCCCCTTCTGGTGAACTCCTCCTTTCTGTAGATACCTTGAGGACATTTGCTGGTTGTCTTCCTATCATCCATTTCCCCACCTCCCTCTCCAGAGGTCCCTGCCCCCTTTTCAACAGACCATACTTTCCACTGGGGACCCAGTCCTCATAGTTCCTGACAATTCCATCCTAGATCTAGGTGTTGAGCTTGCCACCTAGGTCAGGCCAACCAGTGCATTACATCCTCTGAGCCCAGTGATGGGCTGGGCGTGTCAGCTGCAAATGCTGGGATCCTGATACTCTGTACTTCCCAGGGGGCATGAGTGAGAGAGCTTGTAGCCCTGGGAGCCACATGAGGACCAAGAAGGAGTCGGCCTCGGGTTATTCTGACACGGAGGAGCGCAGAATGGAGAGCTGAAGAGAAACCGGGTTCTTGGTGATTTCCATAAGCCATTGGATGAAGCAGGCACAACGTCTGGACTTTTCAGTTACTGAAGCCAAGATATTCCTTTTTCTTGTGTAAAACAGTTTGCATTGGTCTGGCAGACCTAGCTGACTACCCAATATCTATTCTCCCTTCTTCTTTACTTGCAGAAACCCCATTTAATTCATAGTTTAAATATTTATCTCCCCTATTTCCCTGGATCTGAGGATGGCAATGTGACTAAGAAGATGCAAGTAAAAGTCACGGGATAGTGCTTCTGGGAAAGTGGTTAATTTCCTGATTTAAAAAAGAGAGAGAGGTCAGACTCAACAGGTACATGCATCCTGCCTCCTCCCTCACCTTCTTCCTGCCTGCAAAGCAGACACAATTTCCAGAAGAGTGACAGCCAATATGTGATCATGAAGCCAAAGACACACACTAAGGATGGCAGAAGACGACAGAAGGAGCCTGATTCCTTGAGCAGCTGCATTAGTTCCCAGACTGCCTAACCCAGACCCCCCCATAACATGAGAGAAGTAAACCCCTTGCTGGTTTAGCCACTTTGTGGGGTTTCTGTTAAATGCATCCAAATGCAGTCCTATCACTTGGAGGATTCAGCACCCTGGAGTGAGATGCTGCAAGTAATATAATCTGAAACAGGGACTCTGTTGAGTGGTCGGATGGGCTGTTGGGCTATGAGGGTACGCGTGTTGCAGACTGGAATGCCAGCGACCTTGCTGTGCAGTGCTGGAACTTTTGGTCCATTTGCTCTTCTATGGGAGATACCCTACATTTCAACCAAGTCTGTTGTGTTAGAGAAAAGAGCTGGAATGATTCAGAACGTTTCCACGTGCTGGCGACTTTGTTCCACTTTCAACGAAGTCCTTGAAAGAGACCAACTGAACTAAAGTTATTCAGGATGAAGGAAAAAGGGAAGCAAGTATCATTTCACTGAGGAAAACACTCTGCCTAAGGCCTGCAAATCTCCTTTAGTGAACATCTCATAATTTGGAGACTTGCAGGGCTGAAAAATGTCTTTGCTTCTATTCTCCCAATAGGTGTGGTGGGCACCAACCAACAGCTTAGAAGACTGGTGTCCTTGGCCTTTCTTAAGCACCTTCATCACTACACAGAGGAACTGGGGCCTACAAAGTGCTCTCTTCCCATAGAGCCTTTTCCCCCAATTGTCTCAAGTAAGAGAGCATAAAGTTGAAGACTAGAGGGAAAGGCAGAGCACAGAGGCCAGTAGGTAATCGAGGAGGATTTTCAGGCTTAAAGACTATGGCTGTCTGTGGTCACTCACACAGAGGACTGAAGAAGAGGCAAATAGACTGGAAGCCTACAACATTCTTGAGGGAATCATATTACCAAAAAATGAAAATTTATCAACCTGACCAGCAAAGCCTTATCATTTTTCAACTCCAGGTCCCTGAACACATACAACAGAAAGGCCATCCTCCTCAAAGGTCACTTCAGATACGGTTAAAGAGGATAATGCACAAGAAGCCATCTCACAGGGAGATGGAACTGGACCATGGAGCACAACTGAAAAAGTTGCTCCCAGAGGGTAGGTTGGCTGAGTAAGGAAATTACTGTCAGGCGGGGAGTCCTGGCTGCTCCTGTCTATCCAAGTTGCTATTTGACGTAGATCTGGCACTTGAGATGGCTTCAGTAAGCTTCCCATTCTTCCCTTTCCCATGCGGGAGTTGACTTTTGTTCCTTCTCCACTGCTATGTACGGGATATGTTGGGGAAGATAACCTGGCTTTTAGTTTGTAGGTTACCGGACTATGTATAAGGATTCACATCAGCGCTAAATGGAGAAAACGGCGTAGTGTGTTAGAAATTCTGGCTTTTGAGATGGATGCAGTATCTGGATGAGACTTCAGAACTGTCCCCATTAGGGAGGGGGCACTTTCTATACATGGGAGGATGGAGAGCCAAGAGTGGACTGTGACTAGTCACTGCTTTCTTTCTACCCAATAATCATTCCCTATGTCTTTTTAACCATCAAAACCCCGAATTTATTTGACAAAGCAATGTGCCCAGCTAAAAATGACACCAGTGATTTCTGGTCATTGAGACATAAGCAAAACTCTGCCAAAGATAATCTGGAAAATCTTTGCTTTCTGGTTATAGGTGTTGCTCCTTCTCAGCCTTTCCACTTATTTCTCCTTTTCTTGCCTGGAACCAGGTGGAAACTTGAATCTTGGGGAAAGAATGCAGAGTATCAGAAATGGTAAATATGTGAATTGATGTCAAAGACTACTTTTTCATCTTGATTACTTTAAATTGCACTTGGCTATTTAAAAATAATGTGGGAGTTTCCATTTTCTATGCTCCAGAACATGTTAAGTAGCTTTGAAGGTTTGATAGATTCTCCTATCAATCCTGCTGAGCCTTCCAAATTTTTGAGGAGTTTAATTGCTGACCAGTGGGGTATAAGGAAAAGTAAGAGAACAAGGGTTACACCCAAATGGTGGCCTGAGCAACTGGAAGGATGGAGTTGCCCTTAACTTCCTATTGAGCAGAATTTAGTCACACGTTATAATAGGACGAATTCTTAGATGGTCCCAGTGCCGCTTGCCCATGTATCAGCCCTTCCCCTTTGAGTGTGGGTATCATCTCCCTCCTGTGATTACAATGTTATGTGACAAAAGGAGGGTGATGCAGGTGGCCTAATCTAATCACAAGCCCCTTAAAGACACAGGTTTTTCCAGCTGGCGGGTTGAAGGGGAAGTCAGAGAGTTTCAAAGCGTTGAGGACTTGGGGCCCCACGAGAAGGAGTCCAGGCAGCCTGTGGGAACCAAGTGCAGCCCGCAGCTCACAGCCAGCCAGGAGACAGGACCTCAGAGCCGGGACAACAAGCAACTGGATTCTGCCAACAACCTGAATGAGTTTAGAAGCAGGTTCTTCTCCAGAACCTCCAGGCAAGAGCCCAGCCCCATCGACACCTTGATTTGGGCCTTGAGGGACCCTGAGCAGAATACCCAGCCAAAGCCCAGGCTTCTGACCTGCAGAGCTCTGAGATAACGAGCAAGTGTTGTTTTTAACTGCTAAGTGTGTGGTAGCTGGTTACACTGCAATAGAAAATGAATAGACATGCACCCCTTAGGGAGGCTGGGAAACGGTGCCTCCAGCTTGACATGCATGTGCATTGTTCAGCTTGGAGTGGGGGGTGGGGAGTTACAATGAAAGAAAGAGAAGAATGAGCACTGGGGGAATGATGAGATGTTCCTCCACACTGAAACTGCACTATCCGATACAGCGGACCCTAGCCACGTGTGGGTATTAAGTGCTTGGAATGTGACCAGTCCAAATTGGGATGTGCTATAAATGTAAAATACCCACTAGATTTTGAAGACTTAATATGAAAAAAAGGAAAATATCTCATGAAGTATATTTTATATTGGTTGCATTTTGAAATGATACTATTTTGATATATTGGATTAAATAATTATTAAACTTAATTTCAACCTATTTCTTTTCACTTTTAAAAAATCTGGTCACATGTGTAAGTTAAAATTTACATATGTAAGTTTAAATTACATACGTGGCTCCCATTATAGTTTTATTGGACAGTGCTGCTGTGAACTCCTTGGTACATCTCAAAAATTTTTTTCACATGTACACGAATTAAAATTTTTAAAGCTTTTTTTTTCTTCCCAACACTACAAGTTTAAAGAGGCAATGTTCCCAAAAGAAATACTGGCAAAGAAGGGAGTTCCCAGTCACACTAAGCAGACCTGTTTCCCCAGATACCTTAATAAACTAGCTGATGCATGTACATGTATAGGAGAGGCTGATGGAGACTGTGGAGGGTCTTGGAAGGAAAGGTAGGTTATGACATTAGGTAACACCATCATGGAGATGGAGATGGTATTTATAGCATCATGATTCATCCCTTAAGGCTGGGAACACCACAGTCTCAAATAAAATCTAAGTTCTAGTAGCAAAAGAGAGGGGTGGCTATCATGTAGGTAGCTGCCACAAACTCTCATTATGAGACGGTAGATTAAGGACCGGGTGTCATAGCTCAGCCCCTCCAGGACACATCTATGGTGCCCTCTGGTGGACTATGGTGGCACTTGAGCTAGGCTGCTCAGAATCCCTCACTTCTTACCATCTCTACCACCCTCCTCGAAGCCGTCATCTTAGGAGACAACTGTCCTAAGAGATCCCTAATTCGTCTCCTTCCTTCCACTCCCGTCCACCAGAATGATCTTTTAATTCCTTTATCAGATCGTGTCACTCCTTTGCTCAAAACTCAGAAGTGATTTTCCTCCTCACTCAGAGCCAAAGTCCTCACCGCCCCCCACCCCTGCTCATCCACCCATCTAGCCTGCACTCACCCCACTTTGGCCATGCCAGGCCTCTTGCTCTTCCTGTGCCAGTAAAACACACCAAGCACGCTCCCGCCCTTGTGTTCGCTATCTCCTCCGCCTGGAATGCATGAATCACTCCAAACAGCAGTGCTCAAGTGTCATCACATCACCTTATCACTCTAAATAGAAAAACAGCCCTCCTCGCAGCATCCTCTATCCTCCTCAGCTGGGTTCTTTTTCTCTCTCTCTCTTTTTTTTTTTTTTTTGCCATAGCCCTTAACACCATCTGACATATTGCATATTTACTTGTTGTGTATATATATATATTATATATTTGTTTATTACCTGTCTCCCCCTACTAGAATGCAAACTTCAAAAAGGGAGGAGCCTTGTCTGTTTTGTTCACAGTTGTATCCCCAGCATGTAGAACAGTGCTTAGCATATAGTAGGTGCTCAACAAAAATATTTGTTGGATGAATGAATGAAACAAGATCTGAATAATAAACAGGCATTGAATGCCCTCATTATTTCATTCTCAGGTATGAAGACAAAAAGGTCAACTCCACAAATTTATGTGAAATTAAAATTACAATTATAATCCCCACATATTTCTTTTTTTAACATCTTTTATTGAGTTATAGTCATTTTACAATATTGTGTCAAATTCCAGTGTAGAGTACAGTTTTTCAGTTATACATGAACATACATATATTCATTGTCACATTTGTTTTTCACTGTGAGCTACCCATGTATTTTTTTTTTTAGTTGGATTAAATTCTCTTAAAATTCACTTGGAAAAAATAAAGTACCTGTGAATAGTCAATAAATGTGGGAAGAAGTACTCTAAGGATGCACTTGGCTTTCCAGATGTCAGAGGATGCTATAAGGCTACTATAATAAAATTCATAGGATATTGGCTTCGGAGTAGTCGAATGAATCAGTGTAATAGACTAGAAAATCCAGGAATAGATACCTGATGATAAGATTATAACATATGAAAGGTGAATTTTTAACTCAGAAAAAGATGATTATGTAATAAACAGTGCTGACATTATTTACCAGCAAAACAACTAGACGCCCATTTTATACCATTTACAAAAATACGTGCCAAGTAGACTAAATGCTGAAATGTAGTTGTTTCGTTTAGAACCCCAACATAAGTTCAGGATACTGTTAATTTTGCCCTCATGCCCATATGAAGACATATGACTGATTTTTTCACAGGCAGAATTTTCAGTGCACATTCTTAATCCCTTTGCTTTAAAAAAATCCCATTTCGTGGCTGGGCTCAGAGTGTTGAAGCCCAAGCCAAGTGAGGAGGGAGTCCACGGTGGGGAGAGGAGGATCAGTGGTGGTCAAGCGTGAGGCGTTGGAGCCCAAGCACATGGAGGGTTTCTACACGCAGGGACTGAGAAATGTCCTGGGTGGGCACGAGAACCCAGCAGACCAGACCCACTATAAGCCAAACCTACGACAGGATCCTATTTGTTACCCTGGCCCATCATGTGCCTTCCCAGCTCTAACGGGGAGGGAGCAGATGATATTTCAGGTCTTCAGTATTAATGTGAACACAGACCTTGTGTCCAACAAACATTGATGTATCTGGCTGTTCCCCTTTTCTCAGTGCAGTTGCCCAAGTAAATGGCTGGAGGTCTCTTTGGAAAGGACTGATAGAATTATTAGCATGTATTCTTGCTATAGTGTTGAGGGTCCTTCCTACCTCTTCAGTCATGGTCTGAAAATTGGCTCAAGTCTGGACACTGGGCAAGGGGGTGACTTATCGTGACCTTTTCTTGCTGCTCTTGCTTCAGTCTTCCAGTCATCGATCCTTAACTTCTTCAGCTGGTGCAGGCTAAGTAGTACCCTTGACAATTGCCCATCTACTTGGCCCCCAGGGATGCTTTGTTCTGTTAACCATCTCCATCGTGCTCTGCGGGCCAGGTCCTCCTGGCTGCTGCTCCAACCTTACCAGACGTTACGATAACTGTCATTCCCTGGCTTCTAGAAGTTCTGCACTGCTGCTTGGCCTTTATTGTTTCAGAGTCCAGTTATCTACACTGCTGTCAGTGAGCCAAGTTCTGTAACGATATATTCTACCTCAGGCCTGGCCTACAGAGGAGAGCCACCACTTAACGTTTTTTAGAGATTCTAGTGGGCTTCTCACCAGCGCATTTGCTTTGGCCTTAGTAAATAGTGTGTCTTTTGGTTCTTTCCATGGTCTGGTTGTCCATAGTCCATTCTGGCATTCCCACTTCCCTGCGTCTTTTAATCCCAACCACATCATCTTCCACAGCAATTCTAACATTTAAGTTTCCTGTAGCGTGGGGCATTCCTTTTTCTAAGCTTCTAGATCCATCCTAGTGATGAGTTTGCTCCGAATCCTGGTCCTTTCCAGGATATTGAAACCTGTAATTTAAGAAAGGGACCCCACGTCAACAAACTCTTCCATTTCCAATTTTATGTTTCTTCCCCCATCATTAAGCACCTTCAGAATCCAATTCCATATGTGTCCCCTCTGGCTCCTGCAGGTACATGCTGGCTAGGCCTTGCACTCCTGTTGGTCACCATCCCTCTCTTCTTCCCTTGTCAGGCTTGCACCTCTGTAGTGGGTTATGCTGCAGCCACCCTTCTGTGGGCCTGGTGGCTAGGAAGGGAGTGGGGGCAGAGCATGCCGGGGTTACTTGTTTCCTTGTGAGGGAGAGGTGTCTTCACTGTCTCCCCGCAGAGAGGCTCTTACTAGGGAGGAGTGGCTCACTTCTGCAGGCTCAGAAGATTCAAAGGGGTTTGTGGAGTTAAAATCTTTAGGAGCATCCACCCTGATAACATTAGAGTTGTGCACATCCAACTGAATTAGCAAGAGCCATCCAATTCCATCATCCTTACAGCCCCAGTCCCTCCATACATCTCTAGCACCTGGTACATTGTGCCCTCTAGAGCATTCCATTCTATTGGTCCACCCTCCCAGTTCGCTACTGGTTGTGCACCATCTATCTCCAGTAATGGGGTCCTCATCAGATGGGTGGTGATTGGGTTCCAAACTCCCATCTTATCATCCGTGCCATCTCTCACTTCGGGTACCAACTCTCAAAGATCAGGTTCTCGAGAAGGAGATGCTGAGATAGAGTTTGGGTTGTAAGACGTTTATTAGAGACCCTCACTTGTGAAAGGAAGGGAGCAAGAGCAGGACGAGCAGAGGGAGAGTCAGCCTGTGCTGCAGGCTCAGCACAGTCCCAGCCAATCCGGAGCTCACTCTGGAGTGAGAAGTCCCATCAGAGCTGTCCCACATCAGGGTTACATGGCTGGGCCTTTATAGCCCTACTTGGCTCAGTCACCAGATGCAGGCTGCCCCTGGAAGGGGGTGACCTCGGACAAGGTAGTCCTCTGTCAGCTCTGTCTGCTGACCATTCTCCTTGCATCTAGGCAGCAGGTCCTTCCTTGAAGGCGGGGGATCTGGTTAACATAACACCATGTATCCCACAGTAATATACATGCATAAAAGTGCAGAAATCTCGAGTGAACTCACCCAGGTAACCACCACCCAAATTACCAGCACCCCAGAAGCCCCATTTATCCCCCTTCTCAGTCAATGTCTCTCCCCTGAGGTAACCACTATCCTTCTATCACCATAGACTTGTTTACCTGCCTTGTTTAGAAAAAAGTTTAACTGTGGTCAAACACACGTAACATAAAATTTAACATCTTAACCATTTTTCAGTGTACAGTTCAGTAGTGTTAAGTACATTCACACTCTTGTGCAGCCAACCTCCAGAACTCTGCATCTTCCCAAACTGAAGCTCTGTACCCATGAAACAACCCCCATGCTCCCTCCTGCCAGCCCCTGACAACCACCGTTCTACTTTCTGTCCCTGTGAACTTGACTGCTCTAGATACCTCATCTAAGTGTGGAATCATATGGTATTTGTCTTTTTGTGACTGGCTTGTTTCACTTAGCATGATAACCTCAGTGCTCATCCGTGTTGTAGCACATGTCAGAATTCCCTTCCTTTTTAAGCCTGAATGGCATTCCATTGTATGAGTATACCACACTTTGTTTATCCGTTCATCTGTCACCAGACACTTGGGTTGCTTCCACCTTTTGGCTATTGTGAATAACACTGCTATGAATAGGAGTGCACTCATTTACCTGTGTTAGAACTTTATATAAATGGAATAAGTTATACCACGTGTATTCTTCTGGGACTTGTTTCTTTGCCCTGACATTGTGTTTCTGAAGTTCCTCTATTTTGTGGCCCCATAGCAATAGTTTCTTCTTTCTCTTTGATAAATAGCGTTCTGTTGTATGATCACACCTCAATTTGTTCATCCCTTCTACCACTGATAGACACTTTCCCAGGTCTTAGCTATTATGAATAGCCATGCTCTGAATATTCTCATTCATGTCGTCAGGTATACATGTGTGCCTGTCTGAAGATACACACCCAAGAGTTAAATTGCTGAGTCATAGGCATGTTTCGTTTTACAGGCTTTGCCAAACAGTCTTCCAGCTGGCTATACCTGTGTACTCTCTTAGGAGCACCTGAGCAGTGTCCAGTTGTTTCACATCCTCAGCAGTGCTTGATAGCGTCAGTTGTTTTAATTTTAGCCGTTCTCATTGCGTAAAGTGGTATCTCATTGTGGTTTTAATTTGTATTTCCTTGATGACTAATGAGGCTGAAAAACTTTTCGTGTTTATCAGTCAATTGCATATCCTTTTTTGTAAAGTGTTTGTTCATATATTTTGCCCTCTTTTTAATTGAGTTGTCTAGGAGGTTTTCTTACTGATTTTTTTTCAGACAACACAGAACTTTATTTTATATATTTAAAAAAATGTTTATTAAAGTACAGTTGGTTTACAATGTTGTGTTAATTTCTGATGTACAGCACAGTGATTCAGCCATACGTATATATATTCCTTTTCATGTTCTTTTTCATTAAAGGCTATTACAAGGTATTGAATATAGTTCCCTGTGCTGTACAGTGGAACCTTGCTCTTTACCTATTTTGTATATAGTAGTTAGTATCTGCAAATCCTAAACTCCCAATTTATCCCTCCACTCCTCTCTTTCCTCCCTGGTAACCACAAGTTTGTTTTCTATGTCTGTGGGTCTATTTCTGTTTTGTAAATAAGCTCATTTGTGTCATTTTTTTTATTTCCACATATAAATGATATCATACGGTATTTTTTTTTCTCTTTCTGGCTTACTTCACTTAGTAGGACAATCTCCAAGTTCATCCATGTTGCTGCAAATGGCTTTATTTTATTCTTTTTTATGGCTGAGTAGTATTCCATCTTCTTTATCCAATCATCTGTCAATGGACATTTAGGTCGCTTCCATGTCTTGGCCTTTGTAAATAGTGCTGCTATGAACATTGGGTGCATATATCTTTTGGAATTAGCATTTCCTCCAGATGTATGCCCAGGAGTAGTATTGCTGGATCATATGGTAAGTCTACTTTTACTTTTTTAAGGAATCTCCATGCTGTTTTCCATAATGACTGAACCAATTTACATTCCCACCAACAGTGTAGGAAGGTTCCCTTTTCTCCACACCCTCTCCAGCATTTATTGTTTGTGGACTTGTTAATGATGGCCATTCTGACTGGTGTGAGGTAATACTTCATTGTAGTTTTGATTTGCATTTCTCTGATAATTAGCAATATTGAGCATTTTTTCATGTACCTGTTAGCAGTTTGCATGTCTTCATTGAAGAAATGTTTGTTTAGGTCTTCTGCCCATTTTTAGATTGGGTTTTTTGTTGTTGTTGTTGTTGCTGAGTTGTATGGGCTGTTTATATATTCTAGAAATTAAGCCTTTGTCAGTCACATCATCTGCAAATATTTTCTCCCATTCGATAGGTTGTCTTTTCGTTTTGTTTATAGTTTCCTTTACTATGCAAAAGCTTATAAGTTTAATTAGATCCCATGTGTTTATTTTTGCTTTTATTTCTATTGCCTTGGTAGACTGTCCTAGGAGAACACTGCTAAGATTTATGTTAGAGAGTGTTTGCCTATGTTTTCTTCTAGAAGGTTTACAGTGTCTTGTCTTATGTTTAGGTCTTCAGGCCATTTTGAGTTTATTTTTGTGCATGGTATGAGGGAGTATTCTAACTTGATTTATATGTGACTGTCCAGTTTTCCCAAAACCACTTGCTGAAGAGACTGTCTTTTCTTCATTGTATATTCTTGCCACCTTTGTCGAAGATTAATTGACCATAGGTGTGTGTGTTTATTTGGGGGCTCTCTATTCTGATCCATTGATCCATACGTCTGTTTTTGTGCCAATACCACACTGTTTTGATTACTGTAACTCTATAGTGTTGTCTGAAGTCTGGGAGAATTATTCTTCTCGCTTTGTTCTTTCTTCAGTATTGCTTTGGCAAGTCTGGGTCTTTTGTGATTCCATATAAATTTCAGGATTATTTGTTCTAGTTCTGTGAAAAATCTTATTGATATTTTTGTGTTGTAGTATGTGTATATACTTTTCAAAGGGTGTTGAATTCCCCACTGCAGATGGCATAAGTTTGCTCCAGAACCCCAAGGACCCTTCTTGGGCTTGTTACAAACTACACACAGCATCTTCCCCTGTCTCCCCTGCACATGTGTATATGTATATAAGTGTGTGTGTATATTCTTGATAAGTGTATGTTGACCAGTGTATATATATTGCAAATATATTCTCTCCCTCTGTGGCTTGCCTTTTTGCTCACTTAATGGTGTCTTTGATGAACAATAATTCTTCATTTTAGTAAGTTTAAATTATCTGTTTTTTTCTTGATGGTTAGTGCTTTTTGTGTTCCACTTACAATTATATTTAATATATATATAAGAATAAACATGTATTTATTGAAATAAAAATATTCTTTCTGATCCACCTACAATGAAACTGTAACACCGTTCCCTCTCACACAACATGGTGTTGCTATCCAACCGTTCTGTCTTTGTATCAGCAGTTCTGGAATCAGCAGTGTGTCTGGAACTGTAGCAGACACTCCTGCTCCTTTTTCCCACCAGAGCCCTATTTTATTCAGGCATCCACCTTCCTCCACACAGCCGTGCTCCAGGGGAAGATGGCCCCACTCCAAGCTACAGGAGGGGCATCCTGATGGATTAATCCAATCATAGTTCTAAATTCCTCCTCCCATGGACATGGGACCCAGTTCTGGCTAAGGAAATGTGAGAGGCTCCTGGGAAAGTCATCTTTGCTCCCTTCAAAGAAAACAGGAGGAGGTGGCCCATTTCATACATTGGATGTTACGGGGCCTGCGAGCAAATCCCATACACTGAGCACAGAGTTTTGCCTCAAAGAACCTGTGCCTTTGATGATTTCAAGTGCTCATACTGTGTCTGAAGAACAACCTTCTGCCATCTGCATTTCCTTATGATTGAAGCCAATCTGAATCAGGGTTCTAGTCCCTTTCCACTGAAAGCAGTGAATGACAGGTTGTGTGTGCAGGGCCAGCCTCATGGGCTGTCACATGAAGCCCCATGCTCAGTAGGATCCCATGCTTGGTTTAATGTTCTTCTATTGCTGATTTGAAATTCTTAATAATTTATGAACAAGAGGCCCTCCAAGTTATGTAGCTTGTCCTGGAGGGGTGATATTTCCCATGTCCTTGTTTTTCTGTACCTGCCCTCTCAATCTTTGACTCTTCTTTGCGAACCTCAGAGAGTGCAGATGCCACTCCTGACAGTACCAGTCAAGTCCAAGCATTACTGTTCCCCCACCACTTCCTCCATATGTTCCAACCTTATCAGGCTTCATGGTTGTGTAAGTCATTCACTGAAAAAGGCGCCAGGCTGTAGGTGCTAATAGGGTCTAAAATCTAGCCTGCTTTCCACTTACCAAACCACATGGCAAGGGCTGGCACAGGGTTGTGTCCACTTGGAGGAAGAGTTGCCTTTTCCTACTTCACACAGAGGTGCAGTTCTCTCATCATGGGGTTGCATCCACCCACAAGGGGAAACTTTTTCTAATCCACACAAAGACATCAGTTGAACCAGCAGCCACCCAGCTTGGAGGGATCAGAGACAAGTAGCAATGGATGAGGAAAGTGGAAGCATTGAATGATGAAGGAATGAAACTGACCACGCACTCCTTTTCCATGGGAAGTGACCCACATCACAGCCCATGCTGTGCGAGAGGAAGAAGCCTCGGTATTAAGTAAATTTTAGAGTAATGACTACTAGAGGGGGCTCGGCATTTTTGTTACTTAACTGATGTTGTTTGGGAGACTAGCATTTCAGGAGGACGTTTAATACTAAGAATGATCAGCGAAGTTGATGGACTTGACCAAGGTTTCACCTGAGGGACAAAGAAAAAGCAGCCACAGAGAATAACCTAAAGGGCCAGTGGAAGAAAGAAATTAAGATGCTTTCTGATCTACACCCTGTAGTGGAGACCTCTGGCTCCCTACTGATAGACATTCTGTCCTACAGGCAGAAAGCTAGGCTGTATTTCCTGTGTCCTTTGCAAGTTGAAATAACCGTTAGACTGAATTCCCAATGGAATGTGAGATGGGTTAGGGGTAAACAATGGGTGCCACTCCCAGGACCAGCCTATTAAACACACTCTCACACCCTCACACACAATGAAACTCTTTCTTTCCTCTCCTGCCAGCTGGATGCAGATGGTGACAAGGACACAAAGGATGACAGATAGAAGGAATCGGGTCCATGAATGACAATGAGGATGAGAGCTGCCCCACCAAGCTAAACACCTGTCAACGATGACTAGGTGAGTAGGATATAAACTTCTGTTTTGTTAAGTTGTTGTATTTTGGGTTTGCTTATATTAAAGGTATCACAATTCTTTCAAATAACAAAAAAAAGCCCACCACAAGTAGAAATTATTTCTTGCCAGACAAGAGAACACTGCAAGGAGACAGAAAATCTCTGTGAACAAAGTAAAAGATAGGGTTTATATAGGGCTTAGGGGAAATGTGGGCTTTAGATTAAATATAAATGATTGGCTCAGAGTGAAGTGAGGTTAGTCAGTGACTGGATGGATTTCAAGAGCAGACCTACTGTAGCAGACTTTGGTGGCTTTGGGTGATTCAGCCCAAGGCTGATATTGACTGGTTTTACTTTTTCCTGTTTAAATACCCAAGAGCATGAGTAAGGTCCTTCAGGCAAGCGTAGAATTTTCCATTCTCATCTCCCTTTTGGTCTTCACTGACAGATCATGGAAGAGACTATTAAATATTGTCTGAAACAGAAGTGGGCAATTTTTTTTCAATTTTTTTTTTCTGTAAAGGACCAGCAGCTAAATCTTAAGTCTTGGCAAGATATACTGTCTGTGCTGCAGCTACTCATCTCTGCTGTTTAGCACAGAAGCATCACGGACTACATGTAGACAAAGAAGTGCGGCTATGTTCCAATAAAACCTTATTTACAAAAACAGGTGGTTGGCCAGATTTGACCCACAGACCATAGTTTGCTGACCTCTGATCTAGAATTCTAGATCTAGTCTATCTAGATTAGACACAATTATGGCTTTCCCTGCAGGGTGAATGGTGGTTGTGGTAATCATCATGATTTCATTTTGGTTTTGATTCAGGATCATCTGTTACACCATCTGATGGGACAGCCACTACATATTAGAGTTTAATTCTGACACCCAATAGACAGCAACATAAACAAATATACAACTAGTAGAATAAGGAGGGACTGGGAAGTTCACCAAAATCATGATCCAAGTTTTTCACAGGTTTAACCCCCAGAAAAGATCCTCTTCTCAAACTAAGTTATGGGAATAAGACAAGGAGTATTGACCAGGTTGTTATCTTTTGAAATTTTTTGAAGTTTCTCTAACTTTTTTGACAATATTAAAAATCTGAGAGATCTTAGGGAATATAGGCTGCAAAGAAATCTGAAGTTCCTGAGGGAACTGTATTGCCAAAAAACCCCACAAGCCTGGACTGAATAAATAAGTAAAGCCAGAAAACAACACTTGGATCTCCAAACCTGCACCTTCAGGAAGCAGGCTGTCAAAGCTCTGCAGTCCCGAAGAAAGGCGTGCTCCCACTTCACGTGTAGCCAGAGAGAACGCAGCCAAGGGAGGACTTGCCAGAGGGTAGAGGCGGGGTTTCAGGAGAACAGTGACATGAGAATGTTTCCCAAAGAGCAAAACTGGGTCTAGCCTAGGAGCTTGCTTCACCGCCAGGAAAGGGCATTTTTTTTTTTTATACTCCTTTTAACTCTTTTTTTTTAAATTGAAGTATAATTGACCTACAACACTGTTAGTACCAGGTGCCAAACATGGTGATTTGATACTTCTATACATTCCGAGATGATCACCATGACAAGTCTGGTTACCATCTGCCACCATACAAAGTTATCATGTAATTATTGACTGCATTCCCCAAGTTGTTCATTTTATTCCAGTGACTCATTTATTTTGTAACTGAAAGATTATATCTCTTAATTTCCCTCACCTATTTCGCTCATTCCCCACCCACTACCCCCAGCAACCACCTGTTTGTTCTCTGTATTTATGACTGTTTCTGTTTTGTTGTTTGATCACTGTTTTGTTTCTTAGATTCCACACGTAAGTAAGATCATACAGTATTTGTTTTTCTCTGACTTATTTCACTTAGTGTAATACCCTCTAAGTCCATTCATGCTGTTGCAAATGGCAAGATTTCATTCCTTTTTTTAGGCAGAGTAATATTACATTACATTGCATGCATTTTATATATATATATATATATATAAAATCTTCTTTATCCATTCATCTATCAATGAACACTTAGGTTGCTTCCATATTTGGTGGGGGGGCAGGTAATTAGATTTATTTGTTTATTACTTAATGGAGGTACTGGGGATTGAACCCAGGATGCTGTGCCTGCTAAGCAGGCGCTCCACCACTGAGCTCTACCCTGCCCCCTGCTTCCATATCTTGACTACTGTAAATAATGCTGCATGAACATATGGGTGAATAAATCTTTCCAAATTAGTGTTTTTGTTTTCTTTGGAAAAAAATACTCAGAAGTGGAATTGCTGGATTGTATGGTAGTTCTAGTTTTAGTTTTTTGAGGAGCCTCCATATTATTTTCCACTTTCTGGCCGAGGGGATGGCAGACCACAAGATGAGTGGAGCCAAGGGCCCTGAATGACAGCAATGAAGGAAAGCCACCTCCCTGACCTGGATATCTGTCCGGGACTATTAGGTGAGCAAGCAATAAACTATTTGCGTCCTGCTTTAAATCCACTTGTTGCAGTAGTTTAGCCTGCATTAACTGATACACACCCCATGAGTCATGCTTGTTCAACATAATGATTATGTATGTACATCCTCTTTAAACATAATTATTAATGGTAACATAAGAAACATCCTGTAATGAAGCTCACATTTTTCATCTAATGTCTTGGAAAGTGTTCCATATCAGTACATTAAAAACGTCCTCGTTTTTCTTTTCTTTCCTTTTTGCTTTTTGATAGCTTCAGTACCACGTTATTTAACCAATTCCCTACTGATGGACGTTTAGGCTGTTTCTCATCTTTAGCTAGTGTCCTACAGTGCAGTCCTTTTAGTTGGTGCCCTGCAGATTCAAGGCACAGGTCAGCTTCAGGTTCAGCAGTTCTGGTTTTACTCTCTGAATTAGGACTTTACTTAGCTTCCTTTAGTCAAATTACAAAGCTAGTATGTGACCATGCTGATTTTCTGTGGCCCACTGTTGTAAAACTCAAATGGTTACAACTCAAACATTTGCATGAATGGGAGGAATATAGCATGGTCGTTAACAGCAAGAACAACAGTCAGGCAGCCCTGGGTTCACACCTCAGCTTTGCTACGTGTAACGTGTAACTTAACCTCGGGTAAGTTGCTTAACCCATGTAAGCATTAGTTTTCTCACCAGTAAAATGGGGGTTATTGTGAGGGTTAAATGATAATACAGGTGTTTAGTGCATGGTAACATCAGTTAATAAGCACTGTAGAATTTTCCTTAATGTACATTTTTTTCCAATTACCAAGAAAGCAAAAATTAAACTTGAGTTTAAGGTTAGGATATGTATCATAACTACTTTATTGTTAAGATGGGAGATTGTTTTTAAAAAGATTAAATCATCTAAGTTTTTTCCTTTTCAAGATTTTATCTTACATACTTTTCTGTAACTTGCTAGTTTCTCTTTAAATTAAACCACTGACATCTTCCTATGTCAGGAGAAATGTATTTATGTCATTCTTTTTAATGACTGTAACTTTTTAGGGGAGGTAACTATTCTTTTTTTTTATTAAGGAGAGAGCCCTCAAACCTTGTGACTATTCATTTGAATTTTGTGTCAAACTATCAGGGTTAGGTCATATTGGGTCAGGGCCGATCCTACACTGTAGGTTCAGGAAATTCAGTCGTTGCCGATGCCATAATTAATGTTAAAGCAAACAACATAGACGCTGCACCGAGTTGAGGAGTGAGAGGGAAGGAGTTGCAGAAAACGCACACAAATGCAAATGCCATTCTCCTAGCACTTGAATTCCAGAAGTGAAACTGGAGGGTTCGACTGTCCATATTAGGAAATGACTGCTTGCTTAATGACCACAGTGTTAAGCTAAGTATTTTGCCCCATTTTCTTGCGAGGGTGGAGGGAAGCATGAAAGGGAATTAGGAGGATATTATTATTAAATCAGTTGGCTTTATAACTGCTCTGTTCTCCTCAAATGTAATCTCAGTACAGTTGTAAACCTTAGAAAATCAAACTTTAAGTGGACAGACTGAAAACCCAGGTCAGTTTTTTAAGATGAAGTTTATGAAATGTATTCCCAAATGAGGTTATCTCTTATTCCCTGGAGTTGCAGCAGAGTTAAGAACCTGTGTTAAGTTTGGCTTGAATCAATCAAAGCATTCAACAGGTGATTTTGCCATAAAGTAGGCAAATAAAGGCTTGGAGTACAGACAACCTTTTCAGCTTCTCTGGCAATGAATATATTTCATCTTAAAATGTCAGAAGCTCCTATTAAACTCTACTTAGTTTCCTTTAGCTAAGAGTCTGGAATAAACTAGCATTAAGCTTGCAACAGCATTGCTGTGGTACCTGTGTTGTGTGGGAGCAATAAAGACGTGATGAGCCCAGGGCCCAAACACCTCACACCTCACAAAAGCAAGTGCCCCCGACCCTATATTTGGGAAACTTCTTTTCCACTGAAGTTTGTCCAAAATACCATGCATCTTCTGAGCTCATGTTTCTCAAATACTTGCCTAGCATCCTCCAGAACATCTCTATACTTGTCTCGATTTTTTTTTTCCTTTTAACACAGAAAGGGCAAGAGTCCTGGCCAATCTTGACAATAGAAAATGGCTATTACTATTCTTGAGAACTCAACATTCAGTGTTGATGCTTGGAAATAAAGATTTTTGATGGGTGTGAAGCCCCTGGGCCTATGCAGGCGTCCGTGGACACATTCACAGGAACTGGTTGCCGCACAGTTCTCCCAGCCAAGCAAGCTCACTGCCGGGCTGACTTCAGCTTCTGAAGAGGAGAGACACCCTCTCCTCTTAGTCTCCCCAGCACTTGACAATGTCGGGCTTATCACAGCTCTGTCGGATGGGGGGGCCAGATGGCTCCCAAAGAGCCCTGACCAGAGGCACAGACCTTAGACCAGATGTCTTGTTCTAGGACAGATGGCTTGAACTGCCTCCTGTTCACTTTTCCTCTGGCAATCTATGGGACCACTGAGTGCTGGGACCACCATGGAAATCTGGATGGAGTTTTGTAAAGACAGCTTTCAATTAAGTAACAAGAAGAGTGAAATGACCCAATGTTTTCAAAGATGAGTCACAGTGGGATTGGCCTTTTTATTTGCCTTAGAGGTCCGACCTCTTCTATTCCCAGGTGAGGGAAAGAACAGTATAGTTCAGTTCATCAAAATGTTGGCAAATCCCAGAATCATAGAATTGGGAAGGACCTCTGCAGTGAAAGCAGGTTGAAAGAGAATGTGGCCAGACAGCTGCTTCCTGCAGGGGAGTGCGAGCTGCCCACCAGCAGCAGGTCTCTTTACTTTGAAGATGCTCTCAAAGTTCAGCTTTGGACCTTAATAACTAGGTGCTGGCAGTCCCCCAGGGCTGACTGCCTTGTGGATGCTGACATACCATAACTCAAGACATCAGATACCAAACACCAATGATCTGATTTAAAATACGAACGACAACAACAAAAGTACGAACAGTTCTGTGAAAGAAGGGATCTGGGAGTCAGCCTGACGGGCATATGCGCCCCTGTAGGAAAGCACTGTGGAAGCCCAATCTGGCTGCAGATAGCATTACTGGTGCCTTGACCAACCCAGCAGCCAGGGCCCCTCAGGAGTGTGTGGGCTGGATACACTTTGCTTCAGGCCCGGCCCAGGACTGTCACATTCCTTCTTCACAACGCCTTAATGCCATTTACTCAGCAGAGGCTTTGCTTGTACTTATAGAGGCTCCTGGGGCTATGCCTTGATCTCAGAGCAAGAAGAACCTTAATTGTCTGTTACATTTTAATCTTCCATTACAGTAAAAAGTGTACTAACTGCGGGACAGTCCCCTCCTGCCTTACTAGAGTCATCAGCCCTGAAGAACTTCTCGTGGGGCCAATGCAAGTTGAAACGGAATCGCTGTTCATTTCGATGGGAAACATTTTATACGTTCCCGAGTCCCAAAACTGACATCCATTCACACGAAAACACCAAATCTCTTTAACATGAACACAATTACATCAATAATTAACATTGGTTATCATAAACACACAAAGGCACTTCCCCTTCATTAATTATGACTAATTACGTTGCTATTCCCTAATACAGCCATTTACCTGTTGCTTCATAGCTTTTACGCCCCGTACATTTAAGATTAAATTTATAACAAAACATACATACAGATGATACCCAATATTTATACGTTTCAACCTTTATTTTTAAAAAGAGTAATAAAATCAGTGAAAACCAAGCAAATGATAGCACCTCTATTGAACAAGTGGAAATAAGAAATGTGATGTAAGATTATCCCCGCTGTATGCGAGCAGAGCTATGAGAAATGTGATGGAAGAATTTAAGGTAACATAGGCCAGCCAGGTGAAGATGACGCATGGTGGCTCTCTTCTTCAGATGCTCAGTAGCTCTTAAGAAGTACACCAGAAAATCCTTGGGTATCAGTTACCTTTTACTGCAAAACAAACCACTTCAAAACTTACTGGTTTAACTTTAAAACAATAAACATTATTTTTCACTGGTCTGTGGGTTTGTTGGGGGCTTCTTCTGGTCTGGGCCAGCATAGCTGGGCCTAGATGGTCTACAGCAGACTGGCTCACATCTCTGGTGGTGAGCAGGCTAGTTGGTCTAAGGGGCCACATTCATATGTCTGGCACTTGGTTAGATGTCAGTTGGGTGATGACTATTATCTCTCATGATTCATCAGGTTAGCCAGGACTTTTTCACAAGGTGATGGAAGAGTTCTCAGCAGCAAGAGAGCATTAATTGTAAGCACTTTTTAAGACTTCTAGTATCAGATTTGCTAATATCCCATAGAACAAAGCAAGTCACATGGCCAAGCCTAGATAAAGAAAATGGAGAAATAAGACTTGACCTCTCAATAGGAGAAGCTGAAAAATACTATGTCTGTTCTGTTCAATCTACCACATCTTGGAAGTCAAAGTAGAGAGATTAAATGATATTCCTTGTAACCAGAATGGGTGAATAACTTAGGGTTTAAACACATTACTATTTCAACAACTGAGGTTATCTAGTAAGGCTGCCCTCTTGGGTCCTCTTCTACACCTGAGGCAAAGAGATGAAACCAAAGAGGTAGGCAGAGGCTAGGGCTGTGTAGGCCACGTGAAAGAATTAAGGTCTTGATCCCAAAAGTAATGAGAAGCCATAGAGCATTTTAAGGAAAGAGATAAGATCACTTGGGCTGCCATAAGGACAGTAATTCTAGAAGCTTTGCCAGGAAGGAGAATCTTGAGATAAGGCTTTAGTCACAGAATATGGGGTTGAAGGAAAGCCTCTGGTGTTTTTTTTTTTTTTTTTAAACAAAAGATGGTTGAAACTAGAGCTTGTTTGAATACTGCTGAAAGGATCAAATATTGCAAGAGGTTAAGGGAGAACCCTGAGAGTTGGGAAGGGAAACTTGAGCACACATGGAAAGTTTGGCTTAAAAGAAATTATGATATAATAAAATTGATCATATTTCTGTCATGCAGTTCTATGGATTTTAACACATGTATAGATTATGTAACTACCACCACAATCAGGATATGGAAGAGTTCCATCACCCCAAAACCCTCCTTTTTTCTATCCCTCCTCCTCCATCCCTAACTCCTGGCAACCACAGACTTATTCTCCATCACTATAGTTTTAATCTTTTCAAGATTTTCATTTTATGACTAGCTTCTTTCATTCAGCACAATGCTTTTATTGTTATGTTGTTATAACATCAAGTTGTTGGTATATCAAACCTTCATTCCTTTTTTATTGCTGAGTAGTATTCCACTCAGGGTCAGCTTCTGATAGTATTTCCCAGGTCAGTAAATGATATCACTATTCTTCCAGTTACTTGGGCCAAAAACTTTGGCATCATCCTTGACTGTCTTCTCTAACCTACACATAATCCATTAGTAAATCCAGTGGCTTTGCTTTCAAAGTACCCTTGAAATCTGACCACTTCTTGCCACCTCCACTGCTGTCATTTAGTCCAGGTCACCTTCTTCTGCCATGACTAGTGCTTCCACTCTTACCCCTTTACCCTCATTGTCTATTCTCTGCACAACAGCTAGAATGAAACTTTTAGAAACTTAAATATGATCAAGTCACTCTTCTGCTCAAAACTCTAAAGTGGTAACGATCCAAAGTTGTTACCATGGCCTACAAAGTCCCACATGGTTGGGCCCCTGCCTGCCTCTCTGATCTCATCTCCTATCATCCTCCCCTTCACTCACTCTGTATCAACTATAGTGGTCTCCTCGCTATTCCTGTATCATGTCAAGCATGCTCCTGCCTCAGAGGATTTGAATTTACTGTCTCCTGTCTCTGGAGCAGGCTTTCCCTGGATATCAACATGGCTCACCCTCATCAAGTCAATTCCAATTTCTGCTTAAGTGTCTCTTATCAATGAGTCTTTCTCTGACTAAAGTCTAAAATAGCAGCCTCCTGACACCACTATCTAACCCTTACCCTGCTTTGTTCTTCTTCATAGAACATATATATATTTGTTTTTCTGTCTCCCCACACTAGAAAGATCCTGGAAGACAAGGAATATTTTTTTTTCGTTCACTGATCAACAAGCACCTAGATGGGTGCTTCATCTGGCATACAGTGGGAATTCAATGAATATTTTCAGTTGAGTAAATTATAGGAGGAAAGGACAGGATGGGAACACATGTAGATTTCTAGGTTTTAGGGCATTCTACACTTTCTATTACTTATATAGTAAGATAATCAGGGGAAGGGGTATATAGGGTTAGAGATTTGCAGACAGCAGAGAGCAAGTTAACTAGAAGAATATAGTTAAATCTCCAGGCACTGTTCAAAGCCCATTTAAGGCTGAAATTATTGTTATATATATATATATATGTATATATTTTATTGAAGTATTGTTAGTTTACAATGTATCAATTTCTGGTGCACAGCATAGTGCTTAAGGTTGAAATTATGATATTTAGTGATGCCGTCTGTTCAGCAGGACAGTTTTCAATGATGAGATACAGGCATGGAGAAACATGCCAGTTCATCCAGGGTGAAGGACTTAGTTGGGGAAAAGAGGAGTGTTGGGACAGGCTTAAAAGTAAATAAGAGGGGGACTGTAATGATGTTCCATTGAGTCTAAGATGGATAAGGAGGGAACTGAAGAATGAGAATTAAGTAGAGGCTTTCAACAGATTGGAGGTTCTGATAAAGTGAAAAAACAGTTATGGTGAAGTTCTTGAGCAGTCAAGCTAAAGGATATTGGGCTGTGTTTGGACAGAAGAATGTTCGAACTACTGATTCGCGACATGATAGCATTTCTGGTGACAAGGTCCAGGTTTCTGACTGAGATTGGGAAGCTGATGTAAAAGATGAGGCCCGGATGTTAAACAGGTTGTCCACATTGACTCTGAAATTATCAAGATGGAAGATGGGTAGAGAGAAAGTAAGACAAGGAGCTGGATGCACAAATAAGCAGGTGATCTCTACAGAGGCGGTTAAATGGGTGGCAAAGTCTTAAGAGTAAGCGTTAGAGAAGCAACGGTCTTTACAGAAGTCACAGTATTTGACACGTGGTCCCGCACTTTTGGAACTTGGGAAGTAGAATACTAACCCATGTGAGGTAATTCCAGGGGATGCAGCATTCTCAGCTGACAGCCAGGTCTCAATCCAAGAAGGAATTGGAGAAGTTCAGCAAAAAGCTGATCTAGAAGCGGGAATCTCTCAGGAAGACTGGTTTGAAGGTCGGAGGTTAGGAACCAGACTGAAGCAGCCAGAGACCCTGACACTCCTTGTCTTTTATTTATCTTACTCCCTAACTACCGCCCGCCCGCGCTACACTAACCTCCACAATCAGAAAAGAGGCAGGAAAGTGGCAGAAAAGTGTGTATGCAAACCGGCTCTTTTCAACTCCCCGCGGAAGTGCTCCCATCGGAACTCCTCACTGTCCGCGTTTTCCCATTGGCGGAAGCTTTCGCCAGCCTGGACCTGCTTCCGCCCACGACTCAGTTAGGCGGGGCTGTGCCTAGAAGTCACTTCCGCCAGACCCCGCCCCTCGTTCCCCTTTTGGCCGCTTCCGGCCTCGGGCCCCGCCCCATCCCATGTGGCCCCGCCCCCTTCCCCGCCCCGGGCCGGCAGCCCGGCCCCGCGGCGCCGCTTCCGGTGCGGGCCCCGCCCCGGCTGTGGCCCCCGGCTGCTGAGAAGTCTGAAACGCCGCTGCCGCGCCGGGGCCTGAGTGGCCGCCTCCTCCACCGCCGGGGGAGCCGGAGCGCCCCGCACAGGTAAGCCGCGCGGAGCGGGGCGCCCTCAGCCGCGGCGGGAGAAGGGAATGTGGCAGGTGGAGGGGACCGAGGGGTGAGAGGGGAGGCAGGTGTGTAAGGGGAGACGTGAAGGCGCGGGCCGGCGGGGCTCGGGGGCCGCGGAGGAAAAGTGAGGGCGCTGGGAGGAGCCCGGAGGCGCCCTCGCCCATTAGGGTGATTAGAGATAAAGGGATGGGAAGAGTAAGGGGCCCCCAGGAACTGAGAGGGCAGGGTAGGTGGGGTTAGGGCGATCGAAGAAGAGCCAGCGGATTGGCTTGGAAGGCTTGGTAGAGGTAAAAGTGGTAGGGTTGGGTTGGGGAGTATAAAGAATGGTGGGGAGTAGGGGGAGGTAGGGGGCTCATAGTGGACTGAGGCCGGAGGGATCCAGCAGCGAAGGTAGAGGGGATGGTGGGCGAGGCCGGGTTCAAAGCTGCAAGCAGTCCGTTGGCCCTGGGCTTTGAGGTCCGGGAACTTTAGGGGAAATGGGGGAGGGGGCGTGTGAAAGGATGGAGTAGTTTAGATTTCTGAGACATTAAGTTTTCTAAAAGTAGGCAGGTGGTATTGTTGTTTGGATCAACTAACTGCTTAGGGACGGGAGAAGATAGGCTCTTTGGGGGAGGGTGTGTGTGTCGAGTTGTAGAACTGAGTCATCTCAGTCTTTCTAAAGAGGCTGTGAGACACCTCCCCCTCTGCTAGGGACAGCACACAGAGAAGATGGTGCCACAAGACGAGAAGCAGTTATTCAATGACTGGCAGGACTTGCTTGAAAAATTATCCCGCTTGTGATTGATTGACTGTAATGGATATAAGGAGAATTAAAATTATTTGCTTTATTCTTTTGTTTAATTTTCTTTGATGCACATTGTTTTTATTTTAAGTGAACGCTTTTGGCAACTGGATTTAATGTGGGTGTAAATGTTTTCTTGCTTTGTTACACTATAAAAAGGGCTATAGCAGAATGAAAGTATTGCTGCAGGCATAACTCACACTTTCTAAAGTGCCAAGAGAGGAAGTAAAGGCAGTAAGAGGCAAATTGGAATTTGAATCTTTCACAGAATGCGAAAGGCAAAAGCAATGCTTCTTAGATAAAAAGAAAATGAGAATTTTTAAATTTCTACTTTTTTGCATAGCTTTAAAAGTTGTACCTTTTTTCTCTGATCCATTTCTAAAAATTCATAAATCCAGGCAGTTTTTATTGCTAGGGGTGTGATTACTTCCCCATGAATTTTTGAAGATGCTAGACATTTAGGTTTTTTTTTTTTTTTTTTTTTTAGTCTTTATACCCAGTACTAAAATAGTGGAACAATGCAGATACCAAGTCCTAACCTATGTGCAACTTCTTCTTTCATGTGATGACAACATTGTATGCTATGTCGCAAGTCCTGTTCACCTAAAATTTGCCCATGCATAGTAATTCATTCAGTTATGGGGACTTGATGAGAAAACATAACTCAAGTGAGGTTTGTTGGGGGCTGGGGGCCTGGAAGGAGGAATGGAAGGAGGGGTGGTTAGAGGAGGAGAGGGTGTGAAAGGGGTGTGTGTTTGGAGACTGATTGGTAAGAATGCTGATAAACCTGCCCCTAGAATACTTTTGGCCTGAAAGCCTTTTCTTTTTGTATTTGTCATAGAATATCATTGAAGTGAATCAGAAAGAAAGGGGATGTGAAGAGATTTACTAGGCTGTTTATAAAAAAGAAGCATTAACTCGTTTAGACAATATTGATATCTGTTTCCAATTAATTAACTTAAAAATGTCCAGAGGAATTCCCCCGTTTGTTTTTGAGTGACGACTGCAATTTGAAACTCTTGCCTCCTTGCATGTTTCTTTCTCTCATGTTGTTGAAATTGGATTCTTTTTGAGGCTGTAATGTCCAGTTAGCATGGCTCAGCCCACTCAAAAAGCAAGCTGGCAATTTGATCTGGGAAATTTGAAAAGTTTAAACCCAAGAGCAATTTGCTAGGTTCTGCTTTTCTATGAGAGAAGTATTTTTGTCTGTCTCACAGCTCTGTGTCTTGCTTAGATGGTAATATCTTTCTTTGATGGGCCTGGGAGCATAAGCAATATTCTCTTTTATAGGCAGGCCCTTCTTTCCCTTTTTTAATTGAGGTTTTCATGCTCACAACCTCTGTACAGTACAAACCCAGTTGCTTTTTCAGTAATAAACAGGTTAGTGTTTGATAATGTTGAAGGAGAGAGATCAGAACACAGCTGTTTGCAGACCAGATGTCATCTGGATTGACTTCTTTTTAAACCCACAGCAGTCGGCCGCTACTACAATTCATCCCGCAGTCCGCCCCTCAAACCCTGTTCCTCTTCTTCACACTTTTCCTTACCCCCCTACCCACCCCCGCCAACCCAAACGCCACACTCCCACCACTCACTCATCTTAAAACTCAGGCTTAGGGGCATACATTTAATGTTCAGAACTCGTGGCCTTTACTGGAGAAAAGAAAACCTTTTTATATGTGTTTTACATAGTTTTCCTCCCCTCTTTTCCCTCCTTCTTTTGGTTTCTGTTAATCACCTGAAGGTTTAGACCTAGCCTGCCTGCTGGGCTGTGCCCAGGTTCAGAGCCATGCCCGTCGGTGGGTGAAGTTTGAGGCAGTGATGGAGCCACTGCAGCCTCGGCAGAAGCAGCAGCAGCCGCCGCCGCCGCCACCGCAGCCACATGTGGCTCCTCTGCGGATGGATGTCAGAGAGAAGCAGGGGCAACAGATGAGAGAGGCCCCGCTCTTGTATGCCCAGAAGCTGGTCACACAGCAGACTCTTCTTTCTGCCACGCCTGGGAGGCCTTCTGGCAACCCTACCCTGGGTCCCTTAGCCAGAGTTCCACCAGCCACAGCAGTGGCCCGAGTTTTTGAACGGAGCATGGTGAACTCAGAGCCTCAGGAAGAGGAAGGAAGTTTGGAAGATGAGGATGGGGATGATGAAGTTGAAGAGGTGGCTGAGAAAGAAGCCCAGGCTGCTTCAAAATATTTTGATGTGCAGAAAGTGGCTCGTCAAGACCCCAGAGCAGCACCCGTGTCTGGTCTACTTCCAGCGCCAGGGCTCCCACCACATGGACAGCAAGCTAAGGAAGACCATACCAAAGATGCTTCTAAGGCCTCAGCTTCAGTCTCCACAGCAGGGCAGCTGGGCTGGAATCTGGATGAGCAGCTCAAGCAGGTCAGTCTTTTGGTGGGGGTGGGTGCTATTTGTTCTCCCTAAAGGCTGGCCAGGGAGGGGCACTGGACTGCCAGGGCCGGGGTCTGGGCCAGTCTGTGCCTTCTCAACCTGCTTCCGTGACCAGCAGCCTAAATGTGAATAGACTTTTCTTGATTTGAATGAAATACGTGAGTTACTCCTAATATAAATCCTTCCAAATTTGACGTGAAACAATGTCAGTACAGTCTTTCTTTTTTCTTTTTTCTTTGTTTTAGGAAGAATGAGGTTGCAACAATGTTATGAGGGATATCTTAAAATGAGATGTGTGACTCTAATTATAGCTTTTCTAGTAGTATGGTAGGAGAACAGTCTTGCCTAAGATGGTATCTTAGCTCCAGGCTAACCCAGGATAATGCTCTTTAAGGACAGTTCTGTTGTTTTGTTGCTAAACATAGTTGATGAGAAGCTTTTGCATTGTGTGTATTTTCCAGCAAAGAGCCTTGTAGACATGACTTCATTTCTCACCTTTACATCACCCCCTTTGAAACAGGGCAGGGTAGACCTCAAAATTCCATCTGTAGCCAAGGTAGGCTTCAGTGATTCCCAAACGTGGCAGAGCATGAGAGTCATCTAGGGTGCTTTAAAAAATACAGATTCCGGGGTCCTAATGAATTATCTCAAGGGGTGGAGCCTAAGGAATCTGTCATCAACCAAGTGTTTGCCTTCTAATTCTTCAGTCTCTGACTTGCCATGCAGCTTTTCTTCACCCAAAGAATGGAGTGACGATAAGTTCTTCTGAGTGAAGTGACTTGGTGCTTAGGCAGGGAGCTCATGATAAAGCTGGTAATAATATCTGGGTATTCCTCATAAGCATGTATACTTCATGTGGTCCAGCAGTGCTGTTTAGAAATCAGTTATGGGTTTGCACAGGGCAACTGAAAACTCATATAAGAAAGGTCCTTTGTAAGCTGGAAAATTACCGTCTTTGTATCAAGGAGCCCTGCCTATGCAGTTGATCTGAGTTGTACGGTAGCAGTGTTTGCAGTCGATTCCAGAGTCAGCAAAGTGAGGTTCAGATCCCACCTCTTCCATCTATTACCCTTGTGATGTTTTGGTAGGGCTCTTAATTCCTCTGAGCCTTCTGTGAAATAACAACAGTGTGAAGTGAACCTCCGAGGATGCTGCAAGGATTAACAGAGCTAGCACGTGGTAGGCGGTGGTGCTCCAGGTGCTCTTCTATGCAAACAGTGCCTTTCTCTGCCGCATCCACACGGACATGCTCGGCAGCAGGGCAGATGCTGAGATGCACAGAGGTTTTCCCTCTGATCACCAGGGAGGCAGTGGCAGAGCTCGGACTAGGATCAGAGAATCCTAGCTCCCCTGACAGCAGCAGCCTGGCCACCAGCCCAGACCCGCCTCCCGGCTGATTGCTTTGGTTTAGCAAAACATCTGTGACTTGCCGGCAGTCCCCGCACTGCTGTGTGGTTGGCAGAGTTCCACGCCGGCCGCTGAGTCAGCTCCTAGAGGGATCCCGCCCTGACAGCACTGGGAAAGTTCAGGCCCGAGGCGCTGGGCTGCCCCCACCTTGGCAGCTGGCCAGCCTCTGCGTGTGTGCGGTCGTTCCTAGAAAGTGCAGCCTCGTGCGAGGAGCGAGTGGAGCTCCAGTGCCTGTCTGTCTTCAGGAAGTGCAGCAGGTGTTGAGGTCAGGCCATTACAGCTTTGAAAAAAGAGACTCTGCAGAAGTGGCGTGTGCATGCACACACATGTGCGCTGTGGCGGGCACCCAGCACTGGTTCTAGGCAGCATCAGCCCCATGACTACACGGTCCAGTGCTCGGGAGGCTGGCTGTTGGCTTCTGAAACTCTTCATGTTCATTTTAAGTTTCTGAGGCATACTCACTAATTATAGACTGCCTGGCAGAGCACCTGCCAAAATGTTTTAAAATGCCATTGTAGCTGAGGCCTAATCTCACACCCTAAATTTACCCTCATCCTGGATTTGGAGATCAAGAGCTGGGTTAGGGGCTCACTGGGTAACAGTGATTGTAAACCTTAGATGTGCACCTTCTTTTCTCCTTTTGAATTTAATTGTTCAAGATTGATTTGGTCCATGCCCTCCTCCTTTGTCAAATCCTGCTTCTAAAAGAGGTAAATAATGTGCTTGGGGATTTAAAAAACCTTTTAGTTGTGCTTTGAAAGGGGGACTAAAAAAATAATATCCTTAGGGAGATCCTGTAGAATCCATTACAAACTATGAGACCACCTTTTTCTCTTTTCTTTTTTTTTTAATTCATAATCTTTTGTTTCTCATGTAGTTAACTACTAGAGAACTGAAAAAGAGTATCCCCTGCTCTGGCAACAATTAACAAAGGTCTTTTACAGTCGACCCAGAGTGATCTTATTAACGTGTGACAGCTCATTTTGTTCTTTTACACAACAGACTTTTACAGAGGCTTCTTTGGGCCCAGCCTGTGCTCCATGGGCTAAGGCGCGCATCTCCCTCAGAGAGCCCACCATCTAGCGGAGGCACTGTGGGCGCCTCAGAGGGGACTGAGCCTCGGGTTGCAACAATCTCCTTCTGTCCTGAGTTGGCTGAAGCCTAACTGCCCAGTCTGAGCTATACTGCAGATACTTTAAAACAGAGTTTTGTTTCAGTTATTCATACACCAAGATAAAGTTGATTTTGTCTTCAGCATAGCTAACAAAGCTTGGTAAACCAACAGGAATACTCAAAAGTATTTTTGCAATATTTGGGGGTGGCATAGGCATTCACAGCAGGCATCTGCCAACTGAAAAGCAAAATTTGAAAAGTTTAAGGGCTCCACACATTATCTTTTGCTTCTGAAATCTCTTTCTTACAACATGTAAAATCAAAATTATTTCATGTTTTCTCCTTGAAGAAACTCTTAGAAAATAATTGCTTCTCAAGGCCTGGGTTGTTAGAAAGAGTGTGGTGTTCTCTGACACCAGAGCGATGGGGAGATGGATAACACCATTGAGCAAACTGTCTAAGATCCATCAGATTTCGATGGGCAGAGGAAATATAAGACAACAGAGAGCTGAGGGTCCCTTCTCTCAAGGAAGATTAATAGAACTCTGTGGGCATCCAACCATCTGGGGGGTGTTGCTGTCCCATTAGGGGTGGTCTTCTGTCCTTCTGGGAAGAGGGCAGTTCAGGCAGTATGGGCTTTTCTCTGTCTTGAGCCTGTTAGTGGAGATTCTGATTTTCTGTATGCTTTGTCAGTCACTTGGATTACTGAGTGTGGGAAGGAGGAAGGTTGACTGCTTGGTCTCCAGAATCTGTTACAAGAGTTCCTTGAAGTAGTAAGGTGTGGTCTCTGGGCTGAGCCTCCTTCTCTGGGTATATATTGCGTGTCTTTGGAACATTTGACCCTTTTAGTAAAGATTGCACAAACTGTCACCTGAAAATAAATAAAATCATGAGCTTTCTCCGCTTTCTTTGGAGGCCTACTTTGCATGTCCTTAGCTCCTTTATTCACAGTGGAATCTGTCCAGATCAGTGGTTCTCAGTTGGAGGCTCTCTCCCCACCCCGTCCTGCTGCCAGGGGATGTTTGGCAATGTTCAGAGACATGTTCAGTTGTCGTGACTGGGACAGGAGGAAATGTGCTACTGGCATAGAGTGGGTAGAGGCCAGGAATGCCACTGAACATCCTACAGTGCACAGGACAGTCCCCCAGAACAAAGAATTATCTGGTCCAAAATGTCAGCCGTGCCAGGGTTGGGAAACTGCTTTAGCTTGTGTAATGAGAAGGAACATACACGGTGCTTTCATCAGCCACTGCCCTAGGCTCTTCCTTTGTGTTTTAGTCTTGGTAAGGAGGTGTTTGGCAACCTTAACTTTTCTTCACTTCTGTTTTCAGTATCTGTGTTGAGTTTGTATCTTCACTTGTCATCATCTGGGTGAGCAGACTAGACTGTCTGTCACTTGGGAGAAGACTGGGGCCTAGAACTTACAGTCTCTTATTTGGCTCTACCAGAGGGTGTTCCAGATCTGTGTCTGTGTCTGTGTCTGTGATGTCGATGGTGATTTGTGAGAGAGCTCGGTTGCCCTTCTAGACATTAACCCCAAAAAGTTAAGGCATAAATACTCAGCTAACTTGTTCCATAATAAGAGATGTAATTGTTAATCAGCATTGTTTTGGGAGCTGAAAGATGTGGATTTGGATCCTAGCTCCATCACTTGCTTGCTTGGGACAGATGTCCTGACCTAACCTACCTTTCTGAAGCCACACATACATCTTTCTCAGAGGATGACAACCCTCTCTTACCACCCGCAGGGAGCAGTTTTAAAGACATTGGAAAAGTGGAAGAAGAGTATAAACTAGGCACATTTCTTCTTTAGATAGAAGTAAGCTTTGTTTATATTAAATTCTTATACCTACGTGATCAGTGATTGGCTTGGGTCCTTATCCTTTGTACCAAAGACTAATCTCTCCATGAGTATCCCAGATCCCATCCCCTCCTAATGTGCAGGGACTTGCTCCATCAGTGAGCCCATTTCCTGATTCTTTGGACTCTCTTCTGAAGTTTTTTCCACATTCACACATGTTCTACTATGTCCCAAGTTAAAAAAAAAAAAAAAAAGGCAAAACTCCTTTAATCAGTGAATCTGCCTGATTCAGTTGTTCTGAGGAAATGAGAAGTCACTTTTTAGAAACTTTCCCTTGACTGCACATCTCCTTCCAGCTTGTTCTTTAGTCCTAACTGTCCCCTACTTCCTGCAGAAAAGCTGCTCAGAGGAATTGTCTGCACTCCTTACCTCCATGTTGTCACCTTCTACTCCATCCTCAGCACACTTTATCCTGGACTCTGTCTCTTCCGTATCCCTGAAGCGCTTGGTAAGGCCTTCTGATGACCACCATGTTGCTAAGCCCAGCCTGCGCTCTCCTCATTTGATTCCTCAACAGTATCGAATTCAGTAGACTCCTCTCCTTGAAACATTACCCTCTTTTGCTTTCTATAGCCCCTCCATTCACTTATTTTCTTTTATTTTTCTCTCTTCTATCTGACCTCTAGAACTCCTAGTTCCCCAGGGCTCAGTCTTAGATCTTCTTCATTATATGCTTCTCCTGGGCAATTTCTTTCACACTCATGGCTTTAAATATTATTCACAAGCCATTGACTGCAGTGTATATTGTTTGAGCCCATGTTTCCATTCTGAGTTCCATGAATATATTCCCAACTTCTTGACATTTCCAGTTAGGTGTTTTACTGACATCTCGAGTTTAATACATATAACTTAATTTTCAACCTATTTCCTGCCACAATCATTTCCTCCTTTATTTTCCTTCTCTGCAAGGGCCATTTCTACCCACTTGGTCATTCACATCAGAAACCTGAAAGCTGACTACCTTTGTATACCTCATACTCCATCACTCCATCTGGTAATGTCCAGTCCATCACCAAGTCTTATCAGTTCTGGAATCCTGCAGCTTTTCTCCTCCACCATCACCTGCCTAATCCAAGCTACCTATCTTCTGTTGTAGCTATGACAAGTTTCTGTGTCTTCCCTCCCCTATTCTAATCCATTCTCCACTAGCAGCTAGAGTGATCTTCTAAAAAAACAGATCAGATTATGTCACTCCTTTAATGCCCTCCAAGTATGTCATCTGGTTGCTCTAATTGTAAAAGCCAGAATCTGCATAATCTGATCCCTGCCAGCTTCTCCAGCCTTATTTTTGCCAATATCTTGATCTGTCACTGCACACCAGCCACTCTGGGCTTTGCGTATGTTAGTCCTTCTGCTGGCACACTCCTCCAGGCCAACTCTTACTCAGCCTTCAATTTTCACCTTAAGCATCACTTCCTAGAGGCATCGTCTTCACCTTTAGTGTAGATCATGTTACAGGAATACCTCAGAGATATTGCAGGTGTGAATATCTCAATAAAGTGAGTCACACAAATTTTTTGGTTTCCCAGTGCATGTAAAAGTTACGTTCACATTATACTGTAGTCTAATTAAAGTATGCAGTAGCATTATGTCTAAAAAAGCATTGTATATACCTTACTTTAAAAATGCTTTATTGATTAAAAAATGCTAACCATTATCTGAGCCTTCAGAAAATTGTAATTTTTTTACAATTGTAATGTCAAAGATCACTGATCACAGATCACCATAACAAGCATAGTAATAATGAAAAAGTTTGAAATATTTTGAGAATGACCAAAATGTGACAGAGACATGAAGCGAGCATATGCTTTTGGGAAAATGGCACCAATAGATGTGCTCAATGCAGAGTTGCCACAAACCTTCAAGTAGTAAAAAATGCCGTATCTGCAAAGTAAAGTGAAGCACAGTGAAATGAAGTCTGCCAGTATATGCTGTCAATGAACATTATCTATTATATTTGTGTGGCTTATCTGTTTGATATTCCTATACTAGATGGTAAGCGCTAAGAGGATCTGGTCTGTGTTTTGCTTACCAATGTGTCCCTGCACCCAGCAGAATAATGGCAGATAATAGACGCTGCATGAATACTTGTTTCTTCCACTTTCTTTTAATTTGCCCTATTTTTGTTGTTGTTGTTGTTTTTTAATGTTTGTAGCACTATCTCATTTCTTGGGGAGGGGGGAACGATTTCCTAGAGCAGTTTTAGGTTCACAGCAAAATTGAGCAGAAAGGACAGTGATTCCCCATGTACTCCTTGTTCCTCCCACATACACACACACATAGCCTCCCCTGGATCAAAATCTGCACCAGAGTGCTACATTTATTGCAGTCAATGAACCTGCACTGATACATCATTATCACCCAAAGTCTGTAGTTTACATTAGGGTGAGTACTTTTGTTGCCTTAAAAATCCTCTGTGCTCCACCTATTCATCCCTCTCTCTCCCTGAACTCTTGGCAATCATTGATCCTTTAATTGTCGCCATAGTTTTGCCTTCTCCAGAATGTCATATGGTTGGAATCATACCAACCTTTTCAGATTGGCTTCTTTCACTTAGTAATATGCATTTAAATTTCCTCCATGTGTTTTCATGGCTTGATAGCTCTTTTCTTTTTAGCACTGAATGATACTCCATTGTCTAGATATGCCGTGGTTTATCCATTCATCTACAAAGGACATCTTTGTTGCTTCCAGGTTTGGGCAAGTATGAATAAAGCTTCTATAAACATCTGTGTACAGGTTTTTTGGTAGATATAAGTTTTTAACCCATTTGGTAGATACCAAGGAGCACGACTGCTGGATTGTATGGAAAGAGCATGTTTGGTTTTGTAAGCAGCTGCAAAGAGTGGTGCTACCATTTTGCATCCCTACCAACAATGAACAAGAGTTCCTGTTACTCCTCATCCTCGCCAGCATGTGCTAGTGTTAGTGTGGGATTTTGGTCATGTATTGTTTTTTTGTTTTTTAATTGAAATTTTCATTGAGATAATTATAGATTCACATGCAATTCTAAGAAAGAATTGAGATCCCTATACACTTTGCTCAGTTCCCCCCAATGATAACATTCTATAAAACTATGGTATACTGTCACAACCTAGATACTGACGCAGATATGACCCACTGATCTTTTTTAGATGTCCCAAGTTTTACTTGTACTCTGTGTATGTGTCTGCCCTGTTTTTAAGCCTATTTAATAGTTTTGTATTTAACACATCTTCTGAAATTCTTGTTACTTAACCAATGCATTTGAAGCTCAGATTTCTTTCAAGGTTGCACTTTTGCAGTATCCCACAAGATTGTTGTTGTTTTTTAATTGAAGTATAGTTGACTTACAATGTTGTGTTAGTTTCTGGTGTACAGCATAGTGATTCAGTTAGCCCACAAGTCTTGATATGCAGTGCTTTCGTTGGCTACTGCTGAGCATTTCAGAGTTGCAGTTGTGATTGCTCCTTCAACCTATGGGTTGTTTAAAAGTATTTTTTAGTTTCCAGATACGTGGGTTTTATCTTTTTAAAAAATATTAACTTATTAGTAGCTTATAATTAAGCTCTAACCATTGCTAGAGAACAGGTATGCTGTCAGTTTTCTGGAATTTGTTGTGATATCCTGTGTTGGCCTTGTGGACAACCAGTTTCTATAAATTCTCCATGTGTGCTTGGAAAGAATGTATATTCTCTATTTGATAGAAATGGGATTGCTTAGCTGTCTGTTGGGTCAAGCTTATTGTGTTATTCAGGTCTTCCTTATCCTTACTAAGTTTGGTTTGTGTGATCACTTTCAGAGAGAGATGAATTAAAATATTCCAGGATAAGACTGGCTTTCTTTTGATTAATATTAGTGCATTTTTTCCCCTTATACATTCCAATCTTTATATCTTGAGACCACATATAAAAGACCTATAATCTCTCTTTTTTATTAGGTTAATTTAATCCATGTCGTTATTAGGACTGATGATACACTTGGACCTATTTCTGCCCTCTAGCTTTGGGTTTCGGTTTAACCCTACTTTTTCTTTGCTTCTTGTTTTCTCTTTTCCTATATTTTGTTAGTTTGATTGAATTTTCTTTAGTCAATCTTTTTCTCCTTTACTGGTTTAAAAGTTACGCTTTCTGTTTATATTCTTTTATTGGTTACTTTAAGATTTTAACTTTCAGTCTTGACTTTTTACACTACTTTCAAAGAATGTTAGGACCTTAGAGAGTCTAGTTTTAGCTTCTACCTCTCCACTTCCATCTTCTAGTTTATTGTGGCCAGTATTCTAATTTGTTTTAACTCCACGCCCAAATTAGATGGGGTGTTTTTTTTTCCTTCCAGTCAATATTTATTTAAATTTCTCAACAGGTTTATCCATTTCTTTCCTCACCATTCCTTCTTATATCCCATTCTTTCCCTTTGGGCCCAATCTTCCTTCCTTAGTAACCCTTTTAGCAGAGAACTCATTCTTGGCATGTCTGGGAAAAAAAATTTAACGTATGTCTTTATCTTGCCTTATTCTTGTTCATGGCTTTAGATTCTAGATTGACCATTATTTGCCTTGACACTGGCGGATGTGATTCCATTGTCTCCTAGCAACTGTTTAGCTGTTGAGAAGTCTTTCGTCAGTCTAATTGTCATCATTATGAACCTTTTTCCTCTCTTACAGCTTTAAAATTTTTCTGATTCTGCTATTTTGCACTTGCGTTAGTGTTCTAGGTTTGCACTTACTGTATTTATCCCGCTTAGTCTTCAGTCTGCTCCTTCAACCTGATTTTTGTCTTTTTTGCTTTTTTCTTTGCTGCTATTTTTTACTACTTAATTGTTCTAATAGATGTATTTGAACCTTCTCATTTAGTCTTCTATGTATCTTGTCTTTTATAATGTTATCCCTTTATGTTATTCCCCTGCATTCTGGAATATTTTTACATTCTATTTTCCAATTTCTAATTCTTCAGCTCTGTTTATTCTACTTAATAACTTTTTAAAATGTTTATCTTAATATTGTCTTTAATTTCTATACTTTTTTGACTTTTGAAGTTACAAACTTTTGGGTGTAAGATAGGCTACAAGAATGTTTTGTACAACATGGGGAATATAGCCAATATTTTATAAAAATTGTAAATGGAGTGTAACCTTTAAAAATTGTATAAAATTTTTTTATAAAAAAATGAGATCTTCCTAAACTGCTTAAAAAAAAAAACCTGACTCTTCTTACCATATGGTTTCTATTTCTTCCTTTAGCTCTTTGAACATCTTTAACTTTTTAAAAATCTTGTATTATGGAATTGTTAACATTTTTTATTATGGACATCTCATACATACAAAAGAGAGAATGGTAATGAACCACCTGTGTCATTCACCCAGCTTTTAGCAATTACCAACATTCTGCCTTTCTTTAAGCATACTTATTTTAAAGATGCCTTTAGATTATTCTGTTATTACCTCTAATTCTTGGGGTGCCAGTTCTCTTGTCCTGTTACACTACCATATGATGGTTTATTTCCTCTTGCAGTGGTTTGTTTTTATTTTTCAATATACACTCATTTTGAGTTGGGGTTTGTTTCCATGGGAGTCCCACGTGCTTTGGATTATGTAAACATTCCTAAGGGGAGTTTTGTTTTCTCCTCTGCTAGGATTCTACAAGTTTAGCTAGTTGCCATTGGTTTAGGGTATGCGAATTTGGAGTCTGCATCTGTGCCTAGTGAGAGCCTGGGTTTCCATTTCTTATGGACCCTCTTTTTCCATGAGGCCCGTAACAGATGGCAAGGTTCCTTGCTGCTTCTCCGGGTTGGTGGGCAGTTTTTTAACCCCCAGTTCATAGAGGGTGGAAGCCTAGTCCTTCCTGGCGTCTGGCTTTACACATTTATCTCAGCTCCGGTTCCTGGCACCCTTCTCCCTTGGGGTGATTAAGTCTCCAGTCCTCAGCCCTCAGCTGTTAAGAACTATATCCAAGTCCCTTCTTCCTTGAGTCCTTCAGCTTCGGTACCTGCTCACTGCTCTCTGATTCCTTCCTGTTTGTTTCTGGCACTGTGGACACTGCTTTCTTTCTTGGTTTCAAGCTTAGCTGTATGTGTAAGGGGGGTAGAGTGTTACATTTTATCTAGTGTATCTAGTGTTTCTAGTGAGGTTTTCTTTGGGCAGGGAGGGAGGTGGTAGAGTTGCTCCATTTCAGAGTATCCCCACTCGTGATTCTGTTTGCTGCTTTGTTTGTGTGTGTATGTTTGTGATTTATAATAGCTTGGACTTTTTTGCCTCTCCTATGCCAGGTATTTGCCATATTTCAGTGTGTGAAGCAGGCCCTGATATTAACCCCTTCACGTGTTTGTTTTAGTTTATCGATGAGGAAAGAAGGGAGAAGCAGGCTGCCTGTAGGCTCACAGCTAGGAAGCTCTGCTGTGAACATGGGCGGTCTGCCTTCGCCGCCCTGTGTCTCTTCCTGGGCTCCCTCTGTTCCAGAGAGAGCAGAGCAAAGATAATCTTTCCTCAGTGCTTTCATTTCTCTAAAAGTAACTTTATTTCTTCTGATTGTCAAAGTAATTCTGACTCACTTTAGAAAATGTAAAAATCTGTAAAGGTGAAAATGTAATCACCACAACCACATAACTTAGATGTAATTAAACATTTTCTTATATTTCCTTTGTGTGTTTTTTAATGCCCATTACAGGCATATTTTTTGATTTGTATACAATTTTATGCCTACCTTCTATCACCTAACAAACCATGAGCAAGTTTTATCATTAAAATTTATTTTAAAGTGTTGTTTTAAAATAGTTTAATTTTTAAAAAACATATTGCAGAAGTTATATTGACTCAAATGATTTTACAAATGCAGAAATACATGAACTAAAAGTCAGACTGGCTTTCCAGGTCATTGTTGTTAACAGTTTGCTCTTTACCTTTTCAGAGCTTGTTTTCTTCACAAATACGTTTGCTTGTTTGTAACAAAAATAGGAGTTCTATAGCTTACTTTTTTACCCAGTATTATGGCTGTCCTTTCATGTGTGTTTATAAAGATCTATTTATTAATGTTTTTAACATCACATCTCAAAATTATGTAAGTAATGTGAATAGATGCTCATGAAAAGTTGAAACAATATAGGAAAATACAGAGAAAAAATTAACAGTTTAAAAAAGCGTGTCTTGTTGCCTACCCTTCCGGCTCCCATCCCAGAGGAGGCCACAGTTAGGCAGGAATCAGCTTCCACGGCTGTTTCTGTGTATTTAGCCACTTAGCGCATAGTCACAGAGTAGACGAGAGTGTGTGTGCTCAGGATAAATACAGGCTGTCTTTGCAGATGCTGTTCAGCCCTTTACCACTGTGTCTGTATTTTCGTGGTAGATTGTTCTAGAAGTTGAATTTGCTGTATCAGAGGGTATAGGTATGTTACTATCTTTTCATATGTTTATTTGCCTTTTGCGTTTGTTCTGTGACTTACTCTGCCTGTACGCTTTGCCTGTTTTTCTTTCTTTTTTTAACTGTAAAAAACAGTTGAGATTTACTGTCCTGACCAATTTTTAAGTGTATAGTACATATTATTAACTGTAAGCACCATGTCGTACAGAAGATCTTTAGAGCTTTTTCATTTTACGTGACCAAGACTTACTGCACCCACTGAACAGCAGCTCATTTCCCCTCCCCCCGACCCCTGGCAACCACCATTCTACTTTTTGCTTCAATGAGTTTAACTACTCTAGTTACGGCATATAAATGGAATCATGCAGTATTTGTCCTTCCGTGAGTGGTTTATTTATTTTATTTACATTTATTTAAATTTTTATTGCAGTGTTTCCATTATTTAGCATGGTACCCTCCAGGTACATCTGTGTTATCACATGTTGCAGGATTTCCTTTTTTAATGACTGAATAATATTCCACAGAGTGTGTTAACCACATCTTCTTTATCCATCCATCCACTGATAGACACTTAGGTTGATTCTATATCTTGGTTATTGTGAATAATGCTGCAGTGAATGTGAGATTACAGATGTCTTTTCAAGATCTTGACTCCAGTTCTTTTGATTCAATACCCAGAATGGGACTACATCAAAGTAAAGAGTTTCTGCACAGTAAAGGAAACAATTAACAGAGTAAAAATGGCAACCTAGAGAATGGGAGAATACACTTGCAAACCATACATTTGATGAGGGATTCATATCCAAAAGACATAAGGAACTCCTACAACTTGACAGCTAAATAAATAAATAAATAAATAAATAAATAAATAAATAAATAAATAAATAAAAATAGCCGAATTAAAAAATGGGCAAAAGATTTGAATAGCTGCTTCTCCAGAGAAGACGTAAATGGCCAGTACGTACATGAAAAGATGCTGAACATCACTAGTCATCAGGGAAATGTTGCCTGTGCTTTTGATGTCATATCGAAGAAATCATTGCCAAGACTGATGCCATGAAACACTCATCCTGTATTTTCTTCCAGGAGCTTTACAGTTTCAGGTCTTATGTCTGTAAGTCTTTAATCATTTTGACTTGATTTGTATGTATGGTGAAATGGGATCCATTTTCATTCTTCGTATGTGGATATCCAGTTTTCCCAACACCATTTGTTGAAGAGACTGTCCTTTCCCCAGTATGTATTTTTGGCATTCTGTCAAAGATGAGTTAACCATATGTGTGTGGGTTTATTTCTAGGCTTTGTATTCTGTTCCATTGGTCTATATGTCTGTCTTTATGCCAGTACCTTACTGTTTTGATTACTGTAGCTTTGTAATATTTTGAAATTAGGAGGTCTGAGGCCTCAGCTTTGTTCTTCTTTCTCAAGATTGTTTTAACTATTTGGGGGTCCTTTGTGGTTCCATATGAATTTTAGAGTTTTTTTTTTTTTTTTTTTTTCTATTTTGGTTAAAAAATGCTGTTGGGATTTTGATAGGGATTGTATTGAATCTGTAGAGCACTTTGGGTAGCATGGACATTCTAACCGTGTTAAGTCTTCCAGTCCATGAACATGAGATGTCTTTCCATTTATCTCTGTCTTCTCTGTTTTCTCTCAGTAGTGGTTTATGGTTTTTAGTCTCCATATGGTTTTTATCTCCTTGGTTAGATTTATTCCTGAGTATTTTATTCTATTTGATGCTATTGTAAATGGGATTGTTTTTCTTAATTTCCTTCTCATATTGTTTTTTGTTAATGTACGGAAACAACTGATTTTCGTATGTTGAGTTTGTATCCTGCAACTTTCTGGAATTCATGTATTAGTTCTAATGGTTTTGTGTGTCTGTGTGTATAATCTTTAGAGTTTTCTACATACAAGAGCATATCGTCTGCAAACAGATAATTTTCCTTTTCTCTTTCCAGTTTGGATGTCTTTTCTTTTTCTTGCCTAATTGCTCTAGCTAGGGATTCCAGTATTGTATTAAATAGAAGTGATAGGAGTAGGCATCCTTGCCTTTTTCCTATCTTAGAGGAAGAGCTTTTAGTTTTTCACTGTTAAGTATGTTAGCTGCAGACTTTTCATATATGACCTTTAAAATGTTGAAGTAGTTTTCTTCTATTGCTAGTTTGCTGAGTATTTTTATCATGGGAGGATGTTAAATTTTGTCAAATGCATTTTCTGCATCTGTTGAGATAATCATGTGATTTTTATCCTTTGCTCTGTTGAATGTAGTGTAGCGCTTTGATTGATTTTTGTGTGTTGAATCATCCTTGCATCCCAGGGATCAGTCCTACTTGTCATGGTATATGATCCTTTTAATCTGCTCTTGAATGTGGTTTGCTAGTAGTTTATTAAGGATTTTACGTATATATTCATCAGGTAGTTTTCTTGAAATGGCTTTTTCTGGGTTTGGTATCAGGATAATGCTGGCTTCATAAGATGAATTTAGAAGTATTTCCTCCTCTTCAATTTTTGGGAAGAGTTTGGGAAGGGTTGGTGTTAATTTGTCTTTAAATGTTTGGTAGAATTCACTTGTAAAGCATCTAGTCCTGGGCTTTTCTTTGTTGTGAGGGTTTTGATTACTGATTCAGTCTCCTTATTAGTTATAAATCTGTTCAGATTTTCTGTTTCTTCATGATTCAGTCTTGGTAGGTTGTAAGTTTCTAGGAATTTATCCATTTTTTCTAGGTTATCCAGTTAGCTTGCATGTAACTAGTCAGAGCTGTCTCTTATAACCCTTTTTGTTTCTGTGGCATTGTTGTAATGTTTTCTCTTTCACTTCTGAATTATTTTTCTCTTTTTTTCCTTCTTTGTTTAGCTAAAGGTTTTTCAATTTTGTGAATCTTTTCAAAAAACCAACTGTTAGTTTCGTTGATGCTTTTCTATTCTCTTTTTTGTTTATTTTTGCTCTAATCTTTATTATTTCCTTCTTTCTGCTAACTTTAGGCTTAGTTTGTTCTTCTTTTTCTAGTGCCTTGACGTATAGAGTTAAGTTGTTTATTTGACATCTTTTTTCTTTTTTAATGTATATGTGTTTATTACCAGTATAAACCTCTCTCCTGATACTGCCTTTGCTGCATCCCACGGGTTTTGGTGTGTTGTGTTTTTGTTGCCTTTACCTGTTTTTCTATGCTGTTGTCTTTCTTATTGATCTGTAGTAGCTCTTGTGCATAGCTCTTTGTCTTTATGTTTCAAGTATTGTTTAAGTTGTTGGTCTTTCATCTTGATTTGTAGCTCTTTCATCAGGCAGTATGAAATTTTGATGTGGCTAAATCTATTGATCTTTCCCTTTATGGTTTCAGTCATACTTAAAAAGGCCATCCCCTCTGCAGGATTACAAAAAATGTATATTGTTATTATTATTTTATGGTTGTATTTTTATATGTAGATCTTTACTCCATCTAGAATTAATGGGAAGGATGTGAAGTAGGGATCAAACTCTTAAAAAGCAGTGTTAAATGGCTGCACGATGTTCTGTCACATGGATGGCACATTCATATGTTGCCTGTTCCCTTATGGTCACACATATAGGCTGTTTCTAATTTTTTGCTTTTATAAATAAAATTGTACTGTATTTCTAGTTGCTTCCTTAGGGTAGATTCATAGAACAGAATTACAAGATCAGAAGGAAACTAAGAAAGTAAGGCTGTCACAAGCAGGGACTTGAAGGTGCACTGTCTGCATCTGATTGTCAACTCCACTCTTGGGTCACTTTGCAGCTTCTTCAAGTCACTTCCTTATGCCTTAATTTTTCTCATCTGAAAAAATGAGGGTAATAATAGTACCCACCTCAGAGCATTGTGCTGAGGTTTAAATGTTTAATACACATAAAACACTGGAACTGGGCACATAGTAAATGCCCGATTATTATGTTACTGCTGCTGCTGCTGTTTTTATTGTGATGGGCATTTTAAGGCAGGTGACTTTCAGAAAAGGTCATGCCATTTTTATATTTCGCTATGGGAATATAGGAGATCCCATTGCCCCAACCCTTGTTATCATTGAATATTATCATTTTTTTAAAGCTTTGCTAAGTTTAGGTACGAATAACAGGCTCCTTTTTTGCTGAATCGTGCGGTGGGGGTGGGAGGATGCGCACTCTTTTATCCTCTTGAACCTTAAAATTAAACTGCTTTCTTTAGAAAATGGCTTATATTGCCTTCTAGGTTCCTTTTATGGAGTTGTATTTTAGCACTCAAAGCCCACCTCTGCTTTTAAGTATGTGATTTTCCTCCCAAATTCATCACTTAGGCTGCAGTGACTCTCAGAAGTTTGTTCTTGTGGCTTATTCTTCAGGTGCTGACATTCATTTGAGCCCTTACCATCTGCCAGGCCCTGTGCCAGGTACACAGGCCTCACAGAGGAGTAAGTTGCTGTCCACATTCAAGACACTCAGCCTGGGGCACGGGGACAGGGCGGGGCAGCTGGCATCAGAGTTGGAGCGTGTACAGCATAGTGCCACCCCCAGGCTGGGGGTGTGGGGTTGGAAGCAGGCCTAGAGAAGCTCTCAAAACTGTAAACAGGGCTGGCTTTTAATACGAAGTGCAACTGTGTTCTGCCTGAGGGGGACTTGCTCTGTGGAACCTCAAACTTGACTTTTTTCTTTTTCACTTTATAAAATAATTCATCATGGCATTTTTTAATGCATTCTTCCTATGCATTTAAAATATGTTAGTTTGAAGAAAAGAAATTTTATGAAACTTTCCTGAAGCACTGACGTTGGGCGGGCTTCCCAACCTCGGGTCTTGGTCTCCCCTCCTGTCAGAGAGGGTCGGGTGAGGGCTTCTTGCGTTCGGCTCTCCAGCACTGAGCCCCCCGAGCTGTGTGCTGTGAAGGGCTGTCAGCAGCCATTACGGAGGTTCAGGTGGTAGGTAGCTCACGGCGGAATACGCAGTACTATCAGCTCAAATTCCGGAGGGACAGGGGGCTGGGCCTTTCCTCAGTGGCGCTGAGGCTTAGACTTGGCCGGGCCAGTTCACTCTGTGGCATAGAGGTGTCCTCATCACCAACAGTGCAGTTTTAGTTTTTCTTCCTCCTTTTGTAGGAACACCTCATTTCTGGGCAGTCTTCTTGGTTATTTCTTGAAGTGACTGTGTGCCTAGATGGAAAAGTAGGATTGCCACCTCTTCCTCCACCCCCACCCCCACCCTTTCTCCGTTCCTGCTTTATCAGAAAAGGGCCCCTTGGCTCTTTTTCCAAGCCACCGAGTTTGAATTGATCTTTGTTGCCAGTAAGAGATAGGGAGGTGCTTTCGGGTTCCTGCTAAAGTTACCTGACAGCGGAAGGTGTGCATCTGATAATTATAACTCTAGTGCTTCCAAGGCCTGAGCGGTTGAGCTAAGAGCAGTAATCCTGATCTTATCAGGAGGGTTTTGTAGTCCAACAGTGTTGGTTATAACAGTATCTGTTTTACTTCCTGGGGCTCCTCTCTCCTCTTAGGATTTGCTTATAATCCTGCCCATTACCCCCTTGTGCATGTCTCATTACCTCCTGGGATCAGTTAAAACTGGTGGGAAGGCAAAGATGTTTTTCTTTTCTTCCTCCCAGGATCTGGGATTTGGACTTTTAACGTCACAGCATCATCAGCCCGTCCAGCAGTAGTCACAAGCGTGGCACAGGTAGCACCTACGGAGCCACAGGGCTGACTCAGGAAAAGATAGTTTACAGCTTATTTAAAAAATAGCAACAATACTAACAACAGCAAGATTCATCCTGAAGACTTTTGTTACATTTTGTATTTCAGAGTTATTAACTAGGATCCATGAGCTTGGGATCAGCCCTTTGAAGTTTAGTGATTTAACTAATGACTACTTTTGAGGTCAGGTCCTAGGAATTTGCCCAGATATGAGCCTTAGGTGGAATTCAGAATCTATTAGGTTATGGAGCATAGACAGAAGGAAAACATGACTGTTCTGTGTCTTCAGAGAACACTCAAGAATCTCTATAAAAGTTGTAGCGTCTGTGATGGTGTTCTAAGGACAGTAGTTTCTTAGAGGTTTCAGAATATGGGGAGCTCAAGTGAAGAGTCAGTAGCTTAGCTTCTGTGCTTTAAATCTGAAGGAAAGAGTTAACTCTTGCCTTGGGGAGGAGTGAGGAATGGGAACTAAAATTGCTTTGGACATCTGAGCTGTGCTTTAATAAGATATTCCAGGTGGTCAAGGAGTAATCCTAAAATAGCCTAGATACTTAATTGCTTTTAAAGTCAGGCGCTTCTGTCTCTGGGGAGGTACAGCTCTAAGGAATGCAGTGCTGGCTCCTAAGATCTTAGAGGCGTGGTCTGGCTTGGCCTTTTTTTTTTCCCCCAAATCCCAGTAAAAAGAGAGGCCCAAGGTAGCTTTCTTGGGTCAGGAGACGCTGGTTAGATGTCTCCCTTTCTCCTCACTACAAGTTTGGCGATGAGCCTCTGGCTCCTGCTGCTGCCAGCTGCCATACCTGGCTTCCTCCAGGGCTGTGGGATTGGTCTTGGCAACCACCCATACACCCCAGAGACAGTGATCTCTCTTCATTAGTGCTCAAAGGCTTCCTGCTTGATCCCCTACCTAATGTCTCTCCATTTCCATCAGAACCTACCTTTCTCACTATAAGATTCAGATTCATCCTTCTCTCTCTTTCATCCCCTCATTCCAGATCCAGTTGATTCTCTGACTTAGGAGCTCTGACATTTCTCCCTGGTTCTACTGCTTCTCCCCCGCCCCCACCCGCCGCACCCCCGCCTCTACCCAGATTCTCAGTGTGAGCTACTGCATAGCTGGCCAGCCCCAGTGCTGGCTTTCCCTCTCAAGTCTTCACTACTGTTTACAGAAGTAATATATTGACATTGTAAATCATTACTGAGGAACATGAACAATGTATTTTATTAGAAGAATAGTCATACTCCTCTCTTACTTGAAAGACTAAATATTGTGACAGTGTCAGTTCACTAAATTATTCTATAATTTCGGTGCAATCTCAATTTTCTTTGTTGATGGAGAGAGAGGGGGGGAGAGCAAGTGATCCATCTTGACAAGTGATTCAAATGTTAATTTAGAAAAAAATAAACAGTTTTTTATGATTGTCTCCCTCCCCGTTAGACTGTAACCTCCAGGAAGTCAGAGGCTCTTACCTCTCTTCTTTTTTCCTTGGAACGTTTCGCAGTATCAGTATCAGGTATATCCTAGTGATCAAATACCTGTATGTGAATCAATAAAATGAAAACATTGAAAAGTGAAAATCCTCTGTAATTCCAGTCTGATTAGGTGTCTACATACATTTGTGTGTGTATGTTATATTTTTTCAACAAAAAAGGGCCATTAAAATCATCCAAAATACTGATTTAATCACTTTTTTTTTTTGGTTCACAGAACACCCACTGCCTCCCCCCTTCACGGTTCAGAGTTTAAATTTCCTTCTGGTATTCAAGGCATTTCACAGCCTGTTTCCACCTTAACTATTCAGACTTGCATCCTCCCTGCCAAAACATGCCTTGTTTATCCCCCACTTCATGCTCATTGAGACTGTAAATCTCTCAGCCCATTCTTCTAGGCCCCCTTCATCTCCACCTGTGAGCTGCCTCCTTTCTTCCACCTCCTGGGCACTTTGTGTTTTGGTACTTTGGCTTGCTCTGCTTGTTAAATGCAGTTTGTGTCTACCACGGAGTTGTGGTAGTGGGCACCACGTCTCTTGTCCCTCTCAGCATTCTCAGCAAGTTGCTTAGTGCTCTGCCTGGGGTGGTTCTCAGGAAGTCAGCGCTGGATGAATTTGTCATAGGCTCTTTGCTTCTCAGGACAGAATTGGCCCCCGGGGGCCCTCTCATCCGGGCCTCTGTCATGTTGGATTCCACACTGTGACATCCCAGATAGATGGTCTTCTACGAGCGAGAAGATGCCAGCCTCCTGAGAAGGCCCACTCCATTGTTGGGCAGTTCTGATGGTTAGGAAAGTCCTAATCGACCTGAAATCCCCCTGCTGATTTCTGCCCAGTGAAGACTTCTGTCTTCTGGGGCTTTAGAGAGAAAAGGAGAGGAAATAAAAAGACAGCACTGCTTCCTCTTCTGCAAGGCAGCCTTGTAGATTTTCAAGGATAATGAATCCATTTCCCCTTTTCGATCTTCCAGGGTTGAGGTGTTGAGGAAGCACTACTTACACTTTGAGTAACAGTCAAATTAGACTTTGGTTGTTTTTTTGAAGGCCTTTTATGTGCATGTTGGGGTGCTAGGGCCGTATTCTTCTGGTCCCCTCAGAGACATAACCCACCTGTATCTTTCTCTACTGAGAGGAAGGCAGGGGCTCCTCTTACCCAAGGTGCTCTGTTTTGGAGGTAGTGGAAAAGGTTAGCAATTCTTGCTCCAGAGGCCCCAGATAAGTCTCCTGGGCTGGCACTGTGTGAGGGCTGGTTTTCTGTTTGCCTGCACCTCCTGGATGAGTCGAAGCCAATGAGAAGAATCAGGGAGGAGGAGAAGCTCCCATTCACAGGCGCCTCCTGAGGCCAAGACGTGGCCTTGTGGGCACTCTGTGCACACAGGGCTTTCTTCTGCTTTCCTTCCCTCTCCCCCTTCGTGATGCCCCCACCCAGACCACTTTGTACTGTTCTTTCAATCCACGAGGCAGCGTGGTGTGACAGAGCCAGGCAGGCCCAGGTTTCAGCACTGGTGCTGCCACTTAGAAGCTCTCGAGACCATGGGCAGATAAGTAACTTGCTCTTTGAGCCATTGTTTTCCCGTCTCCAAATAACCACCTCAACATTGTACAATTAAGTGAGAAATGCGTGGGGAGCTCCGGCCCGGTCCTTGCTACGCAGATGCATAAACACTAGCTTCCTGCGCCCCTTTCTCCTTCCCCTGACCTTCTTTCACTACCAATTTTGAGAGATTTAAAGGCAAAATACTCTGTGGCCCCCTTGGGGAGAATGAGCTGACTGTGGATATAGTAGCCAAAGCTAATCTTGGGTGGGTATTTGGGAGCAAACTGTCAGTTTCCTGTGAGCTCCTGGTGAGATCAAAGTGGTTAAAGGGGCTTCTCAAGTAGGAGAGGCTGAGAAGGTTGTAAATGGCAGTTAGTGGCCGCTCTGCCTACTGTCTCTCGTGCACATTTCTGGGCTGTTGAGCACTGCTGCCTGCTACCCGCAGGGAACAAAGCCCGTAGACTTGTATGTGGCAGCCCTTCAACTGAAATGCTTTTCTCGGGGACCCCTCTTGACCCCTGAACTGTTGAGTTGGCTCTTTTGGGGTGTGTTTTCCCCATACCTGCCACTACTGCTCCCTACTTTTCTCCATCACTACAGTCTCAGTCAGCCACACTCAACATTCAAGAAAAAAATCATTTCTGGGCTGGTAACTCTCCAGCAGTCATGCCCACACCCTGTTGATAGGCCAAGAAACTTCCTGCACAGAAACTTGAAGTGCGTAAGTGAGCTGTAGTTTTACAGCAGTTGATTCGAGTTAAGAACCAAGAGAATAATTGCTGAAGCCTATAATCTTCCCAGTGAAAGGAGGAGGGGAGAACAGAGGCGTCATGGGGCTGGGGGTCCCATGGGGAAGCCCATCCCTGTCTTTCAGCAGACATGTCAGTGCTTTTTATGTGCTGGGGGCTGGGGATACCCTGTCATGATGCTTACAGGCTGGGGACAGAGACAGAACACAAGGTGACACAGCCCAGAGGAGAAAGACGCTGGTGGGCATAGGCAGGAGGCTTCCTGGAGGAAACGGCATTCCAGCTGGACTGTGGTTCAGGGCGGGCAGGGCTCCGGAATTACTCTCACCTCAGCCAGAAAATCCTGTGAAGCTGGGTCGAAGTTTAACTGCCCCGAGACAAAGTAATGCAAAGAGAGTGGACATTTCCCCGTCAGCCCCAGTGAATGTTTTAAACTAAGTAATGACCCAATCTTGCCTTGAACAGAAGAAAACACCTTCATTCACGGACAACTCTTTTCCTGTGTTTTCTTTAAGTCATAACTGACATTCTTATCTGTGGAATGGGTCCAACAGTGGGATTACTGAAAAACTGTAGTGTCTTGTTTGCATCCTGTTCTGACAAGTGTCCTGTCTTGTGTGGTCACTGAGCTAGGGCCATTCCAGGCTAAAATCCCATCTTTAAGCAGATTTTTAATCTGAGTGTTTCAAACTTAGTGGGCTGTGGTGAGTGCACTATCTGACCACTGTCCCTGTGCTGTAGTTTGTAGCTGGTGAGAGCAAAGGGGTCATGACAGCCCCCACTCCATCCTACGAGGAGGCGTTCTCCTCTGTTCCCCTCTGTTCCTGGAGCCTCGCACCCAGGTGTTTATTTTCACACGTAGTCACACCCTGGTGGCACTGGCCTGCTTGTTTTTACACTTCTCTCCTGCTGTGGAAAGCCCTGTCTGAGATTCTAGGTTGTGGATTCTGTCCTCCCCACCCAACTGAGTGTTAAATAGTTTCTGAGTGAGCATTCAGAGCGCCTGGATGTTACCGTGATTTGTAAAACACAGTGTTTTCATCTCTCTTGGTGACCAATAGAGAAAAAAATCGAGTTGGGAACTGAGCTGCCTCAGTAAACAGCTGACATAACAGAAGCAGCAATGATCCCCCGTTAAATGTCTTTCAGCCAATAGGGGCTCCTGGGTAATTGACTTTCCAGCAGGAATTACTGGCTCAAATGAAATCACTGGGCATTAGGGTGACCTGCTACAGCCTTTGAAAGGGGACTGTAACTCTGTCTGGTTTTGCTGACCTGACAGGCATAATTCATCTTGATTATTCATTGTGCTAGTTGCCACCAGATTTCTGTTGACTGTAATTACAACATGGGGATGGGTTTTAGCTTTTTTTTTTTTTTTTTTTTAAGATAGTGTTCCTTCTGCTTGGCTGTTGGCCTCCCTGAGCTGAAGGTGCTGTGGGAAGATTTCTGCAGCATCTGCCTGGGGAGACGATGAGCACACAGTCAGATAGCATTTCCTGAGCACTTCCTTACACAAGTCTCTTACTAGATAAGCAGGGAAACAACTTGATGTAGCCTGTTTCATGTCAACTGACAGGGTGCCACTTCTTAGTTATACTTCCGTGTGTGCTAAATCGCTGCTCTCAGAAAGTGGGTCTATATCTCAGAGCCAGCTTTGTGTGGGGGAAGCAAAGTGTGGTCCCAAAATATAACTGAATAATACCTCCTGCTTTCAGGCAAGCTTTAACTAAAAGGGGCAGTGGGAGAGAATGGAATTAGCCCAGGCTTTCATTTTATTGACACAGTTTTACGAGATCCCTGTGCAGTCCAAAGAATGTCCTCCCGAGAAACCTCTGCTCCCTAACCCCCGATATTCCTCCCCAGCCACTTACACACCCCAGCCAGCTGGGAGGCACATGCGTGTGCTCGTGCATGTGGGTGCGCCTGTGGTCCTGGGGGAGAAATGAGAGAGTGATCGGCTCAGTGTGTCCAGTCCATCCACTGGGTCCTCCCCTGACCGGTGGGGCAGGGTGAACGGGTGACGTCTGCTCTGGCATGTCATCCTCCCCACTAGCAGAGGGCTTTGTGGGCTGTCCTGTATGACACATGTTTCTGTATGTTTTCGGAAGAGGTGCTTCACTGGTTCACATAACTAGTTCATGCCTTTTCACAATGATTATAGTTCATTAAGCATTCACTGGGGCCTGGTAAGTATCAGGCAGTGTGCTTGCACTGGAGGTACAGAGATGAATGATACACTTGGCTCCCTAGGAGCTTACAGTACCTGGGGATGACAGATAATTCTATGAGATTGTAAGCTTGAGATGTACAGAGAGTACTTCCAGAGTACTTATGCAGCCAGGTGTGAAGGGAAGGCTTCCCATAGAAGATGGTGCCTGATATGAGGAGTAAGAGTTACCCGACTGAATGAAGGTAGGAAGTAGATTTCAAGAACATAAAACAGAAGCGTATTTGCACTTCCTCCAGTTCAGTTGAATGGTGTTAGTTTAACCTAATCAATTAAATTAGATTTTTATTATTTCTCTAATGAAAAGGAACTCCACCCTAGTGGGAGAGTCTCTGTACCTTGGGAATAATCTCAGGCCCTGGGGCCCTCGTATCACTAGGTAGTTCTAGAAGTGGAGCTTCTAGTGGTGAAGCTTGGCTGGGACAGCACAAGATCTTTGAGATCTTTGAGGTGTTTTTCCTGCTCCCTCTATCTTCCACTTAGAATGCCGTGTGGGAAGCCAGGCGAGGTATCTTCACAACATACCGTATAATATACAACAAACACACCATAAAACATACGAACATATGCCATACAGAATCTGAAGAAAAATGGTACATCTCAGAGTGATGGCTTCCGGAAGATCAGCTAGGGATGAGCAGTCCTCAGAAAACTGGGCCTTTGTGTCCTCCTCCTCCTCCAGGATCAGGTATAAGTACCACCCACCCACCTCCAGCAGACAGAGATGATTCTTCCACCTGACTCGCTCTGGTTCTGGAACCATAATTGAAAGAAAAACAAGATGTGGCAGAGGGAGCCAGGAGAGCATGGTTGCTAAGGATCTTCATCTGCACCCTGAATGACTGCCTTGCCCGCTTTCACTCGGTCCTACTCTCTTCTGAACTCTGTGCTTTGTTCCCCTTTAGAATGGTGGTTTGGCCTGGAGTGATGATGCGGATGGAGGCCGGGGAAGAGAGATCTCTCGAGATTTTGCCAAGGTCTGTAACGTTCCCTTTATGATAATGAAAGGGGCAGTTCTGCAGTGGGTTGTTGTATCTGATCCCCAAGGAATAAGGAGAGGAGTGGCCTATGAGACTCATTTGTTGTCACTCCGATGGCTGTGTATCTCTGGTATAGGACTTCCTGCATAAGATGTAATTTTTCACTGTGCTTTTTTTTTCCCCTGGGGGGATCGGGATTGCAGCTATATGAACTGGACGGTGATCCGGAAAGGAAAGAGTTCCTGGACGACCTCTTCATCTTTATGCAGAAGAGGGGTGAGTGTGCAGTCTAGTCATCATTTCAATTCAGTGAATGTTTATTGAGTGCCTACTGTGTGCCGACCACTGTTAGCCACCTTCCCTGCAGAGTACCAGCATCTTAGCCCAGGAGGACAAGAGCCTTCTGGTCCGGGACTTAGCCAAGTAACTGACAACCAGATTGAAGAGGGCGGAGAGGGCCTGGGTAGACAATGAATGGAGTGATCATCCAGATTTGGTCCTGCTTTATTTTTGTCACTCTTCTTCTGATTAATTGCTCTCTGGAGTCATTTCAAATTCAAATCTACTTTTTTCTTAGCCTTATAGCAGCCCTGGACATCACCTAAACTAGTATGTGGGGCTTCCTGTTGGTGCACCCAGCCTTATAAAGGCTTAGAATGAAAGAATCGAAGACCTCAGGATTTGTTGGGAGGGTCTGAAACGATCCATGGAAAGGAAAGGCTAACTCTCTTTTTCTTACCCATTGGCTCTTTGATTTTGGCATCCGCTGGCTTGGTTGGTGTGCTCTGCAGTGTAAATGTAGGGTACATGGACACCTGCTTTACAGTGCACTTTCTCACTTCTCTGTCCCTCTCTCCTTCTCACTCCCCATTCCACCCACCCCCAACCATCTCCACTTTGGACCATGGAGTGTCTTGAGCCCAGTGACTCAACTTCCTGACTCTATGTCCTGTCATAGCAGTGGGTTTACCAACCAGGGTCAGCCCTCAGAAAGCACAGCCAGAACCCCAGCCTCTCTAGGAGATGATCCTCAGCAACCTGTGTAGCTCCTCCTCCATCACCCTCAGGACCAGCAGCCTCCCTGGGACCCTGCCTGATCATGCATCCCTTAGATTTTGTGTTAGCTCCTTTATTTGAGACCTGGGAATGAAATCCTCCTTTTTTACCTAGTCTGAGCTATAATGACAGCCCCCAACAACTAAATATTGAGTTAACTCCTCTCCCTCCCCTCCGCTCCCCACATCGGTCTGATCCATCCCTCCATCCTCCTCCTTCCCCTTCGTTTACCTGCCAAAGCCTTATTGCCTTCTTAGTAGCATGCCTGTTACTGCTGGTTTGCTTACAAAGGCAGTCGAAAGTTTTGAGTCTCAATTTCCCCCATCTCCAAGCCTATCAAAGCAGTCTGAGCAGCTCTAATTAGTTTACTCCTCCAACTGTTATCTGGAGCTGCATGCGTCAGTAAAAAACCAGAATATAATCCTGAAAGATAATGTGACTGGCAGCAATGAAACTCCCTGGTTACCCTGAGAGAGAGAAATCCACTTAATGCTTCGGTCTCCCCTTCCAATTACCTTTTAATTATTTACAAGCTCCGCAAGCCCAGCTGGTGCAGCCCGGGAGCCAGACTCATCTCAGAGGGGCTGCCCTAGCAATGCGGATTGTAATCCGAGGTGTGGCTCTGCTGCTTCCTTTCTGCTTTATTGCTTTTCTCCTTTCCCAGAAGGATTTTTAAAGGAAAATAAGAGTTATATCCGCCTATCCAAGAGTGAAGGTCGGTAATTGTTTGTTTACTATTGTATGTCCCCACTAGACTAGGAGCTCCTTGAGGACAGCCACTTTGTCATTTCTCCATGTCCCCAGTACTAACACGGGGCCAGGCAGGGAGGGGCTCAGGATGCGTTTGCTGTATGAGCACTCCTGTTGGTTTTCCTGCCTCAGCTGCCTGACACGGGGAGGCAAGCTGCCCCCACCCCCACCCCCACCGCCTCCCCAGCTGCCCTGGAACTGGAGGTCAGCAGTGGGGGGCGTTGTGTGCTAAGTGTCTTGCTGCTCTGCAGCACTGGGGGCCCGCCAGGCTGCCATCCAGTCTGTTCCGGGGTGAACCCAGAGCAGGAGTAAGTGACTTTCTTTGATCATGTCAGTTTATGATTATTCAGGCCTTGGATCCATCTTTTTTCTGTCTCCAGCACTTATGTTAGGTATTTCACTATTTGCTGGCATCGCCAAACAGAAGGGCAACAGTCAAGTCAGTTTTGCTCCTTGTTAATTGCTCTAACAGGCTTCTCAGCCTCAGCATATTGACTTTTGGGACTGGATAGTCCTTTGTTGGGGGGGGTGTGCGCCCCCCTGTCTTAACAACCAAAAATGTCTTCAGATATTATGAATGTTTCCTGGGGGACAAAATTGCCCCCCATTGAGAACCACTGCCACAGAAGGATGGGAAAGATGAAAATCAAAACTTTCCTCTGCGGAGAAACTCTTCAGGAAAATCATCTTACCTCCACTCAGGTAGCAGTGCCTGAGGGCAGCAGGGCCTGTGTCAGATAATAGGGTGAGTGCCCCGTCTGTGGCTGAGTGCCAAAGGAGTGGGTGCTGGGGCCCCACCATGGGCCAGAGTGCAGGTAAGGCCTCAGAGGAGCCGTACACACAGCCGAGCACAGTGGAGGTGATGGGAGTGGGGGCGGAAATGCGGTGGCCTGCGTGGTGTGCGTGGCCCAGGCAGGGCTAGAAGAACCCTTGTCTGTGGCCTGGATGAATCAGCTGGCACCAGACTGTGAAGAGTGGTACTTGGCCAGGCATTAGCACTCCAGTCTATGACATAGCCAGGTTGTTGAAGTTAACACATAGGAGTGTCATCAGAGCCAGGCTTATTTGTCACTCCCAAATTGAAGTGTCTGGGGCACTCAGGAGCCCGATCCTGTTAGCTAGCTGGGTCCAAGCAGAGGCCTCATGGACCCCAGCGGCACATCAGTGACTCATCTTCCAGAGCTATTATGAAGGATAAGCAGTAGATTTCAAAGGAGCCACTGAAAGTGGCCTGAGTCTGAAAGGCCCGGTGACGCCCACCTGGGCCGTGAGTGGTCGGGCAGCTCTGACGCAGCAGGCCACAGTGCAGAGGAAGTGGGCCAGGCTCCGGGGAGGCAGCGCGCAGCAGGCGGCCCCAAGTGACCGCAGCTGCAGGTGATAAAACGGCTGTCCGGTGGGAGAGGGGCCAGGCCTAACTGCTTTGTGCTGGGTCTCTCTGGCTGTTAACATGTTTAGGTGAATTGACTGCAGCAGATGGGCCTTTCAGCTCCGGCACCTTGATTTCTAGGCCAGACCGGGTGCCTTGCACCCTCGTGACCCCTCCCCCACCGGCAGAGCAACTCCCCCCAGAAGGCGCCTGAGCAGAGGCCAGGCAGTGCCCGGTCTGGCTCCCTGTGTCCTGCCTGCCTTGGAAACGGCCACTGCAGCCTGTCAGGAGGCATGCAGAGGGGGAAGAGCCCTGGACGGAGGACGGTGAAGCCAGGGCTAACATCTCCCCCTTCTCCACAATCCTGAGCAAATCCTTCCTCTTCCGGGGACTGTAGTTTCCTTATCTATAAAATGAGAGGGTTCAGTTAGGTTAGAGTCAATCTGGAAGGTTCTTCCCAGTTCTCTGTTCTGTATTACGCGTCCACCATTGTGTCTGTTGAGCTACTGACAGATAATGAGCCTCCCTTGACCAAATATAGAAGGAAAGGCCCTTGAGCAATTTTCTATCAAAATAGTTGTATAAAAACTACACCAAGGACCCCCCAAAACCAAATGCTTCTCTCCTTTCCTTGATGTATTTCCTCTTTTGCTGGCTGAAGCCAAATTGAATTAAACAAGTTGCCTTTGATTCTGCTTCCTCCCCAAATGTTTCCCTAGGAAAGATGGGTTAGATTTCAGGGCTCTGAGACCCTTTCTGCTCACTTTTTGCCACGTGCACCCACGTGTGTGGGTGTGTATATAACACACACATTTATTTCCAAAAATAAATCCAAATAGTTGTAAATAAAATTCTCTGGCTAATTTAACTCACTGTGGGTGGTTTCTGAGGTATCTTTCTCTGGTAGATTTTCCAGGCGGAGAGGTTGGGGTGGGGAAATCTCCTAAGGGAAGGCTTATAAACCATTCCATTCTTCCTTCATCAGGGAGGAAGAGAGCTTGTTCTCTTGTTCCCCAGGCGGTGAAACAGAGGTGTGGTTTCATCAAAGAGAAGGAAGATGATTTTGCTGTTAATTTTATTATTATTATCTTGTGTACTTTATAGAACCTTTCAGTCCATTATCTGATCTGCTGCTCCCCAAGGCTCCAGCGCTGTGAGGTAGAGAGGGCAGAGGTTATCATGTTAGCGGGGAAGAATCAGCCTCCAGGCTAAGTGACTCACCGGAGGCCTCTGGCAGAGCTGATTTAGCACTTGGTCTCCTAAACCCCAGGCCAGGGCTCTTTCCCTCTCCTGCACTGACTGCCCTTGAGAGGCTTGGCTCCATCACTTCCCGTTGGGGAGCGGACAAACCTCGTCTCTCCTCCAGCCTTCTGAGTCCCACGGCGTGTGTGGCCCACCTCCACAGGCCAGTGTCCTGTAGGGTCTTGACAACTCTAGCTGAGTAACATGGGGTAGAACTCTTCATGCAGGAAGTCTTCGTCTCAGGGAAGGGCAGATGGGACAGTTCACAGAGGCTGCCATCTGTCGAGGCAAGATGGGTGGGAGTGGGGACACAGGAGACAGAAGCCCTCACAGCAACATCTTAGTAGCACGCACCCAGAGCGCCCACGAGCAAGGCTGTCCCCTCCAGCCCCTGCCCCAGCTCTGCACACTAGGCTAAGGACCTGCTTGGTGCCTTGAAGACAAGTTTGTCAAGATCTCGCTGGAGAACTCCCCTCCCTCCCCCACTGGTTCTGTTCAAGGCTGCAAACTGACCTTGGTTTTCCCAAATGGATTGTTGGATCTGTTTTTGATGTGTATATACAAAGAATTTACTGTGGGAAAAAGGCTTGGTCTGCCTCAAAGTGCAGTTTGAGTGTTTTTCCTTCTGTTGTGTGCTTATCTATCCATCTCAGGGAAGGAAATGTTCCTGACATATATTGCTTTGCCTTTTGGTGGAGGGTGTTTCTTGTATATTATTTGTATCTGTACCTTGGACACTCTTCCTGATAAACTGAAATATGTTTGTCAGATAAAATAGGCTTTGGGGTTTCATTTTCTAACTTTATCCCCAAATGAAAGTCCAAAATGCAAATCTTTGTCTTGGGATTATCCCTTTGTTTTTGGCTAGATCTTTTTTTCTCCCCAGGTGATCTAACCACTGTTCAAATACGGGGGGTTTTCCCCCCAACTTTTAATAGTCATTTAAATACTCTATAACTACCCATTTATCCATAATAATGGAAAGGGATCCTGGTTTTTGAAAGGCATGATTAATTTGAATAGCTCACTTTTGTCTTTAAATTCAGCCTCTTCCTCTTCAAAATCCTTTATTGGTACTTCCAGCACTTGGTAAAATTGATTTGATAGTTTTGCCTCCTTTGTTCTAAAGTGAGCCAGTATTCAGTAAATCGGCCAAGGCTTGCTGTAGGAAAAGTTGGAAGGGAGAGTTTGACCCACTTATCCTGTGTGGAAATCTGTTGGGTCTGGAGAGGCTAGGGACATGGATCGGCAGTGGAAGCTCAAGACAGGCGTGCAGTGCCCAGGCCGGAAGGCCCTTGAGTTGTTGCATCTCTCCCCAGCCAGCCTTCCACCCCCATTCCTGGAGACACCAGACAGGTGTGTTGATCAGCAGCAGGTGAAGCAGAGAAGACCTGACAACCCACATCCTAACTCCTTGGCCAGCTTCTCTGAATACAGTTTTTATGGAAGGAGATAGCACAGCTATAACCATAATTTTATTGTTGGCCACAGGAGAATACAGCACTGCACGTACTGTTGAACTTCACCTAAAGCAATTCATCTGAGCTAGAGTGTCAAGAAGGTAATGGGTTTAAGATCAGCCTCTCTGGCTGTGGTGCCTACAGAGCTCGCACGCATTGCTGAGGGGAATATAAATGGGCATAACCACTGGGAATCTGTTTGGCAGTGTTTACTCAAGCTAAACATAGGCCAAGCCCATTACCCAGCAGTTCCACTGCTGGTGGAGCCCCCACAGAAATGAGAGCTTATGTTCCCTGAGGGGCACAAGTGAGAACAGTTACAGCAGCGCCGTTCATTATAGCCAAAAGCTGGAACGAACTCCCGTGCCCGTCAGCTCTAGAATGGATAGCCCAGTGGTGGTGTAGTCCTGCACTGGATACCACCCAGCAGCGGCAGAGCTGAGTTCCTGCTGGACGCAGCTGGGGTGACTCTCCCAGACCTAATGTCGAACAAAAGAAGCCAGAAACAGAAGAATATATACTATGTGCTTCCACGGATGTCAGGTTAAAGAAAGTCACCTTGGTGGTACGTGTCAGGAGAATGCGTACCTTCTGGGAGGGGAGGGATGGGGGATGGATACTGATGGGGAAGAGGCACAGGAGGGTTCTCTGGGGTGCTGGAAATGTTCTGTGTTTTGATCTGAGAAATAGTTACACTCGAGTATAGAGAAGTAAAGCTCTGGAGGGCTGTATATTTAAGATGAGTGCGCTAGACTCCACGTCAGTTGGACCCCTCAGTGGGAAATGGGGCAGAGGGCTGGGGGATATGTGGCAGCGCAGTGCAGCGCAGTGCTAGGGGGTTTGTGCGTCCTTGCCTCTGTCCTGTCTTGGGGAGCAGTCGACCGCACTCCGCCAGACCCAGCTGCTCAGTTTCCCGGTGGGAGGCGTTTTCTCCGTGAACAAGTCGGGGGTGGGGGGTGGGAATCATGAGTCGTTTCTCTGCTTGTTGCTGGGGAGCAGGACTAGAGCAGGACAAGCATTAATGTGCAGAGGAGTGAGCAGGAGTCTTCCCTGCCTGTCTGCTTGCACTTAGCATGGGTCTTCATTCTCCTCGGCGTCCTGGTCGGCCGCCCAGCTCTCTTGACAGGCTATGGAAATGATTAATGATCTTTTCAAAGCCAGGAAAAAGCAGTGAGGGTCCCTGGCAGGGCCACACCCTGGGTCCTGGGCCCCGACTCCTGACCAGTAGGCAGGAAGGCAGCCATGCGACTCTGTCTGGGGTCCCTGCCCCCGATTGCTTCTGGTCTTCACTGGAATGTGCCCGTTCTCTGTGGTGGGAAGGAAATGGCCCTGCCCCCAGCACTCCTGCCATCTCCCATCTTTGTCTCTAGTGCCGGAGGAGACTCCTCACTCTGCCTCCCCCCCAACTCTGCCCTGTCTCCGCAGTCTCAGGAGCGCCAGGTGCTAGGGAGCAGTTTTTGTTTGGCTCCATCTGCACTGCCAGCTCCTGCTCACAGCTTGGCCTGCTAGTGTCGGTGCGCAGTGGCAGCCCCACCACCAAGGGTTAAAGCCCCAGGAGCCCTCGCAGCTTCACTGAGTCCAGGGCCCTCATAAAAGCCTTTTCCGCATCGTCCCTTGGGCTGCCTCAGGCTCCCTGGCTGAAATCTGATAAGGGGCCTCTTTGTTGGAACTGTCAGTCTCCTTTATTGAGGAGGGAACTGGAGACCAGTGGCATTTCTTGGGGTACAGATAAGGCCCTGGATTCCTGTCAGAGGGAGCATGATTAATTACTCTCAATCCTAGCTCCTGCTTTGATAGCAGTGACTGACAGTCCACAGGCTTCCCCATCAGGTGCCCCTGTCCCCTCTGGGAGGCATGATGGAGGCAGAGATTCAGCCTCCTGCAGGGCCAGCACTGGTGACCCACAAAGAGCTCCCTGCAGTGGTTGCTGGCCTCCTTCCTGGTTCTCTGCAGGTTGCTTTTGCCGTTATTGTGGGCAGAGGACTGTCCCCTCTCAGGTGAAGAACCTTTTTAGAGGAGATGTAATCCAGCCCAGAGAGCAGGTCAGAGTCTCCCCCTTTTCCCACAGTTGCTTATGGACTTGAATTTAATTCACACACGGGTCCTTCATAGAAGATCCCAAACCATCCATCTCAGGGTCACTTAGCACCTTTATTCTGTAATTCAAGCAAGCTTCTATAACCAGGTCGCCTCCCTTTGGTAATAATCATGACTATCAACTTTTAAGTTTTTATTCACAGATTCATAGGGCTTTAGAACTGGAAGTCATCGAGTCCAAATTCCTCGTTTCAGACAGACAGGAAAACTGGGGCCTGAGTATGTTGTTCCCCACCCCCCAGTATAATGTGCTGGTTCTCTTACTTGTTCAGGCAAGGAGACTCAGTGAAAAGGCCTTCTCCTCTTCTCTTCGTAGTTGAGTCTCCTTGGGACAAGGGAGATGGCCACCAGGCCACTAAGCGCAGAGCGGACTGCAGAGACAGACCAGCCTGAGCATCCTGCCTCTCTCTCAGTTGTTGAAAGAATACAAAGCCAGGGCAGGTTTTGCATCTAGATTGTCTGGATACCGTGAGAAAACCATCTAGAACTGGCTCACAGAGCGGCCTGGGCTTTGTTTCTGTTGGTACTGAGGGGGCTTCTTTTAGCAGTTTCATGGAGGGCCAGCCTCGTCCCCCTAACCCACTGACCCCTGGAACCACGCCCCAGGGGCCTGGGTGAAGGGAAGCATGACCCCACGTGCCCAGAGTGGGGCTGGGCCACAGAGCAGGACCACGGGAGCCACCACTGGAGTTCCAGTGCACCGCTAGCCTGAGGTTTCTCTCCAGAGGTGCTGGGAAGAGGTCACTTTTGGGACTTGAAATTCCGCTTTGCTCCTTCCTTATCTTCTCAGGTCCTCCGTCTACCTGTTTCCTTCTGCCCTGAGCAGTTCTCAGCATAACAGTCACTCCTTGTGACTGTAAAAAGGAGAATTTTTGATGAAATTTCTACCTCTGATATTGTAGTCTTTCAAATAAGCCGTCTCAAATGACCAGACCTTTAGTCCAGTGACTACCCAGAGTGCATCTGTAATTCCTCTCTGGGGCAGTTTGAGCCACACTAGAGAATCTGTCATGGTTTATGGCCACACCTCATCTTCACACAGAGTCAGTGTGAACAGCCTGGTCACTTCATCCTGTTCTCCTGGCTTGCCTCCATCAGTGACCATTTCTAAAAGTACATGCACCCTTTACATTTGAAGATTTACAACCCTTGGAGAGATTCAGATGAAAATAGGGCAAACTCTGAAGGCTGTTCACAAATGGAGGCTTAAAACCATGTGGCAGCTGCTTTCTGAGGTGACTGTTCTGAGGGACAGCACTGCCTCGGCCGGGCCAGCCCTGCTTGGTGGTCACTCAGCCGGCCTGCTCTGTGCATGTCACACACTCAGCCGCCTTCCCCTCTCTAACACCCGTTTCCCCTTCTCTTTGGCCGCACTGAATGAAGTCATGGCTTCTTTACCTGCTCAAAATCCCCAGCTCTCCATCCGTTCTTGTGCTGCTGGCCCTCTTATTGGACTTACAGGACTCAGACCCAAAGGGCTTGACCATATTGGGCCTCAGCTCCCCAGTCTGTTTAACAAGACCGTGACCCTAATGAGCCTGCTGGGGCCTGAGAGAAGAGGGTGACTTCAGTTCGGGGCTGTCAGCGTTAGACACGTAGAGCTAGCGGTGGACCCGGCAGGCGCACCGCAGGCCTGAGGGAAGTGCGTCTAATATTGCCAGTTGGGTTACCACAGAGTTGGTTGCTTTGAAGCAACTCTGAGAAGCAGGGTTTTTTAAAGTCTGCTTGGTAATTTAATTCAATAAACACTGCAATATTCAAGACATGGTGAAGGAAAAACAATCCCTGCCTTCATGGCGCTTCCAGTCTCCCCAGGATCCCAGACGAACACACGTGAAGCAAGTAGGTTGTAATTATTTGCCAGACTTGTGGGGTTATAGTAGGAATTCTGAGAGAGAAGAATCCACATGAACTGAGGTACTTGGGAAATCCTCCATGGAGGGAGTGACCATTGAAGGCCAGTGTGGCGAGGATTTGAGCACGAAGCAGAAAGTGGAGAAAGGAGCTTGGTTGGGGTGAGGGTGGGAAGACCCAGCTCACTGGAGTGAGGGTGAGCTTTTGGTACATGCTTGAAGCACGTCACGTACCCTTCTAGGGAGTGTTCTGGAACCCGAGTCATGGGATTGAACGTGCCCGGTAGGATGGGCCGGTGCTGAGCCTTTGCAGGTCTTTAAACAAGGAAGCGAGTAATGTGGTGAAGTAGTGTTTTCATCAGGTTGTCTGGCAGCGGCATGAGGGTTGAGCGCATGGATGCGAGGCTGCTGCAGGCATCGATCGGGGAGCCAGCGAGAGCCTGGCCCGGGGTGGTGGCTGCGGGCCAGAGAGAAGGATAGCTTTGAGAGTCCTCAGAGGAGGAATCTGTGAGCCTCCTGATAGCCTAAAGGTTGGGGAGAGAGGAGAGAGGAGGAGCCAGTGCTGACCTCAGAGAATGATGGTGTTGGGGGAAGAAGAGGAAGTGATGGAATGAGGGAGCTCACCTAAGGGATGAGGTGAGCTCGTGTCTGCATCTCACCTGGGAGGGAACAGGTCACCTGTGCAAAGATCTCCTGGAAGCTTCAGGAAATGAGAGCTTCAGGGTCCTGTGTGAGGGGACCTTGGGAGTGGTCCTCCCAGAATCTCCAGGTGATGCCATGAGGGTGTGACCTCGCCAAGGCCAGGAGTGTGCTCGGGCAGACAGGCCTCCGAAGGAGGTAGGCCTTAGCTAGGAGACCAGTTCTGCCCCCATGAGACTCATCTCTGACAGGAGTAGTCTGCCGTCCAGAACCGCACCGGGAGAAAATTGATCGGCACGCAGGCTCTGTGTCTGGGAGCACACCAGAAGTCCTCTGATATTTTGCCTATGAGTCTTTCAGTCTAACTCTATGGCCCCTCTATCCTTGACCGTCCAAAGACCAACCAGTCAAGACAAAGGTCTTCAAGACCTCTCGCTCCCTCCACGCTTAGAAAAGAGGTCCCGCCACAGCAGTGCCATGTGTTCAGGGCTCATAAATGGGGACCCTTCACTGCACTCTGGCTTGAATTATCCTCTAAAAGAGTTGGTGTGGCCAGCATTCCAGGGCTGAGAAGAAAATGCCATTCCTTGAGGGGAAAGAAGCAGGAGGACCTGAAACAAACAGCCGTTCTCTAGTCAAGCTGGCCCAGCGTCCACCAGGCAGTCAGCGAGACCTCAGTGAGACCGGGGCGGGGGGCGGGGGCAGGGGGCAAGGCAGAGGAGGAGCAGCCTGTGTACAGTAAAAGGACTTGCCATCAAAAGGCAACAAGTCTCATACCCTGCCCCGGACGGTGACCCTTCCCGCTGGAATTCTCCCCTCTGACCTCCAGATCATTAATCCCGAGGCTGCCAAATGACAGTCATCCATCACGCCTCCTGACGAGCATCCCGGCTGCCTGTGAAAGGAGCCCGGCCCCGCCCTCTCTGCCGTCCCCTGGTGCTCATTAGTGGGCCTTCCTGCTCGGTGCCAGGTTTCCTAATCAAGCCCCTGGCTCCTCTCACTTCCCTTTGGGGCCAGTGAGCGGAAGCGGCTCTGACCCTCCCTCTTTCAGAGGCCAGGGAGGGGGTGGAGTGATTAGTGGGGAGAGAATTGTTGAGTGGCTTTTCATCCCCCGGGAGACCTGTGTATCCAGCAGATCCTTTGACACAGCGGGGACACAGCAGAGAAAAAACCATTTCTCCATCCTGCAGCAGGAGAGGAGACAAGGAGAAAGCAGACAGTATGCAAATAAAAAGACAGTTACAAACTGCTCCGAGAGCTGCAAAAGAGTAGCCCAGAGATCTATCCAGGTGGATGATGGGGCAGGACCTCCCTTGTCTAGGGAGTCAGGGAAGGACTTCCCTGAGGAGGCAGCTGAATAGCTTCTAAAGGCTCCAGAGGACTGCCAGCCACCAGATCATTAGGAAAGAATCTGGAATCGCACTGCCAGCAAAACAATTGTAATAATCATAATCTCTGAAGTAATCTAGTCTGGCCCTCTTATTTACAGATGGGAAAAAGACCCAGAGAGGCTATATGTTTTACCCAAGGCCACACAGCCTGTGATTGGACCTGTTCATCCCAAAGAAAACTGGCAACTAGTCTGAAAGGTCCCAGGCTTTGGGATTTCGAGTCAAATTATACTGCTAAGCAGATTTATGAACATATTTCCAGCTCAGCAAAGGTGGGCATCCACAGATGTCTTTTCTTCTCTGCTTGATGATGACACAACCCTCTGTTTTTCTCTCTCTGCACAATCACAGGGACCCCCATCAACCGAATCCCCATCATGGCCAAGCAGATCCTGGACCTGTATATGCTGTATAAGTTGGTGACAGAGAAGGGGGGCCTCGTAGAGATCATCAACAAAAAGATATGGAGGGAGATCACCAAAGGCCTGAACCTGCCCACGTCCATCACCAGTGCCGCCTTCACCCTGAGGACCCAGTGAGTGGCTAGGGCCCTGGGGAAAGGAAGCCGAGGCTGGAGAAAGGGGATGTTTTAACCTAGAGGAGAGGAAGGAAGGAAATTCCACTGTACAGTGAGCAAGATGGGCGGAATTCCCGGAAGAGCCAGGAGCTTTCTCAGACGAATCCCTCACTGGACCTAAATAATCCTGAGAGCTGCCCTTTCCTGAGCATCTCCTATGTGCTGCTGCTTCACATCCTGTTTCATTCAAACCTCACCATCAACTCCATAAAGTAGGCATTATCCTTGCTTTCCAGATAACAAAAACGAAGTCTCAGATGTTAAATCGTCTGGTCAAAGCCATGCCAGCTAGTAAGTGGTCGAGCTGAGATCCACACTTGGGCTTCTGTCTCTGAAATCCACACTCTTACCAGGACATCGTCTCCCACACAGTACCCCCACCCTAAGCCTGGCCCTTCCCACCCACCACTCAGCTTGCCCAGCAACCACGGACCCGGAGGAAGGCAGGCAGTCAGGCCCCTCTGGGACTGGTAACCTATTCTTGTAACCATTTGAGTTAATTACCAGGGTGAGAGAAGCAGTGAGAGCAAGAGTGACATTGGAGGATGAGGACAGAGGGGAAGATGTTCTTTCGGAACTCTGGGCATCACTCTGTGAAGAGTGCGGCAGGAGCAGCTCCCTGTGGGTTAGGTGGCAGGTTCAGGCTTGTTGAAAAGTAGAGGGTTTTATCTGTTGGAGCAGAAACTGGAGACAGAGGGACAGCCAGCATAGCAGTTCTTCTCCCAAGGTTCTTGGGTCGAGAGTTGCTTTGTGGGGCATCTGACGCAAAGAGGAGCGGCTCTCCGAAGTGCGCAGAGTGGGAAGAAGTGCCCCTGTGAGACAGCCTGACTCCGCACCATGAGGAGATTGAGGAGCCAGAAAGACATCGTAAAACGGGCCTCCTTTCTCGCAGGGTCCTGGGGCGCCGTGCAAACATGAAACATTAGCGAAGATGTTTATTTCTCTTCACGAACGATGCCTCCAGTTTGAGCCATGTTTAGAACTGGGCCACAGTCAGAGGGCCTGGCAAGGTGTCCAGCCTTGCAGAGTTTCCTCTTCGGCCAAGTGCACCAGGCTGTGATCCGACAGGACAGAGCCTGCTCCGCACAGGCCGCTTCTAGAGACCTACTGACTTAAGCTGGGCAGTCCTGGTGCCGTGATTTAGATGGCTCTCCTTACCTCCTTCCTCCCTTCCCTTCAGGTACATGAAGTATCTCTATGCCTACGAATGCGAGAAGAAGGCCTTGAGCTCCCCAGCCGAGCTCCAGGCAGCCATCGACGGCAACCGGAGGGAGGGCCGGAGGCCCAGCTACAGCTCCTCCCTCTTCGGCTACTCGCCCGCTGCTGCCTCTGCTGCTGCCGGGGCCCCTGCTCTCCTCTCTCCACCCAAGATCCGCTTCCCCATCCTTGGGCTGGGCTCCGGCAGTGGCACCAATGCCAGCGGCCCTCGGATATCCCCAGCAGCCACTCTCAGGAAAGGTCTGCAGGGCCCTTGGGAGGAGGGAGGGCAGGGAGGAAGGGCACCAAGTTCCCCAGGTCGAAGACACAAGTGGGAGGATGGATTATGGTTGGGTCCAGCCCTGGTGCCTTTGTCAGGTGATGGAGTCCCAGTGACAACCGTGCCCGTGCCAAATCGCCTGGCTGTGCCCGTTACCTTGGCTGGCCAGCAGGCCGGTACCCGGACGGCCACACTGGAGCATCTGCGGGAGCGGCTGGAGTCAGGGGAGCCCCCTGAGAAGAAGGCGTCCAGGCTGTCGGAGGAGGAGCAGCGCCTGGTGCAGCAGGCCTTCCAGCGCAACCTCCTCAGCATGGCGCGCCAGCTGCCCATGAAGATCAGGATCAACGGCAGGGGTGAGCGCCAGCCCCGCACCGGCCCCCAGCTCTGTTCGAGGGCCTGTTCACATTCCGGGGGCGTCCAGGTCCCTAGAAGGGTCTAGAGGTCAGAGAGCCACCTGGGGCTTCAGTAACCACAGAGATCTTAGTTCACCAAGCCAGGGCCATTTTCCAGGGGACCAGAAATAGCCTCAGGTGGTGCCCTGTTCTCTAGCAGAAAGGAAAGGCAGTTGTTCAAGGAGGAGGAGCCAGGGACCTCCAGGGACAGCTACAGTGTCTTCCCTGTCCCTTCTGTCTTTTGACCCATCTCAGTTAAAGGGGTCGCCCTTCAACCCAGGAGCTCACCATCTGGGAGGAAGACGTCGCCTCCTTTCTCGAGGCTCAGTGAGGGGCCAGAGCCGCCTCAGGCCAGGCTACCATTGACCCTCAGAAGAGCGAGAAGGAGGAAATACAAGTTTGGCAGCATAACTGACATCTTTCCTTTCCCCTCCTCATTTTTCAGGTGCCCCACCTTCTTGGCCCCTAAACCACACACTCTGGGTCCCTTGTTCCCCTTTCTCCCCTTTCCCCCTCACACACATTTTCTTTGCCATTCTTGCCCTTGACTCTGCCTGAGAACAAACATGAGAAGGCTGTGTTGGGAAGAATCAGGTGTGAAAGGAGCTGTGTGTACTCCCAGACAGCTCCTCCCTGTCCCCTGTTTCCCTGGGCGAGGAGCCGAAGGGAGCCAGAGGTAACGGCCCAGACAGCAGGGCTCTGCTCTGTCACCCATTCAGGCCAGGTACCCCTGGTCCTGCACAAGCCAGAGGCTAATAGATGAGGCAGCCCGTCTGGAAGAATTCTTGGCTCTCAGTGTGAGAAAGGATAATTAAAAGGTCTAGGGTGAGCCAGGCAGAGGCCCTGTGAGCCAGCGCCTGCAGCCTTCTATGAATCCTAGGTGCTCCAGTTGTGATGGAGTGCCCTTCTCCTTGAGGACCTCCCAGCCCTGTTAAGGGGAAGAGGAGGCAAGGTGAGTCCTCAGAGTCAGGGACTGGGTCTTACTGATCTCCAGTCCCCCTCCCATCCACCACCACCAATCTGATGGATAGTGGATGCGCAGGGTTTGCTGAATCGTGTTGAAAGCATCCATGCACAGCCAGCAGCCGAGGTCAGCCTCCTTGCCTGTGTGATCCCTTTTCTCCGAGAGTAGAGGGAGTTGGCAAAGTGAAGTCGTTCAGTGGAGAAAGCAAGCAGTAGGACGTTGGCCGGCCTGATTCTCCTTCAAGACTTAGCTCAAGAGAAGGTTATACAGATACCTTCTAATGCTGGGAGGCCTCAGTCTGCTGTGGCCAGGCCGGGAGGGTGGGAGAGCCTCAGAGAGGACAGCAGAAGTCCTGGAAGGCTTGACGGGGCCTGCTGTCTCCCTTGTCCCCAGCAGAAGACAGAGCAGAGGCCTCGGCCACAGCACTGAACCTGACCACAGGCAGCATCGGGAGCATCAACATGTCTGTGGACATCGACGGCACCACCTATGCAGGTGAGGCTCTCAATGAGCTGAGGGAGGTGGCACCGTGGCGGCCAGCCTCAGTGCAGCTCCTCGCAGGGCCCCCTTGTCCACTCCCCCCCATCTGAACACCTTCCCGGGCGCAGCTTCCTTCTGTGTAGTCTCAAGGTTCTAAAGCAGTTCCTCTGAACGAGGAGAGGCTGAGGATTGCTAACAGGGTGACAGATCCCCCTCCACCTTTGTCAGAGTGATTGATAACAGACCGTTCGTCTAACCCTTTTAACCATCAGTTGGATCATTAATTGAAAAAGTCGTTTAATGTGAAGAATCACAATCAGCTTTATCCATGCCTTCACATGGTATCACACATGAAGTCAGCACCACTAATTTCTAATGCATGAGTCTCCTTTCTTTGACTGGGGTTCAGCTCTTCTCTTCCTACACCTTGTCTGTCATGGGCCAAGGACGGAGACACAGGCAAAGGAGTCTGAGTGCAGCAGAAGCAGCCTGTGTTTTTATGACTTTTTCCCCCAGGCTTTTACAGTTATCTTTCCCTAAATCTGATCTAAAAAACAGCTGCTTGTTAGTTGGTTCGTTGGTTCGTTTAGCACCTCCACCAAGTCTTTCCAAGGTGTTCAACTTAGTTTTCATAGAAACAGCAATCCTTTCCCACTCCCATTCTGTTGGTTTAGGGGTGAGTTTAGGAACCCAGCTGACTCATGTTCAGTGCAGCTTGATAAGTGGGGGCCACAGAGCCTGGCACTGGCCACCTGTCCTACAGAGGGGACAGGGAGGTGGCCAGTGGGGAGGGCTTAGAGCTGCACCTTCCATCAACACCAGGGGCATTTCCATGGGGCATGCTTTTTCTCTCCCGGCGCTCCTATTCTGGGGGCTGGTGTCCTGGTGGCCTGGGGCCTCGTGCTCTGGATCTCCAGGCCACCTGCAGGGGCCATCAGGGTTGGGGCTAGGGAAGGGACCAAGTTCCTGGAAGCACCCCGCAGAGAAGCAGGGATGCCCAGGTGCCTGCCAGTCACAACAGAGTTGGTGCTTCCGAGGCCACATTCAGTGGTCTCTGCCTAACCCAGACCCTGGCAGAGACAGGGCGAGCCAGTGGGTAGGGCCCAGGTGTCCTTTGCCTTCTGGTGGTGCCCTGGTGGTCTTGGAGATGTGGGGGCTGGGAGTGGTCTGTGGGGAGAGCAGGGAAGGGGGTGATCAATGCCTGTATCTCCATCTCCTCTCGCCCTTCTCCTTCAGCATGGGGAGCAGTCTGAAGAGTGCAGGCTCCCCCCACCTCACCTGCCTCCATCCTGTCCCACCAGTGCCTTTTCTCAGCAGCTGTGTGGTCACCAGTCCAGGGCCCTGGAAGTCGTTCCTGAGAGCCAGCCCCCCGGGCCTGTTGCCCCCAGAGCTGAGCAGATGCCCCTGCTCCACTGTCTCCTCCCCTGCACCCCCGCCGCGGCCCCGGTTCAGCCTCTCTCCTTCCAGCCCCACATAGTGTTCACATGTTGCAGGGTGGTCCTCCCCTTCTTAAAACTTTCAGGGGCTTTATGATCCCTACAGGGTAAGACCTCAGCTGCCTAGAGGCATGCTGGCCTCGGTTACCTCGCCCTCAAGCTCTTCGGCCTCATGGGCCGCAGACCTGGCCTCCAGCATCAGTGGGTCACTCTGCGTCAGCCTCCAGCATGCCTGCCACCTCTCTCTGCTCTGTCTATGGTCCCTCAGATTCCCTCTGCCTGCCGCACCATCTCCTTCTCTAAATTTGGCCACTTTTTGTAGAAGTCCGGGCATGCTCCCCCTGGAGCCTTTCCCGACCCACTTTCCCTGCCCTCTAAAACCTTTTTGTTCCCACAATAGCCTAGGTACACTCCACTTAGAGCCTTTGTGACGTTTCCGCAAAATAACTCTGTCCCCCTCACCAGCCTATCAGGCAGGGCGGCGTCCAGCATGGAGCCTTGCACAGAGTTAGGCGGCGGTAAATACAGTGCAGTGAGCTGAGCCCACCCCTTCTCTCCCCATCTGCTCACACTGGCTTCTCCCCTCCTCCGCCCCCAGGTGTGCTGTTTGCCCAGAAGCCTGTGGTCCACCTCATCACAGCATCCGCTCCCCAGAGCATCAGCAGCAGCACCAGCAGCAGCGGCAGTTCTCACTGCTCTCCAAGTCCTACCTCATCCCGGGGCACCCCCAGTGCAGAGCCCTCCACCAGCTGGTCCCTCTGAGGGCAGGACCCAGCTTCTCACTCCCCACTCTCCCACCGAGAGATGGGATGCACAGCATTTACCTCATCTCACGGAGACCACGTCAAACCCCATTTGGCCAGATGTTGAGAGTTTGGACGTGTCCATCTGTACAGGCTGCATTCAGGTCCTGCTGTACTCTAGGGACAGGGGGAGGCTGGAGGGGCCTGAACAGGGCAGCGTTGTTCAATCAGGGATTGTCCTGGAGAACTGGGCGGGGTCTGTGGGCGTCCAGCTTCCTCTAGGGCTCCCAGGCCACCTCCCATCCCGGGCACAGTGTATTGACAATCTGTAAGCTGACACAGGGCTGGAGGCCCTCCACATCCCTTCCCCTTTAATTTATTTTCCTTCCCCTGCCTTTGGCCGTGACCTCAGGGTCACTGGTCTCTTCCCCTGCTCAGTCCCCCAGTCTTTAACTCCCATGTGGGGCTGCTAGGAGCCAAGAGCATGCCTTCATGGTTCTAATCTGCTGAGCATGGGATGGGGTCCTCCCACTCCCAGCCCACTTTGCCTACCATGAGTGGTTCCTGGGGTGTAGGTCCCTCTGATTCAAGTCTTGGAGCAGTCCTCAGGGCCCCATATCCCCCTTTTAATGGTCCCAGGAAAGGGCTCGTGAGGGCAGTCCTCAGGACCCAGGGCCTGCTGGACATTGCCAAGGGAGAGGCAGAGCTGCAGGGGCTGCCCGGTCAGGCCCTGGCACCCTCTTCACTGACCCTTTTCTGACCCTCCCAGACCTCACGCCCCACTCAGCCGGGTTTGCCAGCTCTCCCAGGAACAGCCCACTTGTCCCTTGGGCCCCCCTTCTCATGGGGCCATCTCAGCCCCAGCATCCCCAAACCTGCCAATGTCAGGTTCATTGAAATACCTCAGATTTGTAATTGTTGATGTTTGATTCTTCAGGAAGTATTTGCATCTCTGAAATCTTTTTTATATGTGTTTGCTGACTTTTGTTTTTTTTACTTTAAAATTTTTATTGTTGTTATTGTAGCACCAAAGAAACGAAAGCCGATCACCCCCAAAGCCGAGCAAATGATTTGGTACCCCAGCCCCTCCGGCCCTTCCCCATGACCCCAGCGAGGAGGCAGGGGAGGCCGCAGGAGAGATGACTCAGGGATTGCAGTGGCAGGATGAGGTGGAACGGAGAGGCTGGCTCTCGCACAGGCTGGGTCCTGAAACCACACTGGTTCTCAAGATGGCCCTTGACCCATTTCTGGCCAGAAGTGGGGCAGTCCCACATCCCTACGCCCAGCTCAGCAGAGTGGGGCCAGGGCATCTCCCTCTCACTCAGCATTCCCTCCTCAGGACAGGTGCGGGCTCGTCAGAGCTCAAGCTGTCCCAGAAGGTGAGGAGATGCTGAGAGAGCTCTGGGGTGGAGCAGGCTGCCCCTGTGTTGTAAAGAAGAGGGGTTCTCACACAGGGCCCACCTCTCAGTCGAGGCAGCCCTGCAGTGCTCAGTAGAACCCCCGACCCACCATGAGGCCGGTGGGCTGCGGCGGCGGCAGCCCACAGTGGCACAAGCCCACTCGTGGCTGACGTTCATCCCTGTCTAGGAAAGGAAAGGAAAGGGAAATCAAAAGATTGAGCACAAAACAGATACCTCAGCCCAGTGAACTGCAGCTTTGCTGGACTGCATCTTCTCTCTCCCCTCCCCCACACCCCGCACTCGCACGCGCACGCAGACACACACACACACACACACACACACACACACACACAGCCCCATCCAGTGGGGGCTGCCCCTCCCCTGGCCTCGGAAGCCTTCCTACCTTACCCACCAGGCCAGTGCAGGGCTTGGGCAGAGAAGGGTGTCTGGGGTCTGTGCCAGGGAGGAGCCCAGTCGGCTGGCACTGGGCCCACCTGAAGGCATCACAGACATTTGGCCAGTGTGTCTTTCTCAGGGGTTTGGTCATGAAGGATGGACTTTAACCACCCAGAGGACGCAAGGACGGCGCACTGTTTCTTCCTGGTCATTGGGTCCTCTTCCTTTCCCCAAGCAGATTGCCCAGCTTTACCTTCCCAGGGAGCCCTCAGAGCCTTCACGGCCAACAGCCGGGTCTCAGCCTGAAAGCCCAAGGGTGGGAGAGCCTGCAGGCGCCCCCAGAATGGGGCCCTGGGCCAAGAGAAGCTTTCCCTGATGGTGCAGCCCTGAGACCACATGGCAGCCGTTGGCCAGGGCTGCTCTGTCCCCTCCCTCTCCCCATCTTACTTGTATTCTAACCAGGAAAAATGTGATAGCACATGGGTAGCCTAGGCAGTGGATAAATACCTCAGACGTCCTCTTGCAGCAAGTGTCTGTATATGTTGTGGTTATTTTCTATCTTACATGTTCTCGAATGTTTATATTTCAATAAACCTCTACCTCTTCACACAAGTGGGTCTTGCGGGCACTTGTAATGACTGTTTCATTGGACCTGTATTAGGGAAGAGGTGAAGGCCTTCAGAGAAAAAGGGGGTGAGTTAAATTGCTCCTCTGATCCCCTGATTTTTCCTGAACTTTCTCTCCACTGCTCATCCATCCTTTCCCCAAAGCACTTAACTCTCATCCTGTCTTCTGTATTAGCTGGGCACCTTTGACATTGCCTGATCACCAAAACTGGCTCCCCAGGTGTTACGCCAGGGTCCTTGCAGGCACAAGGCCAGAGGTTCACTCCATTAGCAAGCCCTCTTTGCACTCCTACTGAAGTCTCACATTCCCATCTGGGAGGCTCACACAATTACCTAGACAAAAACTGAGTCTGTAGAATATAGAATGACTGGGACCAGTGGGCAGATAAATGCTGGAGAAGCTCACTAAGGAATCTCTGGAAGGCTTCCCAGAGGCTGTGACATTTCAGCTAGAAGAATGAGATTGCCAACTGGACATGTGAGGAGGAGCATTCCAGCAGAGGAACTGATAGGTATGGAAACTTGGTGGTATCAAAGGACCTGGCACTGGGGGACTGTGGGTAGTGCCTAGCGGTGGAGGAGGTGATTGGAAAAAAGTGTGGCTGGGGCCGGGATGGATCCCAGGCTAAGGGATTTGGGCACCATCCTCTGAGCATCAGGGCACTGCTGGCATGTTTTAAGGAGGACATAGGCTTAGAAAGAGGCTTTTCTAGAAGGGTGATCTGGAGCCAGCAGTCATGGCACAAACTTTAGTCTTACAATACCAGGTCTTGGGGAGGATGGGGAGCAATGGGAACTCTCACAGGTTGCTTGGATAAAGTCGAAATTAGTCTAACTCTGGAAAACACTTTGGCATTACCTAGTGACATGCACATGCCCTGGGGTCCAACAGTTCTGCTCCCAGATTTGCACCCCAAAGGAACTCTCCACATGTGCGCAGGACACATGACGGCTCTGGTGGTAATACGTGGCTGTGAAACTACCAATGACTGAACACTGGTGTGTGCCAGGTGCTGTTTAAGTTCTTTGCGTGAATTAACTCATTTGATCCTCTACACATTTATAAGGTGGAACTATTATCCACATTTAACAAATGAGGAAACGGGCACAGAGAGGTCGAGTAACCAACGTGAGGTCCAAGATGTGTGAGAAGGGCACAGGGTTCTAAGTCAGTGGCTACAAAGTCTAGAGTCTGTACCCTAACCCGAGCGCTGAGCACACAGTATCTCGTTTAAGAGTCCAGCCACAGACCTGTGAGGCAGTGACCTTATTCATTTTACAGATGAAGAAACGAGCAGAAATGCGCATATCTGGTGAATGGCAGGGCTAGGAATGTACTCTAACGCAGCTGCCCTTACCTCTCCCGCGTGTGCCTACTTTCAGTGAGGGCAGCGGGGACCCAGAGCAGTGACGAGAGGGAGGATGGTGTGGGTGTCTGATTATCCCACGTCTCGGCTCTGCTTCGCGACTTCACCTGACGCCCCAGCGGGAGCTGCGTTCCTGGTCACGCGCCGCGGCCTCCCCCACCTCATTGGCCAGGATGGGGCACGTGCCCTCCGCCCAGCCAATGGGGCGAGGGGGCGGAGCGACTGGGGCGGACTTGGGACCGCACGGCGCCGAGAGGAAAGCCCGCGCGCAGAGCGCGCCTCCGCCTGCGTCCCTGTGAAGCGGAGTGCAGGTCACTGCCTGGAAAAAAGAGGGGAGTTGGTGGCTTGAGCCTTTTGAAAGAGAAGGTTTGTAATCACCCCCGGAACGAAGTCGAGGAAGGAAACCACCAAAAAAGCAGGACTGGGAAGAGTGCGGGGTCCCGCTGCGCTTGAAGAGAGTGAGGTACCCGCCCCGGCAGCAGCTGGGAGACAGGGACACACAAGGAGGCCAAGGGGCGGGGGAGTGGCCCTCTGCTAGGGATACAAACTGAGAGTAAGCCGGTGGAGAGGTGATGCCTGGCTTCCAGGGAGGGCCTTCGTTCAGGGCAGGAGGGCCGCCTTCTAACTTCTAACACCCCCAAATCAGGGGTGGGGGTGTTTCCCTGGCGAGGGACCCCAACTACTCAGGCTCACGTGAGCAGAAAGAAGGGACACTTACTCTCCGACTCCTGGGTGTGTGGAGGAGCCCGAGGGCAGCAGGGCCTGGAGCCGACCTCAGGAAGGTCTGGAACCCAGAAGCAGTGCCCGTGGAAGGTATTTCTCTTTTCCTGAGCCACAGAGCAAGGTGAGACGACCATCCCAAAGGTCAAGTTTGTATCTTCTCCATGCAAGAGATGCCCTGGACTGAACCAAAACCTCTCCATCCCAATTCCACTTTCTGGGAATTGCTGGCTGTCACTGAAATCCAGCTTTTTCCGCAGAAAAAAATAAGGCAGTTGACAGCTCCCCCATTTTATGTGTCCAGTCTTCAGCTCTGGAAAAATTACTCTTGTCTCGAGTCCGGTGATCCCAGGAAGGGGCCCATTGGTTCAGAGGGTTCAGTATCCAGTGCTGAATCAATCAGTTGAGAACTTGGCAGCCCCCACAGCAGCCATGTGGATGGCAGTGGGACAGAGTATATTCTGCAAAGGACGATGCCAGGGAAACAGCCCTTCACCCTGCCATAGAAACCCCCGCTCCAAAACCTGGCTTCACTTAAGGCAGTAGATAGAGGGAATGTTCAGTGACACCGTTGACTCTGGGGGCATGTAGCCCAGCTCACAGAGCTCTGTAGGGGAGGGAACCACACAGCAGAGGGAGGGAAGTTCAGAAAAACAAAAATGGCCAGATGACCTCAAGGAGGATGTCAACCCTAAGCTGGCCTGGCCTATGGCCATTGAAGGTGGTCATGCTGTCAAGCTCAGAATAGGCAGTCTGAAATGAGAAACCACCTTTCTGCGACAGGTTAGGGAAACAGGGCGTTTAGCTGCTGTTTTGCTGTGTAACCTATGGCAAATTACTGGCCTTCTCTGGGCAGTTTCTTGTCTGTGAAATGGAGACTGTAGAGTGACTTGAAGCACAAGTAGATGAGAACTCACTTTGAGAAGTCTAAAGTCCAGTGCCCAAGGCCTTCACCAGTAAGACACAGGGTCCCTAGTCATCACCCTGCTGGCACTGGGGCAGTCAGTGAGCCAACGAAGCCCCACAAGGATGCCAGCATCCCCACTGGCCACTATCTGCCCAGCTCTACTCCTAGCCACAGGGTCCTCCCTGGGAAAGGACCAGGTGGCCTCATCCACTGAGAGTCAGGAACCTTTTGCCAACATGAGCATTTTAGGCCTCGTGGCAGGTGGGGGACAAGGACAGCCTCTGACTGCAGCTACCTATAATAGGCCTCAGGCCCTAAGAACACCTTGGCCTTGGGGGCTAAAGGCATAGCCACAGGGGCCTCCCGTCTCCTCAGAAGTCCTTGGTTCTCTGAGGCCTGTCAGTCCAGGGGTGGACTGGGGCTGACCTTATTCTCTTGTGCTGCAAAGTGAGACTATGAAGCTGTTCCCTGGTGGCTCGGGACCTCAATCTCCACACCGCCTTTGTTCCCCAGCCTGTGCACTGCCCCTGGCTGCCAGTTTTTCTCAGATGCTCCTCTCTTCTGTGGTTCCAGGGCTGTGGCTGAGATCTGGGAGCAGATGGAGGAGAAGCTGATCTCCACAAGTGGCACAGAGGCAGGGCAGGGGCCAGGTATGGGGTGGCTCCAGCTCTGGGCAGGGAAGGGGGAAACCAGCTGAGGAATCCAGAACCAGCAAAGACCCACGCTGGAAGGGCCCTTTGAGCCTGTTTCCCCTCCAACTTGCAGATGGGGAGACAAAGGCAGAGAGAGAAGCTGGGTCTGGGTCTCACAGGGAGGCAGGGGTCACTCCCACTGCCCCTCTAGAGGATCCCCAACCTTCAGGGGTTGAGAGGTGGCTGGCGGTTCCTGTCTTCCTGGTGCTGGAATCCTTGATGCTCACAGCTGCATCAGCTTCTGTTCCCTGAGGACACAGTTTCAGCCTGAGGGTGCACTGACGGATCTGACCCCTTCCCTTGGGGTTCCCAGAGAGCAGCTGAGGCAAAGGACGGGAGCCCCCACCCATCAAGCTCCTCCATGCAGGGTCATAAAGAAGAGGCTGTTGGTCAGAGTGAAACAGTATCCAAGCATAGACAGTATTCAGGCTCCAGGCCCTGGAATGTGCTACACTGTGTATCACTGATGGCGGCACTTTATATCAAACTGTTTCCTGAACTTAATAAGAAGTGAAAACAATTCCTTGTTTGTGGAACATTTGGATAAATAGACTTTGCGACTAAAGCACCACAAGTAGTTGGCCTTGGGCACACCCCTTTGGTTTTATGTCTTTGATACTGACTCACCCAAATTGGACCCCAGGGGTCAGGAGGCTCAGGGGGACTGGAAACAGGCACTGTGCAGCATGCACTGTCCCGTGTAATCCTCCCTTTGTCCTCTGAGCTAGGTACTGTCAGTATCCCCATTTTGCAGATAAGGAAACTGACGCTTAGAGAAGTCAGACTTGCTATTGCTCAGTGAGCTGGTTGGTGGTAGAGCTGACCTGAGCCCAGGACTTATAGGCTCTGAAGGCCACTCTCCTTCAATCTGTGAGCCCAGGCCCAGAAACCCAGACGTCCCAACTCCCTGTGCCCCCAGAGCCCACCTAGCCACACCCCTCCTGCTTCTTCCCCTGAATCTCCCTCTTCAGAGAGAAGGCAGATGGGGAGACATATCAGGCCCCAGGCCCAGCAATGTCCCCCCAGGGAATGAGAGGGCTCTCTTGGCAGCATGTCCCCAAATGCCCCGTGCCACCTGCCCCCAATCCTCAGGGGAAGAGGAGGAGCTGTAGGGGCCTGATGAGCATCTCTGTGAGGGAAGACGTTTCTCTCTAAGAGCCCTTCACACCCAGGTACCCTGGGGCTGGATCAAAGGAAAGTGGGGTAGTGGTGGTGAGAGCCTGAGAGGGACTTGACTCTGGGGAGGGAAAGCCAGTGGCCATGCTGTGATCAGGGATTGGGCAGGGGAGACTGGGTCCTTCCCTCGCCACACGGGCCTGGCAGAGGCCAGCGGTGGGGGCAGTGCTGAGCACCTGGTTCTGGGCGCCTTCTAGGGCCAGCTGCTGAGCGTCCAGCTCTGAGTCCCGAGCTTTCAGCACGTCCCAGACTTTCTCACACTTAGCCCGCATCTGGGTTAGCTCGGAGCCCACCTGCAGGGAAGTCTGGGAATGGGGGTGGGGGGTTGCTGGCTCCTGTCTTGGTCTGGTGCTTCCCCAAGGACATCGCCCCACTCCATTCTCACAGGGGCCTGCCTGGGAATACACCTTGACCCAGAGAAGGGACAGATGGCCTGTCAGGTGCTGGGAGAGGCTGATGGAACAGCACTGAGAGGGAAGAGCAAGATGGCCTCTTTCTTCCCTGCCAGACTGACAGGTGACTAAAAATTTTCCCTAAATCCAAAAATATTGGTGGGTGACCCTCCCTCAGTGTTCCTTGTATGACTAATACCATCCAGTCCGAGAGCCTCCTGAGGGCAGGTTCACATCTCCAAAGCCCCCTCCGTCTCTAGATCCTCCCCTGTCTCCCTGCACTGTCCATTTATGGGCAGATGGGCTTCCTGAGTCCAAAAGGCCCCATACCCTGGCCCTGAGCCCCCAGGTGATACAGGGACCAGGGCAGGGAGTTTACGCATCATACAGACTGGGAAGCTGAGACCCCATGAGAGGAAGGGGCTGGTGACTCTGGCAGAGCCTGGACCATCTGCTTTTTTGCACTAGGTCCCTGGTACCAGGCTGGGGGAAGACTTTAGGGTCATCTGACCCCAGGTGGTCCCCACCTCACCCCACCCAGTGAGCCCTCCTCAGCTTCCATTATGCCCTTCCCCTCTTCAGGCACATTAACTCATAAATCATGCTTGATGATTATGTGCTCCCAAACCAGAAACTTTCAGGGCCAGGGAGTGATCTGCTTGGACTCTGGTTCTCCTGTGTATGGAAGAGGGCCAGACCTGTAGTAGCTGCTTAGTAAATGCTAATGAATGAGTGGAGACTGATGGAGCTCAAGGAGGAAGAGGCAGAAGGGAAGGAAGTGTAAGATAAAGTCAGGGCGGATCCTAAGAAGCCGGAAGAGACTCACTGGCAGGTAGCAGGAAAGACTGGGCGGTAGGGAAGAGAATGGGGAGGAGGAGGCTGTGGGTGGGGAGGGAAAGGGGTGGACAGAGTGTAGGCGCCTGGGGAAGCCAGGCCCCATTCGGCCTCTGGAGTCCCTGCAGTTCTTCCTCTTTAAATTTCAGGGCAGCTGCCACCTGTACTCAGACGCCTTCTCATGAAGCCTGGGATGTGATTCCTCCTGCTCCAGGCTCTTTCCAGTGGGGCACTGGTGCCTCCTGGAGCTGAAGTGTGCTAGTAGAAATGGGGAAATAGTAGAAATAGGCACAGCATGGACCTCAGATCACCCACACCTTGTTTTCACCCATTTTCAATGATTCCTGTCCAAGTTGCATGGATGTCCTCACCACATCCTGATAGCTGGGCTGGGGACTGGGACAGAGATGCCTCCTTCATGGTTCCCTGCACACACACAACCCTCTGTCCTGAGCAGTTCCTCTCCCAAGCATCCCAGTGAGCCCAGCAGCTAAGGTTATCTCACCTCCCCAGCCTGGCCCTGGGCCAGCAGGAGGGGCTCAGCCATGTGTAGGGGAGACAGGACTTGCTGAAGCGGATAGATTTCCCACATGCTCCCGTACAGGAGCCATTGTAACAGCCAGGAGTGTTGATTCCTGGGGAAGAGAGTCTGCCTTTGGCCATGTGACTTAGGGTTTGGGGCTCTGGGCCTTTCCCCTCAATATCTGTGACAGAGGCTGGCCCACCTCCTGCCCACAGGCCATCTCACCCAGTGTGAGAACAGGACCCCCACTCCAGCCGGGCCTAGACACTGAGAGGTGGGCCCCAGCAGCCACTTGCCAGGCCTCCTGGCCCAGGGCCGCCCCCAGCACTGCTACCTGCACCGACTGCTCCCCAAGCAACCGAACACTCTCTGCCTCCAGGGCCTGCACGCAGCGCTCCAGCTCCAGCTTCTCTCCTTGTAACTGCTGCAGCTGCTCCAGGCAGGCCCCAAGCCACTGGTCACTCTGACCCAGCTCTTCCAAGAGTCTCTTGTTCACCTGTGAAGACCCTCATTCCACCCAGTCATGGCTTAGCCTCAGGGCCGTGGGGCTCACCTGACTGAGATCTATCTGCTCAAGCTAGCCCACAGGCCTTTACCGACGCAGCCCCCTCCCCCCAGCGTTCCTGACCTCCGCATCCTCTGAGACTCAACCCTTCCAGGAGGCCTCTGACCACCCAGCCCACAGGGGCTCCTCCGACTCCAGACCAAATGATTTACGTCTGGACAGTACCTGGGTGTCCACCAGCAGAGGGTGCTGTTTCAGTGGAGTCCCTCAGAATCCTGCAAGGACGAGGGCCCAGGCTCACCTGCTGCTCTGCCCTCCCAGCACAGAAAAGCACAGCCTGGCTCAGTTCATGCCCTGTGTTCCCTGCAGGGCTGAGCCTGCCAGCTGTCTTGACCCACCTGGGTGAGCATCAGCGGCCGCTCCCACAGGTGGGTTGTATCCTGAGCCTGTGCAGGGTTCTCAGCTGCCCCCATCAAGACTCTGTCTGAGCCCTGAAGTGCCTGGGTCCCGATGCCATCCCATCTCTGCTTCTCAGCATCTCCTGCAGCTACGCTCAGTCCAGGGGGCGCCTCCCAGTCTCCAACCACAGTGTTATGACCCTGAACAAGTTCTTCCCTACCCTCTGGGCTGTTTTCCCATCTGAAGCAGAAGAGGAGCCAGTTGGGTGATCACAAGCTCTTTCCAAATGTTAGGGAGAGAAGCATCCCCTCTGGGCTGAACAGAAGCCCCTGCACTGCCCTCCTTCCCTGGCTGCTGCTCCAAGACTGATGACCCGGATGAAGTACAGGGCAGGGCTGGACACGGGCCCTGCCATGCACCCACTTGGAGGAGGGCTCTGGTCATCCCTACTCCAGGGGTCCTCAGGCTGGGCTCCAGCTCAAGGGGCTGTCGGCTCATCTTGTCGAAAAACCACTGGGCCTTTTCCACTTCTATCTGCAGTAGCAGGGTACTGGGGGCAGAAGAGACTGTCTGCCCATCCTCTGCCACTCCACTCCTCCCCCACTCCTGGCACCCTCACTTGTCTTCCATGTCCTGGTCTGGCCTCCTCCACTCCTTCTGTCCCTGGGATCCCCATAGTTGGTGCCTCTCCTGCTCCAGGCAGGCCAGGGAGCAGTCCACCTACTTGGGGGAGGGCTAGAGGCAGCATGAGCCCCTGGAGAGGGCAGGACCAGCCTCAACACATGCATCCCCCACCCTGGGCAGGGCAGTGTCTGCAACCCCTGATAAAGCAGGCTGACTCCACGAGCTTCACCTGAGCTCCCTGCTTCACCAGCTGTGATAAGCCCAGCTAGGGGCCCAGCATGGACCTGTGCCCTGACTTGTACACATGGGACTGTGCCTCAAGGCTCTGGGGAGCTGCCCAGCTGTTATCACTACAGCTTCCAGATGTACAACCCTTCACCTCCAGCTGGACCTGAGACACATCACCTCTCCAGCCCAGCTCCTGATGGCTTTGGCGCTCCAGCAAGAGTACAGGGGATGCTGCTGTGGAATGCTAGAGAGTGGCAGGCGTGTCAACTGGGTCCCCAGCCTGGTAGGGAATAATGGCTCTAGGAGGGTCAGCTATGGACTGAGACCCCCAGGTCACTAAAGGCTGAGGTATCCAGGCCATCATAGGGTGGTACTGTCCATACCCTCACTTGGGGCAGGGATGCTGGGTACCTCCCGTAGGAGCCTCAGTTTGCATAGCCCTCTCTTCCTCCCTGGGGATAGAAGCTTCACCAGGGGTGGCTGGGCTTCTAAGGAAACTCTTCTATCCACTGAGCTAAAACTAGCCACCTCCTTCCCTCTGACTCTTGAGGGGAGGGGGGAGGCTACAGGTTCTCTGGCCCTTTCTTTGCTTCTGTCCACAGTTCCCAGCCACACCAGGTAATGCACCACACACCTCCAGAGGTGCCATTCACAGAGATGACACTTTCAACATGGCAGCCCTGTTGGGGAATCAGTTCCCGTCTGTCTCCCTTGGATGCCCCAGACCCCGACAAGACTTCTTCCTGAGAACATGATACCAGACGTGGGCACCAGCCCTGAGCATTCTGGAGTTTTCAGCCTAGTAAGGGGAACTTGCTAGCTCAGAGGACCACCCTGGGGCTGTGAACAAGCAAGGAAGACTGGGGAAGAGGATCAGGGCCTGACTTTCTGCTTCAGAGCCAGCAGCTCTCATCAGGCCCTGTCGATTACCAGCCTGCATTCCCTCCCATTTCTGCAGCACCTGTGCTTGCTTGGATGGGGCCTCCAGTGCCACCCAGAGGTGGCCAGCCAGCTTGGCCCACTGCCACCTGCTCTCAGCCAGCCACACCCCCTGGTCTTTCTCTGACCACCTCCAGGCCTGCTCAGGGGTCCTATCTGAGCACCTGCCAGGGAAAAAGGAGCCAGGCTTTGGCCTGAGCCCCAAGGACTGCTGTGCCCATCTTCCCTACACCCATCTGCATCCTTCAGTGGGCCTCAGTGAGCAGGCACAGTCCAGTGGCCAGAGGTGACAGGAGTGCTGGGGAGAGCAGGCAGATCCAGGCATCAGGTCCATGGGGCTCTGCCTCAGTGGGTCCTGAGAGCAGGACAGAGGGGAGACCCTGGAGTTGGGGCACACCTGCCCTCCCAGAGCACCAGCCCCTCCTCAGATGTAGAAACCGGGGCCCTGGGGCCAAGTGTGCATTTAAACCCTTTAACTCCAACCTTTGGTACAAGATTCTCCCTGGGGATTCAGATCTCAAATAAGCACCAGCCCCAACCTCACTAAACAGTTCTCAGTTTGAACAGTTTCCATGATCTGTGGGTGCTGACTCTGTCCCGGCCACTTGCTGAACAACGGGTTCATTTGATCCTCCCAGGTTTGGCGTGGGGTCCTGAAGCTCGGAGGGGAAGTCAGTTGCCCTGAGTCATGCAGGTAGTCAGTCCACTGTGAACTAGGCCATGTTCCTCCACCCCTGCTGCTCTCCTTCCCAGTATGGGAGTCTAGAAACGGCAAGAGTCAGGGGAAAATTTTGGGGGGACACTGTATTTTACTGTATGTGGGGAGTCAGAAGCCCTCAGATTAAGTCACTGTTCCAGTACCTCTCTGGCTTTCATAGCTTCAGCTGTAAGATGGGGGCCCTGAGCCATAACTGACTTGCCCACTCCTCGCATTCCCTGACACATTCCCTGCTCAGGTTTATACCACCACGCACCAGGCCCTCTACCTTCCACACACCTTGACTCTCTCCTTTCTCCTGACTCCAGGCTCAGGTTCCTGAGCTCCCTGCTGAGCTGTCTCCCCAGCATTTCACCACCACACAAGGCGTCTCCAAAATGGAACACGAGGACTGGGCCCGGCCCCCACCTCCCACGCCCTGGCACGGCACCCCCAGGTCCACTCTGCCTAGATGCTCTGTCTTTCCCATTTAGAGGCAGGGGCTCTCTACGGGCAGCCCCAAGCCCCTACTGAGAACCTGAGCTTTCCTGACTTGGCTGGGGCTGGGTGCTCATGGTCTGCTGGAGTGGGAGTGGCACAGGCCAGGCTGTTGAGCTTTCAAAGCCAGCACAGAGGAAAACACAGCCACCGAGTCCTATGGGAGCATGAGGAAGGGAACCTGATCGTCCCTTGGGGGTCCCAGGAAGCCTTCCAGAGAGGTGACCCTGGGGCTAAGTTCTGAAGGTGAATTATCCACCGCTGGAAAAGGCAAAGATAGATGTGGGAGACAGAAGAGAGCAAGGCCAGCAGGACGAAGAGGGGATCAGAGAAGCTGGGACCTAGAGGGGGAGGTGAGCGGAGCCAGGAGCCCAGGGGGGCAAAAGGGAAATCAAAGGCAACAAGAGTTGCTGTGGGGCTCAGGTGGCTGGTGGCAGGTGCAGGGCAGGGACATTTCCTTGTCCTCAACCCACACAGAAAAGAGTTGGCAGGCACATGGCTTGAGGCCTGGACAAAGAGCTTGGGCCTGATGGGCAGAGAGCATGGAGCAAACCTCCTCTGAATGTGGCCCCTGATCTCTCCAGCTACCAGTTGCCAAGGTCTCAGCCAACCAGCACTGGAGGGCTGAGGGAGGTGAGGTGGGATGAGTTGGGGATGGGGGAATTACTTCACTGTTTCCAAGTGGCTCATACTCTGTCTCTCTTCTAGGTGTGAATTCTTTTAGGAACAAAAAGACAAAGAATGAGGCTCTAATGGAAGAATTTCAGGCAGGATAGCTGCTGAACTACAGTTTTTAGAGAGGGAGCCAGGAGATGGCTCCTGTTCTACTTCCGAAAAAGAGTGCTCTGCCTCTTTACTGGGAGGAAAGGACTTCTGGGTTCTCGGTGGTGGGAGGGCTGGTGGGAAGACAAGCCCGACTTACCTCCTCAGAGCTTAGCACTCAGGGCAGGGCTGGGGACAGGAGCCCCTCTGAGCTCCTCTGCCCTCAGCTACCCAAGCCATCCTGGCTTCCAGGAGCCATGGAAACCGCGGGCAACACGAAGTGGTAGGAGGAAGAGGAGACACCGGAGTCCTCTCACCTCGTCTTACTGGATGAAACCCTTGGATGAAACCTGGCTGATGTGGCCGCAGCCCAGGCAAGAACGGCAACTCAGAATCTCCGACCCTTGAGGCAGGATCCTAAAGGGGCGGGATCTAGGGGCGGGGACAGCTGGGCTCTCGATCACTAACTGTATACTAGAAGCGGCTCCTGAATTTCTATTTTGGGGGACAAGTGCATTGGTTGGAAGGGGACTGGGACCGGTCCTGAGGCTGCAATAGTGTAGCAAGCATCCTGTTTTTACTTTGCTTCGGCTGTTTACTTCCGGTGAGGGTGGCGGAACTAAAGGAGATTTTGAGGGACACTAAGCACCCGCTGCAGCCACGCCGTCAGACCCTGGGTTAAGAGAGTCAGAGAGTAAAGACTGGAGAGACCGCCGCCACTCTGGGGGCGGCTCCGCTCCTACCGCGCCTGGGGGGCGGGAGGCGGGAGGCGGGAGGCGGCGCCTCGCGCCGGGGGCGTGCCCAGCCCTTGCTGGGGCGGGGCGGGGCGGGGCGGGGCCGGGGAAACCCTGGCCGCCCCGGCGGCGCGGTCGGGAGGTGGGGCGGGGTCTGGAGGGATGCTGGGTCCCTCCCGCTCCCGCCCTGGCGTGGCGTGGGGGCAATTAGAGGTCGCTCCGGCTCGCGTTGCTGAGTGACGCCAGCGAGACCCCGGGGGCGGGGAGTGCAAGCTTACAAGCCGTGAGGTCTCCCAAAGGACCTGACCTCGGTTTCCTCATCTAGCAAACAGCCTCGTTATCCCGCCCTGATCAAGCGCGGGACAGTAGGTGGACGGGGCTTCGGTGAGCCTACGCTCGCGGCCCGGGCAAAGGGGTCGCCGAGTGACTCCGGGGAGAAATGGCAGCGGCGTCTGTCTGCGGCGGGCCGCAGGGCTTCTCTGTGGCGGGGGTTTATGAACTAAGAAACAGTGCTGGTCCGCTCACTGCCGTGCTCCACAGCTGCTGAAAGAAAACGAGACCTCCCCTTTCCCCTAGACCCCGTCCCTCCAGAGGGCCCACCGACAGGACTCTCCGGTGTCTTCCCAGACTGCTGTGCACGCGCACCGGAACGTGCCGCCATGGCTTTAAAGACCCCCCCCCCCCACACACACACAGAGGAAGGTCTCATTTGCTTCTGTCACATAGCTGGGAGTGGGGACCGCCTCCCGAACCTCGGCGCACAGACCTCCGCGGTTTTTAGCGCCCTCCGGGGCCCCGGGGCCGGGCGGGTTCTCAGGGTCTGCCCAGATTTCACTGAGGCGACTGCGAAACAATGCCCTCCTCCCGGCGCGCAGGAAGGGACGGGCGATCACGGGCAGGGTCGAGGCTCCACCTCTTGGCTCCCGGCGCCCGTCAGCCGGGGACTGAGCTTTCGTCGCGTCTTTGGGGCCTACGTGCGTCGCGACACGGCGGTGGGGCGGGCCGCGGCCGGAGACATCCCCTCGGCCCTCCGGGAGCCGCGGCTGCCACACTGACCCCGGCTGAGAAGGCGGGTCCTCCAGAACCTTCGAGTCGCGGGCTAGAGCGGCCAAGCCGCGGAGCTGGGTCGATCTCCGGCTGGCGAAGGCTGCGTCACGCGAGGGGCGGGGCCGCCACGGGCGGAGGCCGGAGCCGGAAGCGGAAGAGGCTTTCGGAGCGGGGAGTGGGGCCTAGCCGCAGCCGGAGCCTGGGAGACGGTGAGTGTGGGGCCCGGGCCCGCGTCGGTGGCGGTGGCGGTGGTGGGGTGAGTCGGCGGGGCAGGCGCTCTGGGTGTGGGTCCCCGGGCTCCCGGTTCGGTCTCTGCCTACTCCCTTTGGTTTTCTTCTCGGCGCATCTCAGGCCGCGGCCCCAACCTCTCACCCCTGACCCGCCGCTTCTCCCCCAGGGGGCGGTCATCGCAGACCCCGACCTCTCGATCCTGCGTGTCGGAGTCCGAGGCTAAGAGGCCTCTGAGGCCCTGCACCTGCCCGCGGAATAGGGTCGGGGTCCTACCTGGGATAGCCTGGAGGGGCTTTCAGACCCCCCTCCCCTTCCCCTGGTTTGAGGCTTGGTCCGCAGACGACTTCTCCCCGAGCGTCTTGGAATTTGATTCCGGCTCCGGCTGGCCTTCCCCCTGCTCCTCCCTCCCCCAAGGTCTTCCCTAGCTTCTACTGGCGGCGGTTACGGGGGACGGGGCTCTGAGATCTCTGGGACCCGAGGCGTCAGGAAGGAAGGGTGAGAGAGGGCCGCAGGCCCCCCGCATATTTTGTTGTAATGGTGGAGCCGCTCCAGCCCGGGGGAGGGGCTAGGCCAAGCTGACATTCTGCTTCACGGTCCGGGAGTCTCTGTGCTTTAGTTCCGGGAGCGGGTGTCGTGGTGTGGAGCTGGGGTGGGAATCGCCTGAGCCAGGCCCCCGTCGAGGCGGAGTTGGCGGCCTTCCAGCTTCCCACCTCCATGCCCTTGAAAAGGAGGAGCGTTTCTCTTGGTGGTGGCGGCTTGCAAGGTGGCAGGTTTGAGGTTGCAGTGGTGGGGCAGCGTCAGCCAAAAATAACCATGCAGCGCTGGGGTGGCTGGGATTCCGGAGGACAGCCGCTGACCTGGCTGGCTGCTCTTCTTGTCAACCCGGTTCTCTGGCCAGGAACAGCGGATGAGAAGACGGATAGGCCTGTGCTCCGAGAAAAGCTGGCATCCTCAGCCTGGTTTCCTTCACATTACCTTTTTCTTCATTGTGTAGAGCAGAGCCTTGTAGAGCACAATTGTGGCCCTTAACTTTTAACAACCCTTTTGCAGGGGTCTCAGAGAATCGGAGATAATTGACGAGAAATGGGCGCTAGAGCCCTAACTGGGAAGATAACGAGGGGCATCTGGTATTCCCAATATTCCACCTGCCTAGAATGTGTTAAGGGAGAGATAATCTCCTCTATGATTGCCTTGTATGTGATATTTTACAGTTCTTATGCTTGTCATCTTCTCTGCCAAGTTGGCTGGGAGGTGGTGTCATCTCCATTTTCCAGGTATAGTAACCAAGGTCTAGAGTGACTTGTATAAGGTCACGAGGTCAGTAAGTGGCAGCAGTGGGATTTGGTTCAGTTTTCTACCTAGAGCTCTCTCCCTCCTGGTCCCTTGAAAGGGATTTCTAAAATATCCGTAATGCCCTTAAGGCATTTAACACCCACAGAGGTGTTACCTGAAACCTAATTTTTGATGTTAATGAAAAGCTGTGTTCAGTCCTGTTGTGGGCCCAGACCTGTGCTAGGCATCTGACCTCAAGGCAGGTACTAGGCATATTACTTAAAGGAGTGAAATAATTTCCCCCTTACAGAACCGTGTAAGAGATTACTACCCCCTTGCTGCAAGAAGAAGCTGAAGATTAGAGTTGTTTAGTAACTGGCCTAAAGGCACACAGCTAGAAGTGGCAGTGCCAGGATTCAAATTGACATCGGACTCTGACGCTGTGCTCTTTTCACTGACATTAGCATGTGTGTACATAAGAATCTTCCAGGTCGCAGGAGGGAGTCTTTGGCCTGGTGCTGACTAGACTGTGTCTTCCAGCTCTGGTGCTTTGCCTGGTGAGGATGGGCAGGGCCTTTGCCCCAGCTAGTGGAGCATCTTCTGTGTCACTTAGTGAGATGTGAGATACTGCCTTTGTTCCATAGCTCGGGCACCTGACCCAGCGTAATTGCAGGGAGACAATGAAACATTAGTCAGCTGACCACCAGAACAGAACAGCAGTCTAAGTTCTTGAGGAGCTGTTACAAGTATTTATTGCCAAGGATTGCTGGGGCCTGAACTTCCAGGTAGACAGCAGAGGACATCTGCTGGGGGGAAATTGAGGACATTGACTTTACCAGGATCATGGAGAAGCTCCTAGGGGTTTTGTCAAATATGCCTCCCTGCCCTACTCCTCTAAGGAGAGCCATTCCATCCTGCTTTCCTCCAGACACACCCTTCTCATGAGATGGGGCAGCCTCAGTGGATTTGTCCAAAATGTGCTTGATCAGGCACGTCCAGGACTGACCACCATTGGAGGTTGGCTATGGCCAAGTGAAGGGTTGGTCTGGTCATGGTCTCTGGCCCAGCCATTCCATGGAGGCAGTGTCAGGGTTTGGGGTGTGGAGGGGAACAGGGAGCTGGCCTGACTTAGCTGTCTTTCTCGTCTGGTGACTGATCCGACTTGGCAATTTCCTGGGGTGGATATAAGTCCCCACTGAAGTAGGGATAGTGAGGCCTGCCTCCCCAAGCCACAGCCTGCCAGACAGCCAGCCTTCTGGTTGTTCCGGAGATGGGCACAGGAGAAGGTGCTGGAGCAGGGGGTCTGGAAGAGTAGACAGTAGTGTCCTGCTGGATAGAGCTGAGGCCCTGCCCAGCATGGCACTGGTGGCAGGTCGTCTGAGGGCGCTAAATAGGCCTCGGGCAGGAAACTTGGATGCTCTGAGGACCCTGACATCTTCACTGATGCTGAGACAACGTATAGACCAGCAAGGCTGTAAAGACCCCTGTGTCTGGCCAGACCCTCGGGTCGGCTAGGGAATGTGTGTAGGACCCTCTGCACCTCTTTCCCCAAGGGCTGGCCTTCTTGTTTCTGCCTGTGGTTCCTCACACTGACTTGTGGTCCTTGCTCCCTGGAGTGGGGTCCAGTTCAGGGCCTCAATCAGGCAACCTAGCCTCTCAAACTCAAGGACTTTCACCCCGCTTTTGTGGGTTGGCTCCCTGCCAGCAGCCTTTTGACTCTGGCCTCTGGCTTGACAGCAGGCCTTCATAGGACCCCACAGACAGGGAGGAAGGAATTAAGCAAAGGAGGCTTCCCCTTCTCCTTGGCCTTGGTCTCCTGTGATGGTTCTTACCCCCACACACACCCGCTCCGTATTCTGCCTCAGCACCTGTCCTGGCTCTCCTGGTTCCCTGAGTGCTCAGGCCACCAGGCCAACGATGCTGTGCTGGGGAGGCAGCTGTTTGTTTGTTCACTGGTGGAGAAGGGTGTTACCCATTGTCTGCTGTTTGACCAATGTGACCTCAGAGTTCTTCTTCACTTCATAAACCCTTGGGAGGGGCTGCCCCCAAACAGAACAGTGGGCCTCTTCAGGAGCACTTAGGCTGCCAGCTGTGACTGGCGGTGTGTTTAGCAGAGCTTTCTATTTCTTGTGGCCTAGATGCATCACTGTAAGCGATACCGCTCCCCTGAGCCAGACCCGTACCTGAGCTACCGCTGGAAGAGGAGGAGGTCTTATAGTCGGGAGCACGAAGGGAGACTGCGATACCCGTCTCGAAGGGAGCCTCCACCCCGGCGATCTCGGTCCAGAAGGTGAGAGGGAACTAGGTGGGAAGAAAGGATGCCTTCCCACGTCTGGACCAGGAAGACAGTCTGGCAGCCCTGGGCCCCTGCAGGTGCTCCTCTGCCCGGCTGCGCCTAGACCACTCGCTGCCTCGTCCTCTCCTGGCTCCTCCCGTCCCTTCCCCTGCATTCCCTGGCCTCAGGGTTGGATACCATCCTTACTGCCCCTTCTTTCTCTGTCCTTGACTCTTCCTTTTCCTGACACATTCCCCTGCTTTCTAAAAGGCTGGCATCTCCCCTGCTAACCTCAGAGCCTTTCTCATTGAGGATTAGGAACATAGCCACAGACCTTTCCAGAGGTTTGTCCCTGGTCTTTTCTCAGCCCCCAGCCTGAAATTACAGTCTCCGCAGCCCACAGAGAGCCCCGGGGTGGTAGGTCCTCCAGGCCCTCCACCACGCTCACACCCCAGTGCTCTGCCTCCTGTGGCAGCGAAGGGGACGAGCTTCCGGAGGGTGGACTTCACATTACCACCCACCCCCCGCCCCTAGTCTGGGTGCCTCTGCTCCAACAGGTTACCCTTGTGAGCCCTTTACAGGGGCCCCACCGCATGCCTCTTGCCTGGTGGCAGGAACCGGGTTGGTGTGAGGAATGGCCCTGACTGCCCAGTGTCCCTGTCCCTGTCTTGGCAGCCATGACCGCCTGCCCTACCAGAGGAGATACCGGGAGCCCCGGGACAGCGACGCATACCGATACGAAGAGCGGAGCCCGTCCTTCGGAGAGGACTGCTATGGATCCTCCCGTTCCCATCACCGTCGGCGGTCACGGGAGAGGGAGCCGTACCGGACCCGCAAGCACGCCCACCACTGCCACAAACGCCGCACCAGGTCTTGTAGCAGCGCCTCCTCGGTGAGTGGTGGCCAGAGTGTATTGGCTGGGGCTTAAAGGCCTCATCTCTTTCTAGCCTTCTCTCAGGCTGGCTGGTCTGGGTGAGTACCGCCAGCTCTGCGCACCCGAGTTCGGTGTGCGTGCATGTGTGTGTGTGTGTGTGTGTGTTTGGTCCAGGTGCAGGGCTGAGCAGGGGGCCTGGCTCCTTTATCTTCTGGCCCATGGGCAGTGGCAACTGTAGGGGCTCTGGCTCCGGCGCTGGCTGGCCCCCGGCCTGTCTGTCTCCACGCTGCTTAAGGCACAGGCCGCGTGATGCGAGTGGCCAGGGACGCTTCTTCAGAATCATTAATAAGGTTGCTGGTGTGTGGTCTGGAGCCATGTGGCCTGGTCCTTCCCACTCAGATCGGCCCCCACACACAGCTGAGCACTCTGACTGGTGTGGACTGCAGCCACCTCTGCAGTCTCACCTCCACACCCCTCCCCAAAGGCCCAGAGGCTGGAGCACCCATGGGCTGGGGAGGGCCGGCTGTCATTCAACTCAGACTGGGAGCTCCCCTCTTACCTCCAGTCAGGCCCTCTTCAGCCTAGCCTCTTCACGTGAGGGGCAGTGAAGGCGAGGGGGACGAGCTGCCTGTGTGATGAGGCATGTGAAGAAATGGCAGAAAGGCCCACAGCTCCAGGCGTTGCCCACTTGCGGGCCACATGCCCAGAGCAGGGCCTGGCAGCATTCTTAGCGTGGAGGGTCGTATAGCTCTCTGCGGAGACGGAGCCCACCTGCGCTCAGGCCTCTGGGGAGAAACGCCGGCTGTGTATCTCTGAGGGTATATACTGTCTTCTCTTCTCCCCAACCCGCTTCCCTCCTGCCCTTGCTCCCGGCTGTGAGGCCCCTGAGGAGTAGTGGAGGGGGCCAGGCATCTTCTCTGCCCAGCTTTCCTGTGACTTCTTTGAGTGGCCGTGGGTTGAGGGTTGACTGTGGGCGCCCGGCGTGGCCTGGTGGCCTCTCTGCACGCTGCCACAGGATGGTGGTGCAGGTATGTGGCTCTGCTGCTTCTCTCTTTGGTGCCCTCTGTTGTCATGAGGCTCGGGAGGAGCCTGGCCTGTGAGTAGCGTAGGTGCCAAGGCCAGGGCAGGAACTGGCTTGGGGCCTGCACGGGCCATCGTGGTGGTAGGCCTGGAGGTCAACCGGCACAGAGGATCCGGGGCTCCCTCCCTGCTCGAGGCTGGTGGCACAAGGGCCGCTGACGAAAGGCCGTTTCTGGTGGTGATGTTCATTCTGGCCACAGGTGCCGTCTAGGGGCAGGTGGCAGCTGTTGGGCCTGTGCAGGGCTGCGTGGGTGAACAGAGGCAGGCAGGGGCAGGCTGGGCGTTCTGCAGCTGAAGCCAGAGTGGCCTCTGACCACTCTGGGTGATCGGACCCAGGCTGGGCCAGCCGTCTTCTTGCGCCGTTCTCTCCGCGTCTTCACCCTGGCCGCACTAGCACGGGGGGGCCGGGGAGGGGGAGACTTGGCGGAGGAGGGAGTCTGGGCTGTGACTCTCCACACGGCCCAGCCCCTCAGCGGCAGAGGCTGATCGTCTTCCTGAGCATTTGCGGCGCCCTTCTCTTAGATAATGTCCGAGTTTTCTTTACATACCTGTAGCTGTTTTTACTTTTCTGTTTTTGAAGTCAGTTTGTGTCTTGACGTGTCCCTTGCAATATCCCTATCGTTATATATGCTGTGTGCCTTATGAAATGCTGGGATCTGGAAAATCCAACCAACCAACCCACCGGCTCCTCACCGTCTCCACCTCTGCCTTTGACTGACACCTCAATCTGTCAATCGGAACCGCCTACCATGCGATTGGTCGGATGGCGTTTCGGGGGGCGGTGCATGCAGAGAAGCCAACAGAGCAGTAAGCGCAGCAGCCGGAGTGTGGAAGATGACAAGGAGGGCCACCTGGTGTGCCGGATCGGCGATTGGCTCCAAGAGCGATGTACAGCCACCTTTCGTAAAACTTTACCTCTCTACTTTCTACCCCCTTGTTAGACGAGACCTCTCCTGCCCGGAGGGGCCTCTAATGCGCGTGGCGCCTTAGTGGGGCCACCAGTAATTGCCTGAATGACACAGACACTAGCAACTTCTGTTTTAAGAGTGTAGCAGTGAGAGAGAAACTTTTGTTTTTGAGAATTTGAATGCTGTGAACTTGCAGGAGCTGCCGACCCTCTGTCCTCCAGACCCTCATGCCCTGTTTCTTTTCTCTCCTAGATGAGATCGTGGGGAACCTGGGTGAAGGCACCTTTGGCAAGGTGGTGGAGTGCTTGGACCATGCCAGGTGAGCCATCTTCCTGGGAAGAGATGGCCTGAGGTTCTTGAAGGTGATGGCAGAGCTTAACCTTTTCCTTTTTGAAAGGTAGCACCGAAGCAGGGTTCTAACCTGTGCATGTTGGGGTTTTGCTGACCCCCTGAAATAGAAATTCCTGGGGTTCCTGAGGCATGTGCAATCCCTTCCCAAGAACTGTGGTCAGTGACTGGTGCTGCCCCAGTTTCCCCATTTCCTCAGGGCTGTGGTGGTGAATATCAGAACCGGGCAAGGCCCTGGCTCGCCCGTGGTCTGGACCCGTGTCCTGTGATCTCTTTCAGGGTCTGGGCCTGGCAGGGCGTTGAGAGTAGTACTGAGCCTGTCCCAAGCATGAGCCCCCACCCTCCGGAGGTCTGCCTGGGGGGCTGTCCCAGGTGAAAGAAACAAGAGCCTGGGCTTTCTCAGCAAGCAGGCTGCTGCCTTCTCCAGTGTGGCTAGGCGGTGGGCCCCTTTGAGTGTGCTCAGGGAGAGCAGGGGGGTACACCTGTGTGTGCTGCGGTGGTGCTGGGGGTACCTTGCTCCCTTCCAGTCTGAATGGTGAAATACTTTTTTGTCCCTTTGCCATTCCTCAAGACCAGAACCCTGGCCCCCTCTACCTTAGGCTGGGAAGCCAGCTCCTGCGAGCGCACCACCTTCCTGCCTTCCCGGCCCTCTCGCTAGTTGGGTACTTTGGCTGTGAAGTGCTCGTGTCCTCGCTGTCTCACTTGAGCCGCGTGCTGCCTGTATGTGACTCTCGTTTTATTTTAGAGATGAAGAAACTTGCTCAGGGTTTGTATCCCCCAGCTGTTGAATGGCAGAGCCAGGTACCACCCTACTTGGTGCTCCCACGTTCAGGGGCTGCTTGGAAAGGACAGTGAGACCCAGAAGTCCAGTTAGCCATGTGGCCCCAATTTAAGGCAGTGATTATTACTGAGGAAGTCTCCCTGGGCCCACAGTTCCCATTTAAACGCCCTTCATATCCAGTGTGGCCTGAGGTTAGGGCTGGGACCAGTGGCCATGGGACATGTAGATTACACTGTGACCAGAGAGAGATGTGGCAGATCTGAGAGCTGGGGATTATCTTATCTGGGCTGTGCCACTTTGAGTAGCTTGGCAGGAAGTGAACCTTTGAAGTCACTAATAGGTAAACACAGGGTTGAGGGGACCCTTAGGGGTTCTAGAGGGGGTCAGCTGGTGGGCTTCTTGTCAGGAGGCAGAATGCAGCTCAGCAGAAGGAAGGGCCATCCCGCCCTGGCAGTGGCTGTGTGGAAGCGGTGCTTTCCCCGCGTCAAGGGTTGGAATGCCACTGAGGGATCCTGTTCTAGGAGGCGGTTGTAGTGGCTTTTCCTCCGAAGTTCCTTTCCTGCCCTGAAAATCTGGGGAAATGGAATAGGGAAAGAAAAACAGGGTACTTGCTAGAAGATTCCTCTGCTGTGGGGCCTGGGAACCTCTCCACAGGCACCGAAGCCAGCTTCCCAGAGGCCTTAAGACCACACCCTTGTGGGCCAGGGCTTGTCACTGCAGTTCTCCCCCCGGCACCTGTGCTCTGGCTGTCCCTTCCTGACAGCATTGGACCTGGCAGCCTAACCTCAGCAGGTTTCCTTCTCTGCCGGCATCCTGCAAGTGGCCTCCCGGGGGTGGGGCTGGGGATAAGGGTGGAAGGTAGACAGTAGGAATTATTAAAATCCTCACTGGACACTGAACAAGGCTTCCTGGCATTTCAGTGGTCTCTGATAAATGCTGTGGCTAGTGGGCAGGCAGGTGGGGCCGGGGAGTCAGGAGTAGTGAAGGGAGCAGCCCTGGGCCTCCCAGTGAGAGGAACCTACTGCTGGCACCCTCAACCCCTTGCCAGGCTTTCACGCCATCCTGGAAGCCCCACCCAAGGGGGAGCTGTTTGCCCAGACCTGTAGGTGTGCTCAGGAAGGTTAGGAGGTGCTGCAGGAGGGTTCTGGGTGGGATGGCCTGGCCAGGGGCAGGACCCAGTGAGCTCTGGGCCTGGCGCTGTCGCACGCAAGGCCTCCACTCCTCTGCCCACTCCCTGCTGGGAGTCGACAACCTGAGATCATAAAAAGCCTAAGGTTGGCACGGGTGCCAAGAGCAGCTTGCTGTCAGGACAGTAGAGGTCTGGTGTTGTACGAGGCAGGCTGGGCATCAAGTGTCTGCTTTCTTCGGGGCAGGCCCTGTTCCTGGAGTCCTGAGCAGTGTCTGCCTGGGGCTGCGGGGCCGGGATGGAGGGTTGGGGAAGGGCCTCGCAGCTTCTCACAGGAACTTTGCTTCCTGCCTCCGTCCCAGAGGGAAGTCTCAGGTTGCCCTGAAGATCATCCGCAATGTGGGCAAGTACCGGGAGGCCGCCCGGCTGGAGATCAACGTGCTCAAAAAGATTAAGGAGAAGGACAAAGAGAACAAGTTGTGAGTGCTGGCGTGGAATGGGAGGGAAGCTTCCAGGGGGACAGTGTCCACTCCAGCCCCCACTGCCCGAACCCCCTGGTGCTGAGCAGTACCCTTTGACCTGGCTGGCACCATGCCTTCTCCCTGCACCGAGCCCAGGGAGTTTGGCGATGAGTCTTGCTTCAGGGAGCCTTTGGGTTTCAGTCCAGCCTCCACCACAACCAGCTCTGTGTTCTGAGGGCGGCCTCCTAGCCCTGCATTTGTGAACTGGGAGCCTCACTGGGCTGTGGTGGGCATTAGACAAGATACAAGCCTGAAGCTGTTTGGGGTTCTCGTGTAGTCAGAGCTGTCCAAAGGAGAACTGCCTGTGGCACAGACGCTGAACAGTTCCTCTTCTGCAAGCACTGTGCTGAGCCCTGCAGACTCAGAAAGCTCAGCTGGGAGCTGAAAGAAGCAACACTAGTTCTGTGGAGTGTACTGGAATTACTCCATCTTTTTCTCTGAGATGCAGGGATTATGCCCACAGTTCTGTCTTCACGTGTACTGGTCTCCTGGTGTGTGACCCAGTGGCCTGGGAGGGAATGGGGACTGGCTTCACCCGAGGGGGAGGGCTGGGGCAGCTAGCCCCCAGCATGGAGCCTGAGCCCCGCCCCGTCCTTGACCTCCAGCCTGTGCGTCCTGATGTCTGACTGGTTCAACTTCCACGGTCACATGTGCATCGCCTTTGAGCTTCTGGGCAAGAATACCTTTGAGTTCCTGAAGGAGAATAACTTCCAGCCTTACCCCCTACCACATGTCCGGCACATGGCCTACCAGCTCTGCCACGCCCTTAGATGTAAGTTTCCGCCCTCAAAAGGAGCATGGGGCATCCATGTATCTGCAGCAAAGTCACCTGGTGGTCTCGCTCTCCCCAATTCGCTCCAGCGTATTGCTAACTGTTCTGCTGGGCCCGAGACACCAGGACCCCTTTGGCTGAAAAGCCTTCAGGTAGGAATCTGTGAGGATGGAGAGTCCTCTCCAGGGACCTCCTGAGCTGGCCTCTGCCCCAGGCACTCGGTAGGGGGCGGGAAGAGCTGCTGTAGAGTTAGGCCAGCTACCCTCCCTGCACAGGATGACAAGGCTGAAGACTGACCTGGTAGACCCCACCCACAGGTCCTGTCCACCACAGGTCCTGTCCACACGGACACCCTCTGTCTCACCATCACTTTCCATCTGTCTGCCAACCTTTTAAGAACTTATCTGGTGGTGCCTGTGTGGTCTGCAGTGGTTGGAACAGGTCAGAAAGGCTCCTCGGAGAGGAGGTGAATAGACTCAGAGCTAGACTGCAGGGTCTGCATAGATGGACGGGACAGGGGAGAGCATTCCAAGCAAGGTGAGCTGCTCAGTGATGCCCAGAGCCTGGCAAGTGCTGAAACTCACTCTGGTCAAGAGAGGGTCTATGTTAGGAGAGATGGGCCACACCAATGTGAGGGTCTTGAGTGCCAGATGGGAAAAGTGACAAGTGGCAGGGTACCACCTCAGTGGGAGTGGGACAGAGTTTGGAAGAAAAAGCCAGACTCCTCCTCCCACCACCGCTGAGGGCTGGGCTGAGGAGAGGCGGGGCTGGCTTCATGGCTGTGCTTCATAGGTGGCCCTGTGCTCGGTTTAATGCTTTGCTGCTGCCATCTTGAGAGTTGTACTGACTTGAATAAGGGGACCTACATTTCCATTTTGCCCTGGGCCTCCCAAACTGTGTAGCCGGTGCTGGGGAGAGGGTGAAGCTTTGGTGAGAGACAGGCTGAGGAGGTCTGGTCCCCCGCATACAGGTGGAGGGAGGTTTTCTAAATGAAAGAAGTCTCCCTCAGCCCCTCTTCTCAAGTATCAGAACCCTCCGAGGCCCTGAGCACAGAGAACTCCTGAGAGGGAAGCCAGCACAGAGGCAGTCCAACCTGTACGCTTGGCCCGCTCCTGAGGTTAGGGGCTCAGGGGCTCAGGGCTCGGGCAGGCTGGCTCTGGAGGAGGGGTCTGGCCCAGCGCTGGCGAGCGGGCCAGAGAGGAAGCCCAAGTGCTCAGTGTTTGCTTCCCTCCTCTCCTGCTTCGCCAGTTCTACACGAGAACCAGCTGACCCACACAGACTTGAAGCCAGAGAACATCCTGTTTGTGAATTCTGAGTTTGAAACCCTCTACAATGAGCACAAGGTATTGTTGGGGGAAACAGGGAGGCCCTGCTCCAGGAGTGGGCTACCCACCAGGACGGACTCCTGACCTGGCTCGCCCTCCTTGCCCTTCAGAGCTGTGAGGAGAAGTCGGTGAAGAACACCAGCATCCGAGTGGCTGACTTTGGCAGTGCTACCTTTGACCATGAACATCACACGACTATCGTGGCCACCCGTCACTATCGCCCACCTGAGGTGATTCTTGGTGAGTGTATAGTTCCCAACCCTGATAAAGCGGGCAGTCGTTGGGAGAGTACGAACAGAGGGAGTGAGGGGCCTGTCTGCCACCTGGGGCCAATGTTAGGAGTCATGGTAGCTGTTGACTTGGCTTTTCCAAGAAAGGGGCCTCTACTGGATTCTGGGCAAGAGTCTTGCCAGCCAGTGTGGTAGCTGCCCTGTGACCTCTAGGCTGGGAGCTCAGTGCTGAATCTCAGCCTCTCCCATCTTGACTTTCAGAGCTGGGCTGGGCACAGCCCTGTGATGTCTGGAGTATTGGCTGCATTCTCTTTGAGTACTACCGGGGCTTCACACTCTTCCAGGTAAGGCCTCTCCCACATCGTCCCACTGCCCTGGAAGGCCTTCCACCACCCACTAGTCAGCTTTGTGACCCGTCCGCATGTTGTGAGACTGACTCCTGAGGATCGTAGGGGAAGCAAGAGATCAGCCTTGTTGGGATAGTCAGGGACTCTTGCCATCAGCCATCAAGGATGGAAGGCTGGGGTGGGAGGAGTGAGCCTTCCAGGCAAGGGGCACAGCATGGGTGAGAGCATGGAGATGGGCTGGGGCAGGGCATCTTCTGGGGATAGAGAGAGGAATGTAAGCAAAAAGGAGGTGTGCAGTCATGGGGTCCACCTGACCCTAAGACCAGGCTGCCTCATCCCTGGCCCCAGGCTGCCCCCAGGTCAGAAAGGCTGGGACTGATGTTCCATTGGTGGATTTGCATCTCCTGGGGCAGGCAGGGCACTTGCCCATCTTTTTTGTCCCTTATTTTCCAAGGAGGCTGAGGCTGGCACTGACCCCTGCTTGCTCTATCCCTAACCTTCCACAGACCCATGAAAACCGAGAGCATTTGGTGATGATGGAGAAGATCCTAGGGCCCATCCCATCACACATGATCCACCGCACTAGGTAAGGAGCCCTGGTAGCTCCCTTCAGGGCCGGCCTTGGTGCCTTTCTTATCTTGGCCGTGGGTCAGCAAGCTACTAGGTCGCCTTTGCAGGATAGCCCATGGCTCCTCCAGGCTTACAGCAGCCTTCCCTGTGCCCCACTCCAAGTGACGTGGCAGCCTGTTGCCCAGAATCCCTGTCTGGCTCTGCTGCCATTCCCCAGGCAGCTGCCATCTTTCCCACCTAGAGCTGACCCCTTCCCATCCTTCCATTTTCAGGAAGCAGAAGTATTTCTACAAAGGGGGCCTGGTTTGGGATGAGAACAGCTCTGACGGCCGGTATGTGAAGGAGAACTGCAAGCCTCTGAAGGTCAGTTTCTGGCCCCCCAGCTCAGCTCAGGCCAAGGAGGTCCCAGACACTGGGCAGACACAGAGAGAGACAGGCCAGGCAGCTCTCCGGCTCTATGGGAGGCTGCAGCCGTGGCTGCTGGGTGCTAGGCAGTGGGGCTCCTTGCAGACCGCCCCAGAGGGGCCCTTAGCCCTCCCACCCCACATGGGGTGGCTGTGAGTGTAACTGGGGACACCAGAAGAGCCAGAGCTGTCAGAGACCCTGCCACTTCCTGCCTCATCTCCTCTCAACTTTAGGAAGAACTAGGCAGGACTGAATTGAGGGGGAGGGAAGACCTAGGCATGGCCAGGAAGCCTCTGTCAGCTGCATTTGGTGCTTGGACAAGTGAATTTTGCAGAGGTGATTTCTAGCCACCTGTCAGGACTTTATATGTGGGGACAGAGGCACCAAACCAGTGAGACACTCAGTAGCCTGATAAGCTGAGAGCAAACATTACTCCAAGCATGAAAAGACAAGACCTTCTCATTATCCAGGAGGGCAGAAGTAGTCCTCCAGGGAGGCATCACTGCCTCCTCAACTGTGTAGCAAGGCTTCCTGGACAAGGGGACCTGCTGTGGCTTCCCATGACCCTGCCATCACACTGAGGCCCCTTGTGTCCCTGAGCAGAGTTACATGCTCCAGGACTCCCTGGAGCACGTGCAGCTGTTTGACCTGATGAGGAGGATGTTAGAATTTGACCCTGCCCAGCGCATCACACTGGCGGAGGCCCTGCTGCACCCCTTCTTTGCTGGCCTCACCCCCGAGGAGCGGTCCTTCCACACCAGCCGCAACCCAAGCAGATGACAGGTGCAGGCCACCGCACCAGGAGACGGAGAGTGGGACTGGGCTGCCCAGGCCCCTTTTCTCCAACCTCTACCACCGGCCCCAGGGCCAGAGCCACCCAATGAACAGTGCAATGTGAAGGAAGGCAGGAACCTGCAGGGGAGGAGACTTGATGCCCAGCTGTCAGAAAGCACAGATTTGACCCAAGCTATTTATATGTTGTAAAGTTAAAATAAAGTGTTTCTTACTGTTTGTAATCCCTGGTACCAGTGTGTCCGTCTGCAGGCTCCTTGCCTTCTCCCTTCCCTACCTTATTAATAAAGTCTTTCTTAGCAGTTCAGCTTGTGGAGAGCTAAGTGTGGACGGGGCCAGGCACAGAAGGGCTAGCCATGAAGACAAGCAGCTCGGGTGTCCCATGAGGCGGCAGGTCTGAATAGCCCTAAAAGGCACCCGGGCCCTGCCCCGCCCAGCCCCTTCCCCCTCCACTGCCCCCTGCACCTCTCAGCCCCAAGGAATCTAAGGGGAATGGCCTGCTGCAGTTAGCCAGGCAGCACTTGCTATCTTTCCGGCCTTGTCACTCGCTGGGACTGGTTGCTGTTGGGCTGTACGTGCCCAATAGCTCTAGTTTACTGAAGGCTGTTGAGCGTGAGAGAATCAAGGCAGGCTCCTAGGGCTGGCGAGGCAGCACCTCTCCTCGGCCTACAGAGCAATTTACCACAGAGCACAGGACTCCGTCATTCAGCTTTATTTTAGTGCTGGTTTTTGGTTCCCCAAGAGCTGCATGAGTGATAGTCTTGGCCACCTAACTGGGGCCCCTTGGGGATTGGGCACATGTGGGCAGGATGCCTCTAGGGAGAGCTAAAGATAGAGGAATCATGCTTATCTTTACTACCACTGGAGAAGGCCCAGGCTGAGGGCAGGAAGAGGCTCCAGTGCCACCTGGGAAGAGGGAGAGGCTTGGGCATCAACTCCCAGTGGCCCCTCAACAAGGCCGTTACCTCCAGGGCCACTGTGACTTACTGGAGCGGGCAGTCTTCTACTGTCATTTTTCACTGTACCCAATCAGGGGGCCTAACTGCATCAACAGGCAGCCAGAACCTGTTTAAATGGTTGCTTACCAGAATGTCTGTAATCCAGCACTGCTCCTCAGATTACGGCCCTGCCTCTAAAGAGAGGGCCCCATTTTTGGAGCTTCTTGGCCCTGAGAATGAGCAGAGGCTCAGGAAGGATACACAGCGCAGGATTCACAGTTACTGGCCTTCTTCCCCTGCTGGAAACAATTTTACATTTGAAGGAAGGAGGATGGGAGGAAGAGAGGGACCAGCCCTCTCTGCCCTGCCTCATCTGTTCCTGGCTATGCTCCTGTAAGAAAAGTGGTAAGTAGCCTGAAACCCATGTTATCAGGGCCTACCCTGTGTCCATGATTCTTGGCAAGCCCTTCCACTCACCCCCTTAACAGACTGGGTGAGCACAGAGCAGAAGGAAGCCTAGCGCCCTGAAAAAGGCTTTAAAGCACAAGCCTTTTGTAAGGGCCCCTCCCAGGAACTCTAGGGCACGGTTACCAGCCTCCCGGGCCCAGGCCTGCAAGCGTTCTGGGGCTCTGCCTTAGGATCCAAGCAGCAGTGTTCCTAAGGCTGAGCCCCACCAGCTAGCTCATCCAGAACTAGCCTCATTTTGGCAACCTTGAGACAGGGAGCTGGCCCCGAGCCTACTTATCTAGAGAGGACAATCATAAAGGGTTCAAGGCCCAGGTACTGTGAAAGCCAGGGTGGAGCCCTACTCTGGGATCACAGCTGCAGAGGACCATTTCAGGGGAAGGGCAGAAGAAAATGGGGCTATGTGTGTGCCCGCAAGGAGGTGAGGGGGAGTGGTGGCCTAGGACAGAAGCACCAGGGAGCCTCTTCTGGCTCAGCACCAGGCTCCCCCAGGGGCCTCCCCAATACTGAACAATAAACCTGCACCCTGAGGGTCTGGCCCGACTAGGCAAAGGCTCAGCCCCCAGCTAGAGAGTATGGGGTTGGGGGGCACTGCTGGCAAGGTGGGCACTGTGGTTCTGTCGTAACATAACCTTACACTACCTGTGCTGAAGACAACAAAAAAAAACACAAAAAATCCCAATATAGTAAAACCATTCTGATTCCACCTCCCTTCCCTGCCTCTCAGAGCAATGGAGTGGAAAGGAGGAAGGACTCTTGGGAAAAAAAAAAAAAAAAAAAAACCCAGCATAAAACCTGGATCAGCTCGGGACAAAGGGTCAAAAGCCCCCAAATGAACTTGTGGTGGGGCTCAGGGAAGGCCTCAAAGCCCTCACATTGAATGGAGAGCGCAAGTCTGCCCTCTAGTGGACAGCACGGCGCAGCCAGTTCTACATGATCAGAGGAAGGGCTGCCTGGCTGCGGGGAAGCAGGGGAGGCAAAGCCACAAGCTCTGGAACAGAGTGAGCACAGGCCTCCAGACAGGACTGCCCCACCCCTTGAGGTGCTCGCCCAGGCCCAGCGGCCGTAAACCTGAAACACAGTCAGAGCTGCCTAAGTCTGTAAACAAAGCCCCACCTGGCCACGCAGGGGGCAGGGTGTAGAGATGCCTGGAGCCACGGTGCACACTCAGCCTGCCACCAGCCCTGCACACCCAGTGGGAAAGCCTTCCCTGGCTAAGGGCAGGTGACAGGTCAGTTTTAAATATGATCTGTTCTCTCATAGAACAAACCCAAAAGAAAAAATCTTAACAAGGTCCATGAAGCTTCAAATCCTTAAGGCGTTCGTTGTCAAGTTCAGTGTCAGGAGCAGCAGGGGACTGCAGGGTCCAGCCTGCCCAGAGCCCCTCTAGGCAGAGTGCAGTGGGATGACAAACTTGCACCCAAAGGGTGAGTGGTAGTTGATGCCCACCTCCTGGAATACCTGCTGAGGAATGCCGATGTCGCACAAGTAGACGCGGCCCGCGTGCTCCCCCAGAGGCAGAGGCAGGCCCAGAGCCAGTGACCACTTGGCATCAATGCCCTGTTCTACTTCATGCACAGGAGGGTCTATGCTGAGTACTGGTGCCCGGTTCTGGTTGGCCCATGCCACAGCTGCCTTGTACCAGGGCTGATCTCGCAGGAAGGCGTTCTCAGGGCAATCCAGGCAGTTGATCACCAGGTCCACGGGGCTAGTGGGCAGATCTGCAGGTGGAAAGAGTGTCATCTGAAAACCCCTATAAAGTAGAAAGCAGCCCAGGCTGGGACTAGAATCTAGGTGGCCCCAAGTATGTCTTGTTCAGACACCACTCCAGTGCCCCTCCAGAGGGCAGCCTTCTCAAAGCGGGACTGGGACTCAGGCCTGGGAAGTTCCAAGGCCTGGCTGAGCTGAGTTCCAAGACCAAGGGCATGTCAGCTCAATGGACCACTGTCTTCATGGAGCTCCTAGGCTCCAAGCACTATCCTGCTGGGTGTGCAGAGCTTCTTGGGACATTCAAGGCCATTGACTCGGCTGCACATCTGACTAACTCCCTGGTAAATTATGAGCTTTGGGAAGGTGGGCTCTATTGCCAAGTCAGCCCTCACGGGGAGGCTGTGCCCAGGACCCAGGAGAAATGGGCTGATGCCATTTGCTGATGGGCAAGAGCATGCTCACTCACTCTACCCCAGGCTGGCCTTGCTGGCCCCTTTCACTATCTCATGGAAATGGGTCCTTCTTCAGACAAACCTTAAGAATGGGGAAGGAACTGACTACTTCTCCCAGGTCTTTATAAAGGCTTCTCTGCTCTAACCAGGCCTCTGAGACAGTATAAGAACAGACATCTCAAAAAGTATGTATGTGTTGACCAGCCTAAGAAGTTAAACTCAGAACAGCAGAAATCAGACCAAACTCAAGAGTAGTATCCTCAGACCTGCCTCCTGGAGCAGTTGGGATGGGAAGGCTTTTGGGCAGCCAGACGAAGAACTGCCTGGAAAAGGGCATCATGTTATACATCTCAAGAGAGGGAGCCCACATACCAGAACCCCTTCCCAGGTACCAGCCTAAAGTAACACTATTTCTCAATTAGAGACTCATGGTTTCCTTACTCAGAAGGGGCCCCTGTGGGCAGGAGGGTGGTGTCCCTGTGGGCCCTGAGGATCTCAAGAGTGGGAGTGGCATCTTATCTTCTGCATGCCCACAGGAGTCTGCAGGTAGAAGACTGAGGTTCTGGCCCAGGTCTGGCCCCAATTTGCCATGTGATCCCTGGCAAGGCCCTTTCTTTGGGCCATATTGGCTCTCTCCACTTCAAACTCCATTGTTCTCACTTAATCCCACTCTAATCAAACTCTGCCCCACCACTCCACTTAAAACTGTCAGGATCATGAGGGGCTTCCACACTGCTAAATCCACTAGTCAAGTCTCAGTCTGCATTTGAACTTAACCTAGAATGGCTTGCTGATACAGCTGATCACACCTTCCTCTCTTTACTTGCCTTTCAGGTACCAGACCCCGGTTTTTCTTCTCTTTCACTGACCACTCTTTCCCTGTCTCCTTAGCTGGTCTCTCAAGTTCCTGACTTCTGTACTAAGAACTCAGTCTAACAACATCTCTATCTACTCCCTCTTCCTAGGAGGTACCTTGTCCAGGCTCATTATGGTTTTAAATACCACCCACATACTTGTAACTCCAGACTGGATCTCTTCACTTAACTCCAGATTCATCTATATCAACATTTCCACCTGTATATCCAACAGGCATCTCTAAGCTTCTGTTCTTTTCCCCAAAACCTCCCCCACAACTCTTCCCACCTCAGTGATGATACCATCCTTCATCCTTCCAGTTACTCAGGCCAAACACCTTGGAGTTATTCTTAATCATTCTCTTTCTCTCATCCTCTACAGCCAATCTGTAGACTCTTATCTTCAGAACTGATTCAGAGACTAATCACCTTTTACCACTTCTACCATTACCATGCTGTCTTAGCCACCATTTCTCTCCAATTTATCACAACAGCCTCTTTGGTTGGGGGAGGGGTATTGGTTATTTATTTATTTAAATGAAGGTACTGGGGACTGAACCCAGGGCGTCATGCATGCCAAGCACGCACTCTACCACTGAGCTATACCCTCCCCCACAATAGCCTCTTACTACCTCTCCTTAGTAAACCTACAGTCTACTCTCAAATCAGACTCACAATGATCATTTGGAAGCTGAGTGGGACTGTACCTTTCTTGCACTTATTCCTCCAGTGACTCTCCATCTCACCCAGAGTAAAAGTTCAAACCTTTACTGTGATCCACAGGCCCCTTAAGACCAGACCCTGCAACGTCTAAGTCTGCTACCCCTACCCAACCCCCCAGCATTCTCTATCTCTCTTCCCTGCTTGTCTCTGTAACACGTGCTATTATCTGACCTGCCAGAAATGTTAGACATGTTGTTTGTCCTAACCAGAATGTTCAGCTCCACAGAAGCATGGATTTAAAAAAACCCAAAAAACTATCTCCATGTCCCCAGTGTCAGGAACAGTGCCTATTATGTAAATATCTGTGAAATGAACAAACGGACCCCCAGCTCTCCAACTGAGTAGCGGGAGAGGAGGATTGTGAAGGGACAGGGAGTAGGCGAGTTGATTTCGTTACACACTAAACTCCTCACAAGCACAGCACTCTTTACACTCATGGTGCTTTTCCACCCATCACCACTGGGCGGCACCGACAGACCACGAAACCACCAAGGAGGGAGGAGGCCTCAGCCCTGCCCTGCGCAAAGTGCTCACCTTTGAGGCTAGACACTTGTTGCCCTTGGGTCTTGCTGAAGAGAGAGAGCTCGTTGGTGATGGATTCCAGCATCTTCACAAAGTTGGGCAGGAAGAGGATGACCTGGACATCATGGTTGGCTAGGTGCCTTCCACAGCTGATACCCTGAGCCCCCTTCACGTGGGGCCCACAGAGCAGGGCCACTGTAGGCCTCTGGTGAACATTTTTGGGATTCAACCTGGAACAGAAGGTAAAGAAGCATCATCAGACACAGGCTTGCCAAAACCCTTGAGCCATTACCAGACAAGTGCCTCTCGGCACCTGTTGCCCTCAGAGTTCTTGATGGTGCCAGGTTCCAGAGGGGGACAAAATCCACTGCAGGCCAGGTCTACAGGTAGCATTCCCATTGCCCCACACCCCAGTGTCACTTCATCTGCTGGATCCTTTCACTGGGTAGTTCACCCAGATCTTGTTCCACATAACACTGTTGCCAGAACATTGCTTTCTGACCAAGAACACTTAACTGTTCTCACTGTGAGACCTATTAGGGCCAAACTCTACTTATCAAAGAGGCTTTTCCACCTTGGCAGCCTTCTCTGCTCTTCTTCCTCACATGCCTGCACCAATGGAGCAAGACCAGTCTCATCATTCTCTCCTGCACTTGTAAGGTTCTTTCTTGCTTCTGCTCAAGCGATTTCCCCTGCCCAGAAAGCCTTTCACTTGTGAAGCTCTGACCTACCTTTTCTTTGAGATTCAGCTCCAGGCTTACCTCTTCTAGGATTACTCTGGCTCAACTCCTAAGCTCACAGCAAGTACCAAAAGAGGACAGTTCTAAATCATCCTCCATCAGCTGCCAGTCCAAGTTCTCTTTACTGAGCTGCCAGTAAGCTAATAAGGACAATGTTGCAGATACTAATAGTACCTATTTCACAGGATGCTGGGTGCATTAACGGATGTGAAGGACCTAGAACAGGAATCGACACACAGGAAGAGTACTCAGCCGACACTGGCATTGTCACAGTGCTGCTCACAGAGGACGCAACAGGCCAGGGCTTCCCAGCCTCCTAGGCTGGTAGCTGCCATGGACACCCACTTCCTAACGAAGGCACTTCCAGCTTCTTCCCAAAGCTGAGACCCCTCTGGCCTCAGAGAAGGCACAAGTAAGCAAGTTTGGAAAAATCGCCCTAGAACTGTGCCCAACTCACAGGCAGCGCAGCCTGCCCCCCAGGGCAGGAAGAGATAGGGAGATGAACAGCAAGAAAGAAGCTTAGGTCCCTGCTTAAAGGTGGAGGAGTGACAGTCACTTACTGGTTTCCCAAGGGAGGAAGATGACAGATGCTGTCAAGCCAAAGAGGAAAGCCCCACCCTCCAAATAAATTTAGGGGAATTTGGTAAGTACTCTACATATAAATAAACCAAGCCATTCATTTCCCCCACCATATTTGCATCTTAAGGAAATATGATGAGTACTTCTCCACTCACCACAGATACTGCAGAGCTCTGGCACTGACTCACACGTGTCTGTTCCCTAAACGACTCTTCCTCTCACAGGGTCATCCCCCAACAGATGACTCAAAGCAGACCCCAGAACCCACATACCCAACAGCAGGGGTCAGAGCACAGGCCCTGGAAGCACACCTATCGGGACTGGAGCCCCGGCTCCACCAGGTACCAGCAGTGTCGCAGGGGCAACTCTTTCCATTCTCTGAGCCTTAGCTTGTTCATCTTAAAACCAGGGTTACAATTTACCTTCGAGGTGAAGCTCTGAGGATCAAATTAAATGCTGTTGCGAAAGCACGGTAAAAAAAAAATGCACGGCACCTGATGTACATGAACCGACCACTATGGAATCTTTCTCAAAGGAAAACCAGCAGCTGCTGCAGAGGGCAGCACAGGGCCCTTCTGAGAGGTCAGACTCTGAGAGAACAGCAGGGCACAAGGACACCCAAGAAGCTGACTCGAGAGGAATGTGACTTGGTGAGGACATTCAGATCCTGCTCCAAAACTGTTTTGGGGAAGACACTCAGTGGTCTCAAATACTCCCAGGAAGAGCTTATTCCAAGAGCTGCCCCAGTGGCTGCTCTGGGAGGAGGTACAGCAGTCACCAGACCCCAAGGCCAGATCTTCCTTCAGAGGAAAGCTGGCACTACTGTCTCCTCTGAGGTCTCCACTGGCTCTTTCCTCGCACAGGAGAGGCCAGGGATCCAGCAGGGTTGGGAAGCAAGGGACAAGGAGGGATGAACACAACTCTATAGAGCGAGGGGAGCGGAGAAGCAAAGAGGGGAAACCTCACAGCCAGCTTGGGAACCTTCAGATGCCACTCACCTACTGGGTGCCAACGTCCTCCTGTCACCTCTGATTCTGCTTGACCTCTCAGCACCACCACTGCTGACCACCCCTTTACTCCTCAAACACCATTTCTTTGTTTCTTAAACACTACCATCCTGGTTCTCTTACCTCTCTGGCTTTAAACTTTCTTAGCCATTTTGGAAAGCTCCTCATCTCTTAACTATGCTTTAATGCTGATGCCCCCCGAATTCGACCCTAGGCCCTTCCCTCCCCTTGCATCCTCTCCCTGGGGGAGCACATCTGTCCTTACACCACACGAGCTGATGACGTCCAGATCTCCATCTTCTGCTCCGATCTTTTTCTAGACGTCAGATCCAGATTGCTAATGGTCTATCTGAGTATCTTACTGGCCTCCTAAACTCAACATATCCAAAACAAAATCCACCATCTCCCTTGGATGTGCTCTTCTTCCCACAGTCCTTATCACAGTGAATGCCATCACCATCCAACCAGGGGTGTCCATGCTAGAAAGCTTTCAGTCCAGTGATCGCCGACACTCCACCTTCTATCACCTCCCATATCCATTCAATTATCCTGCCCAGTTGATTTTACTTTTTTAAAAATCCCCCATCCATCCACTGCTCTGAGCCCTACTTCCCAGCTGGGGGCCACCATCATCTGGCTGCTGGCTCAGTTTTCTGTTACAGTTTTCTAATTGGTCTCACAACTTCCAGTCTTGCCTCCATTCAACCTACTCAGCCAAAGTCATCTTTTTAGACACAAGACTAACCATGTTACAGCTCTTCTGAAATGCCTTCAGTGGCTCCCTATCACTCAGCTGTACCAAAGCCCTACTTTCTAGCCACACAAAATGACTTACAGATCCCCACCACTTCCACCGGCTCTCAGTTCTCTCTGCCCTTGGCACATGCTGCTCCCTAGACCTAGACTACTCTTCCCCATTGCTGCCTGCCCCTGGGTCTCCCCCTTGCTCTGTGTGACTCAGCTCGGATGCCCCTGCTCTAGGAAGGTGACTGGCTTCTCCAGCCTGGAGTAGAAATGTGGTTTCTGTTTCCTTTACCATAGCACTGCACTTTCTGGAGACCTCACGAGGCTACTGAAGGGCAGGAGCAGCATTTTACTATTGTTTATATCCCTAGCCCTAGCATAAGGCCTGGCACGTGGTATCAATAAATGTCCACAAAAAAATTAAGCACTGCTCCTGGTACATCAGTCCAAGTGGAAAAGTACCAAAGTCCAGCTCTCACACCCAGTTGTCAGGGTAGTCCTAGAAGTTCTCAGGTACGGGACTCAGAACTGATCTTTATCTCAGCCCCTTTGAGTGAATGATGAGTTCCAAAGGCTGGGTCTCCAGAGATTCTTAGAAGGCAGGCCTCTGGTAGTCAGCAGGAGTCTCAGAGCCAGCTGTTACCAGAAAGGAGAGGTCAAAGGGTGCTTTGCTGAGAAGAATGAGGACTTCCAGGAGATGGGTGAGAGGGGCAAACAAAAATCTTGTAGCATTCAGGAAAGTGACTCCATAGAGATACTCACATCAGAGGAGCAGCATCACTCCACACTCAGCCCCCATCAATCAGGAGGCATTTACCTGTTGGGTCCTCCAAGCAGGGTCAGAGCCATCTGACTGGCACACACGCCTGTCATCTCCAGCCTCCGCTCCAGGGTCAAGCCATGCTTCTCAGCCACAGACAACAGCTTTTTATGCAGCTCATAGGAAACACTTGGGACAACCAGGCCAGAGTCTGCAGTTCAGAAGGTGAGGAGAAAGGGATAGTGATTAAAGTGATTACAGGAAACCCGGTCCACAAATGGGTGTACTTGATCTGTGAAAGCCAAGACTTTAAGGCTGATCCTCCCCAACCCACCCACCTAACCTAGGACCGAGGCATGCTCTGCAGCTCTCCAGAGCTCAGGCAGTGGATGGGGAACTGGGTAACAACTTGTTCAGGTTCCCACAGAGCAGGGGCGAACTTAAGCTCTCTCAGGAGTTTTAGCTTTACACCATGGAGGCCAAATCCACCAAGATGCATTCAGTACTACCAAGAAAAGGCTGCAATCTACCAACCACACTAGGGTAAAACATGCTTTTCTCAAAGAAGGGGAAATGCCATCCCTGACAGTGGGGTTTTCCTCATAAGCAGACCCCTTATCCTTCCCTCAAAATAGAACAGATGCCGGCCGACCCTCCTGAGCCTCTGGTCCCAGCTGCTCAACTTCAAGGCAGAATGACTTGTTCACCCATCTGCTTCCCACATCCTCTTCCTCCCACTCTCCTCTACCAGGCCCCTCCTTTTGGCTGAAGAAGTTCAACTAGCAACTTGTCTTCTCAAATAATTTGTCATTTTCTCCCCATTTGGTGTAAATGTAACCCAATACTCATACCACAGGGAAAGAGTACGTGGAACCTAACCTATGGCTTGCTTTAAGCTACTCAGAAGAATTTTGAATATTTTGTTCACCACAAATAAAGAGAGCTCTATAAAGGTTAGGGAGACTCAGAGTCATCGGAAGTACACCCTGGGAAGTACTGGGTTTTACAAGGCCAAAGTCTGCAGCAGCCGGTACACGAGAAGGAGACTACAATATTACATGCATCAGTGCCAAGAGGCCATTTCAGGGCCCAGGATGCCCGGACACGAAAGAAACAGCAAAGTCAAAACCTATGGTCTGTAATGGGCAGCTTTTGCCTTGACGACCATGGCCAGCTTACAAATGCTAAAGCCACTGCGCTGGCCCCCAAAGAGCAAATTCTTTGCCAAAGAGCCCCATTTGGCCTCACTGGCTGACCAAGAAATACAGATTCCAATCAGCAAGTCATCGCGCAACTGCATGTAACTAGTTTTGGCTGGCTGGATCACAGGCCTTTTCAGATCCTGTGTCTCATCTACAGTGGACTGTAAACTCCTCAAAGTAGGGAAATAAGCCTTTTACTTCCTCAGCCCCCACCTAAGCTATATTGTCTCAGCTACATTTATTTATCAACAGAGGCAAGTTCTCATCAGGTACTCAAATACATAAATGATACAAACCTAGTGTGCTGTTTCTGGTGTGGCCTGACTCTAAGGCAGAGGTTTTCAGAAAGTTCATCATCCCATTGATTCCAGAGCCCTGTGAAGAAAAACTTCTCTTCCTCACTGACTATTTCAGGAGAAATTTCCTGAGGTTCTATCAGGTGTCTAGTCCTGCTTACATGGATTCTTAAAACCAACCACACAGAATTAGGCTGTGGTTGTACATTTTAACAGGAATCCAAGCAAAAAGATGGAACCACCAAGTACCCAGGAGGTCTGTAGCCTATCAAGGGAAGGCAAATAATAACTTAATGTACTAATGTAATAAAATAAAAACCATCTACATGTCAAAATGAACACTATCCTGCTGGTTAATGAAGCCCCTCCACCTGTCTGAGTCCCACTCCCGCCTAGGGCAGAGCCAACAAACAGGGCCACCAGAGCTCGCTTGTCTCTCCTCTCACTCTTTCTGAAACGTCAACGTCCCAGGTGCCAATGCTGGAGGCTGTAGCCTGACCTTGCATTTTTTATGACCTGCTCCAGACATGCGCATAATATCAGAACTAATTAGGAACCACTGATAGTGTGAAAAGGCTGAATGAGTTCTCAGGAATCCTAAGCCACCAACAACACTAAACCTGTCAGACAAGTCACGCACCTGCTTGCTTCAAAAACCCTCTTTGCCTGCAGAGTCACGCGAGGGAGAGCTGTCCCTCAAGCCTGTGCATTTCTTCACCTATTTATTCCCTTTCTGCTGAATCTGAAACAGGTCAGGGCAGTGGGTCTTGGGCCTGCCACCCCACAAATCAAACTTTCTTTCCGTGCCTAGGTCCTGTACTGTGCGCACAGGCACCCGCTCCGTTTCTGAGGGCTCTCCAGGGGGCAGGCTGAGCATCTTCTGCTGCCTTTCTCTTCACAGTCCCTAGGAGTACAAACTCATGGTACAGGCAGAGGAGAGCTTACCCTGTCCTGGCTGGCTGGCTGGTGCAGCTGGAAATTATGTGTTTATTACATCTCCCTGACTTGTGTTGGTGGGAAAGGGCCCTGCAGATGAACTGGCACGTTTTGCAGCCCAGGGAAAGACAGGGCCAGGAATTCCTCCTGCTCAGTCTGCCAGTTGCAGGGTCTAGGACTCCACTGCACTGCTTCTCTGGAAGGAACATGCAAGCACCACAAAATGTTGCTTTTCAACATTTACACACAAAGTCCAACCAGTCAGACAGGCTTATCAGAAACAGGCAGAGGGAATAAAATAAACTTCAAAGGAAGAGAACCAAGAACATAGCGTGTAAATTGCAAACAATAACATCGCCAAATCCTGAACATGGGCCAAGCCTAATTATGTTTGGGTTGGAAAGTGGATCTTTATTGTTTGGAAACCAAGGCAGTAAAATCAGTTGGTAGGGCTTCTCTTAATATTAATATGTATTTTACAGCTGTCAGTGAAACAAGAGAGAGAGAATCACAGCCAGTTTGTGACTAGAAGAGCACCTCCTGGGATCTGACTAACCTTAGGGTATCACGGAAAACAGCTTAAGCACACCCAATGCAGGCCAGGAGAGAAGGCGCCTCCTCCCCACACAACTCAATCGACAGCCTGAGGCCAAGGCCATGGTCCCTCGCAGCTCAGACAGCACACATGCAGCTGCAGCCTGCCCCTTCTTCATGTCTGTGTCAGTTTCTCACTGTTTGCTCCCGTACGTACCATCTCGGGCCTTTCTCTCCTTTATGGACTCACACGCATGCTCTCACACCCTCCATCCCACCTGCCCACCCTCAGACAGCACCACACCCCAGCCTGCTCCAGCAGCACACATACATCCCTCCCTGTCCCTCAAACTCCCCAGCAGTTCTGCTGTGCAATGAGGCTCCCACAACAAAGTGTCACCTCCAACCTAAACTCCGCCCTCACACTGACATGGCCTTTCACTTGGAAAGACTGCACATGTCCCATGTCTTATCAGTGAGGATCACAGCTCATTAACAGGCATGGAGATTTCTTCAGAACTATGAGCTCTGGTTCCGTTCTGTGGTGTCGCACAGCTGGGTGGCAGTATCACTCCACTTCTTTTCTGGACTATAAAACCACTGGTAAGTTCATACCCTCGGCCTCCATAACCTTGTATTAAAGCTACCACAAAACACAATCAAGTCTATCTTTGAAAGAAGAAAGTGTTACAAGAAGCCTAAATACTCCTAACACTTTTTTTTTTAATTAATAAAAGATTGGGGGGGGGGACTAGATTTATTTATATATTTTCAGAGGAGGTACTGGGGATTGAACCAGGACCTCATGCATGCCAAGCATGAGCTCTACCACTTGAGCTATACCCTCCCTGCTCCTAATACTCTTTATTAGGGGCCACAAGGCCTCCCATGATCTGGCCCCTGTATACATCACCCCATTTCCCCTGGACCTCAACCCACAACACACTCCAGGCATCTTGGCTGCCTTTTGGTTCCTAAGTACTCCAGGCTCCGTCCGGCCCCAGGAAGCACACCCCTCACAGGCTTTCCCTCTTCTGGCACTCTCTTCTCTCTTCCCATGCTCCCCACACCACACACGGCTGGTTCCTCATTCTTCAGGTCTCAGTTTAAATATCTGTCTCAGCACGCTGCTTGCTTCCCTCATTGTACTTAATACAACTTATAAATAACTCCTTTTGCTTTTTGGACTATCAACTTCCCTAGACTGCAAGCTCCATGAGGGCAGTAACAGTGTCTATCTTGTTCACTGCTGTACCCTCTTCTCCACTGTGCCTTCAGTGCTGGAACACTGCCTGGTGGTGGGGCTACATAAACATATGTTGAATTAGTGACTGAGCAGGAAGGAAACCTGTGTATAACAGCCTCGGGGCATTTCACTCTGCAGCTTTGCAAGAGCCCAGCTATAACCAAAGGTAAGTGTGGATAAGCTGTTTCTGACTTTCTCCACTTCTTCCTTGTCCCGTTAATAACTAGACCACCCTCCTATCTACACTGGACCTCATACCTTCAAGGTTAAAGCTCTATTAGAACAAGCTTTGGACTCCAGAAGTAACGGGCTTTCTGACAAGATTATTCATTAATTACAAAGGGAAAAAGTATCTTTACAAAGAAAAAAAATCTGGTGGACAACTTATCAACACCTTGTCACCTTATCAAGCGATCAAATAAGCCTCAGTAACGGGACAAACTGACATTGTGTACGCTATGATGTGATGCCTTGAGAGAGACAAAAATGTTTAACGTGAATCATATCAAAAGGAAGCAATCAGTAAATCAAAACTAAGGGGTATTCTGCAAATCAACTGGCCTAGACACTTGAATGTCGATACTGCAAAAGGCAACAAAAGTTGTGGGAACTGTCCTGAAAGAAAGAAATGAAAGAAACATGACAGCTAAATGTAACATGCAATGGCTGATTAAAAACATAGCTATACATTGTTTACAACAGCCAAAACTTGGAAGCAACCTAAATGTCCATCAACAAATGAATGGATAAAGAAGTAACACACACACACACACACACACACACACACACACAGGAATATTACTCAGCCATAAAAATGAAACATTGCCATCTGCAGCAACACAGGAGGACCTAGAGATTATCATATTAAGTAACTCAGAGAAAGACAAATATATAATATCACTTATATGTGGAATTTTTAAAAAATGATACAAATGAACTTATTTACAAAACAGAAACAGACTCAAAGACATAGAAAACAAATTTACCGTTACCAAAGGGGAAGGGGGGGGCGGATAAATTAGGAGTTTAGAATTAACAGATACACACTACTATACATAAAATAGATAAACAACAAGGACCTACTATATAGCACAGGGATCTATATTCAGTATCTTGTAATAACATATAATGGAAAAGAATCTGAAAAAGCATATGTATACATATATATACATGTATATATAACTGAATCACTTCACTGTACACTTGAAACTAACACAATATTGTAAATCAACTATACTTCAACAACAACAAAATACAGCTATAAACGACATGATTGGGACAATTGGAAACTTTTGCATATGGGCTGTATATTAGGTAATACCCTTGTATTAATTTTAAATTTCCTGAGAGCAATCCTGTTTTGTGGTTGTATCGAGCAGCATCCTACTAAATATGTATGGAAATATTTAGGGGTGAAATCAATGAATGCAAGTAAATGTCAAATTTTTCAGGTGTGTGTGTGTGTATACATATTATATAAAGTAAATGTGGCAGAACGTTAACTGATGAATCTAAATGAAGGGTGTATAGTTGTTTATTATACTATTCTAGCAACTTTTCTGAAAGTTTGAAATTTTTTCAATACAAAAAGTTGGGGAGAAAAAAAAGAGTTAAATGTCTCCAAATATAATAAAAAATGTTTGCAGAGTAATAATACATTAAGCCAGTGGTGGGGTGGGGAGTGGCAGGAAATAGAATAAATAAAGAGAATATGAAAACAAACCCTGTTCACAGTCTTACAACCTAGCTAGAAACAAAAAATATATATATGTGCACATATCAGAGAATACAAAACTAACTGTTATCCTGAGCACAAGTACAAAGTATGAATTTCAAACCAGGAGCTGCAGGTAGTGTCAAATGCTCAATCTGAACTATGCCTTGAAAGACAGGCAGGACTATAGTCACAAGAATAGAAGAGACAGTGCACCCCAGGGTGGGGAGGAGCCATGAACAAAGTTCCAGAGGCTGGAATGAGTGTGACATGACCAGATGAAAACTTCCCTGCCTGGGGCCCAGAGGCTGATGCGAAAGCTAGCTTAGAGCAGTGGGCAGGACCAGACTTCAGAAGGCACTGAAAGCCAAATTGCTTTATTCAGGATGAAGCTGACAGGGCTAGAAAATGAGGGCAGAAAAGCCATGTAGAACTGATTTCCAGGGACAAAGGGAACCTGTGGAGGAGCACAAAAAACTAAAAGGATATGACAATTTCAAGAATGACACTGAAGAAAGAAGAGGATATGGAACCAGAATAAATACTGAGGATAAAGGAAAACTCTTTGTCAGGACTGCTGCAGAAGGAAATACTATGTCTGTTATTAAACTAGAAAAATTCTTCCTGGTCATGAATTTTTTTTTAAGTCCAGTTGATTTACAATGTTGTCAGTTTCAGGTATAAAGCAAAGTCAAAGTTACACACACATATATATACACTCTTTTTCAGATTCTTTTCCATTATAGGTTATTATAAGACACTGAATATAGTTCCCTGTGCTATACACAGTAGGTCCTTGCTGATTTAGTCATGAGTTTTTATGAGAAGGAAGAGGCAAAGATAGCCACAAAGTTTCATGCTGTACACTTAAAGAATGGTGAATGCACCGAAAGAAACAGGAATGTTAAAGGCCTCAAGGATATTGGGGTTGTGGTGGTGGTGGTGAATGACTGACTTAGCTCTGATATGCTGAATCTAAGGAGGATGCTGGATACACTGGAATCAAACTCCTTCCTTGCTGTGGCTGGATACCTGCTGCTCTGAAATGGCAAGCGGCACATCAGCAAAGAAGTCACATTCGCAGAGACCAACTCAGTTTCTAAAATGACCAACTAGCACCTTCATTAAAACTCAGGTGTCAGGCCATGATGTGCTAGGCTCCAGATCCCTGGGCCCTTAGTCTGCATTTAAACTCTTAAAACTCTGGCAACAAGTGGCCATGAGACCTTTTCCAGTAGGAAGACTTTAGGAAGCACTGGGGGAAGAGTCTAAACCAAGACACCTGTTGTAACAGTACTGCTCTGAAGCCTCATGAGACTGCCAATGACCACAACCAAGCCCTCCGGGCCAATGACAAGTGTCCACCTGATTATCCAAGCCCAGAAACTCTGAAGGATTCCACATTAAAAGGACTGACCAGTCGGTCCACTCCTGGCACTGGAGAAACTGTTAGAACCTGAGGTTTCCAAAATCAACCAAGTAACTGTCAAAGAAGTCTGCCTGCAGACACGTAATTTCAGAAACTAGGCTCGTTAGCTCTGCTCAGTGAAAAGCTGTGGTGGCACTTGGTGCAGGAGCACAGGTGTTGGGACTGCAGGTTTTCTGGTCCAGGACACCTCCTAGAATTTACCTCCTCCTGTCTGCCCTGTGACTCTCTTAAGGTAAGAAAAGCAGAAGAGATGCTCCCTAGGAATGGCATCCCTGTAGCACATGGTTTAATCTGTAAACACAGCAAGGGGAATGAGGGGTAAGGGAAATCAAGGCAGGAACCCACGTGGGCTGGGTCCACTGCAGCAGACACCTGAGTCTCTGGGTGGGAAGGATTCTCATCAGGAGTCCATCAGCCGCTGAAGGTGGTCTTCACTACCCTCAGGTAAAATTCTTCAATGGTGACTTCTAAACTCAAAGATTTTTCCTTTCTGAATTCCTTTTGAACACATAAACCCAGAACAGATTTCCTGATTACCTATTCTTCAGGAAATAAAAACACTGCTAGTCTTAAAAGCATGAGGATGCTTCTTGAGGGACTCTTGGTGACAAGAAGCAGAGAAAGGCAGCCAGGGCTCAGAGGCAGAAATGGGAAGACAACTGCCAGCCTGGAATGGCGAAAGCCAAGCTTGTCCTGAGAGCAAGATACATCCCCACTGAACCTCAAAGACTTAGCTAGCCAAGGTGGGACGAGTAAAGAGGCCAGCCACAAAGCAGCAGGAGAAACCCAACTATGGCTTCAGCAGCTGCTCCCCTTCAGAGTAAGGGTCAGAACTGCTTTTAATGAGAGAACCGAGTGTGGGTAAGTGGTGCTGAACTCAGGGGGCTCAGACCGGAGTGTCTCACTCAAACTTTGACATAATCCTTTTGCAAGACAGTGAACAGTAACTACTGCAGATCATCCTCATACACTTGCTGCTCCCCAAATCTCAGCAGACACACAGTATGGAGGCAAAGGGACATCCTTCAGGCAAAGTAGATGGGACAACTGTGGAAATTCAGTGCCTGCACCAGCAGCGCCTCCTTCTGCTGCCTCCCATCAGACTTTCATAAACTTGAAGACAAATGGCAGAAGTTAAATAAGAACTCTACCCAAAAGAAAGGGCTCTTGAATAAACATACTGGAGAAGAATTTATTAGAAGCCAGGGAATGATGACTTCTAGACACTTTAAAAGACATTCCTGGTGAAAGGTTTACCAGAACACTTAACTCCAGCAAAATGGGGTAACAGTGCAACCTCACAGAGATGCTATGAAAATCAACTGAGATAAACACACGAGGTGCTTAGAAGGGTGCCCAGGACATACCAAATACCCGGTGAACACCCGATATTCTAACGCTGATTACAATGCTCCTTCTCCTGAACCAGGCCCCTACCCTTCCCTTTTTGCTACCTCTAAATCTTGCACACATTCCTAGTTTGTTTACACATCCGGTTACCCTATAAGCTAAGGCCCCTGAGGTGATGGACAATGATTTACTGAGAGTATCTAGAACAGTGCCTGGCACAGTGCAAAAATTCTGCAAACACTGATGCTTTGAAATAACCTTCCTGAGGCAGCCTCTGCAATTCACATTAAAGTCAAACAGTGACTGGGGGGGAGGGCATAGCTCAGTGGTAGAGCACATGCTCAGCATGCACAAGGTCCTGGGGTCAATCCCCAGCACCCTCCTCTAAAAATAAATAAACCTAATTACCTCCTCCCCTCAAAAAAAAAAAAATCAAAGTGATTGAATAATAATTATAAGCTGGTATTGCAATAGCTGCTTTTCCACATGCTCTCATTTAATTGACAAGTATCACCCCACTTTACAGACAAGGAAACAGGCTTGTTAGCCCCCATGTGAAGACGTAATTCAATCCTCTGACTCTACAGAAGCCTCCTCATTGAAGCTTTAATAATTTTTTTCCAGATAATCATTGTAAATCAATTTTTCGAAGCCTTTAATACTTAATAGCTCCATCTGTGTGGCAACTGTACTATTTGCTTTCTCTGGGCTCAACCACAAAACAACGCAGGAGGAAAAGTACAAAACCACGGAGACTTGGCCCATTACAAACTCCTGCAATCTCATCACAACTAGACGCTCACTGCCAGTCCTCTTGCCCCACAGTTTCAATGTCTTTGAATCCTCTTGTTCACTCAACTTTTCCACTTGTTTTCAATCATCAAATCCTATCAAATCCCCCTTTGTCACCTCTCTCACAACCTTGTCTTCCTTTGGACCTTCCAGTCAGAGGTCCAAACCCCTAGCACATTAGTTCTGTCAAAAGCCTAATTTATCTTCCTGCTCTGGTCTCTCCTTTAATTCTACTCTGAGTTCTATCATGAGACCAGTCTTCCTAAAGACTAACAAGTCTTCTTAAGAGAGATTTTGGATCATGTCATTGCTCCCTATGGTCATAAATGGCACACAGGCCCTCTGAGCTCCCATCCAAAGCTTTTTAAAATTCCTGCTACTCCCCTCTCTCCCACAAATCCCTGCCCTGCCCAAACCAGCCAAAGGCCAATCTCCCCCACGGCCCTTTACTCACACTATTCACCAGCACCTGCCCAGCCCACCCATGGATATTCCTCCTCTTCCTCTCTGGTGGAACCCTGCCCATGCTTCGAGGCTTCTGTCCTGCCCACTTTGCGAAGCCTTCCCTGATCAGCCCAGCCTTCAGGACCTCTCCTGCCTCTCAACACCCAGCACACTTAACGTCCACACTTTCTCTGGACTCCAGGCATATACTGGTATCTTCCCATTTTCTAGTACATTTTAGTAACTTGAATGCAAGGACTCTAAGACTTAACAAGTCTAGAGTGACTTAATGTGCAATGTTTTGACTGACCCAGTCTTAAATATTACTTTCACAATACTGTGAGTGTTGAGCAAAGCTTACCACTCCCCTCATCAGTGTTCTTCGGGGACCTCTCACCTCTGAACAGAGAGTGCTCACAGGCAGCTGGCATTTTATAGCCAAACTTATAGAACACACATGTGACCACTGGATACCATTACTGAGCAGGGCAGCTCATGCTGGAGGAATGTCTGACAATCTGCTGGAGACAGCAGCACCATTAAAGGACCCAAAGGGGCTTTCCAGAGAGAAAGGATTTGGGTTAGACAAAGAGCTAAATTTAGTTGCTTCCTGAATGTGTTTTCCCAATACACCTTTTATAACACTGCCCCCTCCGCCCCGACACACACACTGCTGGCAGAGTACTACCAAGAGGAACAGAGAACACCGGCTTAGAAACTGCTGACGCCACTCAGCATGCGGTTAGTGTGCAGGACCCCAGGAGCGAGCCGTCAGAATCCTGAAACCCAAGCCCAAGCCATTACCATGTGGGTAGTGAACATGTTGTTCTTTTGCTACTCTGGGAATGAGTAGAAAACAAGGTATTTGGGGTTCTAGGACACCACAAGGCTAGACTGAGGAGCTAGCCAAGCCACTCCCTACAACTGCTGACCTAAGCTGGTCTATTTCTGAGGGAATCCTAAAGAAAAAAGACTATGTAGTCTATTTGCCATGAAACTGCCCGTCTTCTACTGTATTCTTCTTTCTCTTTACTTATCCACATTCAGAAAAGGAAAGGAGATGTGACAGATAAGGTTTTCTGGGCCTCAATGTCCTAAATGTATAAAAATGAGAAAATTAAACCAGGGGATCAAGTAACCTATCACTAATATCTTATAGTCCTAGGTGGTCTCCTCACATATTCCGGACAGTCTGCCTTATTCTGATACTAACATTTGGATAGTAGATCCAACTGGAAAAGTGTCCCTAGCCTGGAGCCACCTGAATAGCACTCAGTAAAAACCTGCTCTGAGGCCTGTGCCTCGGAGCCGGAGCAGAGTTAAAGTCCCCCGGAGGAGGAGCTGCTCAGCAAGAGACCAACTTGCATGCTCTGTCTCCAGTACAGGCCCTGCTTGGCAAAAGGACTTCATTTCCACTCCTTACCACTGCTGAGAACAAGGAGAACAAGATGGCATGAGGCTGTAGGGATGCTTGCCCCCTCACTGTCAGGCACCAGTGAAATGCAACTGGTCGCTACATACCACAAGTCGCCGCACCTGAGTTCTTGGCCAAGGTCCAGTGCATGTGCTTTGTAGCATGCCTGCTAATGGCAATTCTGGAAAAATAGTTTCATACGAGAGAATTTTTACTTCCGTCATTAAATTAAATGAGGTGTGAAGATCAAGTTGGGGAGGTGGAGTGTGTAGCAGGATGAAAATTCCCACCTCTCCCACTGTCTACTTCAGCAAACGCTTTCTTAGACTCTTTGCAATCTGAGAATCTTTCCTGATTCTCACTGTTACTCTCTCCCTTTTAGCCACTTCACTCCAGGAAGCCTATAACCGCCCCTCCCAAGCTCAGGAATTTCAGGGAAATCACATTCTGCGTGACTCAACCACCTCAACTTCCAGAGAGCTACCAGGAGAGGCAGCTTATTTTGCTACTGAGGGCAGTGAAAAGAGAGCAGTCAGAGGTGGATGGGTGGCAGGATCTAAGTGCACTACCAGACCTGCTGGATGATAGCTGCCTTTGAAAAGCTTAAAACCTGGCCATTTAAATAAAGTCTGATTCTGAGCCAGGCTGTTTGCCTTAACATGGGTGGTAAAAACCAGCAGAGTTCAGCAAATCACACTGTCAGTGTCACTTAAGGAAACTACCTTATTAGTAAAGAGGCATGCCTGCCAGAGTCTGACAGTGAAAGATGGAAATAACTTAGTAGTCTTTCTTAGCCTGACAATCTGCTTATTTTTTTCATATGGAAGCTTTACACTCAGCAAAACCAAATACAACAGAGCCCTACTGTTGTCTAGAAAAATGCCATGCCACAGCTCTGATTTTCCCCCAAATGTAATTAAGCTGTCTCCATAAATCTTCCTGTAACTGCTACTAGCATTCAAGATTTATAATCTCTATATTCAAAACTTCAAATCAAAATGATTACTCAGTTCCTTCTCTACTTATTAAAATTATTATGATTCCCCTTTTAGTTCTTAGGATTATTTAATAACAATGGTTTCAATCTGTCTTTCAAGAAACCCAGTTAATAAGTTTGGGGGGAAGGGACAGAGATAGGAATGAGGTAGACCACCTCTTCCACAGCTGCCTCAAATGCCACGTTTGAAGAAAAGATTCCACTGCTACAAAAAAAGAAACATCGCGGAAGTAACAGAACAGGCTATCATATACAGTGACCCAGATAACTACCAAGACACTACTCTGTCACATGAGCATTATGACTAGCCAACCCTCAATGACCAGAGCTAGCAGGAGATAAGGACAGTGTAGTAAAAATGTGATGTATTGAAACTCTGTAATTTTAGTCAATGGTTTCAACTACCCATCTCTGACTATCTGTTACCGCAGCAAACAACTAGTGAAACAGAGGTGAACTTCTGGTAAAATGAACAGGCAGTAACAGGGAAGCCAAAGTGAAAACAGATCTGACTGTGTGAATCTAGGCAGCTGGCCTCCAGGCCTTCAATTGTAAATCACAGCATACTTAATAAACAGCAGACCAGATCCTGCCACGCGCGGGATATAAATGGACATGTAGAAAAATCAGCCACCACCTCCAACCCAGTGGTAGGTAGGATGTTGTATCAGCCACAGACTCCAAGAGACAATATAATGGGCCAACCACCACGCTGCCTGAGTTAATTCCTACTGCCAAGACTCTGACTCACAATCTAGGACATTCTGTTTCAAGTCTAAAAGGAAGGGAAGAGCAGCCAGTGGGATGTGGGGTGACTCACCTGTGCAGAACTCCTTGCTCACACTGTGGGGCACTGTGATCCGCCGGTAGACAATGGGCTCTGACTCCAGGATGTTCTCATCGTGGCGGTACCGAGCAGGCCGCTCATTTGGGATGCCCCGGGAACGGGTACCACTTCTCCTCTCATAGGTATCAATCTCCTCAAACACAGCTGCCTTGTCAAAAAGGGCCAGGTTCCCTTCGAAATCAAAATCTGTGTCTGGGATCTCCTCAATGTCATCCCCGAAGCACTCGTCAGTCTTTATTCTTCATCTGGCCATTCTTTAAGCCACTTTTCTTTGGAGTTGCCTGATTTGGGTGCCTGCTACTAGATGACCCTGGAGGAAAAACAGGTACTAAAGTCAGTGTGTACACAGAAAGTGCTCAGGGGAAATGCAAAACGCACTGGCCCTTTATGGAGAGTGTTCTAGGAATCAATGTGAACATGGTATGGTTAAGCTATTCCTAAATCATATCAAGTAGCACAAACTGCCACAAATCTCATGCAATAATAGATTTCATATATTATCCAAGTAATAGTGAATATGAAATAAGCAGTATTCCTGCAAATCTTAAGTTCTGCCCTTCATAAGGAAATTGGTAACTGACCAAGGTTTTTTTTGACAACTGACTATCAAAACAGTGGAAGGGTAAGAACGCAGCTGTCTCTTCTGAATGTCCAGTACTTGTTTAGGAGAGAAATTCCCCCAGAGTAAAAGAAAGCCAGCTCCTCACACCTGAAGTTCGTAAGAAGATACTACTCAAGTGGCTCTTAATTCTATGTTTACCAAGCAAGCAATCTTCTGATTTTTAACTTGCTCTCAGGTTACACCCCAGCAGGAGGGAATCCCTGGTTTAGACAGAGTCCAGATCTTGAGCCAGATACACAACTACCACTATAAGCGGCTATATTTGACTTATAGCCCTGTTTTAAGATCTTTTGGTAAATGTGATCTCTTTTCTCAAAATTTTCTCTTCTGGGTAAGCAATTTCTGAACTATCAAATAATGACATGGACCATACTGACCTAATCCTATTTTACCAGAAGTTTAGCTCTGTTTCACTAGTTCTTTGCCACATCAAGATGCATATCAAAACCAGAGCAGTCAGTCACTGTCTCTGATACTCCATTTGGCCACCACACATCAGTCAACTATTCCTCTAGCAGCCAAGGCAGAAGACCCCACATAATTCTCCAAACTCTCCCTCCCCAGAGAATCCTGAACTAAGTTTATAGTTTGAGCCCCATCTGATCACCCTGAAAGGGTGGATCAGGTGACTGGTGTGCCAAACTGAACTTCCAACATAGTCTAAATAAACATAATGTACTTCCTTTTGAGAGACTGAGCTCCTTGACTGCTGAAAATACTCAAGCGGAGGTTAGGATGATCATGAGCAAATCCCCTAGCGTGCATCACCCCAGCTACGCTGCTCTCTTTCCACAGCAACTCCCCTCTGTCCAGTGGACCATGTGTCAGGAGACCTAGGATCTAGCTGCAGTTCTGTCATCAACATGTTGTATCACCTTGTACCTATCATCCAACTTCTCAATTTCGTTGTGTATGAAATGCTCAGTGGATCCCCAGCAGGGTTTAGAGCACACAGCAGGCAGTCAAATATTTGTTTAACGAATTAACATCAGCAAGATCAATTACAATAATCATTCAGAAAGACGAGTACTATGAAAATATAGCTCATGTCCAAGTTTTCCTAATGCCAAATATTGGTATGGAAAAGGGCTCTGCTGGCAGTAAAGATAAGATTTAGGCCTCTGAAAAACAACCTAGGGCTGACCAAAACTATGAAGGAGGGGAAGAGTTGGCTAAGCTACCATAGATAGCTCAGATTATGAACCACTCAGAAGCCTGTCAAAGTCTGGGTTAAGTTCTAGTTCCAATAATTTGATAAAAACATTCAGTGATAGCATGCTGTGTGCCACAGCTAGGTGCTAGGAACATAGCATGCAACCAAGACACGCTACTCAAAAAGGAAGGAGGAGAGATATATAATCAAATCATTAAAATACAATGTAGTAAGAATTATAACAGAAGTTTACATAAAGTGCTATAGAAATATGGATGAAAAAGCTGGAGAGCAAGCATGAAAATACAACGTCAGGATAACACCATTAGCAATATATGTAAGCAAGGGAAGAACCAGAGAAAAAATCCAGTTTGCAAGATTATCAATGCACTGCCTCAATATTAAGTCAAAGCATCCTATTAGGAAATAGGTTTCTGGCCCAGTGGTCTCCCTCCAGTGGGTGTGTGCATGCCCAGGAGCATAAAGGATGCAGGGAGAAGATACTGATAACAGAAAGAAATGAAGCTTTATGAGTTTAATGTACAGATGGAAGCTGGCACCATTATGGGGGTTCATGTCACCCAATCACTGCCAGTATTTGAGATATGAGAAATGAGAGATGTGCTGTAACAAGAAGTGTGTCCATGCAAGTGGATTTACATCATAATTTAAAAATTGTGGCAAAATATACATACACACAATTTATCATTTAAATCATTTTAAGTGTACAGTTCAGTGGCATTAAGTACATTCACATTGCTGTGCAACTGTACACAATTTTAACTACTAAAGCATACCCACATCAAGTAAGTGGCTTAAAGATTCCTATGAACAAGCCATGTATTACAGATAATACCAACAATGCAATAATAAGTGAACAAGAGAACACCTCCCCTATTCCTCCTACATAGGCCTTCTTAAACCAGAATGAGGTTTTCTAAAATTAATCTAATCAGATCTAAGAAGACGGTCTCCCAAATTAAAAAGTAATAAAGATTATTCAAGGAAGAATCCATACAAACTATCACTGATTAACCTTCACCCAAATGTATACTCTACATCACAGCCCTGGGGCCAAATTCAGCCCTGAACCCTGCCTGTTTCTGTAAATAAAGCTTTCCTGGAACACAATCACACGCACTTGTCTACATACCGTCTAAGGCTGCCTTTGTGCTATGACACAAAGTCAGATGTTTGAGACAGAGACCGTACAGCCTGTAAACCCTGAAACACTTACCACCTGACTCTTTACAGGAGTTTTTTCACCATGACCTACGTCATGCCTCTCAGAGGTGTTCCTCCCAGCTATGAATGACATTAAACTTTTCTAAATTTTTAATTAACTGAACCTGGGGCCAGTTCTTTGCATCTGTTTCATTCAAAGTGTTAAGTGTGTCACTTAATAAACTATTGCCTTTCAGCTCCACAATCACCCTTTGTGATGCCAGGCTAGAACTCTACAAACTACATTTTTCCTTCTTTAGCTGGCTTCCTGTTAGGGTCTACCACCAGTAGTAGGTAGTAGGTACCTGAAGAGACGGGAAGGAAGGAGGAAGGAGATGGGGCTTTCTCCTTGTCTGCTCACTACTCACACCAGCATTGCACTGGCACACATAGACAGAACCAGCTCTGCTGACAGAGGGGCAGAACCACGTCATTCAGACCTGTCACCCAATACTATGCCTGGTCCATCATAAGTATGTAAATCTCCACTGAATTAAGAAATCAAAACAGCCATATCAAAAAATAAAACAAATAAAACCCCCAAATAAATAACAAGAGTCTAAAGAAGTTACAAAAGAAAAGGCAACTTGAGGATTAACTGTGAGAAGAAAATGAAGCCATCAAAAAACTAGGCCAAACAGCTACAAAAACAATAAAAAGATTGTGGTTTCCAGGGGTTTGGGGAGAGGGAGGGAGGGAGGAATGAATAGATGGAGCACAAGGGATTTTTAGGGCAATGAAATTATTCTGTATACTATAGTGGTGGCTATATGTCCTCACGCATTTGTCAAAATCCATAGAATTGACAACACCAAGAGTGAACCCTAATGTAAACTATGGACTTTGGTTGATAATAGAGGTGTCCATGTTGGTTCATCGATTGTACCAACTATGCCACACTGATGAGAGATGTTGAGGGGAGGGGAGTATATATGTGTGGGTGGGGAGGGTTATGTGGGAACTCCCTATTTTCTGCTCAGTTCTGTTGTGAAGCTGAAACTGCTCTAAAAGAATAAAGTCTATTAAAAAAAACCCAGTAAGAACCCAAAAAACAACAAAACTATGCCAAGTGTGTTGCGTGACTGAAAAGGACAGGAAGATGAAGTTGTCAACAATAATACAAGAGGGAATATGAGGCAAGAGATACAGAGGAAAGGAGTTTAGTCCCGTCCAGTGTGAACTGACAATGAACAATCCTGGACCTAGCACAGTGACAGATGGAGACAAGCAATTAACTCATGGGAGAGAAGACACGGGAAAAGCAGCAAGATGGGAAATCATTTTTGGCTCAGCCACAGACTCTATAAACATCACTTACAACCAAACCCAGAGTTATGACTTTAGAAAGTATCAGGTATTTGTCTTTTTCCCCCCTTAACCAAGGCACCGCGGACTGAACCCAGGAGCTGGCGCTAACCAAGTACGTCCTCTACCACTGAGCTATACCTATACCCCCCACTCCCAGTATCAGGCATTTTCCTTTTTTTAAAATTCATTTTGTACCTTTATTGTTAATGTTGGCATTACAATTTTAAAACAATTTTGTACATACTATGAAATAAAACAAATGAGTAAATCTGTTAACATTTTTATGAATCAAGATTTTCAGTATAAAAAAATAGGTACAAATATAAGAGAAAACAGCTATGAAAAACACTGTAATAGTCTATGTTACATTAATTGTTATGTAGTTTTTTTTTTTTTTTAAACAGATGGCCATTGTCCTAAGAGGCAGTTTCTGGAAACCTAACATTTGATCATTTTAGGAATCCAAGATTTTTAATGATGCCATTTTATCTTTCCGACAACAACTTTATTTTCCTCTGGGTTTTATTTCCAATGATTTTTCTTTTCTTTCTTTTTTTAAAAACACCTTTATTATGGTATGATTCCGGTAAGCCACACATATTTCAGATATACAATTTGATGAATTCTGATAGATGTATACACCAACGAAACCACCACCACAATTAAGATAGCTAACAGGTATTTTTCTCATGCTCCTTCTGAATACAGATGTTCCATTCATTCATTTGACAAATGAATGAGCACTAAGGACCAGCTATGTTCCAAATACTATCAGGAAAGCAGAGAGTGAAAAAAATTTTGAAGAGGAAATACTGACATCACAGGTCAGCAAGAACAGAAAGGAGAATATAAAATAAATGAAAGGCAGGCTAACATGCTCAGTTGTCTCTTATTCTTCCCTTTCCTCATATTTTAATATAAACATTGGGAAGTCCTGGCTGAATATGCTGCCTCAATACTTGGCTTACTCAGCCCAAAGGGCCTGGCTCTGTATTAACCTGGCCCTTGGCCACTGGAAGAGAAAAGCACTTCCCTTGGAAAAGATAAACAACACTCCCAGATTTCTCTACCTTTTAATTACAAGGGCCAAGTGTATGTTAAGACTGGAGGCTGGCCTGCCTTCCTGTGCCATTTTGCTGCCAGCCTTTGGCACAGAGGGCCTTTGGCCAGGATAACATATAACAAATCCATTGTTGTGTAACCCTCAGTGTCACTTATTTATTGGTTTTTGTCACACACATATTGTAAAGGGCAACTCTGTCCTGCACTTAGCACGCTAAAGGGCACCTGAGGGTCAAATGACAAATGTTTTAGTGCCAGACTCACATAGTGCCAGCTATGTGAGGAGGTGCCTGAGAGTATCTGGGACCTTCTTTTCAACTCCCAAATTCTAGAGCCTGGCAGTCAGTCAACCTCTTGGGCACCAGGGTTTCTAAGCCTGCTGGATATATGACGCACGTCCAAGGAGGTTAAGAAGTCACATCAGGACCTCAGTAGGACCAGAAAAACTTAGCAAAAAATAACTTTCTGACCTCAGACAGTGGGATCACTGTTACACAGAACAGATCATACACAGGCGTTTGCTTGGCAGGCCTCCAGTGGTTTCCCTCTGCTCCCTGGACTGATGTTCCATTCATTTGACAACTACTCTGAGTGGTCGGTTCAGTGACCAAGGTCACAGAAACTAGTCTTTATAACCACCCTCCCAACCCCCCAACATAAAAGAGATTAAAATCTGCTTGTGCTGATCTCTCATCAACGTCGGATTAGGTAACTAAAACCAACAAATCCCTCAGCAACCTATAACTAACCTTGAAAGAACAATTAAAAGCCAGAATTGAAGACAGATTCTATTCCTACAGTTTTATCAATCTACTAGTCTCCGTACCAATGTACATATACCAAAGAAAATTTGATTTATAGATCTCTAACGAGAAAAATAATCTCCATGTCTTCATTCACCAAAAAACATTAAAAATCTACATTACCACCATGGTCGGAAGAAACCAATCTACTTCTTTGGAATCCTTAATGTGCTACATAAAAGTCAATTTCCAGCAGACCTTTCTACTCATCTCAAAGGGTTCACCGATCAGATAAAAGTAAATGGAACTCTGCTCCTTATCACAAACCAATCCTGAGCCACATCTCATCATCAAATTCCCAGGCCACAGACATGTCCACACAAATTTGGATTCAGAAGAAATTCTCAGAAAGAGAATCCAACATTTCATTGCCCATGATCTTTTTACCAGTAGTTGTTGAGGGGTGGTGGTCATGGAGGGAAAAGGGAAAGGACAGAATAGGTGAAATACGGGGGAATCTGATTAGTGCTGTAATGATAGATACAGATACTATGTATTTGTTAAAACCCCCAGAACTTTAGAGCACAAAGAGTGAGCCTTAATGTATGGATGTTAAAAAAAACAAAACAAAAAACCACTGAGGAGGTTGCAGGATCCCAAAATGGAATGCAGAATGCAATGAAACAATCCATTACAAACATATGAAACAAATCAATTAAGGGTTTGGGGGTCTGGGTTAGAGTTAGTAATTCTGATACTGTTACTGGAACAGAATTATTTAAGTCAATGGACGGCAGATAGTATGGATTTCTCACTGTCCGGGTAAGAGGCTACAGATAAGAAGACAGCTGGAATGATCCACGTGGTAATGGATTAGAGGTAATGGAACTGGAGACATCAGTATGAACTCATATTTAGCTTAATATAGTAATGAAGGTTACATGTAGAAATATTTTTAGACATGTGTATACACACTGGTGAAGTATACACATATACATTCTCTTGCTCCGTCAGCTGAAAGGGCGACACCCAGTAGCAATGAGGAGACCTAGCACCTAGATGGTGATTTGTATTACCATTCCCTAATAAAAGGAAACAGGGCTCCTTGGAGACACGGCTGATTCTAGGGCTGGGACAGGAAATGTAGGAGCATCTTGCAGTGCCAGAAAGTAAAGCAGTACTGGGGGGAAAAAAAATCACCCACAGTGACGGTGGCATGTCAAAGGGATACAGTAGCCACCTGAAAGCTTCCAGTGGCCAAAACTGAAACTATTTGAATACCAAAACAAAGCAGTAATGAATTATAACCCAAAGTATAAAGTAAATACTTACAAGTTCATAGTGACAAAAATAAATGCCTGAATAAATAAATAAATGGCAAAGAGACAAATCTCTGGTGCAAAAGAATTCCAACTAATTCATGTAGATTCTCTGCATATCTCTCCACCCCTGAGGTGTGGGCCACACATAGTGACTCCATTCCAAAGAGCACAGTAAGGAAAGGGCAGAAAAAGGGAACTTTACAGAGGAGAAATCTGACATACACCTACCTCGGTTAGGCAATCAAGGTCAACATCAAAACTCATACACCATGTTGAGAATATATACTCTTGATATGATGTGATGAAAAAATGACACTTTACTTCTGTGGTCTTCCTTCCAAAAACACATACCCCAGGCTAATAATGAGAAAAACATCAAATACCAACTGAGAAATATTCTACAAAATATCTGACCAGTATTCATCAAAACTGTCTAGGTCATCAAAAACAATAAAAGTCTGAGACAAGAGGAGACATGACTACTAAGTGCAATGTAGTATGCTGGATGAGAGCCATGAAAAGCACATTAGGTAAAAACTAAGGCAATCTGAATAAAATAGTTTGGTTAATGTATCAACATTGGCTCATTAAAAGTAACAAATGTACCATAGTAAGGTAAGCTGTTAACAAAAGGGAGAAAGTGCCTAGGAAAAAATCATCTACAAATCGCTAATGAAGATTATCACCAAGTGCGTAAGACTATAAAGTGCTTGAATATTTGACTTTTAACAAGTCAATTTTGGTAAAGAAAAAAAGTGTTTTCTTTTGTTTTGTTTTTTTTAAGAGAGAATAAAGGAAAGCAGAGTAGGTTAAAGTCTAAATTTAAAAAGTCATTTCCTATGCAAGCATTCCACAGTTCTTCAAAGGGTACAGAAGAACTAACAATTCACCTTCAGTTTCAGGTCCTCAGCCATTGTCAATTCAGTTATTTAAGAAACTGAAGGAAAGTGCCTTGCAATAATTTTTTTTAATTTTCAAAATTTCAATAGTTTATTCACAGAATCAGGCATTTCTAAAACTTAAAAATGCTGACCCCTGAAAATTCTAGTGAATCTGTTACAATTCATTATAGTAACATTATTCTAGTAAAAATGTTAAAGAGCATACCTGATTCTAGAGAATTAACTATGGTTCTACAATGAGCAAACAGCTTTCAACAATTTGTTAGCACCAAACAAAACTGGGCTTCAACACACACAAGCGTATGCTCTCCTTGATGTGTCAGCAGGAACAGTGAATACAGCAAATTTAAAACTGTCAATCCATCAGAAACAACAATATCACAGAGGTGTCCAGGCCCATCCCTTCCTCTCCTCTGAGGATGGGAGTCAAATCACATGAAGAAAACTTATTCAAGAATCCCCTAGAACAGCGTGAATGCAGATTCAATTCAAGGATCACTACTACCACCAGTCACCAGATTAAAAACATTACTTTTGTCTCTAGGTAGATCGCTGACTTTTTTTGAAGTACGGTAAGTGGCAAGAGAGGGCTGGGAGCTGGTGTGAGCCTCTTAACAGCTCATTTCCTTTCCCTTAATATCTTGAGGAAATAGCTCCGGAATAAAAGAACCATGCTATATTTTTGTGAAGCTCTACCAGCATCCTTTTTTATTACTGTAATAAAAGATTTATTTAAAGAACATCAAAGGATAAGAGCTTATAATAGACATGAAGTAAGTTAAGAAGAAACAGATTAAGAAGAAATTAACTTGATCCAACTTACAAGAGTTGTGCCGGCGACGGAAACTTTTGGATTGACTCAAGGATTCCACGTGCCTGTCCACATAGCTCTTTGAGCACTGTTGCTGCTGAGGAGAAACGGCAACTTCTTGGCTCTTCACATCTGTCCTCTTAGGGATGTTCTGAGGGGCACTGCTGGAAGAGGCTGGCTTCTTGGCCAACTTGCCCGTGCCATTCTGATTGACGCCTGCTTGGCACCCAACACCAGAGGGGCCCAATTCTGTCTGATGAAGGTCTCCAAAATGTTGGTTTTCTCCAGGACCTGGTATCTCCAGAATTTTTAATTCTGTAATGTCACCTGCCCTGAAATACACAAAAAAGTCCAAGTCTCAAAACTATAATGATGATAACAGTGATGAAACTGGTATCAATAGCTACCAGCTACACCTTTGCGGGCTGCATTCAAGGAAAGGTGGCAGAAAAGTCAAAGACAAGGCTCAGTCACCACCATTCAACTGACACAGCACTGGCTTTTAAAGAAACCTATGGTTTATCACAAAACTATCATTAACATCTTGCATGTCTAAAATGCTTAATGGCTTTTTTTTCATTCACTCACTCACTTGCTCATTCAATAGGTATGTACAGAGTTCTTACTATATGGTAAGCTGTACACTAGGAGTCGGGTATATGGAGATGAAAAGCAATACATGCCCATAAGGAACTCACAGCCTGGTCAGCAGAAAATTCAAGTAGGTAATCAAAAGTGTTAAATACTATGACAGAGGTGGGCATGGGGCACTAGAGCACCCCAAAGCAAAACATATGTTAGCTTGGCAGAAATGGATGAAGCACGTAAGCTAAGTCTTCTTGGGGAGGGAAAGTGAGAGTTGGCAAAAAAGAGTATGATAGGGAGAGGGGCATCTCAGGCCAAGGCTGAGATTGAGAAAATATGGCCCATTTGTGGAAATGCAAATGTTACAATGCTACTAAAGGGAAGGATGCTTCGTAGAGGGCCATCAGGAGGCAAGGCTGTGGAGGAAGTCAGGGACCAGATAATAATCACACTGGATTTTCCTGGTGGCTGTAGGGTGGTGGAGAACCTAGAGGTAGGAGCACCAGTTAGGAGATGAGGCAAGAAACAACAGGGCGAGTGATGATGCAAAGGGAAAGGGGAGGATCGAACCAAAAAACATTTGAAATCCACAGAATTTGGTGACTAACCAAACATGAGGTTCAAGAGAAAGAAGAATTTATGATTCCTAAGTTTCTAACTTGGGTGAAAGGTGTCATTCATCACTAATTAAGGGTAGACCTTTGGAGGAAGGAATCTGCAGGTAATATTATGAGCTCAGCTTTGAAAATCTTAAATTTAGGTTATCTTGTGGGATATCCCCCTGAAAATAACCAAGTAGACAATTAAAGTATATGGAACTCAGATGACAGGTCTCAATTAAAGATCTGGGGTTTCATGAATGTGCAAGGAAGTACACAAGAGATTGCCTAGAGAGACTACAGACCAAGAAAAGAATCAAAGACACAACTTTGACTAAACCAATCTTAAAAAGTGAGTAGAAGAAAAGGAACCTGGAGTGGAGGGAAAGGTGTATAAGGGATTGGAGGAATTCATGGAAGGAAAACCCCAAAGGGGTGACAAAGAAACTAAAAGAAGAGGTCATTCCAACAGCTGAGGAACATTCGAATACGGTAAGATTAGAATTGAGGCACCGCCACTGAATTTGGCAATCAGGGCATCTACAAACTTGGCAGAAGTTAGTTCAGCAAGGCAGATGATGGAGGTTTTCTCACGGTGGTCTGCGGATGCCACTGTGGGCAGTGCTCAAAGCGCCAATGGCTCAGCTAATGCCAGGGGTAGGGGGGATAAAAAGGCCAGTTCAGCAAGATGGTAAAGTTAGAAAAGAGACAATGGTGGAGCAGGGAGAGACTAGAGAATTAGGTCACAAAGGGAATGAAAGAATACAGCTGACCCTTGAACAACATGGGTTTGAACTGTGCAGGTCCCCTTATACACAGATTTTTTTCCCCACTAAACACACACTACAGTACAATATGCTCCACAGCTGGCTGAACCCACAGACACAGAACTGTGGATACGGATGGCTAACTGTAAAGTTACACACAGATTTTCGATGGCACAGGCAGTTGGAGCTCTACCATCCTTGTTGTTCAAGAAGTCAACCATATTTTGCTCTGAAAAGAATTGTAAGTATAAAGAGAAGGTGAATGAAAGGGCAATACACAGTGGCAAATGCAAGGTGTGCAGTATGTGGAGGCGGAGTGTTTTTACTATGGGAGAGGCCTGGGAATGTTACAGTGCAAAGACAAAAAGAGACAGTATAAAGGTTGAAAGTGAAGACAGAGAAAAAATGAAATAGGGTCCCAAAGGAGATAAAAAAAAAACAGCACATAAAGTATACATGATAAGGTCAGTCCTGAACACAAAAGTATCTCTTCCATGGATTCTGCAGAGGAACCAAGAAATAAGAATGGATACACAGGGAACCCTCCTACATTGCTGGTGGAAATGTAAATTGCTGCAGCCACTATGGAGAACAGTATGGAAGTTCCTTAAAAAACTGAAAATAGACTTACCATATGATCCAGCAACCTCACCCCTGGGCATATATCTGGAGAAAACTCTAATTTGAAAAGAGATATGCACCCCAATGTTCACAGCAGCACTATTTACAATAGCCAAGACATGGAGGTAACCTAAATGTCCATCAACAGATGAATGGATAAAGAAGATGTGGTATATATATTCAGAATGGAATATTATTTAGCCACAAAAAAGAATAAAATAATACCAGTTGCAGCAACATGGATGGACCTAGAGATTATTATATTAAAATAAAGTAAGTCAGAGAGAGAAAGACAAATATCATAAGACATCACTTTGTGGAATCTAAAAAAAAATTTTAAATGATACAAATGAACTTATTTACAAACCAGAAATAGGACTCACAGACACAGAAAACAAACCATGGTTACCAAAGAGGAAAGGGGGGGGAGGAGGTATAAATTAGAAGTTTGGGATTAACATATACATACAACTGTATATAAAATAAACAACAAAGACCCACTGTATAGCACAGGGAACTATATTCAATATCTTGTAATAACCTAAAATGGAAAAAAATCTGAAAAAGAATATATATAACTAAATCATTTTGTTGTACACCTAAAACTAACACAATACTGTAAATCAACTATATTTCAACAAATTTTATAAAAAGTTAAAAAAGTAAGATTTTATGGTACATGGGGGGAAAAACAAGAATAGATACACATACAGAAAAGGTTATGTGTGCATGTGGTTTACAAAGTCAAGGAAGCTCTTGTCCAAGTCTTTTTTTTTTTTAACCTAAGAAAGGGAGGTTGTTTGTCAAACCTGTGAAAAGAGGGATGTGAAGACAACATCTAAGCTTGAGATCTGTCGGCAAACACTAGAAAAGAAAAGAAAAATACACTCCCGTGCCTAAGGACTTTAGCTACTGGCTACAGTGTGCCTCTAGAGATAAACTATAATACAAATCTACAAAGAGAGAGAGTTATGCAGGGTGGAAAAATCAATAAAGACCTTAGATGTAAGAAAGCAGAAATAATATAAAACTGAAAAAGAAAACCAGAAACCATAAAAGAAAATAGATTATTCTGAATTTGATGCATTTAAATATAATATTGCATGCCTAATAGATAACAAAAATATTTCACAAACCCTGAATCATCAGCTGAAAGCTAATTATGACACAAAGTCTCTGCTGCAACAGCAGCAAGACTGTAAGGTCTAAGATGGCAAAATCTCACCCCCGACAAGGCTCTACTCAAAAACAGCCCTATGCAAGAGAATATCGGCAATGAGACCTGCGTTCAAGCTCCACAGACCAACAGATCGGATTTGGAAGGATCAGTCGGGATACCAACCTGAAGGTGACTTCTGGCACAAGGCACTTCACCCCATTGTGGAAAGGCCGGGTGAGAGAAATGGTCTGGCTGACCTGATCCACTGCTGACACTCTTCCCTGATAGACACCCAAGCTATCTCCACAGTTGATGGACACAATACTGCCCAGCCAATCCGTAGCCATGTTTCAGATGTGAGACCACCGTGGAGAGAAGGAACCAAGCAGTGTACCTTGAGAAACAGACAAATCTTTAATTAAATTCAGCAAATATATCAAGTTCTGTACCAGGTGTTGCTTAATAATACATATCCTATCACATCCTTAACTGAGGCAATAAAGCATAAAAAAAAAAAACTTTTTTTTCCATAGGAGTAAGCATATTAATGATAAGCAATATTATACATATATATATAAAGACCTTATAATTGCTTTAAACCACATGTACTGGATAAAGATAATATTTGCCTAGACATCATTTCACACAAGCTATAATCTATTTATAATGTAAATAAGAAATAATATATTTTTTTAAATGTTGATAATGTCAGCATAGTTTTATTTCAGACTAACCATCTTGCAGATGACAATGAAAAATGCTGGGCAAAATTTTTTTTTAAAACGCTGTTCTATAATGAAGGCATTATAGAACACTACACCTAACAACTCCAGAATATACATTCTTTTCAAGTCCACGTGGAATGTTCACCAACATACGGTGGGCCTTAAACTAGTATCAATTCATTTCAAAGGGCTGAAATCAGACAGAGTATACTTTTGTCCACAACAGAATTAAATTTTAAGTTGATGATAAGATATTTCAAATATTCCCCAAAACCTGGAAATTAAGCAAAACATTTCTAAATAACTTACGAGTCAAAGAAGAAATCAAAAGGGAAGTTAGAAAACAGTCCAAACTCTATGAAAATAGAACACAGCAACATTTGTGGGATGCACTTAAAATAGTGCCTGAAGGGAAATTTATACATTTGTATATTTCTAATATAAATACTGAATCTGTCAAGAGAATGAGAAGAAAACCATTTGCTGAAAGTATTTGCAAAAGACGTATCTGATAAAGGTCTGTTATCCAAAGTATGTAAAGAACTCTTAAATTCAACAAGTGAACAATCTGATTTTAAAATGGGCAAAATATCAGAACAGACAACTCACCAAAGATTTACAGATGGCAAATAAGTATATGAAAAATTGCTCCATATCATATGTCATTAGGGAAATGCAAATTAAAATAACAATGATGCCTACTAGAATGGCCAAAACCCAAAATACTGACATCATCAAATGCTGGTAAGAATGCAGACCAACAGGAATTCTTACTCACTGCTGTTAAGAATGCAAAATGGTATAGTCACTTTGGAAGACAGTTTGGCAGTTTCTTACAACACTAAATATACTCTTAACCATATGGTCTAGCAATCACACTCAAATTTACCCAAATGAGTTGAAGATTTATGTCCACACAAAAACCTAAGCATGAATGTTTATAACTGCTTTATCTATAACTGCCAAAATTGGAAGCAACCAACAATGGCCTTCAGTAAGTGAATGGATAAATAAATTGTAGTATATCTAGACAATGAAATATTACTTAGCGCTAAAAAGAAATAAGCTATCAAGCCATGAAAAGACATGGAGGAAACTTAAATGGATACTACTAAGCAAAAGAAGCAAGTATGAAAAGGCTACATACTGTATCATTCCAACTACATTGCATTCTGGAGAAGGCAAAATTATGGAGACAATAAAAATAGCAGTACTTGTCAGGAGTTGGGAGGGAGGGATAAACAGGCAGAGCACAGGATAGTGAAACTATTTTATATAGCTGGATATATAATGGTGGATACATGTCATTATACATTTGTCAAAACCCACAGAATGTAAAACATGAAGAGTGAACCCTAATGTAAACTACGGACTTTGGGTAACAATAATGTGTCAATATATATTCAACTGTAACAAACATAACACTGTGGTGTAAGATGTTGACAGTGTGGGAGGCTATGTGTGTAGGGGGCAGAGGGTATATGGGAACTTTGTATTTTGTGCTCAATTTTGCTGTGACCCTAAAACTGCTCCAAAAGACAAAGTTTACTTATAAGAAAAATAAATGAATCTTTAATCTAAAAACCTTCCCACAAAGAAAACTCCAGTCCTGGATGGCTTTAACCAGTGAATATTATCAAACATGTAAGTAAGAAATAAGGCAAATCTTATACAAACTTTCAGAAAATAAAGGGGACTAAAATACTTCCCAACTTGTCCAATAAGGCCTTCAATAACTCTGCTGTGAGAGCCTAACAAAGGCATTACAAGAAAAGAAAATCAATATCCTGTAAAAATAAAGACCAAAAATACTCAAGAAAATATTAACAAGTCAAATCTAGCAATATTATTTTCAAATATATGATGATTGTTTCACTGGTTACTCCTGGAATGCAAGGCTGGTTTGATATTTTAGAAATCAATGCATTTCACATTAACAAAATAAGAATTTCATGGTTTTTTTTAATCACACCAATAAATGCAAAAAATTACTGATACCAAAACCAGACAAAGACAGCACAAAACAAGCAAAAACAAAACAAAAAACCAAAACAACCCACTCCAACAACAGGATGTCCCTCATGAGTACAGAAATAAAACTCATCAAAATATCAGCCAAATAATTCAGCAATACATAAAAAGAATTATATACCATAACTCTTTAGTTATGTTTAGTTCAAGGATACAATGATAGTTCAAAATTAGAAAATCAATATAATCTACTATATTTACAAGCTAAAAAAAAAAAAAAACCACGATCATAGCAATGATGCAGGAAAAGCATTTGATAAAATGTAATACCTACCCATTAATGATAAAAAAAAAAAACTCTCAAAAAACAATTTTTATCAATTTGATAAAGACAAGCTACAAAAAATCTACAGCTAACATGATACCTACCGGTGAAAGACTGAATGCTTTCCCCCTAGGAACAGGGACAAGGATGTCGACCCTCACCAACCTTATTCAACACAGCACTAAAAGTTCTTGCAATAAGACAAGAAAAGGTGATAAAAGGCACACAGATTGAGACACTTTGCTAGTCCCACAGCTCTATCCCCTCAAGAACGCTCCACCAAAAAATTACCAGCAATCAAAAACTTATGGGGGGAGGGGGGTATAGCTCAAGTTGTAGAGTGCATGCTTAACGTGCACAAGGTCCTAGGTTCAATCCCCAGTATCTCCTCTAAAAATAAATAAACCTAATTACCTCCCTCCCTACCTCAAAAAAAAAAAAAAATTAAAAAAGAAAATACATGTATTAATGTTAAAAAAAAAAAAAAGAAATTATGGTATCTGTAACCATCTCCATTTCGTACAGAGAAACCAAAAAATAGGAATTCTGTGCTCAGTACACTTAATCTGCCATTCATTAAAAAAAAAAAAGACTAGAATCCATCTGAGGTTTCCAGTTGAAATAATGACCTGCTCAGAGACAGTCACGTGTTTTGATGGGATTAAGACCTATATTTGACAGACCATAGAACAAAAACCATTTTATGTCTCAAGTCCCTCACCTGTAACCACAGGAGGGGATTGTTAGGGCTCCTTTTAGCTCCGAAATTGGGAGATTTATTGACAATCAACTGGCCAAGCAGGCGAAGACTATGCGTCTCACAAACTAAAACACCTGGACCATTCAACAAGCAATTACTGATCAATTCAGTATCAAAGAAAGAGTACTAACCATAAGAAGCTCAGACTTACACACCAACGGCATTAAAGAATCAAGGGGAAGTCCCCAGGATTCCGCAGAAGCTGCGCCCTGGCAGGTATCATTAATTTCTCAACCACCTTTCTCTCTCAGACTCTAGCTCACCAGTCCTCCAGCTATCAGTCATGAATGTGGCACTCACACTCCTCCCTGCTACCCTACTCAATTGTGCAAAAGGAAACTGAGGCAGGGAGCAACGAGTGGGCTGGCTACCGCATCCATCAACAAGGCTAAACCCAGAGCCTAGGCCGCTGCTGCCTCACACCTCCCACAATTCCTCGACTATTTAGAATCCCGCTGCCCTCGGCCTCCCGCTTCAAGCCCTACCCCCGAGGCAAGCCCTAGTAATGGGTCCCCTGCGCATCCGACGCGGCCCCCAGCTCGTGCCTGCTCTCTCAAGGTCCGCAAGGCCTGGAACCCTGAAGTCTTAAAGGAAACCCTCCTGGCAAGCCCGTAAGCGCCCTCCCACGAGCGTCCACGAACCGGCCGCCTACCCTCGCTCCCGCCTCCACGCCCGCGCCTCCTCCGCACACCACGCAGAGCTGGCCCCGCACCACCACAGGACCCAGAGACCGAGGGCCTCCCCCACACCCACCCCCACAGCGCGGCGGCCGCCGCCGGAAGCGCCCCGCGTCTCCACGCCACCGTCGTGAGGTCACTTCCGCCGCGACGCCTCGGGCCGGCCGTCAAAAGGCGGGGCGCCCGGGAAATTTGAGAGAACGCGGTGCCTTCCCGAACCGCGCCTGCGGAGCCGTTTTGCGTGCCCTGCCTACTTATATGGGGTGGAGTACAGGTTCGAGTTGGGGTCCAGGCCCTCCCCGGCCCAGGCGCCTGAGGATCTCCCCTCTCGCGCGCAGTCTTATTGAAGAGCTCCTGCTTCCTCCAGTCCCCCTTGCGGTAATCGCCGAACAAGAGCGCAAGACTTTGAGGAGGAGGGGGCGCCTGGTGACGTGGACTCCATCCTTGAACGGTTGCAGCTGTGGGATGCAATAAGTCAGCCCCCTTGATAGATTAAAGGAAACAAGAAATTCCCTTCGTGGTTGATCTTAAGGGTTTATCAACCTCAGCTCATTTTGTGCCTAGTTTCAGCCAATCTGTGCTTGACTGCGCTCCCCGACTCCCACTCTGAAAATGGGAATTCCACTCTGCCTGAGGCATTTTAGAGTGTTGGTAGTCATGGAAGAAGCAGGCGATTAGAGCCAAGACTGAGTGTAATGAGGAATTTTAGAGTTTAAAGTTTGCAAGGTCATCTTGACGCCTGACACCTGGTTTGGGAGCCACTGCTTGGGCAGACCGCATAGAATAGGGCAGTGGCTCCAAATTTGGTTCTGCAAAATCAGTTGAAGAACTTAAATTTTTTTCTCTTTTCAGGAACTCTCCCCTCCTTCCTCCATCACTGGATATTCCGTCTTAGTAGGTCTAGAGGGGCTATGGTATCTATAATTTTAAAGGTTACTTCCAGTCAGTTCTTAGCACAACCCAGGTTTGAGAACCATTGGTGTATCAGACTCAGAGTTGAATCCTTGCTCTACCTTTTCTTTTTAATTATAATTATTATTATTATTACTGTTTTATAAATGAGCTGTGTAACTCTGGAGATACTAGCTAAAAAAGTTGCTGTGAAATTAAATTAAATAATATACACCTGAACATGGTTGATATTCCAAAAAAGGCGGTCAGTTCTCTCGTACCCCACTTTGGTTATGGTTCTATAGTCCACTTCAAACGATTTTTTTAAGCTCACAGGAGAATCAGTCTTCCATCTCGTGGTGGTTCTCTGCTGCAAGCACTGCTGTAGCCCCAGAGTTCAGTTGGATGTCATGCCTACTCTTGCATCCCCATCACTTTGCACAGTGCCTGCCAAATAGTAGGAGCTAAAAATAAGTGTCTGTTGAATGAATGAAAGGATTGTCCTAAGACCCCCTACATAGACTCCCCAGAGCTCACACTGGGAAGCGCTAGTCATATCTGAAGTCAGTTGGTCAGTCATTAAACTTTGGAAAAAAGATCAACAACTGCTTTAATTCAACTAAATGAATTGCTCTGCATAGAGAATTACGCTGTATTGTTTTTGAACTTTGACCTCCTGGAAGGATCAGTCATCCAGGCTTAAGATTTTTAATGCTTTTAAACACTGTTGAGTTTCTCCAGGGGGAGGGTATAACTCGAGTGTTAGAGTGTATGCTTAGCATGCACAAGGTTCTGTGTTCAATCCCCAGTATCTCCTCTAAAAATAAATGAGTAAGCCTAGTTACATCCCCCCTCAAAAAGTTAATTTAAATTAAAAGAAAAAACACTGAGTTTTTCATTTGGCCTACAGAGAGTGGCAAATACATTCAGAATTGGAAAAGGGAATCACTGTTTTTTCTGAACTGTGTCTCCATTCTTCTTTCTCTAAGGGCTGGTCATCTGAGAATTTCAAAGATTCTCCCTGAGATGGGGATTGTTTCCCTTCTTGACCTGAGCACAAAAAAATTCACTCTCATTAAGTTCTTTCAGAAAACACAAACTAGTAGCCTCCTACTTGTTAAAACACATTCTAGGCCTCACTCTCAAGAGAGTCTTGTTCAGTAAGTCTGAGATAAGATTCAGGAATCTGTATTTTAAAAAGCTCCACAGGGAGTTCTGATGCTGGTGGCTAGAAGACCATGCTTTTGAAGCCACATCAAGATCCTTGTTTAGCATTAGATGGAAATGCCTCCTAGCACCACCACTCCTTCCACAAGCCTCCCACCACCACCCCACGTCCAGGGCACATACAGAAACTGACATGGCTCACTCCTCCAAAGCCTAATTTCTTTCTTTCCTTTCTTGCCTTTCTCCCTCTGCTCTGATGGCCCCTACCCTAATGCATATCCAGTTTTACACAAAAGGTATATTCTCTCAGCAGAGTCTAGAATTTGGGGTGTTCATTAATTGCACAACAAATTCAGATTAAATATTAGCATTTTACAGAATTAGGGAAGGAGGAAGGCATGCTGTAACATTGTTCCAAACATTTTGTCTTTGTAACAACCACCAGCTATACAGACTCTCTTTATGTGTTAAAATTGAACACTAGTTGGAACAAGAAATACACACCATATGCCTGGAAAATCTTGTGGTAAAAGATAGCAAAGAAGCTATCAAATACTACTAGGTTTTTGTTAAAAGAACTCATAAGCCAACTTGAAGAGGCTCCCACTGGTCAAAAGTAGGACAATTTGGGCATCAGTAAGAACAATAGAAATTCATCAAGTATATTAAGATCTATGTGTCACTAATGATAATTTTTAAAAACTGAATTGGAAACATACTTAACCATACTGCTGGTACTCCCACTCCTACTTATTTACTCAAGTGAAATTAAAATCTATATCCACATAAAAAAAAGTACACGAATGTATATGGCAGCTTTATTCATAATTGCCAAAAATTGGAAACAGCTTAAATGTCCTTCATCTGGGGAATGGATGAACAAGCTGTGATAGAGCCATACAAACAATAAAAATGAACAAATTAGTACATGCAACAAAATGAATCTCAAATGCATTATGCTAAATGAAAGCCAGACTCAAAAGGCTATACACTGTATAATTCCATTTGTATGACATTCTGGAAAAGACAAAACTATAGGTACAGAAAACAGGGTTTGCCTGAGGGTGGAGAATGGGAAGTTTGACTACCAAAGGAATGGGGATGGTGATAAAACTGAATGTCGATTGTATGCACTTGAGAAACTCATAGAATTGTACACCAAGAAGAATGAATTTTACCATATGCAAATTTGATTTTTTTAGATTGCAAGATTTTATCCTGCAGAGAATTATAAAATCTCATTTTCTCAGCTGTTTGTCAATTAATTGTACTTTTTTCAGCATAGAAAAAAATAAAACAATATAAAACCCAAAAAAACACAGTGTCACTGTTGAAGGATTCTAGAAACCAATGCATTATTTTGAAAAGTAATTAAGTGAAGGGAAGGAATCAGCATATAGCTTGCTTTCCTTATACTATCTGTACCATGAAGTAACCAAACAAAAAGAGGAGGGGAAGTTTCTCCTTGAAAAAGTTTTCCAGCTAATAAATGAAGAAGAAATGACAGAATATAATTTTGCTACCTCTAATGAGCTAAAGGCTCTGGGGACTGAACATCAACGGTACTAACGTCACGGAAGAGAGAAAACCAGATGTTAATTGCCTCCGAATGGAAGAATATAACACTGTTTATGAAGTAAACTTGTCCCCCAAAAATCAAATCTGAAGCTGAACAAACCTCTAGATCCAACTACCAATTTACAGGAAATATACTGGACAAAGAAACATATTAAATGACCACATAAGAGATGCAAACAGCAAAACCCAGACAGTGAGAAATTCTACAGGAGAAACAACCTGGTTTTTTCAGCACATTTCAAAAGGGAACAAAAAAAGGGTAAACCGGTATAGTTTATATGAGCCTTAAAATACGATCGCAGTATGTGGATTTTGTTTGGATCCTGATTTTTTTAAATACTTTGAGAAATGTTTTTGACATTTATTAAACAATTGGAAGTTCAGAAACCTTAGATATTTAATGATCATGAGGAATTACTAATTTTTAAGCATGGTCTTGATTCTTGAAAGTCCTTTCAGAAATACATACTGAAATATTTTCTGATGAAATCATATGACGTCTGCTTGAAAATAATATGAGGTTGTCAATGAGGAATTAGTGGAACATGCTTGACCATGGGTTGATGGTTGTTGGGCTGGATGATAGTATATTGGGATTTATTATGCTGTTACCCTGTCTACTTTTATGTACGTGCAAAAGTCACCATAATAAAAAAGTTTTCTTTAAGTAACAAATATTTCAACACAAGTCACTGAACAGTATCCAGCTTTACCAAGGCCAGTGTAGCCTTACTTGGTATATTAATATCTCTTAAATAATATTAGGTATGAAATGGTTAAGAACATCCAGAGCTATATAGCAGTCGAGAAGTTTCACATTTCTCTGAAAGGACAGCAGTGTTTGTTTATGGCACATATATGAGGCACCATGAGATAAAATTTAACAGTGATGTTTGCAGTGACAAATTGTAAGAGCAAATTGTAACCACAAATAACTACTATGGCTGTAAGGCGTAATTAGTAAGGAAAATTAGTAGAAGATCTCAACAAACCAAAAGTAGCCTTCCTGGTTTGATAAAATAGAGTTCATATCAAAAATGTAGGATAAATGCTTGATTCTTTGCCTTTGCTTTTCACTTTTTAAGACAATGAATTGTGAATTGGTACTTCAGAAGATGACCAACTAATTAAAACTATATATATGTGTGTGTGTGTGTATGTATACACACACACACACACATATATATATTTATGAATTCATGGATTCAAACATATTTGATGGGTTTTAATCAATGGCAATTATTATTATTAATATTTAAGTTGTACTGTCTTTGGCCTGTTGGAGCCTCTTCAGTTTGGCTCCTGAATGGCTTGATCCACTCCTGGTAGTGTTTGTGGCTTCTTTGCCACCTGGTACGAGCGACTGTTCTAGGCTCATCTTTTACGTTTTCTGCCCCAGATCTGTAACCAGCATTTCTCCAAGAAGCCCTGAATGGTAATCTAGGCATAAGGAATGCTCATTGCTATGAGTTGGTCATTGTTTCTAACACTTAGAATATATATATATATATATATACACACACACACACCCATACGCACACACACAATTATATATTATATGTACTATAACGTATAATACATATTATATACATATACAACATATATTTTTTAACTTAACCTTGTCTGTATTATGTGTATCTCCCTTTTTCCATACCAAAAATCCAGGTTCTCAAGGATACAGAGGATGATGAATTAGAATATTCTCATTATCAGTTACTCATTTGTTTAACCCACATTACACTATAGTCTCAAAATACAAATACTAATATTACCATTGACAATATGATTACTGAAAACAGTTACATAAATTGTTTTGCATATGCTGTCCCCATTCCTTCCCCTTTTTTTTAGAACAAAGGCTGGCAAACTTTTTTTTTTACTGTTTTAACCACTTTAAATTGCATAATTCAGTGATTTTTAGTATACTCACAAATTTATACAACCAATCCCACTATCTAATTCCAGAATATTTCTACCACCCCTAAAAGAAGCCCTGTACCTTCCATTCCCCCTGTCCCCCATCCCCTGGTAACTCTCTGTCTCTTTGGATTTGCATGTTCTAGACACTCTATATAAATGGAAGCATGCAAGATACAGCCTTTTGTGTCTGCCTTCTTTCACTTAGCATGATGAGCTAACCCATATCATTTATTTTTTAAGTAAATATTTAGTTATTTTTGAAGTAAAAAAATAAGTCAATACAAGAATGATTGGGCACCAAATTCCTCATCCTCCTGAATAAACAGGGTTGCTCCAGCTGACTTCAGCTCATTCCTTGCAGTAGCCTGAAACCCTTGTTAAGCGGGAGCCATCTACCCCTGCACATTGCATGAATAGAATCTCCTGGCCACTGTAGATGCTTCAGGAAGAAAACTGGACTGGAGATCACAGCCTAAAATGCACCTCCCTCCAGCCCCTTTGCCAGAACAGCTCCTGGCTATGTGGATCCAGCCACTGCCCCTACTTGGCACCACAACTCTGCCATTCCTGATGAAGAGGGATGACTTCAGTGTTGAAATCTGAACCGCAGTCTGCTTATGGGGCCCAACAATCAAACATCTTGTTCTCCATCTGTGACCAGAGTCCATCTGTTGGACTTGAGCATCTAATGACCTGAGACCCAAGTGAGACTGCCTCTCATCCTTCACAGAGGGCCCAGCACAGATATCTCCAAGACCTAGTAACATTTCCCAGCACCCACTCACCCACCCACCCAGCCCACCCTGGCCCTGGGCCTCACCCTCCTGTGTACATCTATCCGGTAGAGCCCTGATCACAATGAATTGGATGATGTGTTAATGAGTCAGTTCCTCCAACCAGCTTGGGAGACTCTTGAAGGTATGGACTATGTTTTATTCACTTCATTCCCTCAGTGCCTGGTCCAGAGAATGTTCTTCATCAATATGTGATCACTTAGAGAAGGAAGAAGGCAGTGAAGTGAGAGGGTCTTGTGCCCCCACCAGACTGTGAGCTGCCTGAGAGCAGAGGCTTCACCTCTTTACTGTCTCCTCCGCTTCCTCCTCCCACAGTAAAACCCAGCACAAGGTGGGCCTCAGAGAGGGCATGTAAATGAACGATGGCTTTGCTCAAGATTCAAAACATCTCCACCTACAGGACTTCTGGATAACATCTTTTTCTTCCTTTCCTTCTTTTTTTAATTGAAATACGGTCAGTTACAATGTGTCCATTTCTGGTGCACAGCACAATGTCCCTGCCATGCATATACATACATATATTCCTTTTCATATTCATTTTTATTAAAGGTTATTACAAGATATTGAATGTAGTTCCTTGTGCTATGAAGAAATGGATCATATCTTTATTTAGCTCTGGCAGATGTTTCCTACACATTTCTGGATAGTTGGGTTAGAATTTTCTCCACTGTACTCTATAAACTGTTTTAAGCTCTTATATATAATAAATGCAAACATGCAAGAACAACACAGGCTAAAATAAAAAGCTCCTTGTATACAAACATTTTCAAAAGATGTTTTAACACAGGGCTTAGAGAAAGGAGACCCAGTAGAAGGTGACTGAATTACTACCCCCTCCCTCCTGACCTGGTCCCGGAGCCTGGATTTGGGCCCTCCTGCTCTCTACTCCTCTTAGACACAAGTTCCCGGCCCATCTTGGACAGGAATATGTAGCTTGCAAGGCCAGGAGGTAGCTCTGTTCCTGCCTGCAGAGAAGAAGGCCATCCCCAAGGCACAGTGTCCCAGGCCCCTGGGGTCAGGTTGTGCAGGCTTGTTTAAGTGGGGAGTATCCTGGATTGCTTCTCCCTCTCACTCTTGACAACTCCCAGTTATCAAAGAGATTGGACAGGCCTTGGTGTGACCTGCTGTAACCGTTTCTCAAGCTAGCTAGCTGCCGGGCCCCAGGGCTTCCAGAGAGCTTGTCAGAGGATTCCAGAGGACTGAGGACCCCCTAACCCTACCAGGTCTCCCAGCTCAAGCAAAGCTTCAGAAGGGTTCATCAGCTCCTGTGTGGCCCATGCTGTATCCACTGCCTGTGGGCAGCACACAGAGGGACAAGTTCAGGGTTGGGGGCAGGTATGATTCCTCAGGCTTGCACACAGCCCACACAGCAAAAATTCAGCCAGACAGTATCCATGACTTTCAAGCCAAAGCTTAGGCCCTCAGGGTCAGCTAGGCTGCAGGGGTCTCTGCTCCTAAGAGCGCATATGCACCTGGAAGTGCTCACAGCTGGCATGCTTCATGGTCAGCCCATAGATGGGGGTCATGTCCACCTTCACACCTGGGGTCACACTGAATTCCACCTGCTGCAGCAGGATGGCCAGGAAGAGAAAGACCTCCAGGCGGGCAATGGTCTCACCAATGCACTTCCGCTTGCCCATGCCGAAGAGAATCACCTTCTCACTCAGTGCCTTGTTGATGGTGCCATCAGGGGTAAGAAACCGTTCAGGTCGGAACTCAGATGGGTCATCCCACAGCTTCCTATAATCAAAGAGAGGCAGCTGAATTGGCAGCTTGGGGACTCAGAAGCATCAAGTGGGTTGATCCCTAGCCCAAAAGAATAGGATTTAGGCAAGTGGCCCAGGGATTAGCAGAGTGTGAGGCTCAGGAGAGGATAGAGCTCCCCCCACCCCCACTCTCAACTTACTGGTCATGATTGATCTGCCACTGGTTCACAAAGACACAACGCCCCTTGGGGATGTAAAAGCCATTCAGGCTTGTATCTCTTGTGGTGCTGGGGAGGGAGGAAGCTCAGTCAGGCTCAGGGCCAGCCACTAGGAGATCCCCCTGCCTCCCATATCATGTCCCTTCCAACACCCTGATTAGGTACATGGACTGGAGTAAGGCCCAGTATCAGATAGCAGTGGATCCATGGGGCCTCACCTGTGGGGGATGGTGAAGGGGACGAAGGAGGAGTGTCGGAAGGTCTCCAGGATGACGGCCTCCAAGTAGGGCAGCTGAAGTCTGTCGGAGAGCCGAGGCCACCGCACCCTGCCAATCACTGTGTCTGCAGAACAGAACACAAAGGACCAGACAGGTGAAGGGGCCACTCAGACCTTGGCTGGGCCGCCTGCCTTGAGCACTCTAAAGGAAGCTACCACCTACCCAGCTCCTCCTGGACTTTTTTCTGCACATTGGGGCTTGTCACCAGGTACATGAGACTCCAGGAGATGGCAGTTGTGACAGTGTCAAACCCTAGCCAGAAGAGAACAGAGGGAGAAGTTAGGTGGCTGGTGGACCAGGGCAGCTGGGCACAGGAAGGACACAGTGGGGTAGCTCATACCAGCTCCAAAGAGGTCGAGGACGACATTAACTATCTGCTTATCCAGCAGCTTGATATTGGCATTCTCATCCAGCCTCTTGTCCTGACAGTGTTTGATCAGGCTGTCTGTGATGTCCCGGATGTGGCCCTGGGTAGGGAGGCCCACAGGTGAGTAAGATCCCAAACCTGGACCTGCCTCTCCATCTTGGCCTAGTCCCTCACCTAGTCCCTCACCATCCCTAGCACCTTCATTCAAGAGGTGACCGCCCCCACCCCTGAGGCTGCCATTCCAGCTTCTCTTGCCTCTCCAAAACTCTCTCCTGACTCAGAACACCAGCAGCCCCAACTCAAGGGACACCTGACACAGAGCCTGGTACCAGCACGTCTGGACGTGCTCTTTGCCCTTTTCTCTCCCCATGAGGCCAGAAGACCAACTCTCTAACTCATCCTGGTCCCCACAACAACTAGCCCGGGGTCCTGCACGGACTGGCTAGTCAGTGATTATTGCTGCCTGATGGAAAGACAAAAGGGCTGGTCAAGAAAAAGTTCTACTTCCCTGCCAAGGATGGAGTCTCCTTCATCACTGGCTTCAAAATCCCAGGGTGAAGGCCTGTGAAAGCCTGTCAAACTCCATGCCGCTCCAGTTATCTCTGACCTCCTGACCCTACCTGCTCCCTACCACCCACCGCCTCTCCCCAGCCTGTACCTCCTCAAACGTTTTATAGTGTTCCTTGACCAGCTTCTGCATGAAGATGTAAATCCTCTGATTCAGGTCCTTGTAGAGATCCAGGGCAGTGTTGGGCAGGTAACGGAGGATAGGGATAAAGTCGGCTGGGTTCCCAGAGGCAGCCACCTCCCCAAACTCGTTACCAAGGTTGACTAGGCTAAGCAGCTCTTGGTTGTCATGGTCATAGCGATGGCCAAAGCATATAGCACAGATGACATTGGCCACTGACACCACTACATACCTGTAGGGGTCAAAGTGCCCAGGCCCTGCCATCAGCTCCTGAAACTTAACGAGGAGGTACTCAGCCTCCTTGGTCACATGCTCCTCCAGGTAGCAGGAGGATGAGGAAGCCGGGTCGGAGGCGATGGAGAAACTCTTCAGAGCATTCTGGGCCAGGCGCCGGCGGGCAGCCCACACTGGTCCAGAGTCTGGGTTGAAAGTCATGCTCTGCCCATCAGAGACCAGGGTGAAGCTGTAGAAGTCGGGCCGGCCCTTGAAATCGTCGCCCTGCCGCACCAGGGCCTGCCGGATGGTGTCCAGGCCGCTGAGCACCAGCACAGGCGTGCAGCCAATGCGGATCTGCAGCACATCTCCATAGCGCTGGCTCAGCCGCGACAGGGCCACATGTGGGCTCTTCCCCAAGGTCAGCACGTGCCCGAGCAGGGGCCAGCCCCAGGGCCCTGGTGGACTCTTCAGGCCTTTGGGGACCCGAGACTGCCAGGCCCTGACCACCCAGAATATGAGGCAGAAGATGGCAGAGGCCAGGAGAAGCTCCGTGGCCGAGATGGGGATGGAGAGTCCAAACACAGAGAACATGATCAGCGTAGAGATTCCAAGGTGGCTGCTGAGAGATGGGACAGGAGGAAAAGATCAACACATCCGACGGGGGGATAGGAGGAGCCAATGTCCCAAAGTGTCAGCATGCTGGTCAAGGAAAGGGAAAACCTTATTCAGAGCTGCTCACTGAGTGCACTAAGGGTAGAGGGAAGGGGGAGAAGCTGTTTATTGAGCTGCCACGTGTGTCAAAAATTTCAGTCATTCTTTGTTCAGTCCTGGCCACAGCCTATGTGGTAGGCTGCAATGAGGCTCAGAGAAGGTAAGTAACTTAACTAAGGTCACAAAGCCAGGAAGTAAGTATAGGATCCAAATCCCAATCCAGTTTGCCTAATTCCAGAGCACCTTCTCTTAACTGTTGCACCAATCTAAATGTCAGTCTGTGATTTCCATAGGGCACCTGTACTATAATTCACTTCATATTTTTCTAAAATCAACTTTAAATCCACCCACTTATCATCATTTCAAACAATAATATCTGTGTGAAAGTACAAGTTTGATCTTTTTTTCCCTTAACATATATTAAAATAAACAAATAATCAATGCGTATCGCCCAATTCCTCTGGAGTATGACCCACCAACTTGAGAGAACACGGCTGTTAGAACACTAGGGATCATCCACTCCTTCAGCCTCATTTCACATTTGGGGAAACTGATCTCCAGAGAGGGTACTCACTTGGCTAAAGTCACCCAGCACTCAGAGCCAGGACTCAGATCTCTTAAGGAAAGCTCTCTGGTAAGTCTCCAGCTCCTGCCATAGGTACCTCCCTTTGAATAGTGGTCAGATCAATTGATGAAAAGGAACTTTCCCAGAACCCTCAGTCCTCTGCTACTCAAACTCAGGATCTAGGAGATGCTGCCAGCCTCTGGGACAGGGTGAGGAGGGGACGGGGACTGCCGCCTTACTTACTGTCTAAGACACATTGCCCTCAGTCTCAGCTCTTTGAGTTCAACTGACCCACAGTTCAAAGGCAGCAGGAGGCCAGCTAGATGGAGGCTGCCGGTCACAGAACTCCAGGCCAGGTTTTACTGGGCTCAACTCTCAATGAATGAATAGTCTGGGCCTCCCTCATTTGCCAGTCATCAGAGAGCTGAGAATTAATGGAAGGCCCCCAAAGGCTGCAAGAAAACTCCAGACTGGAATCTCAGAAATTAGGAATGGGTCTGACTTATCAGAGGCTCAGACGATACTTTCTAGGTTTGGTCTAGAAAGGGTGTGCGAATTCCTGGACTACTTTCTCCACAGCATGAGGCTCTGACTGGGACATCTTCCTGGTGCCTTGGACTGGAGATCAGGACCCCCAGTGTTCCAGGCTCTACGGCATGGCCTTGGACTGGTCATTTTACCCTTCTGGGATCCAGTCACGTCACCTGAGAGAGGAAGGTGGGAATGTGATCTCTGATTCAGGGTGCCCAGCTGGATCTCAGAGAAGAGAAAACCCAGATCTGATCAGGGGAAACTCTCAGTCTGACTAGTGAGGTTTCCTCTCAGAAGAGCCACCCAAGATGGGCAGGTTGTATGGTTCCCACCTCCGCTACTATAGCCATCTGTCCAGGGAGGCTTCCTGGAGTTGCTGAACCCCAAGGCACACTTGACTCTCAGAGTGAACTGGGGAAGCTGGTAGGCCTTGGTGTGCCATGGTGTTCCCTTCTGCACACTGGGTGCCTTCAAAGACCTCTAGCCTTAGTAAGATGGTAGGAGGCCAAAAGACATGTGACTGCTGAGTTTTCAGGGACTGGTGGTCCAGCTTTCTGCAGCTGGCAGTCTCTCACACTGACTGCCTCCAGGCAGAGGGCAGAGAAGGCAGTCAGTGAAACAGGGAAGGCCCCTGGGCAGTGCCCAGGACTACCACTCAGATAAGTTTCCCTTGTTCCAGCCCGCAAATCTCACCCTGAACAAGTTATGCCTTGGGAGGGTAGTGCCAGCCAGGGGTAGCTTTTAGATAAGGCAGGGTACAGCTGGTAAGAACCCAACCTGCCCTCTCCATCCACCCTGACCACCCAGGGAGAAACCTCCCTCCTCACACAGACTGAAGGAGAGCTGCACTTGCTCCCAGCTTCCCACACCTGCGTCCTCATTCCAGCCTCCCAGGTGGCCCTGATGGGGAAGCCCTTAGGCATTCAGGGAGTCAGTGGGGGATGGAGCTGGAGCCTGGGTCCTAGAGTCCTGAGAGGGGAGAATTTAAATCTAGAGTTTTGGTAATAGGTGTGGGACCTTGTGCAAGTCCTGCCTTTCCCCACACCCCCGGCCTCAGTTTCCCCACTTAGTGAGGGACTATCTCCTCACTAATGACACTTTTAGCCTCCTTTTTTGAGGTGCTAGACAGTGGCTACCTAGGAAGACTTGGAGGCATTAAAATTTCCTTTTTCGGGCAGGAAGAGACAAGCCAGAAATCCCCATCACTCACCTGCAGCTGTGAGAAGGTACAGAGCTGAGCTGAGAAGAATGGCCTCTGGAGCCAGGGACCCCAAAGAAGATCAGGGGAGGCTCCAAGGAACTGTCACCTTCAGGGTAGGGGAGAAGGCACTGCCACCTTTATAGGCGGCTTTTTGCATGTGACCACGCCTCCTGGAGCCGGGGATGGGACAGAGGGAGGGGCAGCCTGGGGGTTGGGGGAGAATGGCGGCTCTAGGGTGAAGCGGGGAGGGGAGGGGGGGAAGACGCAGGGGAACAGGTAAGAAACCACTATGAGGACGCCTCATCCAAGTGCTGCACTCAAAAGACTGAGGGCTAGGGACACCTGGGACCCCCAAATCCAAGGTACCCCACGGATAGCACAGAGTCCAACTGAGGAGGGGTTGGGGGAGAAGTCCCAGGACAGCTCGAAGAGAGGGCATGGGAGGGCTCCATCCCCGGGCATGGAGATCCTTCACCCTCATTTTTGCACCCACCGAACACTAGGCGTGCAAGCGCTACCTCCTCCCTACTAGCGGGCCGGGGCCAGGCAGGCAGGGGCGGAGTTACCGGGTGATGACCTCCTAACCCGGGTTACTGAGTCCGGGCTCGCGTGAGAAGCGCTGCGACCCCAGCCCCGAGGTCACCGGGGCCGGAAGGCCAGAGGCGCCTAAAGGCTGGCCCCTTCCCCCAGAGCCCCCGGAGCCCGGGAGACCAGTCCGCGCTCCCTGACGCAGGGGCGGGAATGGATGGAGAACGTGCAGTCTCGCTGAGCGCGCACTAGCGGGGACACGCTGAGCCGCCTCTCGGGCCACTTTGGAATGCTTCAAACCAGGGGTACTGCCAGCCAGACCCACGGGCCCTCGAGGTTCCCGTCTTGGCTCCTGGGGTTGTCAGCGCTTTGGCAGGCAGAGAAATCGGGCAGCAAGTGGGTATTCCGGTAGCCAAGGAAAGGGTGAGAGAGAGGCCCTCGGGCCTGGCAGGAGAGGGGGCCCAGAGGCCAAGGAGGGGGGCGCCCAGTGCAGGTGCCTCCGCAGGATAGCGTGCATATGCCTGGTACATGCCTCCAGGGGGCAGAGGTCAAGCGGCCCATCCCCGCCCCACCTGGTCGGGGGCGCGGTGCCCGGGAGTTGCGTGAGAAGGGCCCCGAGGCTCGCGCATCCACCCAGCCGCCCGACTCCCCGGCCCGGCTCGGGTCCCGGCACAGTCACGCGAAGGTGGGAGGGGAGTCGGGGCGGGGCTCTTAAAGGGCCAATCTCCAGCGGAGCGTGGGGGTAAAGGAGCAGCCGAAGCCTCGTGGGTGAGTGATTGGTTGGGTGGTGGTGGGGGGGCGGTGCAAAGGGCCCAGGTTTGCGTGCGGAGCTGGGCTTTTGCAAGCAAGCGGGCGCCGGAATTGTGTCCGTAGTTTGGGTCCACGCCAGTGGCAGGACACGCAGCTTCAGCGCCGCCTGGGTCGCCTGGCCGGCTGCCTCCGACGGTGTCCCCGCCCCTGCCGAGCCCTCCCGATGTAGGATGTCCAGGGAGAAAAAGCAGTATTTGCGTGTCTAGCTCCGCGTGTCCCCATCTAACTACATTACCCTCCCTCCCCGCCTTGTTCCCCAGCCCTGCAAACAGCACCACCATCCGCTGGCCCAGGCCAGAAGACTGAGCCTCATCCCGCCTCTAACCTCCCGTTCCAGTCAGATGCCACCTCGTGCCCTGCACTAATAATTATTGCTCAGACGCCCACAATGTGCCAGACACGGCTGTGGACACTGGAGATTGATACAGAAGTGAACAAATTTGACAACCTCTTGCTCACTTGTAGCTTACATTGTGGGGCAAGAGCGGGTGCGCGGGAAGGGGAGAAAATGCAGAGAGAATCTCAGAAGATGAAAAGTGCTGTAGAGAAAAACAATGCAAAGAAAGGGTAAGAATCAGGTGGTGGCAGATTGCAATTTAAAATAGTCTGGTTGTGGAAGACCTCACTGAGCAAAGGACGCTTAGCTCAGGCAGGAGGGTGAAATCAAAATTTGAATTACTACGCTGTACACCAGAAACTAACTCAACTATACTTCAGGTTTTTGTAAAGTTTAATTAAAAAATAAAAAAGAATCAAAGTACACAGATGTCTGGAAGAAGAGTGCACCTGGCAGAGGGAAGAGCAAGTTCAAATTTCCTGTACATGGTCCTTGAGGGAAGGAGCAGTACCAGGGGCACTGGAAATGTGCAGTGACTTGTGACTGGAAGGTTCTCCTGGAATTTAGTGCCCCCAGGGGATGGGACGCTCTTGGGGGTGCAGGAAGCATCCTGCTGAGAAACATGGGGCTTCCTTTGGGTGAGATAGAGACATTGTGGGGCCTGAGTCAAGGAAGATCACTGGCTACTGTGCCAAGACCAGACTAAAGAGGTAAAGGACACATTTCTTCACTTTCATGTCTGTCCAGCCCCACTACCACATCCTTATCCAGGCCCCCGTCTTTGGTCCCGAGAGTACTAACAGCCTCCAAGCCTGAGTACCACCCGCCTTTCACTCTCTCCAATTCCTTCTCCCCCCTGTGGCATCCAGAGTGGTCTTTTCAAAAATGGAAACTCTCCCTCCATCACCACCTTGCCCCTTCAGTAGCTCCCATCTGAACAGAAATCAGAATCTTTAGCAGAACCTACCAGGAATGCGCACCTCTACATCTAATCTCCCCTACTTTAAGTCTCAGTTAAAACATCACTTCCTCTGAGAAGACTTCCCGGATCCTTTCCACAGCAAGTTACATTTCTCCTGGTCTGTGTTTGTAGCACTTCTCCATGGCAATTCTCAAGACATTTGTCCCTTGCTAGGACCCCAACCCATACCTGTCACTCCTTCCTCCATGCCCTAACAGAGAAGCAACCTGTGGGAAACAGATCTAAGCCAAGTCCTTGCAAGATATTACTAACTGGTAAAGGAGTCAAATCCAGCTGTATTATGGATGGGCACATGAACAGGGTGATATTGAGCCCAAAGTGTTGGTGCTATAATGGTGGAATTTAGGCAACAGAACAAGCAGGAGACAAGGAAGGTATTGCTGGGTTTCCATTCTGTCCAGCATCCTTCCATTCATTTCACCTTTGCATCTCTGGCTCAGCCTGAGAAACTTTGTGGTACCCAAGAGAGGTCTGTCCTTCAATCCTAGTTGAGCTAGAGCCACAAAGAATGGAAAGAACTTGTGTGGAAGCCATGGCAAGGAAGTGGGGAACAAGGCACTTCCAGATCTTCCGCCCTGCTCTGTGGCCCAGTCTCTTCCTCGGCTCTGAGTCCCCACCAGTGCCCTAGGTCTAGAGACTCATGGCAGCCCCCTGATCAGGGCTGGAAGACCATCTGCCGGGGATCCTGACAAGGATTCAGAAAATCCCTTCTTTTGATAGAAAATACACTGCTTTTTTTCACATTCTCCAAGGGGCTCTTGATCCCCAAAAAATCATTAGTTAATTAAACCAATTTCTCTCCCACTTCTGAACTGGAGAAACTGATACCAGAAAGGAGAAGGCCCAAGGATGTAAGACAAATCAAAGCAGAGCCCAGAACTCTAGCCTCTTGCTTCCAGGCCAGGGCTCCTTCCAGGACAATGATTTATTGCTCCAGACTACCAGCAAAGTCCCTGGGGGCCAAAGGTAGACAGGGCTCAGCCCCCAGGTCAGGGCCCACTTCCCACACCTGCCCCCACCCCACCCCCATTCTCCTGGACAAGAATCTGCTGCCCTGGGGTTACAGGGAGGCACCACACTTCTCAGCACCAAGCCCTGTTTTGGGGGACAGCTTACAAGATGGAAGAGAGCCCTCAGGATCACTGGGAAGAGAAAGAAAAAGACAGGTGGGAGGTTAGAGGACCTTGGCCTGGAGCTGAACAGCCAATCCTGGGTCAAAGTTTGCATGCCTTTGCGTGAGAAGCTCTTTGGCTAGAATTCCCTAGCGATCGATACCAGGAGCACAGAGGCAGGGGGGCAGTGTGCTGGGGAGAGAACTCTGGGCTGGAGGGAGAGAGACAGCTGAGGGTCTTGGCCCTGCAGAGTGTTCCAGCCTAAAGTCTTCAGTCAGCACTGCCGAGGGCTATGTGGCGGGGGCAAGGGGAAACAGCAGGACCCACAACAAACCCTAGTCTACCCCACGGTGGAAGCAGGAACCACACCCAAATAGAGCCTATACTAAATCTGGAAATGCTGCAGGAGCTGTGAGCAGGCTGAGGCCCCGGGGGGACTAGAGGAGAGTCCTGGAGCATGAGGAGCACAGGGAGGACACCGCTGGCATGGGGAGGGGACACTAACTGAACGAAGCATGGGAGTGGGGGGCTGGGATAAGGCAGGCTGGGAAGAGTGGAGTCTGAATGGATGTGGAGAACTGGGACCCGTTCTCCAACATGTCCTCAGCCCACCCACGATCTGGGCCCTGAGCGCCTTCCCCTCTCCTACCTGTGCCCTGAGAGCCAGGGAGATCCAGTTTGCAGGAACCAGGGTTCCGACACGGCAGACCCTGGCTCCCTGGTTCTCGGACAATTCTTTCCCAGGATAGTCTTGGTCTAAGCCTGTTGTCTTGGTGTAACTATTAAAAGTGTCCTCTTTAACTCTCAAGAGTCTTAGCTTGGACAATAAATTATATGGTCACCTCAGTGACAGTGGACATGTGAGAGATTTTGTGTGCCCAGCATCCATCCTCTCTTCTTCTGGACATACCACTCTGATTGTTCTTTGGGGACCATCTCACTGCTACTCTCAGCCCATAGGTTTGGTGGAGCTGACTCCACCTCAGGCTTCTAGGCTGGCACATGACTCTGGCCAAGCCAATGAGAGCCCTATGGGGGTTTTAGTACAATTATTGGAAAAGAGAGGTTCTCTGTCTGCCAGGGGTGGCTAAGCTGGTTAGAAAATAATGCTGGACCTACTAGTGGTCATTTTTCAAGAAAGCACATTTTTAGGGGAAAGCAGACCTGGGAGTTGAGGGGAGGGAGACAGGGAAGGAGTTGAAGATGCTGTGCACCTAGATCCAGTTATTCCTGAAGCCAGTGAAGTTCACCCTTAGAACGTCTGTTCCGTGACTCAGTAACATCACCACCTCCCTGTCTCCTCCTTTCCCTCCGCCTCCCTCTCATTCTCCTCCTTATCTTCGGCTTCTAGTCGGAGCTGGGTTTGGGGGCTTGCAACTGAACAAAAATTATAACCAAAACCTGCAGGTCGGAGAGACTTACCGAGCAGCTCTCTGAGTGATCAAACCTCCGCACATGCAGCAGGTCCAAGAAGGCCTGGGCAGAATCCTAAGTTACTCCTGTCTAAAGCTTCCCACTGGTCTGCCCCTGTGCCGACAATGCCACCATCAGCACCACTGTGGGAGGCTAGTTTTATCTCCGGAAGACCCCAAGATGGTGTTGCAGAGTTGTTGGCGGGTGAGTGCCTGGAGAGAACCCACGTGTGAGGCAAAACTCATCAGATGAGTCTGTGCCTCCTCACTGCGCTGGGCGCAGGGCTCACACCCAGAGGCTGGAGCTCCCTGGCTGGGGGGGCGCCCTGGGAAGGAAGGGGGCCCACGTGCTCTCCTAGATGAGAAAAAAAATCCATTCTTTCCCTAAGTTGAAGTTTTCAGAAGGAAGGTTTTGAAGACTCTCAGGGTAAACAGTCCTTACAATGGCCTGCAAGGGCCTTCCAGGTGTGGCCCCCACTACCTCCCTGACCTCCTTGCCTGTTAGCCCTCCTTCCCCTGGCCCACTCCTCTCCAGGTGCTGGAGCCACCTGAGGTTCTGAAGACATGCCAGGCAAGTCCCTCCCTAGGTCTGTCAGAGTCAGTCTCTGCAGGAAACAGAGGGCTCCCTCAAACTGAATCACTGAGAATTTAATACAGGGACCATTCACAGGGTTCAGATTTAGGGAAATCAACAGGGACTGCGGTCCCCCAGGGCTAGCAACAGCGAGGCCAGAAGTGGCGAGGGGCAGGAGCAGGACACAGAGCCCAGACAAGGTGTCTGTGGAGAGGCTACAGAGAAGAGCGTGGCCTTCGGGAGAGAGCTGCAGCTAGCAGGCAGAGACGCTACAGGGAGAGAGCCGAAATACTCTGACCTCACTCTATTCATGCCCTCTGATGTCCCTCTGGTACCTTCCATGGATTGAACCTAACTGGACACCAGAGAGCAGGGGGCCCATTTCAGCAGCCCATGGAAGTCAGGCCTCCAGGACTGAGGGTAGAGAAGGGTGGAGAGTGGTCTGGAGAGGCAAGTGGAGGACATCCAGCACTCTGCCTCAGGGCCTTTGCACTTGCTGTTCCCACCACCTGGAAATGCTTTCTTCCCAAATTCTCATGTCTTACTTCCCTGCGTTTCAGCTTTGCAATATGCCATCTTTGGTGATCCTGTGTATCCTACCCATAGTCTCTAACTCTCTTCTTGACTTGGTTTTTATTTGTAGCACGTACAAACTTCAAATATACTCTGCATTTTAATTATTTATGCTGGGTATGGTCTATATACCTCAACTAGAATGTAAGCTCCAGCAGAGGAGGGGCTTTTGTCTGTTGTGATCAATGGTTCACTAATAGCAAACTGGCACATTGTGAATGCTAAGTAAATATTTGTTAAATATAGGAACGGAAACATGTTAAACTCCCAAATAGGAAAATATGCCAGGTCTGAAATAGCAGAGGCCCGGTGAGATTCTGAGTCTTGGTAGGCAGGACACCAAGTCCAAGATGGTCAGCTGAATGGATCGCCACCCCCACCCAGTCCAGATCTTTTCTCAGCACCTGATAGGTGAGTGCTAGACATTTTGCTGCCAGAAAACAGGCGATCAGTCACAGTCATGGCTTAAGAAGCTAATCACAACCTGGCCCAGCTCAGGCATCCTGCCTTATGACACCCTCACTTTAGTCCAGGGTCAGTATCCAGGCTAGTCCTCGCTGCTGACCACGTGGCCTTGATCACCAGAAGTCCCAAACTCTTTCAGTTTCAAAGTCTCCCGGTTCCTCTCAACAGGTCACAGCTCCTTTCTCCACAATCAGGTTCCACCACAATAATCAGAGGAGAGCAAGTTCTGTAGCTGCTCTCAGAGGAGAGAGCACTGCAGGACTGGGACAAGAGAACCCCACAATTTTGACAATTTTGACAGGTGGGGAAGGGCTGCCAAGATGCAGACCCTGGGACACTGCGCAGAGAAGGTGGGGGTAGGGGTATCCCAGAGGTTCCCTGGATAGAAGGCAGTGGAGATAAGTGCAGACCTTCTTTTCCTTTTTTCTCTTCTTCCTTCAACAGCATCAAATACAATTAATTTAGACTCATATTAGATATCAGAATCTGACTAATTCTGCTCAGGTTGGCAGTTGCCTTAATTATTGAGGAAATATGTGCCAGGCCAATGCATTTTGAAAACAGCCTTACAGGGAAATGTTTGATCTACCGATGGACATGTTTGGCAGCTCAGAGGAATGTTCTGTTTCCAAGTTGGAGATGCCCTTTTGTATATAAACACAGAGGTTTGTTGATAATGAATGTTCTTTTCCTCTCATCAGAGCAGAGTCTTGGAGGATCCTGCTTTGTCAGTCAAGTGCTCCTAGACATGCTCTCCCAGTCTCTGCCAAGGAGGTGGCCTCATTCAGACCGATTGGTGCACAGCTTGGCTGTCCCACCAGCCAGTGATGGGCCACTCAGTCAATGGAAGAATCCTTTCCCAGCTGTTCGGCCCAGTATGGGCACTCAACAGCCATTCCTTCCACCTTGATTTTCCCTCCTTCTCAAGACCCTCCCCACCCCAGTTTTCTCCAGGTATCTTCCACCTTCCTTTCCAAAGCTCTGTGCTGTGGGGGGAGAATGACCCCAGGGAGTGGGTCCTGGCTGGCCTGGACCTGTCCTTTTGGCCCCAGTTGCCTTGCTGGTTGATTGGATTAAACATGGATCTGTGACATGATTCTGGCCAACATTACGTAGGAGAGATCTGGTGGGACCCGCTTTTAGGAAAGGTTCTTTCATTCTTTTTTTAAAAAATGTGGGGGTGGTAGGAAATTAGGTTTATTAATTTATTATTTTTGGTGGAGGTACCAGGGATTGAACCCAGGACCTCATGCATGCTAAGCATGCACTCTACCACTAAGGTATATTTTCCCCCAGTTTCCTCACTCTTAAAAGGCATACATAATAAGAGATTCACTCTTGTCCCTCTTGACATGTCTGGATGCCATGGCTGAAACTGCAGTAGCCATCTTGTGACCATCTTGGGGGCAAGCTTGATATTCCAAGGATAGTAAAGCAGAAATTTGCAAAGAACCACTTTATTATTCAGGGTCCTTGTAAGAAACAGGATCCATTCAAACTGGATCACTGAGGAAAGTTTAATAAGGGGACTATTTACAAAGGTGTGGGAAGGGTATAGAGAAACCAACACATGATGGTGTGGTACCATTAGACTAGTAACAGGGAGGAGCCCTTACTATTTGGGGCCTAATGGGGCAGAAGGAAGAATCTGTTTCTGGAATGCTGAGAGAGAGAGACTCTAAGGAAAAGAGAGCTGCCTGGCAGGAGCTGTGGCCTAGCATGGTGACTTTGCAGGGAGGGTCTGGAGAAAAAAATACCTCGATCTTACTCTCCTCCCACCCTCCCATCTCATGCCAAAACTTCCCACTGACTTAACCCAACAAGAAGCCAAGGATGGGGAACCCACTGACACAGTCTGCAGAGGTCAGTCTCTTAGGGCAGAGGAGCAGGGAAGTAGATGCAGAGGGACAAAAAGGATTCTCAGTACAACCTGGGTCTGCAATCATCTCATTCCTCTGTTTGCTCACCTGTTGTCAGTCTCCTCCATGAAGGCAAAGTCTGTCTTATTCACCGTCTTATTCATTAAGTTTCCTCCTAGAAGAGTGGCTGGCAACATAATTGATGCTCAAAGAATATGGTTGCACATCCACTGTGTGACAGGCACTGTACTAAAAATTGAGTGAATAAGAACATACATTGCCTCGAGTTGTTCATATTATAGAGAGGGCAAATGAAACCAAAGCAATATGGCACCATGCTGTTTAAGCCATGAGAGTGCTATGCCCAAGGGAGGAGGATCTAAACCAGAGTGCGGGGCCAGGACACCCCAGAGGAGGTGGGCCTGGAGCTGAGTTTTGGAGGATTTGCTTTAATGGAGAGATGAGAATGCTTTGTTATATATGCATCATAGCACTGTAACGTAAGTCAATACAGCTAACGTGGAAGCCATGCATTTCTATGAGGGTTCCACGTTGGATGGGGCAGAGGTGGTTGGGAGGAGGGTAAGGTGTTCCAGGCAGAGGGAGCAGCACGTGTGAATGCACAGAGGCAGAAAACTAGAAGAATTCTAAGAGGTTCCTTCTGACTGGTGGGAAGGATGCATGAGAGGCAGGGAGCAGTGGGAAATGAACGAGAGAAGTGAGGAGGAACTAGCTCCCATGTTGAGATAAGGAGTTTGAATATGGTTTTGAATGTCAAAAAATTAGTACTGAGGGATTTTACATAGAGGTACGGCTTGCTCAGATTTGTAATTTCAGAAAATTCACCTGGGTGGCAGTGTGGAGCATGGATTGAAAAAATGGGGAGCTGGGGGGGGGGCTAGAACTGTGCCACTAGCTTACATGCAGCTACATAAATTTAAAATTAAATAGAATGAAAAATTCAGTGTCTCAGTTGCACTAGCCACATTTCAAATGCTCAGTAGCCATATGTGGCTAGGGGCTACCCTACTGAATGGCACAAACATGGAACATTTGTATCATCGCAGAAAGTCCCACTGGACAATACTGGGTAGAGGCAGTGAGACCGAGTAGGAGGTTCCTGAAAAAGCCCAGGCAGGAAGAGGCACTGAGAGTCTTCTCCAGGCAGTGTTACAGTGATGGAGAGAAGAGGTCGGACTGAAGAGGGATTCAGGCAGTAGAATCTGGAGAGTTTGGTGAGAGGTGAATGAGAGAAGGAATTTTTACAGATTCCCGGGTTTCCGGCTGGGGTGATGACCTGGAGGGAAGGTGTTTGGGTACAGGGGTGACATCATCCATTTGGGCATGTTGAGGATGCAGTGGCAGGGGCCCTCTGGGTGGACATGTGCAGTGGGTGATTAGACGTCCAGAACTGAAGCTCCACATCCCCATCTAGTAGACTGGGAGACCCCCCAGCTTTAATTATTCACCCCTGCTTCCCACGGCACCTGTGTCCACCAGTGTCCTTCCTCTCTGCCAGGTCTGGGAACAGAAATGAATGGGACTCAACCTCTGTCCTTGAGGCACCCATAGTCTGGGTTAGGGTTTGGGTTTGGTGACAAGCCAGCCCAAAACTACAGCTCCTTGTGACCAGAGCCACGACAGAGGTGAGAATGGAATGATGAAGGGCACAGAGGAGGACTCGCCCCACAGGGAGCAGGGAAGGGGCTGCCAATTACTGCACTCTGACCACTGGCCAGGCTGATGAATATACACTGAATAAACTTGTTGAGTGACCCAGGGGTGCCCATCCCCTGACCTTAACCTTAGCCACATCCCACATCCCTGTGCCCCGCTCCTCTGGACAGTGAACTCTGAATGTCTTCTCTCATGACAGCCCCCTGGTTTGCCCTCTTCCCTGCCGCACACCCACTGAACTGCTTTTCCCCCACATTCTGGCTCCGGGAAAAATTACTTAACTGTAAGATGAGTAACAACTGTAAGATGAGGCCAATAATAGTACCCACCTCACAGTATTGTTATGAAGCTAAAATAGAGATGGTCAATATTAACAACAGTACACAAGTTGGGGCATAGTAGGTACTCAATAAATTTTAACTGTAAGGATTATTACTTGCAATTTCCATAAAACAAATGCAGGGAAATAACCAGCGATAGAAATGAAATCTATTAATGAAAAAATCCCATGCCCCAAAAAGTACACAGCATGATTTCATTGACATAAAAAACAAATACTGACAAGACTCATATGTACTGTTAGAAGCTGGGGTCATGGTTACCCTTGGGGAGGGCAGTGCCTAGGGTGCTGGTGACGTTCTGTCTTTTGATCTGAGGGCTGGCTATGTGGTTTTGGTAAGTCTGTAAAAAATTCGTTGAGCTGTACAGATTATCTGCACTTTTCTGCATGTATCTTAGAATTTAATAAAAAGTTTTAAGAAAATATTTAAAATAAAAAGATGTCTCTTGTTTGGAAGTTCGAAATAATTTGTGTAGGTACGCCAGCCTCTAGGAGGGGAGCAGAACTCCCCACTCCTTGGGCGTGGGCTGTGCACAGTGACTTCCTTCCAAAGAGCATGGTATGGAAAGGGGGAAGAAGTAACATCACCATGGAGAAACTTGATAAACGCTACTTCAGCCAGCTGATCACCACCAACTTCAACCTTCCCGTCAGGTTGATATTATGCGCCCTTGATATGATGTGATAAAAATGGCACTTTATTTCTGTGGTCTTTCTAACAATAACTCATAATCCCAGCCTTACCATGAGAAAAACATCAGACAAATTTCAACAGTAGGACATCATAAAAAATACTTGACCAGGACTTCTGAAAACTGTCAAGGTCATCAAGAACAAAGATGGAATTACAACCAAGGCTTCCCTAAAGAAATATCCCCTGAAGGGATAAATTGGGAGTTTGAGATTAGCGAGTATTAACTACTATATATAAAATAGATTAAAAAAGCAAATTTTTTCTGTATAGCACAGAGAACTATATTCAATATCTTGTAGCAACCTATAATGAAAAAGAATATGAAAATGAGTATATGTATGTATATGTAGGACTGAAACATATGCTGTACACCAGAAATTGACACATTGTAGCTGACTATACTTCAATTAAAAAATAAATTTAAGAAAAAAGAGAGCTATCCCCTAAGGAGATATGATGACTAAATGTAATACGGTGTCCTTCCTGACAGGACCCTGGAACAGAAAAGGACGTTAGGGTAAAAACTAAAGAAACCTGAATGAAGTACGACTTTAGCTAATTAGAGGGGGAGAGAGAGGGAGGGGAGAAGGGAGATAGGAAGGAAGGAAAAGAAGGGAGGGGGAGAGAGACAGAGAGAAAGAGTCAATTTTCTATAAAACTTACCCTAACCTCAAACCTTGACCTTTTTTATAGAGGGAGCTGAACCCAGTGGAGACACAAACAGAAAACAGCTTTCCTTTCCTCTCAGCCTCGGTCTCCAACATGCTCCGTGACTCTGTCAGATTCCTCCGCCTTGCCCTTTGACATCGTCACAGACTGATCCTACAGCCTTCTCACATTCAGGACTGAAAAGCCCAGTCCTATCTAAATAAAAATTTGTGTCTCATGTCCAGTTTCGGGTTTGTCCCCAGCCTCCTCGCAGATCCCACCCGTGGGAAGGGGAGAGGCGCAATCTGCTTCTGTACTCCCTTCTTAGCCACCCCACCCACCCCATCACCAGGGAGGGGACGGGGGCAGGGGGTGCTGGAAGAGGACCCAATCTATTTTTATTTGGGTGGTGCTTTTTATCTTCTCTCTGAGCTCAGAATGCCCTTGTGTGTAGCAGATGCTCCACTGCCAGCTTTTCATCGAGTGCCTTTGAGCCCCAACCTGTCTTCCACATCACACAGTTCCTAACATAGCTGCTGGACTCTCTGGCTGACCTCTTGCCTGCCCCCCAGCTTGTTCCTGCAGGGTACCCCCTGTAGCCTGTCACTGCTGGGGTCCCCTCCCCTCTGTAGTCAGGTCTCATCCACTGCAGCTGAATGGAGTCTTGTTCCCTTCAGCACATCTGCCTGGCCCTCGGGAGACTCACATCCTGATGAGGTACGCAACTCGGACCGTGCGGGCTGCCCTCTGCCATCACAGGCTGCTCCACTCAGCCTCCGTGCCCACAAGCTTCTCCCAGACCCAGGGATACGTGTCAAGCAGGTGCACAGAGTGGTCTGGAGCACAACCTTCTAAAGGTTCAAGTCCCGGCTCTAACACACTGCTATGTGCCCTACAACAAATTACACAACTTCTTTGTGACTCTATTACCCCATTGTAATGTGAGAATAGGATTACCTTCTATCCCATAGGATTACTGAGAATGGTTTTTGTTATGCGTATAAAGCTCTTATAACAACGTGGGGCCCAAGAGCATGGGGTGCTGTAAAGTGTGTGATAAATACGCAAATGCCGCAGTCTTCCTCTCCGTGTGGACTCACGGCTGGGGAGGTCCCTTCTTGCAGGGATCCCACTCTTAAGGTTTGGGTCTCCTGGAACTCCCTCCACTTGGCTTCATGCAACGGGGGAGGAGACAACCACCATGGGGCTCCTTACCGAGCAGCTGACCTCTGCCTCGGAGCTCCCTTTCATACATGACACACCCACTGCCTTCGTGTCGGTTACTGGGTAGCTGACACTTGTCCCATCTCCTCTCTCTCTCCTCTCTATGTAGATACACAGATAGACATACATTTTTAAACAGAACCATTTAAAAGTAAGTTGCTGAAGTCATGACACTTCACCCCCTAAACACTACAGCATTCACCTCCTAAGAATATTAATCTCCAAAGAGTATTTCCTAAAATATTCTCCCACTTAACCATGATACTATGCCCATAACCTAAGAAAATTAACGTTAATTCCATAATATCATCCAAGCTCCAGTCCTTGTTCATGTGCCTTCAGTTGTCCCAAAATGTCTTTTGTAGCTTTAAACAAATGTTTTTTTAAATCCAGTGTCCAATCAATGTTCACATACTGCATTTGTTTGTTATGTTTCTTTAGTCTCTTTGCTCTAGAAAAGGACCTTGCCTTTTTTTTTTCTTTAATGTCATTGACCATTTTGAAGAGTCCAAGCCAGCAGCCATGAAGAACAGCCACAGCATGGATTTTCTTCATTCATGTTTGCCGTCTCTTACCAGGAGGGAGGAGGGTGAGGGGCTCTTTCTTCAGAATATAGGGTCCCCGTCATCTCTCGTCTTCACGTTAAGGACTCAGGCTGGAATTCAGAGGCGGCTGGAACATGCCCATTCCCCGTCTGGTTTCACAGGGTGTTGGAGGGGTGTTACAGGGCACCATTCTGGAGGGGAGCAGTGAGTCCCCTCCCCCTGTTCAGCCTGGACTGAGTGCCCAGGCAGGGTCCTTCCTCATGGGCACAGTGGGAAAGAAGGCTGCACCAGCCCAGAGGACTTTCACTGCTAGCGCCCTGCCCTCCTGCCCTTGAGAGGAATAAGCACCCCCCTCCGCTGACTCTGGACCCTGAAAGGAGCTGGACATTCCTCCCCAGGGACATATCACCTGTCCCCAAAGAGCTGCCCCTGGGCCCTGGGTAGTAGGTGGAGCTGAGGGATCATGGCCCAAGGCCAAGGGCTAAGCCTTTCAACTTTTTTCGGTGACTTTGATATCATGTGACCAGGACAGCAGGGCCAGTCTGATAGGGGTGGCGTTTATAAAGGGGCTCCTCACCTGGAGCCAGAAGCTCTGTACTGGCCCCACAGTCCTGCTGATCTCAAGCATCTGCCTCTACAGGTATCTTTCTTGGGCCCATCTCAGTCCCTGGGGACCCCCATCATATGTCCTGGGAACCAGTGGAGATGGAGGACACTGGGTTAGGTGTAGGAGGCCTGAGTTCTAGTCCTTGCTGCCCAGCTCCAGACTTCAGTTTCTCCATTTTTAAATGAGCTTGGGGTGGGGTGTAGCTCAGTGGTAGAGCTCATGCTTAGCATGCGTGAAGTCCTGGGTTCAATCCCCAGTAGCTGCATTAAAATTTTTTTTAATTAAAAAAATTTAATGAGAAGCTTGGATTAGGTCACCTCTGAAGACCCTTAGTGTGATCAAAGTGGGGAGGTGGGTGGGACTCCCCACCTGGCACGAGGGCTGCAGCCAAAGCTCAGTCTCCAGCAAGACAGTGAGCAGATGGGGGCTTGTCTTTGGAGGAGGTGTCCCTCTTGGTCTTGATAAAGAATGCCCTTGAGGAGGGGGCATCACGAGCCATTTTCATCAGCCCTGGAACCTTGGTCCCCTCAGCGCTGTTGGGTTGGGGAGTAGCTCTGTGTTCCCTGGGTATGAGGGGGCATCAGCAGGAAGCCAGCCCTGCTGGGGAACCTTTGGCACAATCTCCAGCATACACCCTGCCCTGGGAGCTCACAAAGGTGTTTCCGCACTTTGAAATGGTAACTGCAGCCTCAGAGTTGGAAACTGAGGTGATGGGTGGAGGGGAGGGCCAGGACACTCAAGTTGGGAACCTCGAGGCTCCTTTCCAGCCCTCAGATTCTGTGATGCTTTAAGGGTGGGCTCCTGGGATGCAGGACCTGTGGTGGATGTAACTTAGTTTTCCTGGTGTCCAGCTGGAAGCCAAGCACAGAACAGTGCAAGTGTTTATTGACCAAGTAATTAAATGAATGAATGAATGCCTCCATCTTCTCCTTCAGTCTGGCTCCTCCTTCCTCTTCCCCATAGTTGGTACAGATGGCATTGTCCCAGCCTAGTCCCTTCTCGACCACAGAGCTTCTCCTGGCCTCTGCCATCTTCTGCCTCATATTCTGGGTGGTCAGGGCCTGGCAGTCTCAGGTCCCCAAAGGCCTGAAGAGTCCACCAGGGCCCTGGGGCTGGCCCCTGCTCGGGCACGTGCTGACCTTGGGGAAGAGCCCACATGTGGCCCTGTCGCGGCTGAGCCAGCGCTATGGAGACGTGCTGCAGATCCGCATTGGCTGCACGCCTGTACTGGTGCTCAGCGGCCTGGACACCATCCGGCAGGCCCTGGTGCGGCAGGGTGACTGATTTCAAGGGCCGGCCCGACTTCTACAGCTTCACCCTGGTCTCTGATGGGCAGAGCATGACTTTCAACCCAGACTCTGGACCAGTGTGGGCTGCCCGCCGGCGCCTGGCCCAGAATGCTCTGAAGAGTTTCTCCATCGCCTCCGACCCGGCTTCCTCATCCTCCTGCTACCTGGAGGAGCACGTGACCAAGGAGGCTGAGGCCCTCCTCCGCAAGTTTCAGGAGCTGATGGCAGGCCCTGGGCACTTCGACCCCTACAATCACATAGTGGCATCAGTGGCCAACGTCATTGGTGCCATGTGCTTCGGCCAACACTTTCCCCAGAGCAGTGAAGAAATGCTCAGCCTTGTGAAGAGCAGCCATGATTTTGTGGAGATCGCTTCCTCTGGGAACCCCGTGGACTTCTTCCCCATCTTTAAATACCTGCCCAGCCCTGGTCTGCAAAGGTTCAAGGACTTCAACCAGAAGTTCCTGAAGTTCCTGCGGAAAACAGTCCAGGAGCACTATCAGGACTTTGACAAGGTGAGCCAGGGTGCAGGTGGTGTGGGGGCACCCTGGAGACTGAGTGTGGTCCCTCTTACCCCGCTTCAAGGTACCTATGCCGCTGGTGTGCAGCCAAGGCCTAGGAAGGCTCTGGGACACCTCAGACCTGCTGTGTCCCTTGGAGCCAATCCCTCTCCCTCTCTGGCCTCAGTTTCCTTATGCCTGTAGCCTTGCTGTCAGGGCTGCTCAAAGCCCCGGAGAGACAAGGCTGTGAATAGGGCCCTGGCAGCGCCCTGTGATGTGGGTGGTGTTATTATGCATGAGAAGGCTTTTGTTCTGCGGGAGCCTGAACCCGGACAGAGACTAATTCCCAGCTCAGGTGTCATTTTGCTTCCCTGTACCCACACCAACCTCCTTTGAAACTAGACCCCTGGGGTTATTGGGAGGAAGGTTCAGTGAGGCATGAAATGATTCTCTAAGCCCTACATAGAGCTGCTACCAGCTCCTGCTGTGAGCTCAGCCCCCTGCCCAGAGGCCAGCAGTAGTGCCAGATGGGATGGGGTACGGTCCAGCCTTACACCCCAGAAGTGCTGGGGTGCCCCTAAGCTTGTGCCCTCTCAGAACAGGGTCCAGGACATCGTAGGCGCCCTGTTCAAGCACAGCGAGGAGAACTCCGGAGCCAGTGGTGGCCTCATCCCCCACGAGAAGACTGTCAACCTTGTCAACGACATCTTTGGGGCCGGTAGGAGCCAGCCCCTTGCCTCTTAATCCCTCAGTGCCTGCTGTTCACCCACAACCTTGCCCAGCCCCCAGGTCCATTAGAAACTCACCAACCACATGCCAAATGGTGCAGGACACAGAGACCTGACCCAGACTCGGGGTCTGAGCCCAGGCTGTACCCCCAACTCCCAGTGAAAACTCAACCAAGTCTCTCCTCTGCGAGGCTTGCTTCCCATCCAAACAGTAAAGCCCTTTCTCGTCTGTAAGTCCAGCCCCTCATAATTGCAGGGGCTAATTATGAAACCAGGGACTCAGGCTGGTGTGGAGACCCAGCTTCTGCCCTCAGAAGACAGGGGGGATGTAAGAAGGTGGGGACAGCGGGGGAAAGGGGCAAAGAAAGACAATGCTTGGTACATACATGTACTCAGTAAATGCTGGCTTCTTGTTCCTATCTTCCTTTCTTCCTCACCTTGCCCCCCTGCTACCCAGGGTTTGACACGATCACGACAGCCATCTCCTGGAGCCTTATGTACCTCGTGACAAATCCTGAGATACAGAGGAAGATCCAGAAGGAGCTGGGTATGTGGTATCCCCCAGTCCTCTGGCAGAGAGAAGCCTTGGGGTCCCGGGTCATTTGTTCAGTCTAAATATAGGTGCTAAGTGCCTACTAAGTACAGTCTGGGCATGCAATGGTGCCCGCCCTTCCTAGAAGATGCTGGGGGTCAGTGGGTGTCAGATCTGTAACAGACATAGTGCCACATAGAGTGACACCTGGTGTAACAGGGAACACAGATGCCTTAGAGCAGTCAGAACGGTCCCTAAGCCTGGTCTGTCCTCTGTGCTCTGCAGACACAGTGGTTGGCAGGGTGCGGCGGCCCCGGTTCTCTGACAGGCCCCAGCTGCCCTACTTGGAGGCCGTCATCCTGGAGACCTTCCGACACTCCTCCTTCGTCCCCTTCACCATCCCCCACAGGTGAGATCTGCCTATTCCCCCCTCCCACCTCTGAAGTCCGCCATGTTTTCTCCTTCCAGCTCCTCAGCCCTGGCCCTGGTCAGACCTTGGCATCTCCTTCCTGGCCAGGACACTGGGTTCTCCACAGACCCTCAGCCTCTGCTCTGTCCCCATCCAGTCCAAATATGATCCAACTACCTAGCTCTCAGGAGAAACTCACACTCCTGACCTCAGCTCTCATTCACCTCTGCTCACATTCCCTCCCCGCAAGGACAGCCTGGACAGGGTGTCCTCACCATCCCTCACAAGCACAATCCAGCCAGCCTCCAGCTGCGCTTATGCTGGACCTTCTACTTGGAATGCCTTCTGGCCACCAGAATGCTATCCTATCCTATCCTGACACAAACTTACCCTCCCCTAGAAGCCTTTCTTGGCTCATCCAGCTGGCACAGCTTCCTTCTCTGATATCTTATATGGACTTACAGCCATTTGCCCTTGATCGTGTCCTGGGATTTTAACAACGTCGAGAGAGTTAGTGAACACTTACTTCTGCCCATATGTGGGTCTAGTTATTCCCAGCCAGGCTGAGAACTCCCCAGGACTGGCCCAGATGGCCTGCTTCATGGGCACAGCTGAGCACAAACAGAAGTTTAGTAAACATTTGTGGAAGGTGAAGGGGACTTCCCCGAGGAAGGGGAAGTCTCATTTCACCCCTTCCCGGCTCCTGACGCTCCCTCCCAGGGCAGGGTGTGGAGACTATGGTGGGCAGGCTATTGGGGTGGGATGGGGGTAGGAGCAAGAAACTCCCAGAGACACACCCCTGGGCCTGACAGAGCCCTCTTCCCTCAGCACGACAAGGGACACGACGCTGAATGGCTTCTACATCCCCAAGGAACGCTGCGTCTTTGTAAACCAGTGGCAGGTCAATCATGACCAGTGAGTACACGTCCCCCACTGAAAAATGTGTGAAGCTCAGCAGTCAGGAAGGCTGCCTGTCCAGCTAAGAACTGGTTATATAACAAAGTAATGGTGCCTCAGTTGCATACAGCCTGCTCTAAGAGACAAAAGGTAGGTCCACATTTCTCAAACTTTAGTGCATTGACCAGAGGCTGGACAGATTGTGGTGCCCCGTCTCCCAGGATTCCACTTTGGTAGGGAAGCTGGAGTATCGTTAAGTGATTCTGGTGTGAATGGCCTAGGGATTTCTCCTTGGAAAATCCCGCTTTAGTCTCTAGATAGGGGGGTCATGAAATTTAGTATCCAAACTGGGGTACCTCTGAATGTGAAGAGGGAGGCTGTCAATAATTACCCCAAAACAATAAGCATAAAACAGGATGGACTGTTGATCCCCCTTGTATATTGAGTAGGATAGAGACAAGCATGTGTTCCTTCTTTTAATTTCTTTAAGTTAAAGCAGTATTTATTTAAAATAACAAATTAATATTAAAAAGCACTATTTTCAAGGCTAGTTGTTTTAGGGAGAGGTATGTAATAAAAATAAGCATCAAAATACAGTTTGGCCCCTTTGCCCACCCTGCTTTCTTTGCCCTAGCTCTATTCTAACACTGAAGTTGCCCCCCAGGCCTTTCCCCCTAGAGATCCTATCTTCTCCATTCCTCTTGCAGGAAGCTGTGGGGGGATCCATCTGAATTCCGGCCGGAGCGATTCCTCACTGCCTACGGCACTGCCATCAACAAGACCCTGAGTGAGAAAGTGATACTCTTCAGCATGGGCAAGCGCCGGTGCATAGGGGAGGTGCTGGCCAAGTGGGAGATCTTCCTCTTCCTGGCCATCTTGCTGCAGCAGCTGGAGTTCAGCGTGCCACCAGGCGTGAAAGTGGACCTAACCCCCATCTACGGGCTGACCATGAAGCATGCCCGCTGCAAGCATGTCCAGGCACGGCTACGCTTCTCTATCAAGTGATGAGTTTGCTGTCATTCTGAGGCAGATGGAAAGGTGGAGGTCACTGAGGAACCCTTGTTTCTTTCTTTCTTTCCTTTTTACTAACAGCCTTATAGAGATATAATTCATATACATATAATTCACCTCCTTAAAGAATACAACCCAATGGCTTTTAGTATGTTCACAGAGTTGTGCTTCCACACCGCAATCAATTTTAGAACTTTCTTATCACCCAAAAGAGAAACCGATGCCCATTAGTGGTCATTCCCATTTCCCCGTAACCCACCGTCCCTATTCCCACCAGCCCTAGGCGACTACTAATCTGCTTTCTGTCTGTTTAGATTTGCCTGCTCTGGATATTTAATAAAAATGCAATTATACAATAAGTGGTCTTTTGTGACTGGCTTCTTCACTTAACATAATGTTTTCAAGGTTCATCTGTGTAGCAGCCTGCATCAGTAAGCCCTGGTTTCTTGAGTCCTGAAACTAGACCCAAGTCTGTTTTCTCAGTTATTGAGGGGTACATCTCTCACTGCTCTCTCTTCTCTCCTGTCCTGTATGATCCAAGTCTTGGAACACTTGAAGGGAACAGGGAGAGGGGGACTCAGCCTTGTGGGCCAAACCCAGATGGGTGACGGGGGATGTCTCACGTCCAGTCCTCAAAAGGTAGAGAATATCTGCCTTCTCCCAATGTCTGATTTGTTCATCCACAGCTAGGGAAGGATAAGCTCCCCAGAAGTGCTTGAGTTACCTGCAAAAGGCCTGGTTTGCTTCAAAGGGGACTATCAAAAGAGTGAAAAGATAAGCCACAGAATGTGAGAAAATATTTGTGATTCATATATCTGATAAGGGATTAATATCCAAAACATACAAAGAACTCCTACAACTCAACAACAAAAAACCAAACCGCTTAATTCAAAAATGGGCAAAAGAATGGAGATTTTCATTTTGTAATATACAGAATTATCAAATCACTATGTTGTGTATCCATAACTAACATAGTATTGTAGATCAATTACACTTCAAAAAACAAACAAACAAATTTCATAGAAAAAGAGGTCAGGCTGTTTACTAGAGGTGGGGGTTGAAGGGAGGGGGATTTGAATGAAAGCGGTCAAAAGGCACAAATTTCCAGTTATAAGATAAATAAATAAGGACTGCAATGTACAATGTGATTAATATAATTAACAATGTTGTATGATAAGTTGCTAAGAGAGGAAATCCTAAGAGGTCTAATCACAAGAAAAAAAATTTTTCCTATTTCTTTAATTTTGTATCTGTATGAGATGATGGATGTTCACTAAACTTATTGTGATAACCATTTCATGATGCATGGAAGTCAAATTACTATGCTATGTACCTTAAAATTATACAGTGCTGTATGTCAACTATATATCAGCAAAACTGGAAGAAAACAAACAAACAAACATGGGCGAAAGGCTTGGACAGATAGTTCTCTAAAGAAGATATTCAAATGGACAAGCACATGAAAAAACACTCAACATTGTTAGTTATTAGGGAAATGCAAATTAAAACTACAATGAGGTATCATTCACACATACCAGAATAGCTGTAATAATAATAAAAAAAAAAACTAGACTGCTATGAATATAAGTTACTACATGTAAGCCTTATGGTAACCACAAAGCAAAAACCTATAGCAAACACACGAAAAAAATAGAGGAAGGAATTCAAGCATACCACTACAGACAATTAACAAATCACAAAGAAAGACAGCAAGGGAAGAAAGGAACAGAAGAATTACAAAATAGCCACAGAACAATTAACAAAATGGCAATAAGTCCCTACTTATCAATAATTACTTTAAATGTAAATAAACTAAATTCTCCAATCATAAGACATAGAGTTGTTGAACACATTAAAAAAAACAAGACCTATCTATATGCTGCCTACAAGAGATTTCACTTCAGATGTAAGGAAACATAGTCTGAAAGTGAAGGGATGGAGAAATGACATTCCATGCAATATAAACCAAAAGAAAGCCGGAGTGGCTATACCTTGTCAGACAAAACAGACTGACAACTTCAAAGACTGTAAAAAGAGACAAATGTCATTACATAATGATCAAAGGGTCAATCCAACAAAGAATATAATGTTCATAAATATTTATGCACCCAACAAAGGAGCACCTAAATATATACAGCAAATATTAACAGACCTAAAGAGAGAAATAAACAGCAACACAATAATAGTAGGGAACTTTAATACCCCACTTTTATCAGTGGTTAGGTCATCAGACAGAAGACCAATAAGGAAACACTGGCTTAAACAACATATTAGACCAGATAGACTTAACAGATATATAAAGAACATTTCATCCAAAAACAACAGAATACACACTCTTCTCAAATGTTCGTGGAACATGCTTCAGGATACAACACATATTAAGTGACCCAAAAAGTCTTAATAAATTTAAGATAAATTAAAGAGATAAATTAAAATGGGACTACAACATACCAAAACTTACGACGTACAGCAAATACAGTTCTAAAAGAGAGGTTCGGCAGGGAGGGCAGAGCTCCAGTGGTAGAGTTCATGCTTAGCATGCACATGGTCCTGGGTTCAAACAAATGAAAAAGAGGTTCATAGTAATAAAAGCCTATCTCAAAAAGAAGAAAAATCTCACAAAAATACAACTTACCTTTACACCTCAAAGGAATAGAAAAAGAAAAACAAAAAGCCCCAAAGCTAGCAGACGTAAGCAAATAACAAAGATCAGAGTGGAAAACAATGAAATATAATATAACAGGAAAAAATCAATGAAACTAAGAGCTGATTCTTTGAACAAATAAATAAAATTAACAAACCTTTCACTAGATTCACCAAGAAAAAAGATAAAGGACTGAAATAAATAAAATCAGAAATGAAAGAGGAGACATTACAATTGATCCCACAGAAATATGAAGTATCACAAAAAAGACTACTATGAATAATTAGATGCAGACAAATTGGATAACCTAGAATAAATGGATAAATTTCTAGAAAAATACAACCAACTAAGACTGAAATATGAAGAAAACAGAAAATCTGAACAGAATAATTACTAGTAAGGAGATTGAGTCAGCAATAAGAATTTCCCAACAAACAAAAGTCCAGGACCAGACAGCTTCACTGGTGAATTCTACCAAATATTTAAAGAAGAATTAATACCAATCTTTCTCAAACTCTTCCAAAAAATTGAATAGGAAAGAACACTTCTAAGTTCAGTTTACGAGACTAACATTACCCTGATACCAAAACCAGATGAAGACCCAAGAAGAAAAGAAAATTACAGGCTAATCTCTCTGATGAATATAGATGCAGAGATCTTCAATAAAATATTAGCAAACAGAATTCAACAATACATTAAAAGGATCTACATCATGATCAAGTAGGATTTATTCCAGGGATGCAAGGATGGTTAATCACAAAGCAAATCAATCAATATAATACACTACATTTACAAAATGAAGGATTAAAATCATACAATAATCTCAACAGATACAGAAAAAGCATTTGACAAAATTCAACATCCACTTATGATTTAAAAAAAAACTCTCAACAAGGTGCATATGGAGGAAATGCACCTCAACATAATAAAGGGCATGTATGATAAGCTTACAGCTAACATCACACTCAAAGGTGAAAGCTAAGAGCTTCCTTCTAAGATCAGGATCAAGACAAGGATGCCCACTCTCACTGCTTTTGCTCAACATACTATTGGAAGTCCTAGCCAGAGCATTTAGGCAAGAAAAAGAAAGAAAAGGCATTCAAATTGGAAAGGAGGAAGTAAAACTGTCACTAAAAGCAGATAACATAGAAAACCCTAAAGACTCCACCAAAAAACTGTTAGAAATCATAAACAAATTCAATTAAGTTTCAGGATACAAACTCCATATACAAATATCTGTTGCACTTCTGTACATCAATAATGAACTATCAGACACAACATTGTAAACTAATCATACTTCAATAAAAAAAATTATACAAAAAAAACCCACAAAAATGCAGCATAGACATGCAGTGGAATATTATTCAGCCATAAAAAAGAAATGCCATTCTGATGCAATCTATAACCTGGGTAAAATTTGAAAACATCATGCTAAGTGAAATAAGCCAGATACAAAAGGACAAATATTGTATGATTCCACTTGCATGAGGTATCTAGAATAGAGAAATTCATAGAGAAAGAAAATATAGTAGAGGTTACCAGGGGCTAGGGGGTGGGGAGCGGAGAATGGAGAGTTATTGTTTAATGAGTACAGAGTTTATTTGGGATGATAAAAAAAGTTCTAGAAATGAATGGTAGTGATAGTTGCACAACATTGTGAATATACTTAATGCCACTGAATTATACATTTCAAAATGGTTACAATGGTAAATTTGACTTTATATGTATATTTTTTACCACAATGTTTAAAGGCAAGTACACAATAAAATACTGTGTGCAACAAAAAGAAATAAGTATGAAAGCCACAAACAGACATGGAGGAACTTCAAATGCATATCTCTAAGTGAAAGAAGCTAATCTGAAAGGTTACCTACTTTATGATTCCAACTATATGACGCCCTGGACAAGGCAAAACTATGGAGGCAGTAAAATGATCAGTGGTTGCCAGGAGTTCAAGGGTAAGGAAGGAGGGGTGGGAGGAAAGATGCACAGGTGGAGCACAGAGGATTTTTAGGGCAGTGAAACTATTCTGTATGATACTGTCACGGTGGGTACATGGCGTTACACATTTGTCAAAACCCACAGAATGTACAACAGGAAGAGTGAACCCTAATGTAAACTACGGGCTTCAGTTAACAAAAGTGTATCGGTATTGGGGGGAGGGGATAGCTCAGTGGTAGAGTGCTTGCTTAGCCCCAGTACCTCCACTGAAAAATAAAAGAATAAACCTGGTTACCTCCCCTCAAACAAAACAAAACCAAATGTATCAATGTTGGTTCATCAATTGTGAAAGTTGTACCTACTAATGCCAAGATGTTAAAAATAGAGGAAACTGGGAGCAGGAAGAACAGGTACATGGGAACTCTCAGTACTTTCTGCTCATTTTTCTATGACTTAAAACTGCTCTTCTCAAAAGTGTATCAATTAAAAAAAGAAGGCAAGTAACGAAATACTGCCAAACATTAGAAGAAAAGGCCCAGCCCTACCCTCTCTGCACGTGGCCCTGGGGGTGGAACACTCATTGTGCTCACTTCCTCAGTGGCAGAGCCCCCTACTTTTCAGCTCCGAGGCTCCCTAATTTCACCTCCAGTGTTTCCACCTGCAAAAGGAAGGTAGAGTTGAATTAGTTGATCTCGTAAGAGCCCCCAGCTCTAAGTGCATGGTAAGTTTGCTTTGGTCTTCACAAAATGAGAGAGCTGTTCATTATGTTTTATGTGTGCAAGCAAGGCTCCTGCCACTAAAAAATGGATACAGAAAAGCGGAGCTGGAGGATGCTGAGACATGGGCTTTGTCCTTTCCCACACGTACATCTGAACTGACCACCTGCCTCCTTAATGCCCCTCCAGCCTGAGGCTCTTTCCAAGGACACACCTTTAGGCTTGGAAGGATCAGCCAAGCTGCAGTGTGACTCCGGAGTACTCCCCTGGTGGGCAGAGGATGAAGGAAGGAATATGATGGAGGAATTCTCAGGGAGGGTCCTTGAAGGAGGTAGGAGAGAATGACACAGAAAGAATGGCTGGGCCCACACATTTATCCTGACCCTCTTTCTGGAACAGCTTCACCCAGCCACACGGGCAGTGGAGCAGATCTCCACAAAGTGAGTCCTGTTTTCTATCGCCTTTTATTACTATACTAGAGATGTGTTCTATAGAAAAAACAGCACTAATAGTTCAGATAGAAAATTTAGTAAGAAGATGGTTCCAATGGTGACCAGCCCCGGGTGTCGCAGCCCTGGGAGAGAGCTTACAGAGGTTTGACCCTGCAGCGCCCCTTCCTGAGTAGCCCATCCACGGGGCTGCTGGACCGCACTTAGCACCGCTCCTGAGTAGTCACCGCAGGACTCACTGGGCTGAGCTGCAAGGCCACCCTTGGCCAGTAGGAGCTGCCACCCAATACATGCCATCTGCACTCCCGCTGACGCAGTCCTCGGGTTTGTTGTTCGCTTTCTGTTACTAATCAGGAGCAGCCTTCGCTGTCCTAGAAATCACCCTTCTCTGAGATGAGATGGAAATGAGCCACACCTCCATTTCCCAAGTGATCATCTGGTGGCTTAACTGTCCCAGCATTCTGGAAATGAGCATGGCTGCCTGTGGCTTCGAAGAAAATAATAAATTTAAGATCATAATCAACTGGATTCTGTGCTTAAATCCAGTACAGGGGAAGGACCTCACCTGAGCTCCACCTGTCTGGGTCCAGGCCTGCCCTCAAACCCAAAGCAAACTCTTCAAGGAGCCTCCATCTGAGAGGAAACTCAGCTCACCTGTCAGACGAAGGAGGCACAGCTCTGTCCTAGGGGAGCCCAGCCTGAGGGGGAAGGCAGTCCTGTCCTGAGAACCTGAGGCTGAGCAGGACATGACCCTGTCCCAGGCTGAAGGGGGAGACACAGCCCCACCTGGGCTCCAGTCTGAGGGGGAAATGAGCCTGCTCTGACGTCCCAGTCTAGGGTGGGGGTGCAGCCCAGTCCTGGGAATCTCGGGAAGCATGGTCCTGTCTCAGAAAGGAGACGGGCCTTGTTCTGGGAGCTCCAGTCTGACAGGGACAAGGACCCAGCCTTCAGAGCCCCTACCTAGGGGAAACCTCCGCTGATGCGCCCCGGAGGCGCAGACAAAGACCCCAGCAAACAGCACAGACGTTGCCATACTTTCCGAATCCAAGGCTCAGCCAAGGCCCAGCTCCCCGGGGAGCTTCAGGCCCAGTGGTCACCTGGGGTCGCTGCCCTGGGATCAGGAGTTGGCCTGAGCTTCTCACGCATACCTGGCCAATCTTTAACTCACTTGGGTTGGCTCGAGGCCCCCCTCTGGCCAGAGCCAAAGGAGGAGAAATTGGGCATGGAGACTTTGCCCCCCCACGCACCATTTTGCCTCCCGCAACAGGTGGAGGCAGACGGGAACAGCCCTGTCCTGCCCCTTCCTAGCTGGCCCTGGACACACAACAACCATGGGAGGTAGACACCACTATAAGCCCTTTAGAGATAAGGAACACAAGGCTCGGAAAACCTGAGCTGGGAATTGGTGGAGGAGAGGGATCAGGGCAGGGTCCCCTACACCGTGTGCAGAGTCTCTTCCCCTGCCTCTGCCTCGCCCACCACCCCCCTTAGCCAGTACCATGTGGATAGAACAGGGCAGCTCAGAAACGCAACACGATCTCTGAACCGTGTGGAGAGTTGGAAAGAACACTCAGCTGGAGGGCTGGGAGCCCTGAGCTCAGGTTCTAGGTGTGGGTGACCTTGGGCAAGTCCCTCTCCCTCTTGGGGCCTCGGACCCCCATCTTCAGTTACCTCTGAGGTCTTCCCCAGCACCATAAACGTGAGGATCAGGCCACTGGCAATGACCCCCTCACCTGTTCGCCTCAGTTAAGGCTGTGGGCAAAATCCTGTGAGAATCTGGCAAACGGTGAAGTGCGACGCTCTGGGAGGGGTAATTTGGTGAAGATGAAATGGTGGGAAAAGCCCTGGGCTGGGAATCTCACCTCCACCTCACAGGAAAAATTAACCTCCCTAAGTCTCCCAGCTTTTCCACTTCAGACCCTCAACTCCTTTGACCTCAAGCATCTTCCACTAACCAGCTTCCTTCATATAGCTTAGTTTAGGTTTTTGAGAGAGGAGTCTGACTGAACCAGGCCCTAGAGGCCAGAGGTCACAAGTCGGTCAGTATTGGGTCCCCTGGGAGCAGTGTCCACCTCTGGTCCAAACAGTCAGTGCATACAGGCTACCTTGGCAGGTGGGCCCAGCATATCAGGCCCAGGAAAGACAGCAGCACAGGGGGAAGCTGGCAGAGCCACACGTGAGTCCCCACTCACCATTTCCCTGCCCTGCCCACCCCTCCCCACACCTTCAGTGCAACGCAATCCTGCCCTCACTCTGTCCTCCTTGAGATTCCAAAAGGCTGTTTCTTGAAAGATTAGGGGGAAAAACCACTATTCTTACTTCAGGCCAGATCACCCCTCCTCTGAAGGGAGGTGTGATGCTAGGCCAGGTGGTCCAGCCTGTCCTCTTTTCTCCTCAGGGTGATCTCCTCCCAGGATCCCCTGAGTCCCTATGCAAATGAACCTAGTCACTGGGGACCTCCTCCTCCCACAGGTCTGCCCAGATAAGTCTCAGTCCTACAGCGACTTGCTCCCCAAGGAAGGATTTTCCAATTGACCAAGGGCTCTGAGGAGGGGGCAGACTGTCTGAAAGGAGGGTGGTGAATGCACTGTCTGGGTGGGGAGACCAAGCACAGGCTGGGTTTTCTTAGTCCAAAGTTTACGTGATTCAAAGAGTCAGTCCATGAGTCAGCCCTCCACCTTATCCCTGTCGTTGGCTCCTGTCCCTGAGAGGGGGCTGCCACCAGAGGCCATCATACCCTGAGCCGAGACCCCCATCCCTCCGCGATCCCCTCTCAGAATTAGCCACCCCCACCCTGCACTTTGGTTACCCCTCTACCACGAGGACATACTGCTAGCTTGGCAGGATGCCCCCCAGAACCGGGGCCCTAATCAAGGATGTGCTGCCGTAGTGATGGGCTCTCAAGCCATGCAGGGGAGGGGACACTTTTGAGTAGGGAGCCTGCACAATGCTCCTCACCCCGCACGAACGAGAGAGGCAGCCTCTGATCCTCACTGAGGCCACCTGCGCCCTCCCTGCCGGCCCTCCGTGTCAGCAGAGTTCTCTGGTTTTAGAGGATGCTATGGTAATACTTGATGTGCTTCCCCAGGCCACCCCTTCACCTCTGCACCCCCCACGCCATCCTGGGCCAGCAATTAGTGATAAGTGTCAAATCCCCAGCCGGGCCTGGGAAATGGAAAGGGGATAAGGCAGGAGGCTCACAAAGAAAGATCTAAATCCCAGCTCGCCCACTAACCCTGGGCCAGTTGCATAACCTTCCTGAGTCTAGATTTTCTCATCTTGCAGCTGGGGATGTTAATCCCACCCCACAGGGTTGGTGAGAGACCTAATGAGATGGAGTGTGTAAAGTGTCAGGTATAGATCAGTGCTCCACACACACACACACACACACACACACACACACACACACACCAGGAATGCTGGGAAAGGTGGTCTCGGGGCAGGACTGAAGCCAGGACTCGTACGTGGCACGTGCAGCCCTGCGTACACCAGGCAGGCACATATGAGTGAGCCGGCATTCCCAGGCCTCTGCACCCTGTCACTGGGGTCCTGCCAGGGCCTGGTCTCAGCCCACTTCCTTCCACTGCTCCCCCCACCCAGCAACTGGGGAGGGCTGGGGGTGCTGGCGTGCCAGGGAACAATGGGCCCCGACCCCTTCCGGCCCATTGCGTGAGAAGGAGCTGCCGGAAGGAAACTCACCTCCCAGTGGGACAGGCCACCACCCCACTGATGACTGCCCCAGGGAAGCCTGGAGACCCCCTATGCTGCTCAAGAGGAGGGCCTCTGTGCACTCCAGGCCTGTCATTCTTGGTACATTCTGTCCCTGCCACCTGGACTGGCCTCCCCCACCCTCTCTTTCAGAGGCATTCCTGACCTCTTCCCCAGGGGCTGGGCTGGGTCCTCCTGCAAGAGTCCAGGGCCCTGTTCTCATTCATCTCTGTGTCCGCAGTGTGTGGCCTGGCTGGAGCAGTCTCCATCAGTGTTGACCAACTGACTGACTGACAGAGTGCAGGAAGCCACTCCAAGGATGGTCAGGGCCCAGCACCTGAGCCAGGAAAGATGAGAGAGAGAAGGATCCAGCTCGGGGCTCAGCCCAAACTCCTACATTGCAGATAGGGATGAGGTCAGGGCCCCGGAAATCCCTGCAGAGAGTGCAGGGCATGCTGCTGGGGCCAAGGATGTCCTCCCTCAAAAGCCCTTGCAGTCCTCAGGGCTTCACTTGTGTAGCAGCATCTTCACCTGCACCCCAACTTTCTCTCTCTCTCACACAATCACCCTCACTCCAGGTGGGTCCAGCATCTCCACCATCAGACTAGGAGCCCTCTGACCAGGAGGGAGGGGGAGGCCTTCCACCACACCCGTCCACACCCAGCAGGATGTCTCAGAGGGTTCACACGTGGTGGGCTGCTGTCCAGAGGCTCTGGACAAGTCACACCCTGTCTGGGCCTCAGTTTCCCCACTCAGTAGCCTGTGTAGGGAGTGGACTGGATGAAACTGTCCCTGAGGCTGGGCCCTCCGGGCCTGGCTGTGAGGCAGATGCTTTGACCCAGCACACAGCTGTGTCTAATGTGCTGGCAGAAGCTGCGGCTGCCTGCATCCGGCTCCACTACCCCTTTGCACACCACGACCCCCCAGAGCTCTGGGCAGGGTCTCCATTCCTGCTGTCCAGGGAGGTTCAGGTCTCCAGGTTCTCAGGTGTGACCAGTGCCAGCGAGCAGGAGGAGCAGACACACTTTGCAAACCTATCTGATTACTCCACCGGCCTTCTCCCCACAGCCACCCCCACCTGGGAGGACGTGCTAACGTGGGGCCCGAGGGATTCCTTGATTCCCACAGCAAGAAGGACTCTCAGGCACGCGAGCAAGCAGCTCCCGTAGTCCTGAGGGCACAGGAGTCGGCAGGCACACCTGCAAACACATGCCTGGCTGCAAGCACGCACACACCTGGCTGGCGTGCTGAGCCACCTGAACGCACACCTGGCAAATTCATGTACACGTATACACCTGACCATGCCAGGCTCGTGCTTGCTCATGTGCGTCCCCCACCGAGGGTGGGTGCCCCCACATCTGCAGCCTTATACACCCCCCAGGACTAGCTTTGATATGCATGCTCACCTCCAGCCCACTCCCCACCGGCCCACAGTACTCTTGGCTGGGCCACTCCAGGAACTCCACTTTCCTGTCGATCTCACAGCATGTCCCTAGGAGGTTCCAAGGACACTAGGAGTGTGGCAGGGCTTTGGGGATGAACCCCAGGCAGGGCCCGCGGGTAACAATGAGGTCTCATGCTGCATAGCAGATGATAGAGCAGTGAGTCTGTTCCCAGCACTGCTACCAATTCACTCATTCATTCACACAAGTTTTTACTAAAAAGGAACATTTCAAATCAGTGGAGAAAAGATATGTTATTGAATAAATCATATTGAAAATAACCTTTCTCCTAACACCAAAATAAATTCAAATGGATCAAAAGTTAAATGTTCGTAATAAAACCATAAAAGACCAGAAGGAAACATGAAACTGATTTTTTAAAATAATCTGAGAGGAAAAAAACCCTTCTAAATTTGACTCAAGTCCAAAAGCTTTACAAGAAAAGATTGATTCTACTACTTTGCAGGATCACAGTGACCAGGAACAGAGGTAAAGGGGGGGAAGAAGTTAGACGCTCCCCTGGCTCTTTCCGCCATCTCAGGGACTGAGGGAGAGGAAAATTACAGGCTTCATGCATGTGCAAACGTGCACACACACACACCAGAAACACCAACCACAGCCCAGACCGCTGAGCTGCTGACTTACTACGGTCACCCTGCGCCTGGGGTCGGACCCCCTCTACTTGCCCCAGACTTTGAAACGTGCCTCTTCTAAAACACTGCTTCTGTTGTGTGCAAACCTCAGCACAGGCAAGCATGTGTGTCCCCAGGTATCTGCAAGCTCAGGTGTGAGCAGTCTCTGTCTGTCTGTCCTGAGCGCTGCCCGAGGGCAGCATCCAGTTCCCATTTTCCTCGTTGTGTAACAATAAGTGAACCCTCAGGACAGTCCCATGGGGCGCACACTATTAGTTACCCCCTTTTACAAATAAGGAAACTGAGGCCCAGAGACATCACATAACTTGCCCAGCAAGTAAGTGGCAGAGGAAAACTCAAACGCAGTGGTGTGGGATGGCACAGCCCTTGCCCTTAGCTCAACACTAGATAAACATGCCACTAATGAATGAATAAGGAAGCCTCATGGCACAGATGGGGAAACTGAGGTCTAGACAGACACCCAGCAAGCTGATGTGGGCAAGGCTAAAAGACCAGCCTTTCTTCTTCCTGGCCAGGCCCCTACCCAGCCGCCACCCATCCAGGGCTGCAGGATCCTGTCCTCCTCCGGCCAGGCTCCCACACGGCTGGGCAGGCAGGCAGTAGGCAGGACTGGGCAGGATCTCCTCTTTGCCATCCTGGAGTCTGGCTGAACTCTCTGGCCTCTGACCCATTTCTTCAAATTGGAGCCCAGGGAAGTCCCGGGGCCCTCTGCCCTTCACCCCCAGGGATGCATCTGATGAGTGTGACAAGGGGCTGCCTTCTCCCAAGGCTACTCCCCCACCCCATCTCTTCACCCAGAGAGGACCCCAGGCCCCACTCTGAGAGCCGGTGGAAGTCCTTGTGCCTTAGCCTCAGCCGTGCCTGTGCTAAGCCGGTGCAGGGCCCAGGGGAGCAGCTGAGCTGGGAAGAGGTAGGCCCACCACACACTCTGCTACTCACTACACACAGACCTGCTCCTCCACACATCAGTGCCCCCTCAAGTCTTCTTTCCCTGAGACGTCTGTCTCCCTGGAGGGCTGTACAAGCCCAGGACACTGGACAGCCAGCACCACGGTCTGCCTCCCCAGGGGACGATGAGAGGGGCCCTAGGAAGGGCCATAAGCTGCCAGCTCAACTCCATGCCTGGAGCCCAGCCTTCCTGCCTCCTATCTAGGGGTCAGCACTGCCCCCAGGCTCCTCTCTTCCTGTGCTCTACCTTCCTCCCAGAAGCCAAATGCTCGCATTCTCCTTGCCCCAGAGGAGGGGGAATCTGTCCTCAATGCCAAGCTGGAAGGCTTCCTAGACACTGGCTACAACTGTTGTCTTCAAATTCTGCATTTTTTCCTCACTAGCTTATTGTTCAGAGAAACTTTCCCACCTTCCCCCCAACCAACGCCGCCAAAAAAACGTCAGGCTTGTGATTGGCGGGGAGGAGGGTGGCCCTTCCCCACAAGTGTTGCTCCTCCCCGCAGCTGTCCAATTCTGCGCCCCTCTTCCTGCCCTGCCACCCCCATTTCAGGTCAGGAACCACCCCCATCCTCCTGCTTGGAGCTGGAGCAGCGACAACGCAGTCTTGGCTGCCACCTCGTGGACACTCTGAGAAGCACATGCTTCCTGAATCTGCCAATCGGTCAACCCTCAGTCCTGGGAACTCCATCCCAAATAAACAGACAGTCTAAGGAAAAGTAAGCTTCAAGGCAAATGCAGCTTCAAGACAAGTCTCAAGTCCTTCCTACCTAGAAATTCTGGAGGATCCACTAAGAATGGCCAGAGGACTCCCCCCACGACCTTGGTCTTCAGAGACCCACCTGAAATACAAATTCCTTGTCCAGCTTCCTGATAGGAGTTCAACTTCTGTTACTTCCAGAGACAGGGAACTCACTACCCCAAAGCTGACCATCATCTTTTCTGTTCTGGAGGCACCAGGAGCCCTGATGGTATAGAGCCACCCCGATATCCTGGGACTCACACTGCTCACTCACCTGCAGCAGCAGGTGAGCAAACGAGGGTTACAGGTACACTGACTGGCATGGAGATGGGCATGGCCAATGCTACAAAGACCTACGCCCGCATCTGCCTCTTCTCAGGGGTCTTGTAGTCAAGGGAATTAAACCCTAGAATCTTAGAGATGCCTGAAGTCTGGCTGCCCCCTTGATTTTGCTTGAGAATCAGCCAGATTTCACTGAGCACTTGCTCTCTGCTAGGTCCCTCCTGGTGCTTTGCCCACTCAGGCCTCACAACACTCTATGAGAGCAGTGCACTCACGCCTGCCCGGCAGATGGGGACCAGGTGCAGAGACGGAGGTCATCCGTCCAGGATGACATGGCCAGTCGTTTGCAGAGTCAGGCTTGACCTCAGCTTTGCTGGTCAAGGCCTTGCAACCTTGCTGCAGCTCACGCAGGATACCCTGCCCCAACGCATGACATCTGGGCCCAAGCCAGGCCTGCTGAGAAGGTTTGGGGCAGACTGTGAAGCCAGAAGTTTGATCCCAGCCTGCCCCTTTGTGCCCCTCCCTTCCAGCCCTGCCTCCACCAGTGCCCCCATCTTGGGGTCTAGGGCCATCCCACCCAGACCCTCCTGCCCTGCATCAGCCGCTCCTTCATACCCTGATGGATGCCTGGCAGGCAGAAAGTGAGCATCCCCCCAGTTCACTGCCCAGCAAACCTATGGTCTGGGGCCTGGGGCCTCTGGGACTGCCGTCTGAGAGCCCCACCATGGGGCAGGAGAAAGAGCCCAGGTTTTGGGGTGGTTCTGCAAATCACCTTCTGTGGGCCTCCATTGCCATACAGGTAAGATCTAGGTGCTACTGTTTTCCTTAAAGGATAATGAGCAAATGAAAATAAATGTACAGACACCTAGCACACAGTAGGTGTTCAACAGAGCATGACTTCCCTCTTAGTCCTGCCTTGCTCTTGTTATTCAGGAGAATTCCAGGGGTGTCAGCATCACTCAGGCCTATCCAGGCACCCAGGGTCAGCGTGGTGATGGCCTTGGAATCAGAGAGCAGCCCAAGGTGGGGGGCTCAGGGGAATTCTGGCAGCCAGGTGCTGACTGGCTGTCCCCCACCAGCACCCCACGTGGGAAAGCCCTTCCAGAGCCTGACGACAGCCATTGGGGGTGGTTTCTGGAAGGGCTGGATTCTGCCCCGTTGGTCACGGGGAAGGATGACCAACCCCCCGTGCTTTCCGGAAGTGGCCTTATCTCCTCCCCTTCTGGCTGCCCTCGGTTGTCTGTCCTCATCTACTCCAGTCAGCTCTGCTCAGAGCACGACCTGTGGCACTCTCAGTTGGCAAGGGTCAGCTCTGGCTCTGGTCCTAGTTGAGGCTGGGACAGGGTCCGGCCCAGGCTCCTAGCAGCCACCTTTTCCAGAGCAGACACCTGCTCTGCAGGCAAGACCCTGGGGCTGCTGGCCAAAACCCTGTGACTTTGTCCTGCTTCCAGCCCCATCACTTTCTCTTCTGCACTCTGAGACCTGCACTCTGGCCACCAGGAGGCGCTGTTCCCACTCAGACTTGATGAGACCACAAACCAGCATCATCAGAGACCAGATTCTGAGTCCGCAGAAGGCAAGTCACGGTGGGGAGGGCAAGAGGAAGACAGTGGCCTTTGTCTAATCATTGTTATATCGTTGTTATCAATCTGGCAGTTCCCACACAGGACCTTACCTCATTCTCCAGCCGCCACGATGGGGGTGGGGTCAGGGGGTATAGGGCAGGGTTCTAAGTCACAAATGGCAGAAACCAACCTCTGGTTAACAAACAAAAAGTAAACGTTCACCAAAGCAGCAGAAAAGGTAGTCACTCAAAGAAGACAGCCACGAGGAGACAGCCAAGATCAGGCCTCCAGTGCGGTCTGAACAGGATGCTGCCCCCAGCCTCTGGGCTCCCAGCTGCAACTGAAATCACCTCTAAGAGCGCATAGTGTTTGTGCACTGCTGCCCTCTCTCACATGCCCTTGCCCCAGCTGATCTGGAGCCCCACGTTCCCTCTGCACCACAAGCTCAGGGAAGCAACCAGCAACTCCCAAGCTTTGGTCTGATCACCCCAATCTCCACCCTTCACTCACTCAACCAATGCTAGGTCCCTGTCAGCAGCAGGCACCCAGGACTCAGGCAGGCCCGCCCTTCTGCTGAGGCTCACACTCACTGCAGGTCCCGTGCGGGAACGGGAGTCTTAGAGGGTGAGAGGGTGACCTCACAGCCAGAACTGGCTTTGGCTGGAGAGAGCTGTGACCTGGGCCTCCAGGGGGCTACCCCTATGTCAGAAGAGCACCCCGGGGGACATAGTGGTTAAGAGTAGGGGGTCTAAGAAGATGGGCTGGGGGTGGGGAGGACAATAGGGAGGCAGGCAAAGGCCTTCTCCTGGGACCAGAAGCCTGAGACCTATGGCAGGAATGGTATCCAGAGACCCCGAGGAGAATTCAGTCACTCACTTATTCACTCAACACACATTTACTGCTATAGGCCCTGTGTAACTCGTGGAGAGACAGCCCCCCGAGACAGCCACCCTTCAGAACTAAACTGAGGGGCTTAAAAACCAAAGGGTGGGGCCGCTTCCCTGCAGGTCTCCTGGAGCCCACTGAGCAAGAGCCTTCTGGGCCCCACCCCTGATTCAGGCAGCTTCCAGAACCCCCTCCTCGGCTCACGGAGGGTCTCCTCCCTGCCCAGCTCCACCACACTCTGTCGACAGCCCCCCTGATCTCAGGTGGGGACACACAGGTTTATTCACAGCTACAACACCTGGCCAGGAGGATTTGCATGTGATTTACAAAAGCTTGGCCTGAGGCTCACCAGCACCTAGCTATTCTCTTTTTGAAGCCAGCAAACCTCCTACTCTTTCTCGCCCACCCTTATCCAAAAATCCAAGGCCAAGTTTCTGACCTTTGCACCATGGAGAACCCAGAACCCCCCCCCCCTTTTTTTTTTTTTGCTTTCCCCCAAACAGTTCCCATGAGGAAGCCAGAAGAACACCAACTGGGCTTCCCATCTGCGAGGCTGAGCCTGGGGAACTTCCGGGTAGAGGTTGGTCCAGCTCACCTGGCAGGTGAGGGTCTCTGGGCAGCCCTGAGGGGGAAGAATCAACCTGTAAGAGGCTTTGTGAGCCCAGGACTCCAGGTACCAAGACCCAAGGAAGCTCTGGCCCCGCCCAATCCCAGGGCTCTCCCGTGCCCAGGAAATAGTAAACACACCCTCAATATTTGATTAGTGAATGGAGGAGGGTTACAGTTCATGAGCCATCATGAAACTGTAGGCTCAGGAACAGACAAAAGCCTCAGGAAGCTGTACTGACACTTAAGAGGACCGCAGAGGGAAGCCTGGACTATACAGCTTGTTTCAGGAGCCAGAGAAAAAATATTCATCTAACTTCCAGTGAGTGCAAGTGTGTGTTGGGCCAAAGCACTGTGCTATGTGATTAATTTTTCATCCTCTCTGCTTAGCATCTCAAGTGAGGTAAGCCTCTCTTCTTGTTTTAGAGATGTGGAAACTGAGGCTCCGAAAGGTTATGTGACTTTTGCTGATGGTCACACAGCCGGGCAGAAGTGAGGCCATGACTCTAACTCAAAAGCTGTTAAAATAAATAGGGTGAGAATGATACAGTGGCATCCTGGGTCCTTCCTCCTCACCCAGGGTCTGGTGGCTGAGTTCCCTCATGGAACCCCCTTCAGTTTCCTCATCTGTAAAATGGAGAGAATATTATGAGGATTAAGTGACACTTAACGACCCGTAAAGGGCTTAGGACAGTGTCGGGCACATTGTAAGCCCTATATTAGTGTTATCTCTTATTGTTATTACTAATTGAAATTCATGTCACTCATTCATTCAACCAACACCTGAGCACCATGTCTCAGCCTCCAGCAGCAGATCAAGAACCCACACAAAGCAGGCGGTCAAGGCTGCAAAGCTGAGAAAGGGGCCCACTAAGGGGCACAGCCGAGGGAGGTGATTTAGCCTTGGGATTTGGGAAGGGGCACTGCAGCTTCCGGGAGGACAAAAAGCCAGTCAATCCTCCACCCACAAGCAGAAGTGATCGTTTAAAAATGCAAATACACAGCTGAGGCTGTGGCAAAACTCTCAAAGAGCGGAGTTCCTCTGCCCTGAGGAAGAGACCCAAGGACTTCCACGGACACAGGAGCCCTGCAGGCCCTGGCCACGGGCCTCTGGCCCCAAGGCTCTGCCCACACGCCCAGCCTCAGCCCATCCCGGCAGCTTCCCCTCAGCTCCCAGGCTCAGCCCCTTCCATCTCCCAGGCCTCTGTGCCCTGTCCTCTCCACCTGCCTCCCAGACAACCCGCCTCCCGCAGGGTCTGAGCTGCAGGGTCTGAGCTCTCAGGCGAGGAGGGCGCCTCTGCCCTGTGCCTGCGTCACTCCTGTGCATCCCTCCTGGTAACTCTCATCACCCTGTTAACATCGGTGCCCCCAAGACCAGGGGCCAAGGAGGAGGAAATATGTGCCACAAGGAAGGCACTAAGACACTGCAGGGATCCCAGGTTCCTTAATCAATTCATACCATGAACCTGGCTCTGCATCTGCCCACGCCAGGGAGATTCCGGGTCAGGGAGCCTAGACACTTGACCTCTGAGGTCAAGGGACCAGCCAGGTAACTCTTGTGGTGTGGTCAGGGAGGCCCCATGTACAGGCTGCCTCAGGCCACAAGACTGAGGTCCTCCAGCTCCCAGTGGCTTGTTGGCTGGGTCACCACCACCACTAACACCACTAAAGCCAAAAAGCCACCAAACCATGACCACCAAGACTTCTGCCGCCATCATTATGGAAAATGGAAACCATCCTAGGAAACCAGCTTGGAGAAAACTGGTGCGGTAAAGAGAACAGAACATCTGACATTTAAAAAAAAAAAAAAAGCAGCTGGTGCATAGTAAGCTCCCAGTAAATATTAGCAATCATCATCAGTAATAAATAATAAAGTGTCTGGGACATAGTAGGTGCTCAGTAAATGGTAGTTCCTTGTCCCAAGGAAACAGAAGTTGGAGGACTTTGGCAGCTGCCCACCGTCGCCATGCCTAGAACCTCCCCTTGTGCACAAGGAACCAGCACTGCAGGAGATCACCAAATGCAACCCTTCCATACACCGGAGGGGAAACTAAGGACTGGATGGGGAGAACTTGCCCAAAGTCAGAAGCCAGCCTGTCCCTAGGACCTGGGTCTCCCAGGTCAATGCCTCGTCCTCGTGATAAACAGCCAGCCCAGGGAGGAAGATTGCAAGGTGTGATGCTTCTAGATTCAAATGGGCAATGCTTCCTCCCAAAGACAGCTTTGTAAGGGCGGAGGTTCAAGCTTCTTGAGGGTAGCACAGGGCTCACCTGGAAGGCCAAGGCTCTGCCTCTGCATGAGGCAAGTACAGCTTCTTGCCTTAGTGGAGCCCAGGAAGCTGGCTCTCCTGGGGGTCAGGAAGGGGAAGGGGTCATAGAGGAGGCCCATAGTGGCCCCCAGTCCCCAGAGACTTTAGCAGCTGGATAGCAACTTGACTATCCATTGGCCCCTGGCTTTGACATGGCCACTATGGCAACTTGCTTCCTCCTGGCTCTGCCCTCCCCTAGGACTCTCAGCCCCCACCACTGGTCCCATCTCCACTGCTTCCACCCCTTGGACCAACCCCAGGTCAGTGAGACCCTACAGCAAGCAAGGAAGTGGCATTCACACCAGACCTGAGTGATCCCAAAGCCCTGCCTGGTCTCACTGCCTCCCAGGTGTCCCCAGGGGTCATTTCCTATTGCTGCCACCACTAGGCCTCTTCCCCAGTGACTGCTCCTTCCAACTTCCACAGCCTATTTCTGGAGGAGGTTCATTTCCCCAGAGCCCTGGCAGGAGCTCCCCAGTGGGGATGGTGATGACTAGGCTGAAGAACAGCTCCTAAAGTGGGAGAGCCAGTCCTTGCAGAGCAACCCAGAGGTGCTGTCAGCAAGGGAAGCTGCTCGCAGGCAGCTCAGCCTGAGCACCTGCTCTGCAGGAAGTAGAAGGGGACTTGGCTGGAAATCTGCCTTTAATCTCAGCTTCCTGTTTTCTGCCCTGGGGGACCGCCCAGACGGCCCGAGTTTCTAACTATTTCACACCAGCTTCTCTAAACTGTCATCTCAGAGCAAAGTGGCTGGGGGTGGGGGTGGGGGGAGGCCAGGTGGAGGGAGGAGAGGCCCTTTCCTTCCTGGGGACCCTGGGAGCAGAGCTCAGTCCACCCAAAAAAAAAAGGCGCTTAAGCTCCGGACTTCTGGCGACCAGTCCAATTTTGCATCAAGCTAGGGAGGTTGCCTTGTGTCGTCAAACGCAGCCAGAGGCCCTGAGCCTCATCCCCCACATCCAGGGGTCTCCAGCCTCTCTTTTCTCCCTTCTCCCAAGGCGGGGACAAGTAGCCCAGACTGGGAAAGCTAGTGCTTGAGCCTACCTGGCGGGGGGGAGGGGGGGTCTTAAATCTCCTCCCCTAAAATCCGAGGACCCTTTTCTGCTGATCTCCCTTCCTCAAGTCTGCTGAGAGGGAGGCTGTTTGGTGCCCCAGGCTTTGAAAGTCCTCAGATGGGGAACCCCAGTTCCCCAGGCAGAACTCTGGGAAAGTCCTTTATGTTCAAGCCTCACTGGCTTGTCTGTAAAATGTGGCTCCAAAAGCTGACTTGACATTTCCATGTCTCACAGGCTCTTAAACTCAGCTTGTCCAAAATCCAGCCCTTGAGCATCACCCCCAGCCTGCCCCTCTCCCAGGTCTCCCCACCTCAGCAAAGAGCGCCGGCATTTCTCGAGGTGTTCCAGCCATACTGGGGATCAGGCCTGCTCTCTCCGGGGGCCTCACTCCCCCCAAGCAGCCCCTCACAGAGAGCTGTCGTATGGCTGTCCTTTGCCCACGGGGGCCCACGCCCATCACCACTGGCCAGACTCTGCAAAGCCCCACTGGTCTCTTGACCTTCTCTCGTCCCTGCTTAAAATCCTTCAACAGCTCCCCATTGCTCATATAATAAAATCCAAACTCCTGTAATAAAACCCTTGGCCTACAGCGCCCTGCTGGACCTGGCCCCTGCCTCTCACACTGTTCTCCCCGTACTTGCTGACCTGGTCACCTTGGCTTTCTGGCTGTCCCTGAAGTTCTGAGCCCCCTGTGCCCGTCTCCCCCAGGGCTCTCTCCCCCCTCAGGCATTCACTGCCCTCATACCACAGCGTCTAATGCTCTGCCGCTGGGCAAGAACCATGGCGCTCTTGCTCACTCCTTCATCACCAGCGTCCAGAACAGTGCCCAGCTCCCAGCTGGTGCTTAATATCTGAGTGGGGGAATGTATGAGCGCATGGTGGTGAGGTTGGAAGTCAGTGGGTTCTTCCAGCAGAGGACGGCCCTGCAGGGCAGGGTCCTTTACTGACGTGTCCCCTGTTCCTGGGTTCAGGGATGTTCAACACAAGTACTTCACTCCGCTGTGAAGAGGTGGGGCCAGGATGCAAATGCAAGTCTATCTGACTCCAAAGTTCACACTCAGGCCACAGCAAACCCAGGGGAAAAAGTCAAATGTGTTTGAGGGTAAAGGAAGATGGGTTGATGAAAAAACTGGGACAGAGGTTGGAGCATTTTCCCCAAATCATCCACAGCCTTTCCTCATTTTGTCTGCTGATTCAGTCAGGGGAGGAGAGATGTCAGCTTCGCCCTTCCAGAAGCCTTTCCAGAGCTGTAATGCTTTCCTTTAGCCTGAGAGGTGGCCCCATCCGGTCCCACTTTATCATTCCATCTTGACCTCAGAGAAAAGAAAGGGAAACCAGCCAAGCTGAGCACCCTTCCCACCTCCCTCACCCCTAGGCCGTTATCTTGCTGAATCTGCACCGCCTCTTGTGAGAGAGGTGCATTTTGAGCTTGATCTTACAGAGGAGGAAACTGAGCTCAGAGATGTTAAGTAACTAACCCAAGGTCACATAGCTAGGAAGTGGCCCAGCTGAGATTTAACTTTACAATTCAAACCCCAAATCCATGCTTTTTCCCATTACAGCATAGCTATCTCAGAGACTTACTGGACGTCTCTTCCAAGGGCAAGATTATGACTACTCCCCTCCCTGAAGGGCTGACTCCTTACTGGAAAGCTGGCCCAGGGGGTGCATTGGTCAGAGGGCCAAGCTGTGGTTTGTCTGGGGAGGCACACCCAACTCTTGCTGTCTGCAATGTGCAGCCATGCTGTCTCCCCAGCTCACTCTTCCACAGGGCCCTTTCCTGCCCCCTATCTTATTTTGAATTTCAAGACTTTGTCAGTATACCTCATCTGCCCCAGCACAGAACGCCCCTCCTCTCTTCCACCCAGCCCTGACCCTTCCTTCAGGCCCAGTTCCTAGGAAGTACCTATCGCCTCCTAATTACACTGGAGTCTCTGCTCTCTCATCACTGCTCCCTCCAACTACGCGCGCGCGCGCACACACACACGTGCTCCTGTAGCTCAGAGCAGATCACACCCTGCTCCTCGTTAACAGTAATAGATAATAACAGGCCATCCTTAGCTAAGGGCTGACCATGTACCAGCCACTGCACACTAAGCACTTTAAATGTATTAACTCATCTCCTCCCCACAAAACCTTAACAAGTTTGTGCTATTACTTTCCCCATTTGGTCAACTGGAGCACAGAGAGGTTGAGGAACTTTCCCAAGAGCACATAGCTGCTGACAACTTCCTCATTGCTTCCAGGTCGAAAAGAAAGTCCAAGAGAGTCCTCTAGGGCTCCCTGAATCTCTCCTGTCTCTGCGGCTTGCAGGGACCCCAACTCCGCTGCTCTCCTGGGCCCACCCGGCAAACAGCAGCCGTCCTGAGCTAAGTGCAGTCCCCAGAGCCGGGAGGCGCTCCCACCTCTCCCTGCCTGTGTCCATGCTGCTCCTTCTGCCTGGGGCCCCAGTTCTACGAGGCCTCCCCATTAGCCCTTCCCTCTTCCCTGTTGCCTGTGGACCTTGTACTGCTCTTCTTCGCGTCTATCAGTATTCCTTTGCGCTTGTCTGTTGGCCTGTCAGTTCTGAGGACGCCTCGGCAGTAATGAAGTGGTCCAAACAGGGGACTCCAGAACGGGGCCTGTCACACCGTCAGCTCCAGGAAATGTTTGTCAGTGAATGAATGAGCGCTGCTGCGAGCGAGGCCCACACTCCACAGATCCGAGGAGGGCGGCCCAGGCCTGGCCTCAATCGCTTCTACATCGGGGGAGCCGCTCCCAGGGAAGGATTGAAGGTTGCTCCAAGGCGGGCTGCTCGGCCCTCTGTGAGGAACCATCAGGAGCCTTCAACGCGGGCCGGCAGGTGGGGGCAGGGCGTGGACGCGGACACACCCCCCGCGGTGCCCCCGGCGCCCGGCAGAGGGCGCAACCCGGCCGGCCCACGCCCCGCCGCGCGCCCGGCCGGCTCCCTCGCGCAGGCGCGCTGCCGCGGGCGGAGGATCCGGGCCGCGCTTCCTCTCGCCAGGCCTGCGAGCTTCCTCCCAGCGGAGCCCAGGGCGAGCCGAGCTTGGCCGCCCGCCGCCGAGACCGCCGCCGCCCTCCCGCTCCCGCCCCACCCCGCACCCTGCCCGGAGGTCCTGCCGGGGTGGGGTCCGAGCGGGGTGATCGCCCGGCCGCGCCGCCGTCGGGGCCGTCCCCCGGCCAGCCGTCCCTCCCGCCCCAGCCAGCCTGTGGCCGCCGGAGCCTTCGGGGCGTGGAACGCGGGGAGCCCTCGCGGCCCCCGATCCAGCGTCCGGGGCAGCCCCCGGGAGCCGACGCGACGTCCCAAAATCGAACCTCGCTGGCGGCGTTCGGAAGCGGAACTCTGCCGGGGCCGCGCCGGCTACATTGTTTCCTCCCCCCGACTCCCTCCCGCTCCCCTTCCCCCCGCCTTTCTTCCCTCCCCGACCCGGGCCGCGCGGCCATCCCCCTGCCTCTGTCTGGCCGTCCCTCCTCCCCCTCCTTTCGCACCCTTACCTCTTTATACCGCACCACCCGGGGACCCCTGCGCCCCTCCCCTCCCCGCTGGCCGCATGGACTGTCCCGCAGGCCGCTGATGCTGCCCGCAGCGAGGTGGCCCGGACCGCAGTGCCCAGAGAGAGGTGAGTGCCTGGCAGGCCTGGAGGAGGCGGGCGTCTGAGTGCTTCCCGGGGGGGGGGGGGGCCGGTGGAGGTCGCACGTCCCGCTTCTGTTGCAGCTGCCGTGGTGTCCACTCCCATCCCCCACCGCCCAGATCCCCTCCTTCCCGTGTTCGAAATCTCCCGGGAGTCACTGTCATCCCGACTGAGAGGGGAGCGCACGAGGGAGGTACTGCCCTTTGAGCCCCACAGACTTGTCTCAGGCCACTCTGAGTCTGTCCGCACCCCCCCCCCCCCGTGTGGGGCTGGCTGGAGCCTCGAGGGAGGGGGTCAGCATGGGCCAGGGCCCAGGAGATAGGGTGATTTGCCATTCCCTACCCAGGGCCTCTCTGCAGGTTCCCTGGTCTGCCTGGATCTGACCCTTTACTCATTCCCCACCGCGGAGGCCCTGCCGACTCCAGGAAGCCCAGGGCCCAGTCACCTCCCTTAAGCCAGCCAGAGATTGAGCCTGTCACCCTCGGCCTCCCAGAAGACCAGGCCTAAGCCAAGGGACCTCTGACCCTTGGGTGGGGAAACTGGGTAGGGCCTCTGTCCTGGGTGGAGGTGTCACTGGGCATTAGGACCATGCCCCCACTCCCTGGCAGCCTGGTCAGCCCATTCTCCCAGGCTCCTCAGGGCCCAGGCCAGGTGTCAGGAAGGGGCGTGTCCAGCCACCAGATCCTTGGAGCTTAACTAGGGGTTCACCTTCCCTCCTGTTTTGTAGACCAAGGGACTGAGGTTCGAAGGGGGAAGTTGCTATCCCAGACCTTTGGCAGAGTTACACTGTCTATCCTTTCATCCCTCCCACTTCGCAGAGCTGGATGCTTTGGGTAGAGGGGAACTGGGGAGACGCTTTCACCCACCAAGGATATACGCCCCTAGCTTGGCCCGTGGGACCTTGTGGGGTGAGCACGTGCTTCCCCACAGAGGGCTAGAGAGGAGGGAGAGGGCTTCCGGCCCCAGTTCTGCCTGGGTCTGGGCTCAGGCAGCATTGGCACTGCCCATGGGATTTCCCCCTGGTGCCAGAGGCCAAGTCCCACTGACGGGATGTGGTGAGTGTGTAGGTGCACCCGTGGGATGTAGCCCTGGTGCTGAGCTGAAACAGCCTGGTCGTCATTCCAGACCCATCCCTTTCACATCTTTGGCCCAACTAGTGTAAGAGCAGCCGAGTTCAGAACAAGAATGGGATCTGGATGAGGAAGGCGAGAGCCGTGTTCCCACAGGGAGCACCATACAGCCTTGGCACAGGAGCATTGTCAGAGTGGGGACACCCGGGGGTCTCTTCCAAGTTCCACACAACCTGATAGACCCAGTGTCTTTCTTGGTGGGGGCCCAGCAGGAACAGGGTGAAGGCAGCAGGAAGGAGATTGGGAGCGTGGCAGGATCCTCTTGCTCCTGGAAGTGTGGGAGGTTCCCTGGAGGATGCTGAGCCACGTCTGAGGCCCCTTGGGGCTGCTGGCAGTTTTGTCCTGCTGGGGCCTCTGCCTTTGATTTAGAGTTGTTTCCGGTTACCCTGACATGCACAGTGGAGGGGACCCAGATGTGGAGCCTGTGAGGCTCCCCTCACCCAGCCCCACACCCAGCTCTAACTTCCTTTCCAGCCTGAGGGCCTGGAGCTGAAGGCTGACATGCTTGGGTGCTTCTGTATCAACTGTGAGCCTTCGGGTGCAGCCTGAGGTCCTTGGGCCCTTGTAGAAAGGGGTCTGGCTTCAGGCAAGCACATGTGCAGGGATTTGCGTTTTATCTGGCAAATTTGGTGCCCACCCTCCTCTTCTCTCTGTTGGGTCTGGGACAGAGAAGGACCAGGAGACAGGCTCCAGCACCCTAGAGGTAGAGCCACCACGGAGCAGACCGAGGTACAGGCAAGGACAGAGGCCCAGGGCCCGTAGTGTGGCGTGGCTGCCCCAACAAGCCTGACTGGGCAGGACAGCCTGAGTCCAGTTCTGGGCTCCATCTTTTCGGGGATTTTGAAGCCTTGGCACATTGTCCCCAAAGAAACTCCCCCAAAGGTGTTCAGTCTGGGAAAGAGAAGGTAGGGAGGGACCGTCATGTGTCCAGAGGGGATGTCCTGAATCAGAAAGACTGTGCTTTGGTAGATGTCCCAGACTCTGGGGCCAGAGCTGGGGTGCAGGCGGGTCCCAAGGAAGTGAATCTGAGCTCATTACGAGAAAGCTACAGGTGTAGGTATGTAGTATTTGTTTTCTTAATTTAGAAAGTAACAAAACAGTGTATGGAAAATTTAGAAAACAAAAAAATCACCCATTGTTTCTTCACCGGCACAGTGACTTGTTAGCATCTTGGTGCTCCCAGCCAGTCTTCCTGGTCTTTTTTCTCCGTGGTGGCTGGTCGCTGCTGTTATCTGAGTGTGGGTGCCATCACACCTTTTCTCATTTGATACTGTATCTGGGCATTTTCTCATGTTGCTACACGGTATATGTAACTTTGTCTCTAAAAAGCTGCAGGATATTATAAACAGCTCAGCCACAGCAACTTCACCCCAGCCCTCTTACCAAGATTGTTTCCCATCTGTTGCTGTTGTGGTTGTTGTTACTACAGGCCCCCAAAGCAACTGAGAGTATTGGAGAGAGGGGGGCAACTTGGCATCCAGCTGGTGTAGTTCCAGGCCCAACCATGCCATTTAGGCTGGATAGAGGGACCTTGGACAGGTCATCCTCTGAGCCAGAGTTCCTTTATGTACACAGTAGGGCCAGTGATACCTGCTTCAGAGGGGAGTGTGCGGACACTATGAACTAACCAAGGTACTAGAAGGTGCCTGGCATTGCCCTTTGCCTTCAGTAGATGTTCTGTAAGAAGGGGTAGGTGTTGTTGACGGAGTGCCCACTGCAGGCTGCCTCAGTGTGTGCAGAAGACACCCGGGCCAGGGTTGGCTGATGGCCCACCCAGCTGAGAGTGGTCTCAGCCCAGGGAACCCCTCTGAAACCCTCTGTCCCTGAGGTTCTGGCTACTCTGGCCAGTGTCTTGTTCCACCTCCCTGCCTTTCTGTCTTCCCATCACCACGTGGAAGGTGGGCTACTGGTTGATGTCTGGGGCTTGGTCCTACCCATCCTCTGTTCTTCCAGCATCAGAGCTGAATGGACATGGTCTTCTCTGAGAGCCTGGCTACCTCCTGTCCCCCAGCTTCAGCTACTAGTCCAGCCCCACATTTTACCAGTGGAGATAGAGGGATAGCCTTGCCAGCCTCATCTTTCCAGCCTTTCCCCATGGCGGGGGGGGGGGCAAGGGGGGGCAGAGAGTCTAGAGCCTCCCAGCTGGGAGCTGGAGGGGAACATAGATGATCCACAAGTCACTGGGGAAGTCTTGTGTGTTAGCGTCATTCTCTTCAACAAGTGCTCCCCAGGGTCTAACCTGAGTGCGTACTGCTATGGCATCACTTACTTCCTCTTGTTCTGCTTCTGTGGACACCAGAGAACTGGGAGTGCCCTCCTAGGGCCACCCCATGGACAGTGGGAGGAGACTAGTCTCAGCTTGGCACTCCCAGGGCCTAAGAGACCACAGCCCCAGACGACCCGGTATGGCTCAGCACTGAGCTCAGGACTGCTGTAGGCAGAGGGCCCTCCCTCAAGTGATCCATTCAGTGCAGAGTTCTCCCAGGCATGACCTTGGGCTCTGGCTGCCAGACTTTTGCCTGTGGCGTGTCTCCCTCCTCCCTGGTCTTGGTGCACGGGAAGTGGGCATTACAGCTGCCCTCCTGTCCCACAGCTTGGGCTGGGATGAGGTCACAGGGTGCGGTCTTCTCCAAGATGCTGGCCTGGCTGGGGTGAGTCCTTTGGGTGTTTCTCGGTGCCCCCATCCTTGGTCGGGCACAGGATGGGTGGAGGAGCAGGCCACCCCCCACACCAGACAAGGAGCACTGCCTCCCTTTCTCCTCTCCTCTGGGTCCCTTCATCCAAGGGCTGGAAATAGAATCCGCTAAGTAATGATTAAAGTCAAATTCAGAACTAAAAATAAAGAGCTGGTGAAGGAAGAGCTAGTGTGCTCCCTGCGTGGCTGAGGAGAGGCGAGCAGGGTGAGGCTGGCTCCGGGGGGCCAAGCAGCTGCTTCTTGGGAGGGTCCAGAGCCCACTGGGGGCTCAGGAGCACTGTGCACTAACTGGGGGGAGCGGGGCTCTTGTTTGGGGCGTGATGCAGCCCACACCAATCAGGGTAGACCGTCAGGACCAGGTAGAGAGTCCTGGTTTCCCATGGGGAAACCGAGGCCCAGAAGGTAGAAGAGGTTTGTCCAGCAACTATCTAGAAGCTCCCCTTGGCAGACCCCGGGGACCTGAGGGCCCCACGCAGCCCAGCTTGCCTTGCTGCCTGCTCAGTTTCTCTTCCTGGTTTTGAGGTACTGCGATAAGAGGGGCTCCTCGTCACACACTAGCTTTGTACGCCTCAGTGGGGCTGGGCCTCCAACCGCAGCTTCCCTCCGCCTCCCCCTCCCATTCTGTGGTCTGGGCCCTGAGAAGCAGAAGAGAGGCTGCCTGGCGCCCCCCCTGCTGGTCCTGCTCTCCTCACTATTGGAAGCCTTGTGGGTGGGTGAAAACCTGGGTGTCATCTGATGCCTGCACACCCTGGCTGCTGCTTCTCAGCCCTGCCCAGCCCCGCCCCTGGTCCTCACCCAGGCCTGGACGTCTGCGGCCTATGCTGTCCATGCTGCAGGCAGCCTGGAAGGGAGAGGGAAGAAGGAACCCTGAGAGCCCCGCTACCAGCCAGTAGAGGAGACCAGAGTCAGAGAGGAGTCAGTCACGGGAGGCCTGTGGTTCCAACTTCCTGGCAGGGCGGGTGGGAGCTCAGAAGCTGGAGATCTGCGTAGGCTGGAGCAGCCAGGAGGGCTTCCTGGAGGGGAAGGGCCATGAAAATCAAGAAGCAGTTGTGAAAGAGGGAGGGTAGGGTCAGAGGTCTTTGCTTGGAGCTGAGGCAGGGTACAGCAGATGAGCAAGGAGTGGGCACAGATGGTAACCCACGCTTCCCAGAGCAGGAGGGCCGATTTCTGGGCAGACCTCTCAGCTGCCCTCCCCACCTGTCTGTCCATTTTCAGGGTTCATCTCTCCTGCCCAAGGAAGGGGTGGAGGGTTTTCTCCCTACCAAGTACAGACAAATCTGAGCTCAACTCCTTGCTTTATATCCCTTGGAAGCTGGGTTACCCTCCTCAGCCTGCTTCCTCCTCTGTCAAACAGATCAGCAGTGAAACCCCATGGGGTTTTTGAGGGTTAAGTAACTAAGGCAGGATTGGGTCAGTAGGCTCTCCCTCCCATGCTTTCATTTTTAGTCTATTCTGTGGGGGCAGGGTGTTGGTAACTCCTCTCCCTCAACTCAAAGGCTATGAGTTGTGTGTCCCTTGAATTTGGCCCCCATAGCTTTACCTTCTGAGTTACGTGTTCTGTGGGTCCCAGTTCTGAGATGTGGAGACCAGGAATCTGGGGAATCTAAATAGCCCACCAGCCTTAGGGGTGAGGGACAAGGACACTCTGCTTTTTAAGGGTTCATTGGAGGTCAGTGCTGACAGGCTATATGTAATGTGGGCAGATGAAGATGCAAAGACCACAGCCTATGTAGAGGGGGGGCGGTGGAACCAAGGCCTGGGTTAGGGCCCTGGGGAGGCCTGGAGTCCCCACTGCCCAGTGCACGTAGGTAATTAGGCTCCTGAGCGGTAATTAGAAACCTTTCTGGGCCAGGAGTGTCAGCCTCAAGCCGCAGTGGTGCCTGGGGGAGGAGGCTCCCCGTTAGCCTCCTCTGACTCCAGCCCCCACCTCTCCCAAACCACTAGACGGGATTTCCGGTCCCACTGAGCCGCTGGGGGCAGGAAGAAAGCCAGTGAGTTGCTGTAGTTTGGTTCTTAACATTTTTCAGCCATTAAACTCACCCCTCCCCTTAGGGCAGAGGTGCTGAAGGCTGAAGGAACCCTGGGGGTCGGGGGGTGGGCAGCACACTGGAGATAAAGTGGGACTGTCCTTCCAGCCCTCTTCTGACCCCCAGGGAGGTTCAGGCCTCTATGCCCAGTTCTGCGGCTGCCCGACCCTGAGACATCTGTACAGTGGATATGCTGAGGGCCCTGGGACCACCTGTCTGGCTCAGTGGGAACCCTCCAGCCCATGGCCTGGTGTGTGGCCAGGGGCATCACAGTGACCTCAGCCTGGGTGCCCTTTGCAGAACCAGAGGTGGGCTGATTTTAGGCCACCAAACCAGCCTAGCTGCCGGCAGTTCCCCGCCTCCTCAGGTGCCCTGCCCTCGCAGAGGGGCGGGCCCAGGTGGAAACTCACTTCTGCTTGTATCTGCCCCGGGGACCTGCCAGAAACTTCTGGCCTGGCTGGGTTTAAAGCCTCTGCAGACCCCTACCCTGAGCCTTCTTCAGCCTTAATTAACTCTCCGGACCACAGTTTGAAATCCTAAGCTTGACCTGATCTAGTACAGTTGCATCTACATGAAATCCTCCCAGTTCCAGGTCTCTCCTAGGAGCCTTCCCCTCCCCCCATCCCATGGTCTCTCCTCCCCTGAGGCTGGCTGTGACTGACCATCTAGTAGCCAGGAGGGCAGGAGCAGGGCTGCATTTTGTTGGATACCTTGGGCTAGGCACAGAGAGGCACTGAGTAGCATTCTTGGGGTCCCGAGGGCCCCTGGTCCCTTCCCCCCCCCCGTCCATCCCGGCCCACCACACATGGGACTGGGCCCACAGGAAGGCTCCTGAAACAATGGCTCCAAGAATGAGGGCAAAGTGGACCTGCCTGTTGCTTCCAGGGGCTGCTCTGCCCTGCAAAGCCTCCAGCTGGGTCCTGTGGCAGGACCAGAGTGTCTGGGGGCTGGGGCCCCGAGTTCCCCCAGATCTCTTGTGCACTTCCCTTTTCAGTGGGTATTTTTAGCTGGGTGTAAACAGTTACTGAAGGCTCCCACGCCCCATTAGGCAGTGGAGTTTTGGTGAGGGAGGCAGGGCAGGAGCCCCTTGACCTACCCTGGCCCTCAGCACGTGCTTGGCCCTGGGGGTCTACAGCTGCCCCAAGCCAGGGAAAGGGCAGCCTAGGAGTTTCTGGGCTCCCCCCTCCCTGCCAGCCTGGGATCCCAAGAAAGGCCTGCCTGAGGCTGTGGCCACTGACCTCAGCGCTTGGGCACAATGCCCAGCCTGTTCCCGGGACCCCAGCACAAGGGCCTGCCAGGAGCAGGGTTTGGGGCAGGAAGTCAAAGAGAAAGCCCCCTGTCCCCCAGCCCTGTGGGGGTGGGGTGGCAGCTGCCATCCCTTTGGGGTTAAATATAGTCCTGTCGGTTACGGGGCCTCATCGTGGTGCCGCCAGCCTAGCTTCCCCTTGTTGTCTGTTGACTCGTTCATTCATTTAGAGCCACTCACTGAGCAGTGTTCCAGGCCCCAGCCCCTGCTGAGGTGTGAGTCAGCCACCAGCTCTCCTCCTGCAGGGCTCCCAGGCCAGGGTCAGTGAGGTTCTCACTGGAGCATGGGATGTGAGAGGCTGTGGAAGCCCGGAGCAGCCCACACGGCTGGGGGACCACAGCAGGCTCCTGGCAGAAGTGGTTTTCAAAAAGTTATATATTTCCTTATTCATCTTGTTTTTAGGGGGAAGGTAATAGATGCATGTGGTTAAAAAAAAAAAAAAAGGTCAAAAGAACACAATAGCAAATGCACAATGAAAAGTAAATCTCCCTTCAACTTGATACTCACTCCTTCCCATTCCCAGAGGCAACCTTGGTTATCGGTTTGCTCTGTCTTTCGGAGATCATCTCTGCATATCTGAGGTTAGGGATAAATGGCGTGTCCTTTGAAAAAACAGCAGTTTGTAATGTGCCATGGATGATCCTGCACTTTGCTTTTTTTTCAGTCTTTTATTTTGAGTATTTCAAACCTACCAAAAAGCTGAATACCCGTGTATACTTTACCCAGATTCACCAGCCCTTAACACTTTGCCACATTTGCTTTACTTTTTTTATATACACGGTCATATGTGTGTCTGTATTTTTATGCTGATTTATTTGAGTGTTAGCTGCAGGCATCATACCTTTCTCTCCTAAGTACTTCAGTGCAAATCTCTTACATAATCGCAGTACCATGATCACACTTAAGATAATTAACATTAATTCCATAATATCTAACATTTTCATTTTCCCAGTTGTCCCCAAATGATCTTTATTGCTATTTTTTCCCTTTGATCCAGAATCCAATTCAGGATCAGTCATTGAATCTTGCAGTCATCTGTCTTTTCTTTCTTTTCCAGCTTTATTGAGATATAACTTCTGTTTGGTATTGTGTAAGTTTAAGGTGTACAACGTGATGATTTGATATACGTGTACGCTGCAAAACAATTACCGCAGGAAGGTTAGTTAACACATTCTTCACTTCACGTAATTACCATTTTGTTGTGTCCTGTTTAATCCAGAACATTCTCCAGCCTTTGTTTGTTTGTGTTGTCTTTTATGACATTGGCTCTAAGAATCCAGGCCAGTTGTTGGGGCTCCATCTGCCTGCGTCTTCCTGATGGGAGCCAGGTTGAGCCGCTCTCCGGGACCATCGCACAGGGGTGCTGTGCCCTCCTTGGTGCAGGAGGCGCTCAGTGTGCTTCTCTCGTTATTGGTGATGCTTAATTTGGTCACTTGGGTAACGGGGTGTCTGCCAGGTCTTATTGTGGAGGTGCTTTTTCCTCTGGCTGGTTAATCTGGAGGGTGGTACTTGGATGCCGTGTCACGGTCCTATTCCTCCAGCAACGTTTCCTTCTTGACTTGAGCTGGCTTTTTGCTACTTCTGCTTACTTCGTCATGGGGCAGGTGCTGTATCAGCACATAGAGCTCTGTCCTGGCCTTGTCATAGCTGAAGAGATGTTGTTCCCTTTTAGGCATATCTGGTCATGTTTACTCAGTGCCTTATTGATGGGCGTGAAGGTTGTCTCCCAACCTCTTGCTACTACAAACAGTACCACAGAGACTGTCCTGCGATGTTTTTTTTTAGACATATGTGCAACAGAAGTGATTTCTCAGCTGCACCCCAACGGTTGAGTGGAAGTTCCTTGGGTAGAGAAGGGGCAATGCCAAGGCAGGGAGGTGGGCAGGGCACTTGTGTCCTAGGACCAGCAGGTGAGAAACGGGTCTGGCTCAGGTGCTGGAGAGCCAGCAAGTCCCAGAGAGGTCAAGGGACTTGCCTAAGGTCACACAGCAAGTTGGTGGCAGAGCCAGGAGCTGGACTCAGAGCCCCTGACTCCCAGAACAGTGTTTCTGTACTTCTTTCGCAAAGTGGCCTGAAACCAGGTTCACACAACCTGGAAGGGCCCCTCTGTGCCTGACCAAGGCAGACTAGAGGCCTAGGTTTGTAGAAGCCCCACCCAGCCGTTCTGGCTCTTAGCCTCTGACCTGGAGGGGGATAGCCCAGCTGGACCTTCAGGGCCCTAAGGAGGAGGCCACCCTAGCCTTCAACTTTGGCAGGGAGGAGCCATCAGGGAAGGTCCACAGCTTGAGGGCTGGCAGGATTTCTGTGCGAAGAAGGTAGGCCTCAGAGCAGCCCTGGGAGCTGCAGGATTATCACCAACCCATTGTGTAGATGGGGAAACTGGTCCCAGAGTCACAGCCAGTAGAGCAAAGAGGAGAGGTTAGCCACTCCCTCTCCTTCCCAGGTCTGTCATCCTCAAAACCCAGCCCCTCAAGGAAGCCCACCCTGACCACTCCTGGGCTCAGCCCTTCCTCTGAGCACCACTTGCTTCTCCCTCCGCCCGTGTACTCTCTTTTCTAGGCCAGTGTGGTCCTGGCCTCCCGGCAGCTCCTGAAGCCTGGTGCAGGCACGCAGGGCAGGGAGGCCTCCAGGGTCGGGGCCAGACTGGCCCGCTGGCGCAGGCGTCTGACACCTGCCTGGGGCAGGGTGCTCGCTGGAGGTGCAGCCTCACGCAAGGCTGCTTGGCCTCCTGGCGGCTTGGGGTCCTCATCTGTAAAATGGGGATAATGATAGCCTCTCTCTCAGTTCTCAGAGAATTTGATGAGCCATAATGTGCCAAGGACAGGGGCTGGCGTAGAATAAGTGCTCAGCAAACAGGGCCTGTTATTATTTTTATTATTATCATCAAGTCAGTGGGGAGGCGGCGGCGGCAGCTGCAGGCCGGGAAGGGAGTGTTTGCAAACTGACAGCTGGGAGGGTGACTAACGGTGCCTCAGCCCCCGGGCCCTCCCACCTTCCCTGGTGTCGAGTCTTGAGAGGGAGGGGGAGGGGGAGGCGTGAAGATGCGGAGAGCTGGCAGAGCCCCTCCTCTGAAGGGCCTGAAGGTTGAGGGCCCAGTCAACCACAGAAGGACCCCAATTCGAGTTCTAGATTGTCACCCCTAACTAGCTGTGCAACTTAGAGCAAGTCATTCAAACCTCATGAGCCTCAGTTTCCATTTCTGTAGAGTGGGTGTAAGTAGGCTCCCCACACGTGGTCCTCGGGAGCCCAGGGGCTGCTCCTGTACTCATGGCTGCTCAGTCATGTCAATGTGTGTGTGTGTAGGGGGTCCAGACTCCTCCTTCGGCCCCAGGCTCTCTGTCCAGATGGCAGAGGGTGACGGGCTGACCCTGGGACAAGAAGCACTGTGTGTTCTGGGAGGAAGGGAAGCCCTTTTTTCCCAGTGGTGTGGGAGTGGAGGTAATGCCAGGCTGTGCGCCAGACACTTCCAAGTCTGGGGTCTCATCCCACTCCCTCCACAGCCTTCTTGCAGGGATCCCTGCCTCTGCCTTCAAGGTGAGGGATCTGAGGCTCGGAAGGGTTGAGTCATTTGCCCGAGTTGCATACTCGGCAGAGCCTGGTCTGTCTACCCTAGAGCCAGGAGTGAAGCCTGGAAATGGTGATGGTTCTCCCCGACTCCTTCTGGTCTCCAAGACCACACACTCCCCTGCTGAGGCCCCCAGGCCCCATGGCAAACCCTGCTTCCTCATGTTGGCGTTAAAAGCCCCGCCTCCCTGCAAGGTTTGTGCCAGGCAGGCCCAGCCCACACCATCCTTTGCAGCAGACTGATGGGGTGCTCAGACCGTCAAGGATGCTTCCCACCCTCCTCACCGTGGGCTTCCAGCCTGGGCTGCCTTTCTAAGCCCTCCAGCCTTCAGGGCTGGGTTCCAGCGCTCCCTCCTCCAGGAAGCCCACCTAAGCTCTGCAGTCCCTGCTCACCTTACACCCCTAGGCACCCCTTTCACTCAGATGCCTTCTCCCGCTGCCTGGCCTGGGGTAGGTGGTGTTTGTGAGCGTCAGCCGGTTCCCCAGACCTGTCCGTCCTGCAGGTGAGCCTGGGAACAAGGCACAGAAGAGTTTTCCTTCACACTATGAAGTATGTTAGAGGAAGAGGAGACGTCTAAGCCTTAACTGCCTGTCTCCTCATCTGTAAAAAGAGAAGAGCAGCCCCAGCCTCTCTGCTTCCTGAGACCGGAACACGCGGGGTCTGGGCTGTGTGGGAAGGTGGTGGTGGAACTGGGGGCTCTGAGCTGGGGCCACAAAGAATATGTGTGCAGGACGGGTTGGCCTGCTGCTCTTGGGGCATGGGGTTGGCTGGGGTAGCTTTTGTTGGGGGGGCCAACTTCATTGAAATAAACATACACCAAAAAGTGCACCAACCCTAAGGGTACAGCTCCGTGAATTGCCACAGAGTTGAACTCGCCCCCTTCCCGTCACGGCCCCCACCCAGGGCAGTCGCCGTGCTGCACTGGGAAACCCCCAGATTTTGAACTTTATACAAATAGAATCATGTGGCATGTGTGCCTTCTGTGGGCGTCTCGGTTAACGTGACGTTTAGAAATGCATTCGTGTTGTTTCATAGCTGTCGTTTATTCACGTCCGCCGCTGGGCAGTGTACGTCCTGTGAATACTCGGCTCACGCTCCTCTCTCGCGATGGGCGTCTGGCCGGTTCCGAGTGTGGGGCTTGCTACAGGCTGTCCTGCTGTGCTGGCTCCCGTGCCTGTCTTGGCGGCGCCTGCCCTGCTTTCTCCTGGCTGTGTGGGGAAGTAGGGTGGCCAGACTGTGGGGTCAGCACACATTTGGCTTCAGAGGTACTCCTGGGGCGAGGTTTTCTAGGTGACTGAACTTAGAGGCCCACAGAGGACAAGTGACTTCCCCAAGCCCCATAGCACCTTCCCAGACTCACCGCTGCCCTGTGAGCCCGGTGGACCCCCAGACCACTTAGCTAATGTCCGGGTGTGAGGTGGGCAGGGCAGGGGCTGCCCACCCTACGCCTCCTTAGCCTCTGTTGGTCATCCTGTGGCTGTAAAGGCCACGACAGGCTCAAGGTTGAAGGCCCTCTCTGTGCCTGGAGGTCCTCAGCCCTCATCTCCTGCCTCCTCCCCATCTAGTGCCCTCAGCTCCTGGGGCGGGAAAGGAGTGGGATCTCAGTGACTTGAAGGAGCCATCTCCTCACACACACACACACACACCTCAATCTTCCCCTTCCCCGCAGCTCTCATGGTACCAGGTGACAGGTCGGCCTTCCTGTGACACGGGGACGCCAGATCTTCTGAGAAGATGTCGGCAATACAGGTACTTCAGGGGCAGGAGTCTAAGGCAGAGGAGTATCCCCACCGCCACCACGGCAGTGCTGAGGGAAGAGAGGGAATGAGGGTTCAGATCAATTCACTTCCCTTTTCCCCAACCCTGGCTTTCAACAAGGTAGAATTCCAGGGTGCACTGTCAGACACCGGGCCCTCAAGATGGGAGCACAGGTCTGGGGGCGGTGGGGAAATCTCAGCTGGAAGGCACCGAGTATTCTGGGGTAGGGGCACCTCACCCAGGTTCATGGAGGCCGACCAAGAGTCTGTGACCTCGAGGTTGTGCAGACAGGTGTGTGGGGATGACCTTGGGCTGTACCCACCCACCTGTCACCTGCCCTGCAGGCCACCTGGCCATCCGGTACAGAATGTATTGCCAAGTACAACTTTCACGGCACTGCTGAACAGGACCTTCCCTTCTGCAAAGGAGATGTGCTCACCATTGTGGCCGTCACCAAGGTAATGAGGGACCTTACACCCCCAGCCCCTCCTTCCTCTGCGTCCTGGTTCCACCGCAGGAGAGGGTAGGCCTGAGAGTGTGTCTCGGTGTCCCTCTCCCCAGGACCCCAACTGGTACAAAGCTAAGAACAAGGTGGGCCGTGAGGGCATCATCCCAGCCAACTACGTCCAGAAGCGGGAGGGCGTGAAGGCAGGCACCAAGCTCAGCCTCATGCCGTGAGTACCTCTGAGAAGCAGCTGGGGTCTCCCAGTCTGGGGAGGAAGGGCGACAAGGAACCCTGGTTCCCCCGGAAGAGAGTCAGAGGAAAACAGGGAGGCAAGAGGAAGGGGCTGGGATGTCTGCGAGGACTTCTTAAGACTAGGAGAAGGGTGTGGGTGCTGGACCTCAAAGGGGAGGACAGGGCTAGGACTGAAAGATGAGGGCTTCCAGTGCCTGACCGAGCCACGGAAGCGTGGGGAAGAGCCTGCCAGCGGGAGGGCCTGCAGGAAGCGGAGCCTGGCAGGTGCATGGGGAGGCTGCCGGGGGGCATGCCTTTGGGCCACCACGACCCCAGGCCTGGCCTCCCCCCAGCTGGTTCCATGGCAAGATCACACGGGAGCAGGCAGAACGGCTCCTGTGCCCACCAGAGACAGGCCTGTTCCTGGTGCGGGAGAGCACCAACTACCCCGGGGACTACACGCTGTGCGTGAGCTGCGACGGCAAGGTGGAGCACTACCGCATCATGTACCACGCCAGCAAGCTCAGCATCGACGAGGAGGTGTACTTCGAGAACCTCATGCAGCTGGTGGAGGTGAGCGGAGTGTCCGTGCCGCCCAGATTCCCGCTCCGGTCCCACTGCTTCTGGCCGGGAGACCTTGGGCAGGTGGTGCAGCCTCTGCGAGCACCTGCTGTGTGCCAGTGTTGATCTCTGACCCCGCAGTGCCACCACAGGGAGGTGGCACCCCAGTTCATAGGCCAGGAAACAAAGGTTCAGAGCAGTTAAAGGACCGGCCTCCAGTCCCACAGGTGTACACTGGAGGTGGCAGGACTAGAACCTGAGTCTTCCTGATCCCAGAACTAGCTTCCTTCCAGCCACTCATGCAACTAGGTGCCCAGATGTGTGTATGTAAACATGGCCTTGTGCGCTGTGCCTTGATGGCCCACATGTCCCCCCAGCTCCTGAGGCCAGCTCTGCCCCAGGCAGCCTCCCAGACGCCTCCTGCACTCACTCTCAGTGCCTTCCTGTTGCTGTCCTAGCTTGGCCTGTGGCAGGGGAGGGTCCTGAGCACACTTGGCTAGAGTCTGGTGTCTGGACTGGGCAAAAGCTGACCTCTGCCTCGGGATGCTAGTGAGGCCCACAGTGGTAGCAACACCAGAGTGGTGTGGGGTGGCATGTGAGATGGACTGCGTGTCTGAGCCTGGGGCCTCCTTAACGCCTGCTGGAAAGGGGAAGCCCCCGAACTGAAAGCAACTCCGGGCTGAGTGGGACCAGCCTCTGCTGCCCTCTGGTGATCAGACCTGGGCAGTGCATGTGAGACGCTGGTGGGGCACGAGGGTGGGGGCGGGGCGGGGCGGGGCGGGGGGCTGGCCTTTAGCGCCTGCCCTCCTCTCTGCAGCACTACACCTCGGATGCAGATGGACTCTGTACTCGCCTCATCAAGCCAAAAGTCATGGAGGGCACAGTGGCAGCCCAGGATGAGTTCTTCCGCAGTGAGTGCCACCCCCATCCCCAGTCCTCACTTGCCTATGCAGCTCCTCCCACCCAGGCTCCCTAGCATTACCCCCACCCCAGAGGCTCTGGAGACCTCCAAGGAGCCCCACACACACAGTCCAGCCCGCCTCTGCTGTGACCCCGGCTCCAGCTTCAGCACCCCTCGCTGACCACCCCCTTCCCCCAGGCGGCTGGGCACTGAGCATGAAGGACCTGAAGCTGCTGCAGACCATTGGAAAGGGGGAGTTTGGAGGTGAGCCAGAGAGGGTGGGCGCCCTGGGAGGAGCCGGGGACTTCGAGGAGTCCGGGGAACAACCCCCAACCCTCTTCCCCCAGACGTGATGCTTGGTGACTACCGAGGGAACAAAGTCGCTGTCAAGTGCATTAAGAATGATGCCACTGCCCAAGCCTTCTTGGCTGAAGCCTCAGTCATGACGTGAGTTGGGACAGTGGGTGGGTGGGGAGGTCACCCCAGGGCTGGGAGGTGATGGGGAGGCTTGGCAGGCTCTGACCACCCCCACCTCCTGCCCCAGGCAACTTCGGCATAGCAACCTGGTACAGCTCCTGGGCGTGATCGTGGAGGAGAAGGGCGGGCTCTACATTGTCACAGAGTACATGGCCAAGGTGTGTGCCTGCCCTGCGATCCAGCCCCCATCCTGGAGCCTGAACACTGGGGCTCACACTTTCCAGCTGCCCCAAGCCCCCCACCACACCCTTGGGCCCCTGCTCCCTCCATCCCTTCTCCCCAGCTGAGCTTTGAAGTCACCTGGGCGTGGCTTTTGTCCTGGCTCATCATTTATTCACTGTGATCTTAGACAAGTTGTGTCGCCTCTCCAAGCCTCAGGTTCTCACCTGTGAGTGGAGATAATAACAAAGTTTAGCCTTTTCTCACTCCCTCCTCGTCGGAGATGGCCCGCACTCTGTCTGGAGTATGTACCTACTTTTACTTTAACCTGAGCACCCAACCCCCACACCTCATGGCCTTTCTCTCACTTTCTGAAACAGCCTGCACTCTATGCAGTATGTTATCTCTCTAAACAAATCTACCTTTACCCAGCTGTTTAAAAAAAAAAGTTTATCTCAGAGATTTATGAAAATTAAGAGATAATGCATGAAAATTGCTGAGCACAGCATCCAGCTTGTAGGACCTAATATTCTTTCAGAAGTGATGTCCTGACTCCTCCCCTGCCCCTCCCCTGTCCCTGCCCCTCCGCTGAGTGTCACCTTTTACCCAGCCCCAGGCCCACTCTTCCTGGGGTCTGGAGGGCAAGTCTGATCTGTGGGGCCTGTTGGTCTGTCTGTCCTGCCCCAGGGGAGCCTGGTGGACTACCTGCGGTCTCGAGGCCGGTCAGTGCTAGGCGGAGACTGTCTTCTCAAGTTCTCACTGTGAGTGAAGCAGCCCCTGGTTGTGGGGGGTCCCGCCCTGCTATGGGAGCCCCATCTGAGGGGACATGTGGCTGGCTCGCCCCCAGAGACGTCTGTGAGGCCATGGAATACCTGGAGGGCAACAACTTCGTGCACCGGGACCTGGCTGCCCGCAACGTGCTGGTGTCTGAGGACAATGTGGCCAAGGTCAGTGACTTTGGCCTCACCAAGGAAGCTTCCAGCACCCAGGACACGGGCAAGCTGCCGGTCAAGTGGACAGCACCTGAGGCCCTGAGAGAGAAGGTGCGCGGGCCTCTCCCCAGGGCCTGAGCCGCGGTGGGTGGGGTTCCTGGGTCACCCCCAACCCCAGTTCCCAGGATCTGACACTGCTTCTCCCATCCATGGGGCAGAGGTTCTCCACCAAGTCTGACGTTTGGAGTTTTGGAATCCTTCTCTGGGAAATCTACTCCTTTGGGCGAGTGCCTTATCCAAGAATTGTGAGTATGGGCACTGGGGCGAGGGCGGCGGTTGGAGCAGGGGGCCAGGTGGCTGGAGGGGCCTCGCTGGGCGCTGCCTCCCCAGTTGGAGGCCTAGAAGCTGCAGGCCTGCCCTCGGGACCTTCTAGGCCATGCCCCAGGCCCGGGCCTGGGGCAGAGCTGGGGGATCCTTGGAGAGGAATGCTGAGCAGGGGTCCCCTTGGTCGAGCCTTGCTCCAACTCCTGCCACCCATGTGCCTGCAGCCCCTGAAGGACGTCGTCCCTCGGGTGGAGAAGGGCTACAAGATGGACGCCCCCGACGGATGCCCACCTGCAGTCTACGAGGTCATGAAGAACTGCTGGCACCTGGACTCTGCCACGCGGCCCTCCTTCCTGCAGCTCCGCGAGCAGCTCGAGCACATCAAAACGCATGAGCTGCACCTGTGACCGCCGGCCTCCGCCCAGGCCGTGGGCCTGCGTGGACTGGACCCGGACAGATTGTGGACCTGGTGCCTCCACCTGCTGGGCCCAAACCCGAACTGAGCCCAGCCGGCCAGTGGGCCTCATTCCTCTGTCCTAGCCTGCGCCCCCTCTGGCCCCCAGGGACCCCGCCTAGGCCTGGCACCTTCTCTCATGGACCCACCTGTGGGGCTTCGGGAGCCCCGCCCACGGGCCAGGAAGGGAAGAGGCTGAGGAGCGGGAGGCAGATGCCCCTACCGTGGTCAGGCTCCCCCTGGCCTCCCATCTCTCGCCTTCTTAGAGTTTTATTCCTTTCCTTTTTTGAGATTTTTTCCGTGTGTTTATTTTTTATTATTTTTCAAGATAAGAAGAAAGAAAGTACCCAGCAAATGGGCATTTTACAAGAAGTACGAATCTTATTTTTCCTGTCCTGCCCAAGAGGGTTGGGGAGACCAGGCCCCTCTCTAGGGACCCATCGCCCCAGCCTTGTCCCCCACCCCATGTTCTGTGTCCGTGTCGCCTCGGTCGCCCTGTGTCTGCGCTTGACCGTGTTGCACTGTTTGCATGCGCCCGAGGCAGACGTCTGTCAGGGGCTTGGAGTCCGTGTGCCGCTGCCGCCCGCCCACCTGCCTTGTGAGATGGAATCGTAATAAACCGCTCCATGAGGACACCGCTGCCCAGCCTCGGCGCTTCCTCCGCCGAGCCTGCCTGTCCCACCCAGCCCCCACCCCGTGCCATCTTGTCCCTCCCCCTGTCTCTGTGATTGGGGCTGTGCTTGCCCGGTGAGTGCAGCGGGGAGGGCAGCACTGCCGGGAGATGTAGCCGCCGCTTTGTGTCAGCTGCACGAGCGAGTGTCCTGTGTCTGCCGGGGAAGCTCTCACCGCCACCTCCCCCAGCGTCCTTCTGCTGCCCGGGCTTGGCCCTGGGGCTCATGCATCCACAGGGTGATACCTGGGAGGTCCAGGCTGCCTCTCCTGCGTGTTGTTTAAGCCCTCAGCACAAGGAGGGCTGGAGCCAAGGATTGACCTGCTGGAGATGGGACCCCCTTGGCAGGAGGCAGGCTAAACGTCTCGTGCTTCAGAGGAGACCCTGGATAGGGATGGGGAGGGAGGCTCTGAGCTGCTGGTGGTTCTCACGATTCATCTAAGATGTAGCTTTGCCACCCCATCCCGACCCCTTCCCCACCCCCAGCTGTGCCCAACCCTGTGCCTGGGGATGCGAAGGTGGGGGAACCTCCCTGCCCCACCTTGGGGGGCACAGATGGGGAATGAGGATCTGCCACAGGATTTTCTCCCTTCAGGTTCCCAGGGCCGGTGGTCAATGCAGAACCTCTGAGGGTTGGGGGAGGTTCACATCATTCACTGAGACAGGCAGCTGGGGGGTCCCCTTGTCCAGTTGGGGTTCTGACTTTGCAGTGAGCCTTGTGTCTGTTCCTCAGCCCACTGTGGTCTGGGGTCACCACCTCGCTCAGCCCAGTGTTGCTGCCTCCTCACTTCCCCAATCTGTTCTGTCTGCTTACTGGCACACTCACTTTTTTCTAAAACGAGACCATTTATTCAACAAATATTTGGATACCTAGTATGTGGTGGGACTGGTGTTCAGCAGTGAGCAAAACAGGCCTGTGGAGTTCACAGTTGAGAAGACAAATAATCACATAGACAATTACCAATTGATAAGTGCTATGAAAGAAACGTAATTTGGGAATCAGACCTTGTCTGTAGATCAGGGAGGGCTTCTCAGAAGAGGCAGCATGTAAACTGAGATCAGAAGGATAAATGGGAGGTTTGGGGGGATGGGTAGCAACATTCCAAGAAGGAGGAGCAAGCAGGTCCCCGCTTCCCAGAAGACACAGGAGAGGGAGACTGAGTCTGCCATTAGTTTTAGCCACAAGAATGTCACTGGTAACTGTAGCAAGACCTAAGTTTGGTGCTGACAGATTCCAGATTACAATGGCTAGAGGAGGTGTGAACCATGGAGGAAGCTGGGCAATCTTTGGAGAAATCTAGCTGTAATGAAGAGGAGGGAGAGGATGAGAGGATTTTTAAGAAGGCAGAAGCTTGAGCAAACCTGACTGCCAAAGGGAAGGATGTCTACCTTTCGATCGTGTCCATGTCCTGAGTGGGAGGCAGAAGATAATGGAGGGGAGGGCATGGTCGTGAGCAAAGATGGAAACTTCCCTAGAGCGAGGACGGGCGGCTGCTGTCCTGAGAATGAAGGGCCGTGGGCCTGTGACGGGAGAGGGACTGTCCTGGTAAGACTGCAGAGGAGAGGTCCCCAGAGTGGTGCTCTGGTGAATGCTAACTCAGACAGCTCAGGGAGGGGTGGGAGCTCTGACCTACAGTGCTGGTGTCCGTGGGGTACCTTCCGCCACGACCAAGCTCACGTTACCAACCTGACTTCACTGAATGCAGGGGCCGGAGGGATTTCTGACAATTGGCTCTCACTAGCCGGTCCGAGCTGCCTCTGGCTCAGAAACCTACAAAGATTCCTGAGGCCATGGGACCACAAGAGGGGCCAGGCAGGCGACATAATGGAGAATTGGACCAAGTGTGACAAGCGAGAGTGAAGGAGCAGGGTCGGCTGACGGGGCCCTGCGGGAATGTAGGCTCAGGTAGCAGGGTGCCCCAAGTCTTTCCACCCAGTGGCATGCACCCTCCTGCCCCCATTCCTTCGTTACTTCCCCCCTGTTTACTTGGCTTATGGTTTTTTGTTTCCCCCCTCTGTCTTTTGTCTCATCCTTCCCTTCTGCCTTGCTGGCCACTGGCATATCACAGGTGAGCAAGACAGAGTCCTTCCCCAAGGAGATCACAGACCTGGGGGAGTCCACTCAGAACTCAGCTTGGTGCCCAGAACTCTGGCGAGTGTCGCCCACTGCCAGCATTGAGCCCGTGAGGCAGAGGAAGGAGGCGCAGGGCAGCTCCCCAGACACCAGGAGGACAGTTGAGGACAGAGGGAGGGTGAGCCTGGCAAAGGAAGGACCTTGTCTGAGCAAAGGTGGTGAGGTGACGGCCTGTTGAGGTGCTTAAGTGTGGCCGGGGCTAAGGTGCCAAGGGGTGCAGTTTGGCAGCAGGTGAGGCTGAAGGGAAAGCAGGGCCCAGGCCCCACCTGGCTTTGCAGGCCCTGTGAACAGTTTAACTTCATGCAGAGATGGCCAAGAGCAATTGAAGAGTTTAGGACAGAGGAGTGATGGTCAGATCTGCGTTTTAGAAAGATAATTCTGCTGCAGGCTGGCTAGAGAGGATGGTAGTGTCCCAGGTGGAGACAGGGAGATGGGGGGGAGGCCGACAGGCCAGGCAGCAGGTGGCTGACTGACAGTGGCCGGGGCTGGGGAGCCAGCAGGACGCGGAGAGAAGACAGCCCCCTTGACGCTGCGCTGAGCTGAGCTCCGCCGGGCCCTGCTCTAAGCACAGTAGGTGTATTACCTCATGTAACCCTCTGACAACTCTTGGAGATACTGTCTCCGTTCCACAGATAAGGGAAGTCAGGCTCGGAGACATGAGAGCATCAGGCACGAGAGTGGCAGGAGCAGCTGGGGGAGCTGCTGTGGCTTCTGAGAGGGCGAGGCAGAGGAAGGGGCCCAGCGGGATTCCAGTCTCCAGCTCCGTGAAGTGGTTGAGAAGAGGAGTTTGGTTTGGACATGTTCTCTGGAGGCCTTTGTGACATCCAAGCAGAGATGTCCCCTGCAGATTAGACATTCATTCAGGCCTGCAGCTCCAGGAGAAGCCAGGCTGAAAGGAGAGATTGGAGATCATGGGCCCAGCGATAGTGTTTGAAGCCACGGCCGTGGGCCAGATCGGGCAGGTAGCACGTGGAGAGTGAGAAGGGACGTGACCCGTGACCAGTAGGGGGCCCCAGTGTGAGGGGCCAAGGAGGGAGCGCAGTGGCAAAGGAGCAGCTCCTGGGGCATCCTGGGCTGGGCTGCTCAGAGCAGGGAAAGAAGGGAGGGGTGTCCACAGCATTTCACTTTGTAAAGACCAGATTGAGACTCGTCCACTAGGCATGGGGAGCAGGCTTTGTCAGGCTTTGCTGGGGCAGTTTTGGTGGAGGGTGGGCGCACTTGGGAGGGGCAGGAGCTGGAAGGACTTGGTGGGAGGCAGGGCCGGAGGGGAACCCACCTTTCCACAGCTTGGCTGTAAAACTGAGGCAGGAGGCCGGGTGGAGGTGGCTGAGGGCTTAGCATGGAGGAATGAAGAAGTCCTTCTTTCAGCATGTCCTAAAATTTTCCATTTACAGCCTTGGTTTTAATTAATTTGTGGAGCTTCAAAACCTCAATCCTACTGGGGACTTAAAAGTACAGTAAAACTTCAGCTATCCAGAATTCTTGGCAAACAGGCCACTCTGGGAAATCTAAATGTATTTGGATCCAATATTTGAAAGATAGGATTTCTTACTTATTATGGAAACTATCAAACATATAAAAGTAGAGAGAAGAATGTAACGAACTCCTAGGTCCCCACCACGCAACTTTAACAGTTATCAACTCAAGGCCAACCCTGTGCCATCCACACCCTGTTCCCCTCAAGCTGGGGCACAGCTTCGGAGCTGGGATGTTCCCCTGGGATAGTTGGAGGCAAATCCTAGGTGTTATATCAATTCATTCATGACGTGTTAAGATGTTTCTCCAGAAGACAAAAGACTTTTTTTAAGTTTCCACAGTACCATATCTCTCCTAAAAATTTTAACAATAATTCCTTAATTTAATCAGATATCAATTGTTCAAATTTCCCCAATTGTTTTATTCTTCCCCCTAGATAATTGTTAAAATTAGGCTCCAAACAAGGTCCAGGTGTTGTATTTATTTGCTCTGTCTCTTAAGCCTCCCTTTCTTTTTTCATACAATTTATGTTGAGGAAACCAGATTGCTTGGAGGCAGTAAGTGTTCGGGAATTTGGGAGAGAGCTGAGCGTCACGCCAGAGACAGTGGGACAGAGACAGATGGGGTGGGTGGGTGATGGTCAGACAGTGCAGACAGTGGGGACATCCATCTACGGGAAGGAGGCAGGATGTGGGGGCCCGTCCAGAGCAGGGAGGAAGGTCAGAACTGATGAGGGTGGCCTGTCCCCGTGATCCCTGAGGCCCCTCAGCCACTGGAGCAGAGGGAAGGTGGAAAGACTGCCTGAGCCAAGGAGCAGGGGCAGAGCTCAGGCTGGAAATGAGAGGAGGGGCGGGATCGAGGTCAGGTCTGAAAGGAACAGGATATCTGTGCTGGGGAGGGAGGGCTAGAGGAGTGCCAAAATCTAGCTCCCGGCCCATCCCAGCTCCTCCCACCTGGCCCAGTCCCAGGAGCCCCTCCCTAGCTTCCCAGCTACAAATCCACCCTGGGGCCCGGATACCTGATCCCTTCACAATGCTGGTGGTCCTTGGCCTGGATCCCCGGCTCTGCCTTCTCCTCTCGCTCCTGAACCTCTGCAGCCCTGAGGGGGGCCATCCTCCTCCTCGGCGAAGGTTTGAGTACAAGCTCAGCTTCAAAGGACCAAGACTGGCATTGCCTGGGGCTGGAATACCCTTCTGGAGCCATCATGGAGGTGAGGGGTGGAATGGGGACCAGGGTTCCTCAGAGTGCTGCCGGATCTGACCAGCTCTGGGACCCTGTGACTTGCTGGGGAGTGGGCCTGCCAGTACCAGCTTCTGCCCAAGACTGGGCCCCAGCACCCCTCCCAGACCTATCTCCTGCTCCACCACCGCAATCCCATCCCCACTAGCCTCAGTTTCTCCTCTCTGCCTCTCCCCTTCGCTGCCATGGGACTTCTCTCATCTCCTCCTTTCACCTCTCCTTAGAGGACCCCCACCCTGCCTCTCGGACCCGTGAACACAAACACATATGCTCAATGCTGAGTCCCAGACGCACAGGCACAAGGTAACTTGGACCAGCACAAATCTCCACTCTTTCTCCATGCTGTCAGGTCTGTGGCCATCCATGAGAACTGGGGGGACTGCCTGGAGGAAGGCATCCTCATGGCCAGCCAGAGAGGGCATCAGTCCTGCCCTGTGTGTATGCTGAGTGAAAGCAAGCTTGAGAGCATCTTAGCCAGTAGGTTGTGTTCAGGGCCTTCCAAACTCAGACCTACAAAGAGTCTATCTTCTACTTGGTCTTGTTCTAAAAAGATTTTCAAAGATGTATAAGGACTTAAACAATAGAGAGGCACTTAAATTAGGAGTGAGCAAGAAGAATAAGACTTAGGGTTAGGACTGAGGCATGAAATGAGTCCAGGAACAGCGCTTGTGCCAAGACATATGCTGTGAAGTCTGCCCACCCTTCAGAGTTGGGCTATGGATCTGGTTCAGAGCCTCCTAGCAGGCAAAGTAAAGAGAGAAAACAGATCCATTGTGTATTTCTGTGTCTGTGAGTTTTAAGTTCTGAAAAATGGCATGATTCCTAACTAAGGCCAGAACAAATATCCCTTTAAGGAGACAGGATTTTTCGGTAGGGTCTTAGGTCCAGTCCTGCCTCAGAGAGGCACAAAAGGTAAATGAAGGAGGGGGCTGTTCCTCAAAACAATAAGCCAGGCCTTGCCTCAGAGCCAGGACGGCAGGGCCTGGACCACACTCACTGCTCAGAGTCATGCCAAGTCTGGGGTGTCACAGACCATATCGGGGAGCAGAGGCATATTCTCCAAGATCACCCAGTCATATGCTCATCATCTATTCAGTCATCCTTTTCTCAGACTCACCCCCATGCCCTCTGCCCAGCAAAGAGACACAGGGCTGAGTCAGGCTCAAGGAGCCCACAGTCTGGGGTGAGTTCCCATGAACAATCCACATTAGGCAGAAGACACAAGTGTAATAGGCAGCGGGCAAGCCTTGCCTCCTGCAAGTCACTTCAGAGGCAGTGGTGGCTCTCCCAAGGGCCCCAGCACTCCTGGCCTTGCCGCCTTTGAGCCTCCCTGCCCCCAGCACTGGCCTTTGCTGAACAAACAGGCTGGATTAGCAGTCTCCGGAACCTCCTGGCAGGGACTGGGCTCTGGGCCAGGTTCCAGGCTGGCAGGACAGAGGGGAGGGCGGTCAGCTGGGATGGGGCCTCTGATCTCTCTTCCTCCTTTTCTTGCCACCCCTGCCTCAGTTTCTCTCCCTTCCACCGTCCCCTCCACCCCCACCTGCACCAAGGGCAATTCTCACACACACTCCATCCCTCACCCTTTCCTCAGTCCTGCGGGCCAGTGCCCACCTTTGCTTTCATGCTTTCCTCACCTTGGGATGCCCCCTTGGTGCCCCACCATGAAGGCCCAGCCTCGTCTGGCCGCACCCAGGTGTCTCTCTGTGCTTCCACAGCGTGGGGTCCTCACCCTCCGCGTGGTTATTCTCTCCATCTGCTCCCCTGTGTCCTGTGGTCTCAGGCACGTCCTTTTCTCATCTGGGAAACAGAAAGGGTTGGACACAAATCTCTCATGGTGGAACAATCTTATACTTTGGAGACAGTTGGAGCTGAGTTCCAATTCGTTTAGTTCCTTAACTTTTCTGAGCCTCAGCTTTCTCATCTGTAAAATGTGTCATAAAAGCAGACCGCACAGACTTGTGGTGAGGTTCACATGAGAGTGCAGGCAAAGTCCACTGTGTGGGTCTGGCCTTCGCTGCCCTCCCCTGGCAAAGGCCCGACCAGCCGTTCTGGGCTCCGGTTCCCACTTCTTCGGCCGGCCTGCTATTTAATGGCTGTGATGACACCTCCTTTCTCCTCTCGGAGCCCAGCCCAGGCTAGTGAGAGAGAATGATGAGGGAGCAGGGGCTGGTGGGACCCAGGCCTTGAGCTGCCCAGGTCCACAGATGCCATCCCGGGCCTGGAGGAGGTGCGGCTGGCCCCATCCATGCGGAACCGGAGTGGCGCCGTGTGGAGCAGGACCCCTGTCCTCTTCTCTGCCTGGGAGGTGGATATGCAGATGAGGGTGACCGGGCCAGGGCGCCGGGGAGCCCAGGGCATGGTGAGTGACTCCCACCAAGGTCCAGCAGAGGGGGTGAGTCAGGGAGGCTAGGGGAGGAGACTGGGGTTCCCGTGCCTGCAGGAGCACCTGAGCTGAGCAGCTGGGGACCTGCAGGCTGTGTGGTATACCCAGGGCAGGGGCCAAGTAGGCTCTGTCCTGGGGGCGTTGGCCTCGGGGGACGGCATCGGGATCCTCTTCGACTCCTTGGCCGAGGATGTCCAGGTGAGTCCTGGTCCCCTGTCCGCCCTCCTGCCCACACCCTCACCCTCCTCCCTGTGCCCATGGCTCAGGCTGCTTGTCACCTTCCACAGAATAGCCCCGCCATCCGTGTGCTGGCCGGTGATGGGCACACCCTCTATGAGCCACTTGGGTAAGGTCCTGTCTAAGCTGGCCCCTACCCCACTCCTGGGCCGCGAGGGGCTCAGCAGTTACCCACACTGCCCTACTCTGCCCCTGCCCCAGTCTCTGGCGGGGAGCCCACCCTTCCGAGGGCAGGGTCCTCCCTAATGGCCTGTCATCTGAGCTGATGGTGCTGCCCTGGGACTCCCTCCCACTTGGTCCCAGCTGTTTCTTCTCTGGGGCCTGGGACCAGTTGCTTGCTCTTCCTGGGAACCACCCCACTGAGCCCTCAATCCATTCAACCCAACAGCCCCAGGCCAGTGGTGGGGAGAGGTGAAATGACGTCGGGTGGGGCCTCTTATCATCTCATCCTGACATTCTTGACAAGCGGAGACTGTTAGTTCCCAATTACTGGTGAGCACATTGAGGCCCAGAGAGGTAAAGAGACTTGCCTGAGGTCACATAGTTGTGCCCAGAGCTGAGATTTAGGGCCAGATGTGCCTGTGGAGGGTCCACGCCCTTCCCTGGGCCAGCTGCCTGCCTGTTGCCAGGCCGTCCTTTTCTCTCAGAGGATGTGGCTTCCCCTGCCAGGCTGCCTCCTCAGTAGCTGGGACAGTTCATCAGTGTCTTTCAGCAAACATCCTTTAGCTCATAACAATCAGAATAATTGCTCACATTTATGACCTGAGCTCACTGTACGCCAGGCACAGAGCCAAGCACTTCACATTCATTGCTTGGTTAACCCTCATAACAACGTTATGAGGTAGTTTCAATTATTATCCTCATTTTAAAGATGGGGAAGCTTGGCTTTAGAAAGGTGAGGTAACTTGCCAAAGGTCACACAGCTCGGAGTGCCACCACAGGCAGCCGCTCTGCACTGCCTCCCTCTTGGCCAGAGGTGGTGGTGCCGGGCGCACTGGTGTGAGCAGCTTCTGTGTGTCCATAAGCCCAGAGAAACTCAGGACCTCTGGGGCTCAACACTCCTACATCCCAGAGCCAGCTGCACCGTCCCTGCACTGGTCATATTGTCCTTGGCTGCTAGGATGGTTCTGGTGTTGTCTGTCCTGAGTCTGTCCTGCTTCAGGCTAAGCTTGGCAGAAGGGAGAGGAAAGAAGAGCTGGACCCAGAGGCGCAACGGGACTTGGAGTTTACAGGGAGGAGAAGGAAGCCGGTGGGAGACAGTGGGAGGAGATGGTGGGCCTGGGGGGCTGTGGGTGGAAACCTCACTGTTCGTCCAGGCTCTGACCCCTCCTCTGGAAGAGTCCCAGGGAGGCCCTTGACCTCTTGGGTGAATTCTAAGTCCCAGCATTCTGCAGGCAAGGCTGGCTTTCCTGCTCCTCTCTCTTCTGCTACAGGAGCAGACGACACAAGGGGGGATCAAGCGAGACAGCAGGGACATGTCCTGCATCAGTGGGGGCGGGTGGCACTGCAGGCCTGAGCCCAACGGCCTCAGGGATTGCCCACACTGGCTAGGCCTCTGGTCCTGTGTGGCCTGGCTGGATTCCAAGTGTCCACAGGGATGGAGGCAGTCCGGGTGCTGGGTTCCTGCCACCGGGACTTCCGGAACCGGCCATACCCCTTCAGAGCACGAATCACCTACTGGGGGCAGAGGCTGCGTGTGAGTCACCCGTCCTGCTTTCGCGAGTCCACTGAGTGGGGAGTACAGATTACAGGGCTTGGAGCTTTGTGAATGGCCATGACCCTACAGACATACCTGCGACACCACACAGGATCCCTGGTACATGCAGGCAACACCCACAGGGGTCCTCCTCCCCACACAGACTCCTACCTGGCCCCGAGCACATGCTTAGGAGGCTAGCAGGAGACCAGATGTGGAAGCCCCTCCACACCACTCTGACACCAAGCCCTGTGGCTGCTTACCTTCCCTCTGGGCCAGAGGAGCCAGCGAGTGGGGACAATCCCCCTGCTGGGGTCAGGGGAGAGGAGTGATTTCCTGCTCAGGGGAGAGCGAGGGGCTCACACCCTCTGTGCCCCTCAGGTGTCCTTCAACAGCGGCCTCACTCCCAGCGACCCGGATGAGGTCTGTGTCGACGTGGGGCCCCTGCTTTTGGCCCCTGGAGGTTTCTTTGGGGTCTCGGCAGCCACTAGCACCCTGGCAGGTGAGGGCCTTCTGGGCAGGTAGGAGTAGAGGAGGGGTACCTACTGAACACCCCTTCTAAGGAGCACTGGGTGTGGGGTCCTCACCGTGTGACCTGGGCGAGGCACGAGCCCTCCCTGGGCCTCCGTTACCACTGGGGGAAGGTCAAGTCTGCCTTGCAGAGTTGATGATAGTCTCAAATAGGATAAAACACGAGAAGCTTCTATTCCAGTGTTGGCCCCACAAGGGCCCCTGGCTGGGAGCTGTGGGTGAGAGGAAGAGAGGCAGCCATGAGGGACATTTGGGGAAGTGGAGCAAAGGGGTGTGATGTAACGGAGAGCCCACGGAGACCCAGCTGGAAAGCAGGGTCACCAGAGCAGGGAGCCCTGGGATGCCAGGGTTTTGGTCTTCAGCCCGGGCACCAGGGAGCCATGGAAGGTTTCTGAGGAGGCTGATGGTCAGAGCCATGCTGAGGAGGTGGCCTCTGTGCGGCTGCTTCTGCTGGTAGCAGCCAGCTCTGGCCCTGAGAGAGTCTCGGGCTGTAGCCATGCTCTGGCTCAAGGCTGTCCAGTTTTCCCCCTCACTGGGGGCCCCACTTCTGGCTCTGTGTGGGGGTCAACCTTCACAGCCCCCGCATCTGCTTGTCTGATCCTCACACCTTTCCTAGGAAGTGAGCAAGACAAGGGTCAGAGCTGCCCAAATTCACCCAGACCTCTTGCCTGCCTGGAACATAACTGAGGATGGGGGGCAAAGGCTGAGTGAGTGGGCTGCTGAGTAGGGTTCACCTTCTACCCCTCTTTCCAGATGACCATGATGTCCTGTCCTTCCTGACCTTCAGTCTGAGTGAGCCAGGTCCAGAGGTGATGCTAGCTCCTGGCCTGCCCTGAGGGAAGGGCTGGGGGAGAGGCAGCCCAGGGGCCCCCTCCCCTCCCCAGATGCTCTGCTCCTGTCCTGCTGCCAGACCTGTCATTCCAGCCATTATCTCAACCTGTGCCTGGAACTCTGCTCAGGCCAAGCCTTGTGCTAGGCAGTGCTGGGGGCCGGAGGTGACCCAGAGCCGGGCCCTGTCCTCAAGGAACTCCCAGCCTGGCTAGGAGCTGTGGGAATACAGAGGAGTTCTAACCAGCCAGGGGAACAGGGAATTGCATGGAAAAGACGAGCTTGAAGGAGCAGAGGGAGCAGCATGGACAAAGGCCTGAGGCCTGAGAGAGCTGCTGGGATCTGGGCAGCAGCAGGAGGGAAGGGTGTGAGGATTGGCTGTGCCGCAGGGCTGGGAGGACTGGAAAGTTCTGGACCTGGTGGCTGAGCAGAGGGAGAGCCAGCCGTGGGGTGGGGGGAGTGTCTTCCCATGCTGGGGTGAGAGGTCAGGGAGGGGGGCTGGGCTTGTGGGGGGCCGTGGGAAGACTCCTCTTGCCCCCAGATCTCCCATGGGTTTGAAGCCCGAGTTTTTCTCTTCCTCCAGCCTCCCCTGCAGCCCTTCCTGGAGGCGGAGCATCTCCGCCTGGCAAGGCAGCTGAAAGGACTGCAGGCAAGGCTGGCCCTGGGCACCAAGGAGGACATGATTCCAAAGCTGAACTCTGAAGTCCAGGAAGAGGGTAGGGACCCAGAGAGCAAGCAGGTGGGGCAGGGGCCCACTTGAGTGTCACAGAATCCTCTTCCCATCGAACCACGAGTCCTTTAAACAGTGGGGAGATAGAGGCCTGAGGAGGTCATACCTAAGCAGGCTCTGGGGCCCAGGTGCTGTTTCCAGTCCCTGCCCCACCACCCAGACACATCTTTCCAGGGGAGAGTCTTGGAGGCAGAAATCACACCTTTCTGGCCCTCCAAGAAGCCTTTAAAAGGTAGGATCTGCTGCCCCACCGCAGCTGGCTGCCTGCCCTGGCTCCGCCCCAATCCCCAGGGGAAAGGATCTTTGACCTGGAGGAGACACTGGACAGACACAGACAGATCCTGCAGGCTCTCCAGGGTCTCTCCAAGCAACTGGCCCAGGCTAAGAAGCAATGGAAGAAGCAACTGGGGTCCCCAGGCCAGGCCAGGCTTGAGGGAGCCTGGGTGAGTGGCCCCTCAGGCATCCAAGAGTCTGCCCGCAGGCCTGGAGCTCCCTAGGCACCAGGTCTGATGGCACTAGCAGGCTCCCTCCGTCCAGAAAAAAGAGCAAGCACTATACTTGGGAACTAGTATGCCCCCCTCCCCCCAGGGACTGGGGGGAAAAGAGGGCGGAGTGCAGTGCTGTAGGTCACTGGGACAGCACGGCCCTGCCAAGCAGGGGAGTGTGTACGAGGGCGTTCTACACAAGCAAAGGCCCACAGAGCCCCGGGGCTGGGGCTGGGGAAAGAGTTGCCAGGTATTTGATGTGGGTCTCTAGACAAGTGACAGAAATAGACTGAGTGCTTATTTGCATGTAGCTCCACATGTGATTTGATTCACATACGCTTGCTTAATGCTCAGATGCACCAGAATCCTCATTTCTCCTCCACTATTGTCCTGGCTTCTCCCTCAGGGACTCATGTCCCATGGAATACCAAGCCTGGAACCTGAGAGCTGAGATCAATCAAGGTGTTAGGTGGCCAGTGGCTCCTGGGGGCTCTACTGGGCTCTGGCAGCTCGAGGTTTGAATCATGTCCTCAGGCCAGAGCGGCTGAGGCTGGGCTGCTGGAGTAGGGATGGGGGCAGGGAGGCCACACTCCAAAGCTAGGCCTCTCTGATTCTACTGCCAGGCCCAGGACTCCTTTGCCAGATTCTACCCACTGCAGAGAGAGGTGGCAACCTCTCCGGGTCATTCAGCAAGACAGGGGCCCAAGCACTGGTAGCTGCCTATGCCCTGGGGGAATGGAGGAGGAGAAGACCCAACTAGGCCACAGGGGCAGAGCCACTTCTGGAAAGGGGAGGGACTTTGAGAAAGCCCCAGATTGGCCACTACCATAAGGGAGAGGGGTTTGAGAGGAGGGGAAAATCAGAAGCTCAGATGGAGAGGGTCAGATAAATCTACATATCCAAAATGAGAAGGGCCCAGGTACAGCCTCTGGAAGGAAGAGGGCTGCAAATTCCTGAGGAAGGTAGACTCTGAGAAGACAGGGGCTGTGACCTGGGCCCTAGAGAAGAGGCTGGCACTCCTGCAGGACTCAGCCAAGGTCAGTGCCCTACTCCATGGACAGCGGACTCTGCTCCAGGACCTGCAAGAGATGAGGTAAGGGTACAGGGCGAGGACAGTCCTGGGGGAGGAGAAGTCTCCAACCACCAACTTGCTTCTTGCCTAAAGTCCCCCCAGTAGCCCTTTATTCCTTTCACCATTTCCTGAGCCCCCAGCACAAATCCTGCAGCATGGGAAGGGGCTAGGTGCAAAGTTAGGTTTGTTAAGTTGACCCAGATTTAACTGAGTCAAGTTTAATTCAGTTAAACTAGTTTAAACACAACTCCCCTGGACATTTTCACTCCAAGAAGGGTTGGTAAATCTGAGCCTTCCTTCAGTGACAGCTCCTGAAAAAAAAAAGCAGGGGACATTTTAATGGAGTTCTTGTGGGGAGCACAAACAAGATCAGGCCCAGATGGTGGGGGCAGGGGACTTCCTGACTTCACTTTACCCTCTCTGGCCTTCCAGCATCCACACTGAAGGCCAGGCCTCTGGAGTTACCCATGGAGCCCTGGGGGCAGGGGGTCACCTTGTTGCCATGAGAGCATGAGAGGAGGGTGGCTTCAGGCTGGAAGCTGTGGTTGCAGCCCAACCACTGCCTCCCTCCCCCACATCTAGATGCCTGGGGGTGGGAAGATGGGAAGAGGAAGAGGACCTAAATCCCTGGGGGCTAGGGACCAAAGGCAGAGCCTAGGGAGCCTGCGGCTGAGATAGACAGCTTCAGGAGGATGCTTCTCTGAGCTTCTCTGAGCTAACGCTGTCTCAGGGTCCAGGGTCAAGATTTGGGCTAAGGAAACCAGCCCAAAAAGGGGCCCTATTCCCCTGTTCCCCACCCAGGCACTGCCTTTGGGGATTATGAGAAACAGTTGGGTAGTTTGGGTGCAGAAGCAATAATGCGTCCTCTTCCTTGGTTTCCTCCCTGCGCCAGGCATGCAGCTGCTCACATGGCCTCAAGAGCCCAAGTCTTCTACCTGCCTGTGGGCACCAAGCATCACTTCTTAGAGCTGGCCCAGACCCTGAGCCTCCTGCAGAAGGACCTTCGGGCCCCGGCTGTGAGGGGGAAGGAAGGGGTACCATGGGGCCCTGTCCCCTTCTTCCAGAACTTCTGCAGCCCTAGGCCCCTCCTGCCTTTGCCCTCCCCTCCCAGGACCCCTGGCAAGCACACCTGTGTCTGAGTCTGTGTGCTTATACATGTGCATGCAGGGCCCTGGAGCCCACAATGACCAGAAGATAAATGGGAGTGAGCTGTGCCCAACATCATTCAGAGATTAGTGGCAAAGCTTGCTCTTCCCCGTGTCCCTGCCCCATCTTGCTCCTTCCCTTGCTCTCCATCACCCTGTCTTTTGCTCTCTACCTTTCTCTCTTATCTCTGGAGCCTTTGGCCTGCTGATGATCCCAGGCCCCAGACCCTCCCAGCTGTTCCCACAGATGGAGCCATGGGAACTGGGGTGGGAAGGTGGCTTTGTACTCCCCCCACTTCTCTAAGTTCCCTGGATGAGAGCTAGGGTACCCCAAGCCTGGGAGAGGGAAACAGAGCCCACAATGGCCCAGATTCCAGGTCCCCTCCCTCCTTCTGGGTAAGAAGCTGATTCAGGATCTTAGAACATCCCCTTTCAGAAACCAGCAGCCAAGGATACCTACCTACATGGCCGGCCCCCAGGGGTCTCCTCGTGCCTGCAGCCTGGCTTCTTCCTGTTCATCCTCCTCATCCAGACTGTAGGCTTCTTCTGCTATGTACACTTCAGGTGGGCCTTCCCTTGGGCAGGACGTCCCATACCTACATGGGAGTCTCTTGGGACTGGGCCACAGCCATTCAATTTGAGAGAGGAAGCACTGAGGCCCGGGGTGGGGGTTGGGGTGGGGGTGGGGCCTGCCTGGTCTACCAGCTGGCAAGACAAAGTGCCCAAGTTAGGGTTCATTTTTTCAATAGAGGCAACTGACTACCTGCTCAGCCACTGGTCCCATCTGGGTCTTATCCTCACAGAACTCACTCTCTAATGTGAGAAACTGACAAGTAACTGAGTCACATCTTTGTGGTCAGTGCCATGATGGCAGGAAACACAGGAGATATGAGTGCAGGAAAAAGCACCTGATCCAGCTTGGGGAGATCAGGGCATCACCTGGACTGGACATTTGATATGTGTCATCAATGCAACTAGGAGTTTTCTAGCCTGACCAGATAAGGAAAGGCATCAATACAGAGGGAACAGCATAAGAAAAGGCGTGGAAGCATGGGGAAAAAAATATTTTGGAGAAAAAGTGGCAAGTTTAGTACTATTAGAGAAAAGGGTGGGACTTTATGAAGCTGGGCAAAGAGAATTTAAAAGGTTGGGGGGGAGTCACTGTTTTTGCTTGATGAATGTTTGTAAATAAATAAAACATTTAGAGACGTAAGGTGTGCTAAAGGGCTCAGAAATCGGACAGTCCTTGTTGTGGGTATTTCCAGTCAAAAGGAATCAGTGCGGGCTGGGATGGTCCTGGGGTAGGAGTAGAGTGTGCTGAGCTTTAAAAGCAGAGTGGGAATGGGGCCAGCCTCCAGGTGAGGAGAACAGCAAAGGAACGAGGTGGAAATGATGCCAGGCTTATGTGTTACGTAGGAGTGCTATGGTGGCCATAAGGCTAGAGCCACCTGGACAGACCTTGAATGCCAGGAGGAAAGTGTGATCCTGATGGAGCAGGCCAAGGGAGCCATAGAAGGTCCCCGAGCAGAGGAGACTGTGGTGCAGTGAGTGTAGGAAGCCTGGTCTCAAGGGCCCAGAAGGGAGAAACCCAAGTAAACTTCTTGTCTCCCTAGCAGCAAGCAGGAGCTGGACAAGAACCTTCTGGACTATCTGTCCACAGGAAGCTTTCCTCTGAGTCCTGCACCACAAATCCCTAAGGCCCTGGGGGTTCTGAGGAGGCAGCCCCCCTCCCCCAGCATACATGCATAACCTACCTCAAAGCCCTGAAGGATTGTCCACTTCTCATCACTTGGAAGTTGATGATGTCTTGGGGGTGGAGGGCTTGACCAGTGTCCTCTCCCTCTTGGTACCCAGCTCCTACCTACATTTTAGCTTTTGGAGAGCTCCAATCTTATTAAAGGTGATTTCCCCCGCCTCATGCTTTGATACGTTTATTTACCTTCCAGCTTCTCCTTAATCTCTCTCATGGCTTCAACCTCCTCTGGATGGTAGTTGGGAGTGGGATCCAAGCAGGCAAGAAGGCCAAGGGCTGGCCTGACTGCCAAAGACCTGAGCTATGATGGGTGAAGGAGACACACCTGTGTATAATTCTGTCCCCAGATTCACCCAGAACAAGGAGTGGTGTCTCCAGGCGCCCTTCCTGGTCCAGCCCAGGCAGCTTCACCATGAATAACTCTCTCTCTCCCTGCTCCCTGTAGCTCCAGGGCTCAGCAGGGCAGACGCGTGACAGAGAACTCTTTGAGAAGCAACTCACAGAACCATAATTGGGATTCCCTGCTCTCTGGTCTCCCTCCCTTTCCCAGCGTCAAGCTCTTTGGGCAGCTGCTGGGGCAGTGGGTTGAGAAGGTTGGGGTAGGGCCCATGGCTACTGGCATCTCACAGCCAAATCCTGGCTATCAGCGACCTGGGGGAGGAAGAAGTGGGGGGAGAGCAGGGGTCTGGACTCATAGCAGCACAGCTCATTCCCCTGGGGCGCGACCACCCCGACTCCCCTGCCCCCTCCGCAGGCCCCAATCCGTTGTCGGCAGTGCACAGCAGAGCTCGGCATTGAAGGAGGCACGTGGGGGAGGCGGGAGTGAGGAGCCGCACGTGGTGCCGCCTCCTCAGCCCCGTGCATACCTCCAGCCCCCGCCCCCTGTGAGGAGGGGTTTGGGGAGGTGGAGGCGGGCTTCGGGCAGGGGCGGGCAGTGGGCGGTGCAGAGTGTGGGGCGCCTGCCTGTGGCGGGAGCTGTCCGTGAGACCTAGTGCTGAAGTAGGCGCGGACGTGCCTGGGTGCCCGGCGCATGGTACCCGGCGCCCAGTACCGGGCCAGCCGAAGACCATGGCATTCATGGTGAAGACCATGGTGGGCGGCCAGCTGAAGAACCTCACTGGGAGCCTAGGGGGCGGCGAGGACAAAGGGGACGGGGACAAGTCGGCCGCCGAAGCGCAGGGCATGAGCCGAGAGGAGTATGAGGAGTATCAGAAGCAACTGGTGGAAGAGAAGTGAGTGGGATCCCTTCCCAGGCTCCAACGACCCTCCCCACCCCTCAAAAGCTGCCCGGCCCACCTTTAGGACAGTCTCAGACCCTGAACCCCTCCTCTACTTTTCTAGACATGGTAAGACGCTGGGATGTGCCCTCTAGGCTGCCTCCAGGGCCACCCTGTCTCAAACCCAGGACCCCGCACCAGTTTCTCATTCGGGCGGAGAGGGAGTGGGGGCAGGGATGACAGGGGCCTGGGACGGGGTGGGGGCACGTGCATTTCTGACGAAATAAATAATCCCTTAATCCGATCTGGTCCCAGCCGTCTGTCTTCCAACTGGAGCTTCTCTGAGCCTGAGGCTCTGAGAAAAGCAGTGCAGCTGAGACGGGCTCAGAGTCATGGAGACAGATCCTGAAATGGGGGTACTCATAGATATTGAGGCTACTTGTGTGCAGACAATGCTGGGACAGAGGCAGCTGGAGTGGAGTAGAGGCTGAACTCCAGAGTTAGGCTGCTTGGGTCAGATCATGGCTTTGCTTATTTTTAGCTGGGTGACCAAATTACTTATCTTTTCTATGCCTCAGTTTCTTCTTCTGTAAAATGGGGATGCAATCATAAAACATGCCTTATATATTTATGAGTTAAATTACCTAATGCAGATAAACCACTTAGCAGAGTGCCTGCCACATGGTAAATCATTAAATGTTAGCTATTATAATTTCACTTAATTGTAACAGTTTGGTAAGTTGCAAAATCTTATCCCCATTTTATAAAAGAGGAAGGTAAGTGACTCACTCAAAGACATACTGAAAAAGCAGTAGTGGAGCCGGGACTTGAAACCAAGTCTGTCCTGAATACTTTCCCCTACAAGACACAACCTGTCAGGGAGGGAAATCACAGACCAGTTGGTGGCTGTGAGGGACATATATTAGGGTCCACAGAGAGAGGCAGACTGATGCCCCCCACCCTGATAGCTCTGTCCATTTACAAGTGTGGAGATGATAAAGGGCTCTGTGATGGGGGGAGAGACAGCAAAAAATAATCTCAGCTGGTCAGAGCTCCAAGCCCTAGACATACAGACCTGAGGGTGGGAGCGATGCGAATTGTGGCCAGGATGCAGAGACCCTTCCTGCCCCTTCCTCGTAGACCCCACCCGTTCTCTCAGACCTGGCAGTAATTCCACCCCTGGTGCCCCTGCAGAATGGAGCGGGATGCGCAGTTCACACAGAGGAAGGCTGAGCGGGCCACACTGCGGAGTCACTTCCGAGACAAATACCGGCTGCCCAAGGTAAGCTTAGGAGCTGGGGCTGCGAGGCACATATGGGACCTAAGCTCTCGGCTCCAGGCTCTCAAGGAGTGTTTGATTAAATCCTTGGTTCTCTCACTTGTTCATTCATTCACGGTTAACTGGCGCACACCAAGGGCCAAGACTTAGTGCTGAGGGGTAGTCCATCCTCCAGAGACTGGTAAGTTTGTGTTTCTGGAGCCAGTCCAGGCCCCTTCTCTCATTTAACCTCCATTTGCCTAACCTAGAGTCAGGCCAGGGCAGATGAAAAGTTGGAAGGCAGTAGATTTTACCGCAGGGGTAGAATCTCTTGGGGCTTCTAAGCACCCAGGGAGTGGGGGTGCAGAGAGAAGGCAGCACCCTCTGTGTGCCAGGCACTTGACCTTTAACACCCTTGCCTAACCCCTCAGTAACACTGCCAGGCAGCTATTACCCACATCTACAAATAAGGAAACTGAGGCTCAGAGAGATTAAGGGACTTGGCTAAGACAATACAGCCAGCAAATGATGAAACTGGGATCAGAGCTCAAGCCTGTGCATGCTGAGCCGCATTTGCTCCAGGATCCCTGACCGCCTTCCAGGGTATGGAGTCTGTCTGCAGAGAACAGAGTACTCCCTTAGTTGGCCAAGCAGTCAGAAGGATGTCTTCCCTAGGCGCTGCAGCACCAGATGGGCATGTTTACTTTGTTGCCTAAAGAGGGAACTGAGGCACAAGTCCCTCGCAGTGCTCAGAATTGTGCCAGATTCTGGGGAGAAACAGAAGTGCAGGCTACAGTACACCTGACTTTGATCTTTCACTTGAACTGGAAGATCAGATATGGGAACATCACATTCACTCATTCAACAAATATTTACTGAGGCCCTGGCTGCCTCTGACTCCCCACAGGGCATTTGTCTTTTGAAAGTCTTTCAAAGGGAGAGTTAAAACCAGCCAGGAATGGAGTCATTCCTCAAATGCTTCTACTACACATATAAGAGACACAACTCCTGACATCAGGGAACTCTGAGTCCAGTAGGAGAGAGAAGACTTGGCTGTAAGTGAGTAGGACATAAAGGGACAGGGAAGTACAATGACACTCAGTAGCCAGGTGCCATGCAAAGAGAACACAGATGTTGGAATCAGGGACATAGATTTAAATCTAGCTCCCCCACTTCCTAGTTGTGTGCCCTTAGGCAAATCACTCAGGTTATCTGAGCCTCAATTTTCCTTATTTGTAAAATGAAGAAAACAATACTGACCTCACAGGTTGTTGTGAGAATGGAAAGCGCTCAGCTCAATGTCAGTCACATAATAGATGCTTGATGAACACAGCCCATCACTGTGCCTGGTAACATCCTCCGGTGTACTTAACGACAGTCAACACACAGCTTAGCTGACTCGGTCTGACTCTGAGGTATTTTCATGCTGCTGTTACTCACTGTGCTAGTGTTTTACCTTCAATATCTCAGAGTGAAATAAGGTCACGTAAAAGTGCAAGGTCGCCATATCCAAGTTTCAAAAGCTTGCTGCTGGGATGGGAGAGGGGAAACTGAGCCCCCTGGAACAAGGAGCTCCAGAATCTAGGGGCCTGAAACCCAGTTCAGGCCTCCTCCCTGCGCCTCAACTCTGGGTTCCCACAGACCTCCAACCCCACCCCACCCCTTTCCCTCTTCCCTTCAGAACGAGACAGATGAGAGCCAGATCCAGATGGCAGGTGGAGACGTGGAGCTGCCCCGGGAGCTGGCCAAGATGATTGAGGAGGACACAGAGGAGGAGGAGGAGAGGGCCTCAGTCCTTGGGCAGCTGGCCAGCCTCCCTGGCTTGGACCTCGGCTCACTCAAGGACAAGGCCCAGACCACACTGGGGGACCTCAAGCAATCAGCTGAAAAGTGCCACATCATGTGACTACTTCCCCTGGGGTTGCCCATGGGGGTGACCAGAGGGCTGGGCCCACATAAGCGCTAAGAGCATGTCTCAACCTCCAGGGTTCCAAACCCTATCTTGGCTTTGTTCCTCTGCCCCACACCAACCCCAGGACCCTTCTCATTCATACCTCCAGCCTGCCTTCTGCTTTCTCCCTCTCCACTGGGAGCAAAGTCCCCACTCCTCACCCTACCCCTTAGGACCCATCTTCCCTACTCAGCCTGGGGAGGCTTCCCAAGATTGTAGGAATAGGTCCAACCCTCTTTGGCCATGGCCCTGAGTGTATGCACAGAAGAGCACCCACAGACAGACACACAGGGACATAGAGACCCTGGCATGTGTAGAGGCATATGCCACAGATGCATCCTGGCACACATAGACATACGTACACAGGCCAGCTCCCCTGGGTGCCTAGCTCTTCTAGACACCAACACTCAAATATGCTTAGACGGGGCTTAAGGGGACACCCTCAGCAGACAGGAGGCCTGAGTCCAAGTTTCCAAATTTATTCTCCTTGAAACCGACTGCCCTTTCTGGGCCTCATTTCATCACCTAGAAAATGGGGATAGACTGGGGGATTTCTCAGACTTTTTCTAGCTTGGCCTTCCTGGCCCCTCGGGGTCAACCCCAGCCCCTCCTTGCGCAGGGCAGCAGCTGCAGCCAGAGCCTCAAGCGGCTGCCACTGTGAGCTCTGGCTCTTGGAAGCTGAGCGATGCTATGTGAGGGGCCCAATGCCAAGGATGTAGCTGGCACCGAACAGTATCCCAGGCGGCTCCAGGCCTTCTCTGGGCCCAGGGCCCAGCCAATTTCTGTTCTGTTCCTGTAGAACTCTCTCTGGATTCCATAGCTGGATTTCCTCTCAGTTCAGTGAAAAATAAAAATTCCAAAAGACCTGCCTATTCTCCCACTTCTTACTGACTTCTTACTGACTTCCAGGAGTCTTGGGGTTCACAGGACCCTAACCCTGCCCTTGGAGGGGTGTCCTCGACCTCCTCACCCACAGCTTCATAGAAGCGCCACCCTCTATAATATATTCAAGCTCTACCCTCTTAGGGGCCTGGGTGAGGGCAAGGTCCCTGGAAACCACAGCTGAATCTGGCACCTGTGTCTACATCCCCATCCACACCTTGGAAATGGAACCTGTAACAAAAAGAGGGCAGGGCCACTGAGTTCCAGCTCTGGCACTGCTGTGTGACTTTGAGCAGGTCCCCTTCCCTCTGTGAGCCTGTTTTCCCCCCTCTAATAATAATATGTTTGTATGTTTCAAAGGGTGACCATTTGTAATACTCTTGGCACATGATAGATCATATCAATAAATGGTTACTCATTCTTTAAAAAAAAGTGAAGGGTCCAAATCTCATCCTGCTCACTGGTAGGAGGTCCAGGAGACCCACCCGGAGGCTCCACAAGCAGACCATTCCAGGACTCCAGGAGGAAAAAGGTGCTACAGGCCAACCCTGGTGCCTCCACTTGGCACTGGTCTGTGAAGAAGCCAGCCAGGATTTACAGGTGGAACAGCCATCTGAGTGGTTTCAAGGGCAAAGCTTCCATTAGGCCTCCTTTGTAAAATAAGGACAAGGAACATAAGCTTGTGCAATAGGTAATGTGGGGAGGGACAGGTGGAAGAGAGAGAAGAAAGGACGAGGAGTTAGGAGGGTGAGGAGGGGAGCAGGCCCAGGATCTGGGCAGTGCTGCTCCAGCTGCCTTCGCTGGCCGCTCTCTCTTGAGCATCCCTGGGGGAAGGGGCCTGGGCCTCTGAGCTGCTCCTAGGCTGCTGCCTGGGGTGGTCACTGGACAAACCCCAACCCCCCGACCTTCCTGGAGCTGGAGGAGACCAAGCTCCAGCCCCAGGCTGTGTAAGGGGGGCCATGAGCCCCCTCAGCAGCGTCAGCAGCAAGGCCCACGTCAGCACTCCACCCTCCAGGGGCCTTCTGCCTAATGGGATTGGACAGACCCCTTTCCCCTCAGTGGTTTGCAGGACCTAGAGCGAAAGAGGCAGGGATGTGGGCCGTGGGCAGGCTTGGGGAGTTAGCACTCACTGAACCCTAACAAAATTGTCTGACTGGGGCCTGGGGTCAGGAAGTGGGAGGAGCTGAGCCCCTATCTGGTTCCTTCCTCAGCCTGAGAACACTGAGAAGCCTTGACCCATCTGTAGGTCCTTGGGATGGGAAGAGGCAACTCTAGGGCAGAAGGAGCCGGCTCTGGGGCTCAAGCAGAGATGGGCAAGGAGGGCAGGCTGAGGAGTCCCCAGGCTCTTCTTTCCCCTGCTCTCTGGGCTCGTTAGTCTGCGTCCCTCTCATGTGTCCCCTCCCCCTCTATCTCATGCCCACCCCCATGCCCTCAGAGTGGGGCTCACCTGCTGGAGCCCCCTCTTCACTTGCACCACTCCCAGCCCTCAGGGCCTGTCTACATCCACTACTAGACTGTTACTCTCTTCCCATCCTATTTCAACTGCCACTTAGACAATCACTTGCTCCAAGACTAGTTCACCCGCCTGCTGTGATGTGAAGGAAGCAAGGAAAGCCTCTTAACGCCATATCTTCCCTTTTCAGACGGATTAAAATCCCATCATTAGGGCACCGTAGTTTAGAGTAAGGCGTTTGCCTCTCCAGGCCCCTCCCTCCTGTTCTCTCTTCTCACTCTGCAGGCAGTCTGAGGATACAGGAAATGTTGAAAGATGATGAGACAGCCCCTTCGAGCCCTCTCCAGTCTTTCAGGAGAAGACGGACAGCAAAGGTGGCCGGCCTGGCCCACCTCACTCCCACCCTCAGGTTCTCTGGCCCAGAAACAGGGAATTTCAGGGAGACTGGTGGTGAGCCCTGGCCCCTGCCCGGCTCAAGTACCCTTCTGCCTTCCACCCCTCCAGAGAGCTCAGGCCTGGTTCCCAGAGGAAGGAGGGGTGGGCAGAAAACAAGGGACTTTCTGGAGGCCAGTTGGTCTCCAGGGAGGGGTTGGGGAAGGTGGCTATGGGTTTGGAATTTAGAAGATGTCCCCTTCCCCCAGTGGCCAGATGGTCTCCTGTCGAGCACTGGAGGCCCTGCGGGGGCAGGCGCTGGGACATCTGGAGGAAATGTCCATTTGCTGAGCCTGAGCTGCTGGCAGTGCCTATTGACCTAGCTGACTCCTGAGGCTGGGCTGGGGGTGGGGAGCCACATGTGAGGGGAGCGGGAGGGAACCACAAAGCCTGCTGCCCTGCCTCCCACCGGGTGCCCGCCAGACATCGCTGTCCCAGAATCCGTGTGAGGCTCGGCACAGCGAGGGAGCCTGTGTGGGCTGGGTCTGGGGAAGCAGCAATTTTGAGGCTGCCTTGCCTTTATTCAACAAGAACTGTGCCTCTGTGTGTATGATCATGAGTGTAAGTCTAAGTGTGGTCTGCATGGGCCTGTGAGCTCGTACACTGCGGATATTTGCATGTGTCTGTCTGTCGCCTGTGGCCTGTGTCTGTGAGATTTCGAGTGTATAGGTGTGGGTATATTACTCTAGGGAAAGTGGTCCTTGACCTGCCCCCTTCCCTCATGCTCCAACCTCAGGGGCGGGCCATCTCCCTCTCAGGAAGGGCTGGGATGGCAGGTGGCCTCCGAGGACAAGAGTCCTTCTGGAGGACCTTCTACAGGAACCAAGGTTCTATGTCCTCCCCACCCCCGTTAGCAAAGGAAGGGGCAGGCTGGGCACAGGGACACCTGGGTCCCTCAGTCTGCTTCAGAGGCCCATCTGCTTCTCCCAGGGTTGGTCCCTTGGGAAACAGAAGCCAGGCTCAGGTGCTTCCCCAGCTTGGCTCCGTGCTGGCTGGGCTTGGGAGGACAGGGCGGGGTGAGGCACCCAGATGCTGGGGGGTGGGGTGGGGTTTGCCTTGCCTGGGGCACATTCAAAGTGTTAAAGGTGAAGAGGTGGAAACAACTCGCTCCTAGGAGGAAAAATGCATTATTAAAAACACAGATTAGCGTATTTCCCATAGGCCTAGGAAGAAAGCCCTAAAGAGAGCCCCACCTCTTCCAGCTGGGCTGCCTCTGCCCTTGGCAGGTGACTTAGACACAGGACCAGCCTGGAAGCCATCTAAATGTCTTGCCTAGGGAGGGTCTCAGCCTCCCAGGCCTTTCCTGTACCCAGTCCCCCCATGGGGGCCCACTCCTCCACACCCACATGTATAATAATTTCAGGCCCCTTTTCTCAGCCAGCCAGTACAGACACCACAAACATAAACACCTGAGGGCTGTAGCCCAACCCTCCGTCCCATTATCCTTCTGCTCAGTTAGTCTCTCACAAACCCTACCCTTCCTCATTCCCGTTCTCTCTCACTCAGTCTTCTCCATTCACCCACCCAGCTGGTCCATTCATTCTCCTTACTTCCCTTCCCTTCATTTTACTCATTTTCATCCAGCCCATTTCCAGAGATAATCTGTATACATTTCTCTAAGTCTGAAAGTAACATTTTAACGAATTCTTACTATGTGACAGGCTCATGCAGTGACTCATTTAATCCTTACACATTCCCACAGGGCATTTATCTTCACCCTCATTTTATTGAGAAATTGGCTAATCAGTGAGTCTCAAGCTTCAGGGCCAAATGGCAGGGCCAGAATTTCAGTCGTGCCTCCTGCCCTCTGGGCCACTGCTCTACACTGCTTCCCAACGGTCAGGCCAAGGGCTTCAGGGACATGAGGCCCCTCCCGGTGTGTCCCCTCCCCTGTGCGGAAGTCCTGCAAGGTCGCATGGGGGCTGCGCAGCCAGGGGGCTCCTGCTTTGGTGCTGCCTGAGGGGTGAATGCCCCCTACTTTAAGTCCCCAAAGATGCTCCCAAGTTGAGTGCCATTCAGACCAAGACTGGGGTGAGATGAGGGAGAGGGCTGCTAGAGACCACCTCAATTTGGAGGTCCTGGGGGCTGGGCATGAGCCCAAGACACCACAGAGGATGTCCTTTCCCCAGTCTAGCTCACTGTCCACTCACTGGCTCAGGGTAAGAGGGCACGGGGGCCAGGGACCTTGTCTGAGGCAAGGGGGTGGGCAGTGCGGAACGCACAGGTTTTACGGGACTGCCCTCCTGCCACCGAAACCCCCTCCAGGTGCAAAGAGGAAGGGCCTTGCCTGAGCCCACACTGGTCTCCTGAGTGGTGGGAGGACTGGTGGCTGGTCAGCCTGGCTCTCCCGGGTCCCTCAGGGGTTGAGAGCAGGAGGCAGATTGGTTCTCACTCCCCCACCACCTTGTGGCTTTCCCAGCCCTCCCCCAGGTCACCCAGCTTTTCCTGGGGCCCCTCTAGCCTGGGTCTGTGAACAGAGGCTAGCTACCTCTCCTGTTTTTTTTTCCAGAGCAAAAGAAGCGACAGTTTAGAAAATAATTTAATAGAAAAACCATGAATTACATTCTTTACACCCAGCCTCCTGCAGGGAAGGCAGACAACTGTTGCCCCAAGGAGGCATTTAAGGGAAGAAGGGTTGGAAATTGCTAACCCCTCTCTGATTTTTTTTTAAAGGAAACCCCTAAATAACCCCAGTTGTGCACATTCTTCCCAGATTATAGTCAGATTAAAGTTGTTCTCCTACAAGCCCATGGAGGGGTGCTAAGGAGATACTAGCAGTCTCATTGAAGAGATGGGGAGACCAGGCCCAGAAAGGGAAAGGGGCTGGCCCGGGGTCACACACTGGAGCAGCGGCAGTGTCAGACCTAGAACCAGGCCTCCTGGATCACTGGGTCCCCTACAGGCTGCCGGGTCAGGCAGCCCCCATGCCTCCCCTTCCCAGGCCAGGACCAGCTCTGTGGCAACTAGGGGTGTTCCCCAAAGAGAGATGGAGGTAGGAGAGAGGAGGATTGAGGACCCCTCCCCTTGTGTCCTGCCAGGGCAAGAAAAAGGCATGGGTTTTTCAAATTCGCCCCACCTCTACAAAGGATATATTTTCATGCATGAACGATTATCTTAAACCACCAAGAGAGCGGGCAGGAGTCAGCTCCCAGGAAGACTGGTGAGTTCTGCAGGCCTGAGTGCATACAGTGGGGTGAGTGGTCCCTGAGGGGTCTTGAAGTGCCCCGTTCCAGTGCAAGGAGAGAGGTGAGTTGCAATAAAGGCTCCCAGTAAGGATGGGGTGGGCACGGAGCACAGCTGCCTGCTGGCAGGGAGGGGAAAGAGCACAACGGCCCTGCAGAGGGCCCCTCACCCTCCTCTGAGAGCCAAAAGAAGATGCCTGACGCCCTGAAATCAACAGGCTCACAGCCCAGCAACCGCCAAATAATAAAAGTCACCTGAAGAAAACACTCTTTTCTCAGAGTCCTGCTCTCCTCTCCCAGTGCTCCCAGCACACACTGTGGGACATCAGATCCTCTGGATGGTGGAGAGTCTCCCGAGGAGTGCTGGGGATCCTGAGACGTGGGCGTTCTCAGAGTTGCCCCAGGAAGCCTGCTCTGCAGGGCTGCAGAGGGCTAAAAGAATTCTGGGTGTCAGCCGGGGCCAAGTCCCAGCCACCTGTCCAATCCTTCGAAGTCATTGCAGGGTACAAGCTGTGGAGGGCAAAGTAGAGAGGGTCAGTCTCAGGTTTCTGCCAAAAGAAGCAGAATCCATGGCTGCCCCAGCCCGCACCCCTCTTGGCGGGTAACCCCAGGGCAGGACTCACAGCTCCGAACAGACTCTGACAGCCCTTCTTTCTCCAGGGTCTCAGCTTCCCAGTGAGACTCCTTCATCTGTGGAACATAAAAGGACAGAGAAAGCGATGGGGAGGCCTTCAGACAGAAACACACACAGGGGGAGCAGGGGACACACAGCCACAGGCAGAGAGGAGCAGGACCCACACAGCTTTGCCCCAGGTGGGGCCCCCACGTGCCCACCTTGACCTGCTCCTTCAGGTATTCAGCTCGAGCCATGAGATTCTGAACCTGCCGAGGAAGACACGCCCATGGGTGCAGGGTGAGGAGGGGCCTTCACACTGAGCTCCTCCTCACTCCCGATGCTCTCCAGAACCCTCTGCCCCATAAGAACAACTTATCTCTGAGTCCTTATCTGCTCCTTCCTCCAGGAAACCTTCCAACTGCAGCAGCCCAGCAGACTTTCTGCTGCTGAGTTCCCAGATCCTGCCTGTCCCCTTGCCCTGACCCAAGCACCTGAGCCCTATGGAATACGTGGGGCCACTGACTTATCACATCTATGAAGTCTGATTCCCAGACCTGGATAACTCTGCGGGAACCCGAGAGGCGCCCCCAAATGGGAGCATGGCAAATGGGTAAGAGGAAGCTCTCTAACCCTCCCAACCCCAGTGGGTACCTCAGTGTGAAGCAGCTCCCGCCTCCGGCCGGGGGGTTCCGCTGCAGAGAGAGGAAGGGCACACGGTGAGGGCAGGGCAGGGCAGCCAGGGGCTGGGGGGAGTGTGGTGACAGGCCGTGGGGGGCCTCACCTGCCAGCAGCAGCAGCAGCTCCCCAAGGCTGTGCTGGTACAGGGCCAGCGCGTCCTGCTCCCCATCAGCCTCTTCCTCCTGCAGCCACAGGGATACCAGGTCATTTAGGATCATGACCTGGATTCCTCCCTGCCCCATCTAGACCCCTTCCATCAGGTACAGACCTTGGCCATGGCAGCTGAAGCCAATTCCAAAGCAGCCAGGAGGCGCGGCTTGTCCCGGGCCATCTCTGGGATGATGGGCAAAGGCTCAGGGTGAGGGGAGCGGCCTGCTGTTTCATCACAGGATGCCCACCCCAACCTGCCGCCCCCTCAGGTTGGAGGGAAGTTGCTGGGGAACTGGTGGTCAGCCAGGATTGGGGTCTACCTCTGAGCAGGTCTCGGGCAGAGGTCCCCTGCCTCAGCAGGGCCCGATTGGAGGAAGAGACGATGGCCTTGAGCTCCTCGGCCCTGGACACGTACTGCCCCACCTGCAGGAGGGCTAGGCGCTGAGGAAGGGCTGCCTCCTCCCCTCCCCCAACCCTCGCTGGCATCCACCTCCAGGTTCTCCCTCTGGGTCTTCAGTGACTGCCCCAAGGTATAACATCAGGGGTCAACTGAGGCTGGCCTGACCCCTTCCCAGTGAGAGAAGTTCCTCTAAGAGAGCCAGTCCCCGGAGGTCCCAGGATCCCTCACCCATTTCCTCAGGAGACTCTCACTCATTCACCTTTTCCTTAATTGCATCCTTCCGCTGGGCATCCACTTCATCTGCAGAAAGTAGGGGTTTATATGAGGAGTCTAGGGCGAGGAGACCTCTGCCCTACACCAAACTCACTGGACTTTGGAATCCCCCAAAGCACTAAGTTCCAGATTTACCCTCTGCCTTGTCTCCCACACAATTCTGGATGGGGAGCTGCTTATGCAATCCACCCACTGCAGCTGTGGCTGACCCCACCCCTGCTGCACCCGGCCTGGCACTCACAGTGCAGGGCAGGCACGAAGAAGTCCAGAGCCTTGCAGTAGAGAGATAAGGCGGCCGCGGCGTCCCCCTCCTGGTCCTTCTTCACTGCCTGCACCACCAGGGCGGTCTGGGGCACAGGGGACAAGAAGACCAGGAGTCATGCCCACCCACCATGCTCCCAATAAGGGGGGATGCCCTGAGTCCACCCTCTGCTTCCTGGCCTGGTCACCACTGAAAGGGGAAGATAAAACCCTGAACCCACCCTCAGCCCACCCATCTCCATTGGCTGCTCACTGCTCGTGCCAGGCTCTCCCCACTGGGCATGTGCTCCAGGTCCACCCAGGGGTGGGCAAAGAAATCCTGGAAGGAGATGCGACGGCTGGGGTCCCGCTCCAAGAGCCGCTGCAGCAGGTCCCGGCAGTCCTGGGAGAGCGGGGGCCGCAGGGGGAGCTGGAGGGAGGGGGTTACCAATCACACTAGGCTCTGGCCTGTCAGAACCACCCTGCCCCAGAGATACAAGTTTGACAGATGGGAATGTGAGACCAGAGGAACAGTGACAGGTCAGAGTGTTACAGCCAGAGAGAGCCAAGCCTTCTCCTCGAGGCTCCAGCCCACACCCTCACTGGAACCTGTGGCTGTCGTGGAACCCTTTGCAGAATCTCTTCCCCTCTCTGGAATACGCTCCCGGGAAGGCTGGGCCTAGGTCTGCTTTGGCCTTCTCCCCACGGGGCGCCTGTAACAGGCTGTGGGGCAGGCCCTTTGCTCCCTGTTGAGGGCTGATCTGGGCCTCTGGAACTGAATGGACCCTGACTTTCAGGCTAGAGCGTGCCCCAGCTCCATGAAGGTGGCCTAGAGTCTGTGACGGTGGCAGTGAGGTCTTCCACCTTGGGGCTCCGTCGCCCTCCACCCCCCCCGGCAGCTGCCAAGGCCCTGCCAGACCCACCTCAATTACCCGGTTGCTCCGGATCTTCTCTTCCAGCTCCGAGAACGACCTGGAGGCAAAGGGGGGCTGCCCGAAGAGGGCTTCTGTGGAAGGGAGACAGAGGGCAGGCTGGGAGGGAATACGGTCAAGCCTGGCCTGGCCCAATCCTGGAGAGGGGGCCTGACACCCCTCAGAACAGAGGGCCCAGGGCAGGAGTCAGCATCCTCATTAAAGCCCTTCGGGAGTGGCCCAGAGAGGCCTTGCCTGAGGACACACAGTGCAGGCCTCCAGGGGTAGGGGGCAGGGGGCAGGGGACAGAGCTCTCACCGTATAGGATGACCCCCACAGACCAGAGATCCACACGGGCATCATACTGCCGCTGACACACCATCTCGGGGGCCATGTAGAGGGGTGAGCCACGGAGCACATGCTTCTCATCCCAGGGGGACATGTGCTGTGCAAAGCCGAAGTCTGCAGGCAAGAGGCCAGGCGGCAGGGCTCGAATTCCAGCTACCTCCGTTTCTGGCCTTTACAGCCCCACCCTGGGCCCCAGGGCAGGGGTCCTCCCACCCTCTAGACTCAGCAGGATTAATCCCACTTCCCTATTTTGCTCATGCCGTTTCTCTCATTATGAGCCTGGAACACCCTCTTACCTCTTCCTTTGGGGTTGTAAATCCTACCCCTCCTGCACAGCACCCTCAGGCACCTTTTTCCCAGGAAGCCCACCCTGATCACACCAGCAATGAGAATAAGGGCTCCCTAGGGGTTAGAACCCTCCCTCACTGTCCCACCGGGCTCAGTGGGCCTCTCTGGCCTCCAGTTTCAAGTCAGTTCTTCTTTAAAGTTTCTCAGGGGCCACAACCACCCCTTTCCCACCTCACACCTTCCAACACTGCCACAGATTGAGTCATAATTTGAGCCCCAATCCTGGGGCAGACAAAGTCCTAACCGTGGTCACACACTGAACCCTGACTGCTCACACATTGAGCCTGACCCCTACTCACAACACTGCTGGAGTTGAGTGTGGGTAGCCAGAGAAAGGCCCTACCTTTTGGTGATGGGGTCCATCCCTGGAACTCCCAGTCTATCGCTGTTTGATGACTCAATAAAGGGCTCCATGAGAACCAGGGCTGCCAAGTGAGCCCAGGCAGAAGGAGGCCTCTGTACACCCACCCTCCAAACCTCCACACCTGCTATTCCAGACTCACACCTGCCAGTTTAAGGTGGGGCTTCTCCAAGGAGCTCAGCAGAATGTTCTGTGGCTTCAGATCCAGGTGAGAAATGTTCCGTTCATGTAGGAACTGCAGGGCACTAGCTGGGGAGTAGGACCCATGCAGAGATAGGTCAGAGGAGCCCACTTCTCCCTCCCCAAGCTTATACCTGCCTCTTCAAGCCTGCACAACCCCAGGTATGGCCTGGCTGGTCCACCAAATGCTTTACATACAAGCACCAGGCTCCTATGACTTCTAGGAATTTGCCCCACTCCCACCCTGAGTGACCACTTTCCTCTCTTAAACCCCTTCACAAGTCTCCCCTTCTTCTAGAAGCCTCCTGGATGCCCCCAGCCCTTTGGGCTCTTGCTCTTCTTCTTGGTAAACCTCTTGGGTCTTTGGAATGTTCTAGGAGGTCCTTACAATACATTTCACACGTGGAAGCCTGACTCCCCACAGATGGGGCTCCTCTTTGTCTCTCTCACAGCATCCTTAAGTCAGAGATAGGTAAATAGGAAGGATGAGCCTAAAAATTCCAATTGGGATGGGAGGCAACTGCTAAGAGTGCCAGGACTCTAAGCCTGTGGCAGGGTCGGTGGGAGGACAGAGATCATGGGAAGCAGTGTCCAGCTGGGGTCAGAGGCTTTTACCCAACTGCTGCATGAAGACACGAGCCACCTTCTCGGGCAGAATCCTGCGGGTGTGGATGAAGCGAGACAGATCACCTCCCGCGCAGAACTCCATGATGAGGTAGATGTTGTCGCTGTCCCACTGTGGTGAGAGGCAGAGAGGAGGCTAGAAGACGGTGTCCGTTCTCCAGCCCTCTTTGGGGATGACCCCACCCCAGGCCCACACCTGGAAGTCTTTCAGCTGTACAATGTGGGGGTGTCGAATGCCCTTGAGGATTTCTATCTCTGTCAAGAGGTTTTCCACGGATGCCTTGTTCAGACTCTTCTTGGCCACACACTTTATGGCTACCACCTCGCGAGTGTCCTTCTGTGGGGACAGGAGATTTGAGGGCTCTGTTTTGAGGAGACCATGGACCATTTGTGGCCATTAGGGCTCTGGTTCCCTCTGCCCCTCCCCACCTCACTGGCCTACCCATTCACACCAGCATCAGGCTTCCCAGCTTCCCCTACTCAGGCCAATAAGGCCTGATTCTGGAATCCTGGCTTCCCCACCACCCTGGTTTCTCTGGTCCACAACCTCTCCTTTCATTGTATTCTAGAGTGCCCCTGCTAAGGTATGTCATTCAGTGTTCTAAACTGCCCACTCTGCTTCCTAAGTGGGTCCAGCTGTCTAGAACCCTGCCCCAGACTCCTCCCAGCCCACAGGATGTATCCTACCCGTTTTGAGCCTATTCTTCAGCCACTGGCACTGCCTCTCCACACAAAACAGGGGTGTGTGTACGTATGTGTTTTGAAGACCTATCGGTGGCGGTCACCTCCTACCTCCTCCACGGAAGGTCTGCCTGGCACGGGGCAGACCCGAGCTGTTCTCACGCCATCTCTAACCTCTCCTGGCTTCCCCGCCCGGCACCGCGTGGTCTTGCTCAGGGTCCGGCAGGCCTAGGGGCCAGGCCCTCAGAAGTTCCCGAGACCCGGATTCCTGCCTCGCACAGAAGCCCCGGGCGCCCCGCACCCACCTTGGCATAGGCCTTGTACACCGTGGCGTACGTGCCACTGCCCAGGCGCTCGGTGAGGATGAAGCCGTCCAGCCGCGGGGGGCCCCAGGCGGGCCCCGCCATCCCGACCGCCCAGTGCCCGCCTCCGGGCGCTTCCTGGTTCCCGGCGCCGGGTTCCGGCCGGAGCGGAGCGGGAGAGCGCGGCGGCTCGAACGGACTCCACGCTGCCCCCAGCGCCGCCCGCCGGAAGTGCAGCGCGGTGGGAGGGGCGGGGCAGGGCTTCCCACAGCCCCCCGCGCCCCGCCCCTGCAGGTGCTGCTTCTGGTCGCTTCCTTCGCCTCCACCCGCACTGGAAATCACATGACCTGCCAGTACCCGCAAGATCCATTTGGGGATCCTGAGGCCCGAGAAGGAAGTTAGCAGAGGCCAGAAGAGGTCAGCCGGGGAATCCCAACCAGGTTGGGACAGTCCTAAAGACCGCCCGCATGAATGGGCGAAAGAGGCGGAGCCCAGCTGAACAGGTGTGTAAGATGGGGGAGAGATTTAAAGCCCTCCTCCCCAGAGACCAGTATCGCTGAAAATGGAAATACTGGGACAAAAAAGTACCATGGAAGAGGCCAACCAGTCTCAGGAAGGGTCTCGCCCCCAGGTGTGAGAGGCTTGACCTGTCACAGACCAGCCAGGGAGTAAACTGGCCAGATGCAGCATCTTCATTGTTCCCTCTTGCCTATGGCTGGAGTACCTCAGCCCCTACCCCATGGGCCAATCCCATCCTCCCAAGTTCAGCAGACATTAGGGCCAAGTTTGTCTGAAAATGTTTTTATTTAAGGACAAAAATTGAGATATAACATATACATTTGTACATGGAGAAAAAAATACCAGAAAGGAGTTTACAAAACCTTGGTCACTGCCATTATCATTCAGTGGCTTTGGGGCAGTGTGGGCCTCTGGGTAGGCCCCATGCCCCAGGGGCCTGAGGTTGGCCAGCTTTTTGAGAAGGCTCCTCAGCCCAAACACCCACTGCTACTGTCTCTAGAGGACAGGTTACAGGTTTTAACCATGAACTCCTAGGCACCCAACACAGTGACGCAGGTCCTGGCAAATCTCCAGGACTAGTGCAAGGTGACCTAGACTCTACTTGGAGTATGGGGGAACCCTAGAGGATTAATCTGGAACTCTCAGAAAGATGGCTCATCAGTCCAGCCTGAAGGATACAATTCTAGACTGATCCCCCTGTCCTCCCTAACAGTCATACAGGCTAGATATTGCTGACGGGGGGGCAGGATGGGGGGAGTAGAGTCTGAGGCCAGGGTAAAGGGCAGCTGTCCCTCAGGAAGAGAGGAAATCAAAACAAACAGGGCCACACAAACCACACCAGGTCAGACCCACCCTCCTAAAAAAACTGGTCAAGACAACTTCAGTTCGGTGTCCTCTATCCATCCCCATTCCCAAAATCCAACCGACCCCATTGCACATTCAGTAAATCTGAAGAGGGAAGGGTTCCAAGGGGGGCCCCAGAGGGCACAAGGTACTGCCCACACCAGGACAGTGAAGGGGGCCTCACAAGCTATGAAACTGTGAGAAACACAAGGCAGGAAAGAAGCTGGGGCAACCAGGCCAGAGGCTCTGGAAGCCCAGAGACCACCCTAGAGTAGTCTGGGGGCTAGAGCCTAGACTGCAGCTCAACAAGAAGGGAGCCCTGGGAGGCTACCCCAGCCTGGGCAGGAAGGAAGGGCAGGACTGTGGAAGCCACAGGCTGGGTCTGTCGAGATTCAGGCCAGACCTGCTGGGAGAGGAGTGGAGTCTCAGGACCCCAGCAGAAACAGAAGTCCACCGGGGGGGCCCCAGGTCAGCCGGTGATCCCAAATGTGTGTGTATATTTGTGTGTGTGTGCGTGTGTGTGTGTGTGTGTAGGGAGAACTTCAGTCCCACTGCTTCCAGAGAAACAAAAAAATCCTAACAAACCACCACCAGAGAAGGAAAGACAGCTTTGGTTTTTTTTTTTTTTTTTTTTCCTTTTCTATTGTGTAAAAAAGTCCCTGTCCCTCCCTCCCCTTTCCTCAGGTGGGAGGGAGAGCTGGTTGCTGAGGAAGGAGGAAGAGCCATGGGCAAGACCCTCCCCAGGTCTGTGCTGGGCATAACCACTGCTTAAGGCACCCACGGAAAGTGCAGCTCAGAAGGCAGGCAAGAGAAAATGCTGGGGCAGAGGGAGGAGAGTCAGGAGGACTAATTCCCCTGGAAGGCTCCTCGGGCAGCAGACGAGGCGGCGCTGCGGAAGGTCCTGTTGCTGAAGATGCCCTGGGAAAACTCCTCTTGGGCCTGCTGGAAGCTGGCCCCTGTCCGGCGGTACAGGGAGTGCACCTGAGGAAAGAGACTGTGGTGAGAAAAGCCCGCGCTGTGGGCCACCAGGAAGCCCACCCTGCTGGCCTCCCCTCCGAGCCTTGGAGGAAGCCACTGGACCTTTGGCGATCCAGGAGGCCCAACTGCTGTAGAGATGAAATCCCCACGGTGAAGGCAGGACAGAGGTGCCTGCTTCCTTGGGTGTGCTGCTGGCCCAGCGCCCACCACTCACCCGCTTCAGGAGGAAGAGTGAGAGCACGGCACAGAGGGTGAAGAAGCCAGCCACCACCATCATGATGATCGACACAGCCAGGTCTTGGGTCAGTGTAGACAGGGCTGCGATCCAACCACTGCAAAGGGAGGAGGCGGCTGAGAGGGCACAGTGGGAATGGGCTCCAGAGCTACCCGTGAGGGGCTCTTCTCCAAGAGGCCACTGTGTGCTGAACCCCACCCAGGCACCTCCCTGCAGCACAGAGCCTTGTGGGCCAGAACCCTTGGCCACACAGACCAGGCCTCTGTGAAGGCCGTCAGGCCCCACACTGCCCATGGGGAATCTTCGGGCCATGTGTGGTCAGGGAGGAAGGAGATGCCTGCTACCCTTACAGTCAGGCGTAGCACTCAGTAGGGAGGGCCTTTTCCTGCTGCTTTGGGGGTTAGGGGTACGGGGGAAGCCTGGCTGCTCACTCCTGAGGGCCTGGAGAGGAGGACCACTGCCTTCATCCTCTCACCTCAGCTCCTCCCACTGGGGCCCAGGGACAGCACCTCTGCCTCTCGTCAGTCCTGTCTCCTTCCTGAGCCCCACTGTCCTCATCTACAGAAGGGGATAGCCTCACACTCTCTGATTTAAAAACTTACTACAAAGCTACAGCAATCAAAACACTGCAGTGCTGGCATCAGGATAGACACACAGATCAACAGAATAGAACTGGGAGTCCAGAAACAAACCTATGTATTTATCATCAACTGAGTTTTGACAAGTGTGTCAAGACCACTGAATGGGGAAGGAATGGCCTCTTCAACAAATGGTGCAGGGACAACTGGATATCCACATGCAAAACAATGATGTTGGACCCTACTTCAAACACATACAAAAATTAACCCAAACCTAATAATCAGACCTAAAACTATAAAACTCTTAGAAGAAAACAGAGATAATTCTTGATGACCTCAGATTTAGTGATGGTCCTTAGATATGACAACAGAAGCACAACAATACAAGAAAAAGATGACCTGGATTTCATCAAAATTAAAAACCTCTGTAAATCAAAGGATACTATCAAGTGTGAAAAACAACACACAGGAAAAAAATTTATAAATCACATAGCAGATAAAAAGCTACTATCCTGAATATATAAAGAACTCAACAAAAAGACAACCCGATTAACTTAATTAGCAAAGGATCTGAATAGACATTTCTCCAAAGAAAATATACAAATGGCCAAATAAGCACATAAAAGATGGCCAACATCATTAATCATTCAGGAAAGATCAATCAAAACCACAATGAGATACCACACTTCTGGACGGCTATAACAGAAGAAAGGAGAGTTGGTGAGGATGTGGAGAAACTAGAACCCTCATACTTTGCTGCTGGAAATGTAAAGTGGTCCAGCCACTGTGGGAAAGTTTGGCAGTTCCTCAATAAATTACACATAGAATTACTGTGTGACTCAGCCATTCCACCCCAGGATACATACCCAAAAGAACTGAAAACAGGTACTCAAAAACTTGTACACCAATGTGCATAGCAGCACTATTCACAATAGCAAAAAGGTGGAAAGCCAAATGTCTAACAACTGATGAGTGGGTAAAAATAATGCAGTATCTCCCAAAACAATGGAATATTATTCAGCCATAAAATGGAATGAAGTACTAACATGTGCTACAACATGAACCCTGAAAACAACATGCTAAGTGAATGCAGCCAGGCACGAAAAGCCATATATTGTATGATTCCATTTCAATGGAATGTCCAGAACAGGTAAATCCAGAGACAGACAGCAGTTTAAATGGTTGCCAGGGGCTCAGGGAATGAGGGAAAAGGAGTGAGTGCTTAGTGGGTATGGAGTTTTGTTTTGTTTTTTCACCTTACAGGATTTTATTAGGAAAGGAAAAAATGGAAAGTAATGAATTTTGGTTCCAACTGAATGGAGTTTCTTTACGAAGTGATAGAAATGTCCTAGAACTAGGTAAGTGGTGGTGTTTGCATAACACTGTGAATGGACTAAATGCCACTGAATTTTATACTTTAAAATGGTTTAAGTGGTAAACAAAATGATTAATTTTATGTGTATTTTACATCAGTAGCAGAAAGGGAAGAGGGATTATATCTAGCCAATCGTGGCTGTTCTGAGGGGAGATGAGAAAGGCACTGGGAGGCTGGAGGCGACAGAGATCATCCCAGCAGACACAGGCAGGGCAGCGGGGGCGGAGCCCAGGCCGGAACACAAGCCTCCTGACTCCCAGACCAGGGAGCAAACAGCAGTATTAATCACCGCCTTTTATGAGGATCTCACTTAGGGTAATGAGTAATGAAACTGGGTCACCAGTCAAAGAGAAAAGGGGCCAGATTAGAAACAGCAAGAGAAGAAAGGGGGGGTGGGGATGGAGGGCAGCGTGCACTTGCTCCGAGTGTGAGGTGAGTCACCCTCCCTGCAGCTCTGGACTCGCTAGTGTCACTGGAGGGAGGGGACCAAAATAGTGCAGGCCTTCCAGCCTCAGGCTTCCAGCCAAGGCCAGCCTGACCTTTCTGTAATGTTCCCTATGCACTGGAGCAGAAAGGAAAACATCAGCCATCAGCTTTTCTTTCTGAGACTAATTCTGAGCTGAGGACTGCAGCCGCCAGGACACTGATGCCAGCTGTGTGCTCAAGGAGAGCAGCCAGGAGGAGCCGAATCCTGAAGGGCGAGGGCTCCATCTCCTGAGGTTACACGGCCTCTGGAAAAAGTCACAGCTCAGACTCTGCAAAGGCCAGGACATCTGTCAGCAGCCTCCCAAACCCCAGGGCTTATCTGGGGCCTGTGGAAGTAGCACCAGCCTCTAGGAGGGCATGGCAGGAGCAGAGGAGGAGGAGGCCATCCAGTGCAGGACACAGCCCTGGGAGCCTATGGATTCATGCCAAGCTCACCCACACACCCGAGAACGTGGCGAGCAAGGCAAGACAGTAAGTGGCAACTGATGAAGAAGTGGATGGGGGCGTGAAGGCAGACCCGAGCTGACCCACCCACCCCTCTCCCTGCCATGGTGGAAAACAGGTCATCTGTGGGGGCTTCCTGGGAGCAGGGAAACAGGGCGCAACTCCCTCTGTGCTGCCCCAGGTCTTACCTGTCCCCCAGGTTAGGGATGCCGACCAACTGGATGATGTAGATCCCTATTTGACAAAAAAATACAAAAAAGAACACGAAGAAGCTGAAAGAGTTGTCGGACCTGTAGAGAGAGGGGGAAACAATAAGTCACAAGAGGGCTTGGGGCTCACCCTCCGCCTTCCTCACTCACCACGACACCTACCCCACCAGGAGCCAGGGCGCAGGACTGTGGGAGGAGAGCAGGCCAGTGGGCCAGCCACACTGCCCACAAGGACGCACACTCACCACCATCATCAAAAAGGGCTTGCCTTCCACTGCCTTCCAATTTAAGGGGTCAATACTTAACCCCCTCCTCAAAGAGCTAATAAAGTTGCTCACAAAGGACCATGTAAAGAGCCTAACAGTCCACCTCCTGGAGTACTTATTTGCATAACAGGCAAGAAAATCTAAACCAAAGGTATAAATCTTTAATAATAAAACTGGAGGCCTGGGTGGAAAAAAAAGGTATTTGGGGAGTAGGGAACACCAGACAAGACCGGTGTTTTGAGTACCTTCATCTCAGTGTCCTGGGGGCCAGAATACAGTGAGGGTGCAGGTTTTGCCTGCTAAATGCAGGGGAGGGTTCAGCTGCTGCCTCGCCCCCTCTACCAGGGAACTGCCAGGCTCCTGTCCTGAAAGCATCAACTATGAGGCACGATTCCAAATGCCCTAGGGGTCTGTGAGGTGGACCTATTAATGCCCACAGTATCTAGTCTATGTCAACCAGTCAAATACTGGTACTTAGCCATGCTCAGGAGTAATGGGGAGGTGGAGGGAGAAGCAGAAATGAGCATGGACAGGTGACCCATTGAGAGCTTCTCTAACTCTATCAGACTGACTATCAGAGAAGTCTGACTTCTATCAAAGAAGCACAGCCTCTTCCCCATGACTAAAATCCCACTGTATCAGACAGACTGGGAACAGAGGAAGGCAAGTAAGCCTCCTGTGCCTCATCCAAGGACACGGCCCAAAGCAGACCTCAGGTACAGCAACCGAGGAAAGCAGCCCTGGTCCCTGTGCTCTCACCATGGGTGGGACTGGGAAAGTCACTTTCCCCACCACTCTATTCTGATCCATGAGCCCTCAGCCCGCAACCAGGGATGCCAGCCACACACTCACCCCTTGCCCAAGCCCCACTCACCTAAAAGCCTTATAGATGGGTCGGTACCAACAAAGGAAGGCACAGGGGGTGAAGATCACAAACCACAGGATCGAGAGGCCGAAGTCTACTCCCTTGGTGGTGTCAATTAAGAACCAGGCCAGGCAGGCAAGCAGGTTCAGAAACAGAGTCACTGAATGCACTGGGGAAGGAGAGGGGAGAGAGAGGTGGGCTTGTGCCACAGTGGCTGAAGGGCTCCCCGACAAGGCAAACGACTCCCCAGAGAGGAAACGAGGTCCACGCTGTGGGGGCAGCTGCAGAGATACTAGAGGACCTCGGTCTGTACCTGGGCAGGGTTGGCTCCCAAATCCTGGTTTTCCAAGACCTTAAAACCAGGGACCAAACCAAGTTCCTAAGAGGTGATGGGACAGTCCAGGTATCTGAGGGGCAGTGGTGGAGGGCGGGGATGCAGCCCCAAGGACTGATCCTTGGGGAATGAAGCTTTTCTCTCAGAAACTCTTCTCCCTGCCCTGGATGGGCCACAGCAGAGCTACAGGGAGCCTTTTATCCTCGTTCCCAGGAGCCCAGGGGCCTGTGGGGAGGAAAGGCTTTCACTGAATGAGGGCTTTTAGTGCAGTGAGCTCCGCAGGACTCAGAAGCCTCCAGCTAGTCCCACCCTACCTGACCTGTGGCCTGGACTGGCCCTTTTGGGGGAGGTTCCAAGGACAGGCAGCAGACTTCGGAAAGCAAATTATGTGGGCAGAAGGTAGCACCCACCCCAGCCCAGCACTGAGGAAGGCTGGAGCCTGCCGGGGAGGAGCGGCCGGAGGATTTCACCTGGCGCTCGGAGGGGCAGGAGCAGGACTCACACATCCAGAGATAGTAGAGCATCTTGCATATCCGCTGGTAGTCGGCAGGGATCTCAGCGGAGAAATCCTGATAGAAGCAGGGCTTGACAGGGCACCACGTGGGCAGGGGCGGCCAGTTGTTCTCCCTCACTGTGTGGGAAGAGGCGAGGAGGTGAGCCCGGCCTCAGCAGCGTGGTGCAGCACACACAACGCCCTGTTCGCGGGCCAAACCAGGGCTCCCAGAGGGGCATCAGCAAGCGGGGCTTGGGATCAATGGATGTGGAGTGGGATGGGAAAAGGGTGTTGGGACACAAACACCCAGAAGCTCACTCTAAGATAATGGACCTCAAGTTCACTGGGAAATACAGAGCTCAATGCCCTAACTGATTACTCTTATTAACAACCAGCCCATAAGCACAGGGTTCATGATCATGAGTAAGGAATCCTAGGACCAATGCCCTCACTCTATCAAAGAAAGCTCGAGCTGGGAAGGAGTGCAGAAACAATCTACATCCATTAGCAATACCCTGCAAGTCTCCTAACATCCACCTTACTGCTCTTCCCAGGACCAACGCCATTCTAAGATGAACTCGGCAAGGGCTCAGCAAAGCTCCGAGGCTGCCCCAGGAACAAGCGGGCCCGGGAACTCCGAGTCAGGCACGGCCACCTCGCTTACCATGTAAGTTGGCCACCGTGTTCTGCAGCTCCCGCTCCTTGCGTTCCAGTTCAGCTGCTTTCCTGTCCAGTTCTTCCTGCTGCCGGAGCAGGCTTGCCTGGGCTGCAGAGGCTACAGCCTGGAGGGAACAGGTGTCGGGGGGCAGCCAGACACGACAGACAGACAGACAGACAGTGTCAGCTTGAACAGAAGGCAGAAGGGCCTTGCCCATGCAGGGAGAGCCCAGAGGCAGTCCCAGCCCCAGAGTGTCTTGGGTACCTGAGACCACCATAGAGAGGCCAAGGTGACCAGCCCCCTACCATACACCATCTCCTGCCCCTGAGCCACTACCAGGGCTCTCCTCTCCCCTCATCCTTGAGCTTGAGATAGAAGAGAACTATCCCTCATATTGGAGCCAGGCAAAGTTCAGTTAAAGTGACCTTTGGGGTAACGGCAAAGGGAAAAAGGTCTCACAAGAGACTAACCTATAGCCAGACACCCAGAGACCCAAGCCTCATTTGAAGACCGTGGCGGGGTGTACATGTGTGTGAATGGGAAATGGTGCGCACCTGCTAGCAATGAGAGGGGATGGGAGATACTTGAGCCTTGTGTACCCAGAGCCTCGGGGGTCTATGTGTAAGCACCTCCCCAACCCGCCCAACCCCAGAAGCTGCGCAGGGCTCCACCTGAACTGTGACCGGCTGCACCCCGGGACAGCCCCTTAGGCTTGGCCCTGCTTGGCCTGGCTCTCACAGCGTGCAGAATCCAAGCTTTATTCCCTCTCCAAGCAGAGTGGGGTCTCTGAGTAAGGCAGCTAGGAGACTACATGTGAGGCTGAAGGAGCCTGGGCCTGGGCCTGGTGCTCCAGCCCAGGGCTCTGGTCCCCGCTAGGTGCTTCAGCTGTTGGGGCCTGGTTCCTTAAGTCTACAATCCTCTTTAGGATGTAGGTATCCCAGGATGATAAGCCAGGCATATGTGTACATACATATGTACACACACACGCTCTCTCTCTCCAAAAGGCGTTTTCCAAAGAGCTAAGTCTGCCTTCAGAAGGTAAACTTCAGGCAGTGGGTACAGAAGCAGGACCAGAACTGACCACACTGGACCACGCTGAGGGTCGAGCCTCCTCTCCCAAAGCCTGCGACTTTAGTTGAGCAGGACCAGGTCCCTTACAGCCTACCACCCAGCCGAACAGGGAAGTCACCCCTGCCTCTAAGGCCTGCCTCACCTCCACAGGGTTCTAGGGCCAGGGTGAAGCCCAGGGGCCCAGGCAGGGGCAGCACGTTCAGAGCAAGTCGAGTCAGAGGCAGGAGCAGCCTGGGGCCCACTAGATCCACAGCCCAGCTGAGCAGGTCCAGGCGCCCTGCCCTCACTACTGCTCATCTACACTTTGCCTACCTTAGGAAGCTTTCGCATGTAGCTGTCTCTGAGAATACTATCTCCTCCTAGCAGCATCTGCCTCTCTGAGAGCTTGCCCTCTGCCAGGAGTCTGGTAGGCGGGAACCTGCTGGCCTGTCTAAGCAGGAGCTGCAACATACAACTCCACTGTGGCTCATGCTCACCGGGGGCAGCAAGGTGCATGGGGGAGGGCAGTGAGGCGTGGAGGGGAGGGTCGGGCACAAAGCAGACAAGACTCACAGTATTTGCTGAAGGGACAAAGGAAAACAGGAAGGTGGACAGGAATAAATGAGGTTAAAACAAAAAAGAGAGGGAGAGATTCTGGGCCCTGAGTAAGAGAGAATCCTACCAAAGGCCCAAGAAGGAACTGGAATGGCACAACAGGGACAGATGCTCTCTAGGCCACCAAGGACCCTGGCTTGGTGAGCAGAGCTTATTTTGGGTGGTGGTAGTGGGGTGGGGGTGAGGATATAGGTTGGCAGAGCAGACCCTCCATGTGCAAGTGACCAACACCAAGGAGATGATCAGGAGGGCCCCTGAAGCGGAGCCAGAGGTTAAAGCCCTGTGCCCACCCGTCAATCTCAGGACTCAGCTACTGGTCTGGGTGCGTCCCTTTCTGGAAAGAAGAGGCCAAAGGGATCTCCGTCAACAGTACCTGGGGGGTTGGCTGAGTTGGCTCCACTGAGGGCTGGAGGACTGCTGGCTGCGAGGGCCCGGGGAGCTGTGTGACAGGAACCGTTGTCACTGCATTTGTCTGCATGGGGCAGATCAGAGGAGGGAGGTAAGTGGGCCTCTACCAGTTGGCAGGTGGGGACAAGCCCTCAGGGGGTGAGTGATGTGCCTCTGCCTATGAGGGGCACTCCCTCTGGGCCTGCCCTGGGCCTCCCTCTGCAGCTTCTCAGCCAACAAGCCCCAGGCTCTGGGCAATGTGATGCCTAACCCAGAGCCCTGGCCTTGCTGCATCCAGAGCTCCCCAGTACTGCCCCGCCCTCTTCTGGGAGGTGCCCAGATCACGGATCCCAAGGAGAGCGTGGGTGACTTTCTCATCCCTACCCCTACCCCCTGAGTTCACATTTGGACTGTCCCTGGGAGGACTGCAGCTTCTCACATCTGTCTCTGTCACTGCCAAGGCTCCTTACCCACAGATGCCAGCACCACCCAGAGGACCTGAGCCTCAGAAAGAGGGCATGCTCACCAACCTCTGAGAAGGGGTTGAATTCAGCCAGGCCTCCCTGCGGGGCATTAGTCAGCTGGGTCACAGAGGGGTCCTGAGAAGGTAGAAAAGAGCCATTAGACACTGGGGAAAAAGGAGAACCCAAGTGAGGGGAGGGACCTCACTGCAGTCTCTTCTCCCTTTCTGGAAAGGAGAGGTTCAGCACAGATGACTTCCCAGAAGAGACCCAGAGCAAGCTTTACACTCTGAGGCCTGGGAAGAGAGACTACACATGTTCCTGTTCGTGCCCTTTACAAAATCAAAATGGTTTTTTGTGTTTATCTCTAGTGAGGGTTTTTTGTGGGGAGGGGTTGCTGAGGAGGGAAGTAAGAGGAGTGGTAGATTTACTTTTCACTTTATAACCTCTCTGTACTCGTTTTTATTATTATTATTATTTTACAGAAAGTATTATTCATCTTATTTTTTAAAGGACAGTTTAAGGTTCTGGAACAAAAACACGCTGCTGGCTGCCAGTGCTGACTTTATTAAATCATGCACACTTGCTAGGAATACAGATATGAAGGACTCAGATGAAAAGCCAAGAAAATGTTTTTGGGGTTTTTTTTCTCCTGAATTCTCTTTAAAAAGAAAAATGCAAAAATGTCCTCAGAATACAGACTTTTCCCAAGTTTTCAATCTTCTCTTTCCCATCTGATCGCTGCCAAGGCCAACCCTTCCGGCCCAGGGCCTCGCAGGGCTCCCTGCCATCCTCTCCACCCCAGCAGCCTCCGAGCTGTCTTCATCCCGCTCCTCCCCCAACAGAGCTCCTGTACACCAGGCCCCGCCCCCACACAAAACAGGTTTGGGGCTCAGGTCCAACCCAACAGTGACGCCTGGGGCTTGGGAGAAACAGCTGCCACCACGGTCTGCCAAGGCCCCTGTTTATTATGGGCCTGCATCCCCCAGCCCCCGGTCCCTCACTACTCTTCCAGAGGCCCCGGTCCTTCCTGCCCAGCTTCCCCCCAGCCTCCACAGACTGGATTCTTAAACACAATGTTAACCTTTGACAGACCTCAGAGAACAACCCCCTCAACTTTCAGACGTGGAACATGGACAGTCGCTGTGGTGCAGTACTTATCTCAGTCTTGAAATGGGAGCTAGCATCCCTATTCTGAACACTTATCGAGCCGAGGGTCAGTGTTGAATGTCACTTTTTCACACATACTGTCATCTTCCCACCGAGGCCACCAGTGCCTGGAGAGGAGACTGTGTCCGAATAGCCCCAGGGCCTAGCCCAGAGCTGGCACACAGCCCCATCTCACTTCCTGTCTCTGGATGGACTCGTCCTCTGCACCCCAGTCTCCTCTGCAAGGAGGCCATGTGGCTACGTCCTTTCTGCTGGACACCATCCTGGCCTGGTGGCTTCTGCAACTTGGACAAAGGGACAAGGTAAGGCTTAGGAGGCCACCGGAAGTTGGAGGACCCAGCCTTGAGGTTATCTGTTGGCTGAACGAGTAGTAGATTTCTCCCAGAATTATGGGGACTGGCTTCCTGCAAGAAAGGTTTATGGCTTTGTATCTGTTCCCGTTTCAGACTTAGCAGACGGCAAGCACAGCAGAGCAAGTGAGCTGAGTCACTGAAATTAGATCCACTGTCCAAGGAACTGGTTACCTGAGTCTGTCACTATAGGACAAGGACAGAGGGGAGGCTCTAGTAGCAGTTTTGGGTCATGGCATACACGCGTGACCCAGATGCACACGTTTAACAGGCAACCTCCAGATCCCTGAAGAGATGTCATTTCCTTTACCAGGGTCAGCCAGAAGAAGATTCTGGGGGGTGCGGGGACTGACTACTGTGCCCATATTGATCCCTCCTTCTTTTTCACGAATCTTAAAGACTTGGCCCTGGACCCCTCACCTGGCTCACCGTAAACAAATCCTGTCTCCACTAGCAGACTGTAAACTGCAGCCAGGAGCTTCTGTATCTAGTCCATACTTCTGGCTCCCTAGGGCTTGGTGAAGGGCCTGCTGCAAGCAGAAGCTCAGGTAATGTCTGGGGATAAAGCTGCATGCTGTAGGCCCTCCTCCACTTTCTCTGGCAGGTACTGGCCAAATGCTAGGACACAGAGAAGGGGAGAGCCACCTGCTTCATGGCAGCGGCCCCGGGCCCAGGAGCACCTTGCTTGGGAAAAGGAGCCTGGAACACTCTGGGAGACATGAGTACTTTCCATCTGAGGAGACCAAAGCTCTTTCTGAAAGGTGTCCATGGCTTCAAGAGAAGCGGAGGCCCGGTGTGAGAAGGAGGGAGGCGGAGGGGCTGAGAAGGGAGCTGGTGTTTACTGGGTGTCTACTATGTGCCAGGCTTACCACAGTGATGTGACTGAAATTCTAGTCACCCCAGAACTGGCCACTTTGTCAAGCCATCAGAAAAGAAGGTTCTACCAGCCCCTCTCAACCTGGTTCCCAGCGAGAATTAAGCCCCACTGCAATGACTTGACTTCTGTGCATCCAGGACAGTCCTGGTTATGTTCCATCCTTGGGAGAACGGAGAAAGCAGTCGCTCCAATCAGCTTCTGTGTCTATGGCTCAGCTGAGGAGCTCTGGCTGAGAAAAGCTACAACTCACCTCCTCCTTCAACCTCATGACCACCCTGTGAGGGAGGACTACTTAGCTGGCAGATGAACAAAGCCCCAGCTCAGAGAGAAGTGGCTCATCCAAGACCTCAGGGGTAGTAGCTGAGGCTGATTCTGAAGTCAGTCTGTCTCCAAAGACACGAGTGGCAAACCTGAGTGGGCAGTGCGTCCCCAAAGCCTAGCACAGGGGGCTGACCCACGGAAGGTGCCCAGCCAGGGTGGGGTTGGATGGATGAACCCCGCTCCCGAGGGAGGCTGACAAGGGCACCATGAGTGACCGGGACAGCTGCTTCTGCTCGGTTCCTTATTCCTGGACTTCAGAGCAGTCCTCTTGGCAAACACCCTTGGGAGGACACATGCAGAGAGCCTTGTAAGGACCACACTGACCGGCCTGAATGAGGACCCTCAGCTTTTACTCCAAGCCACAAATAAGAAGTCAACAGCAGCAATCTTCTCCACTCACAGAGCATGAGCTGACTCGTAAGTGCGTCAAGCAGTTATTTAAAAGCACAGGCAGAGCTAAGTTTTACCTCCAAAAAAGCAACCTGATACCCCTTTGGTGGCCAAAGGATGCAGACTGGCCAATGCCCTTCACTGAACTTGTAACAAATAAAAAGCTCCTGAATGCAGTTCTTTTCATTCAGCGAACAGTCACAGTGTGAGGGACACACCAGGGGAACAGGGCACAGCTCCTGCCCTTCTGGAGACTGCGATCTGGAAGCTGAGACGCGTGCCCAAAGCACCCGAGTGAAGACAGGAGGGCAGGGGAGGGAAGGGGGGCCTGCGCCGCGCGGGCTCAGAGGAAGGAAGCTTCCAAGATGAGGGGAGCAAGGGGAGCAAAGGCCAGGCAGGAAGCTCTGGGGTGGGGAACTCCCGCGGAGCTTGGCTGTGAGGGACCTGAGAGAAAGAACACAGGCACAGGTAGGCTGGAGCTCTGCCGGAAAAGCCCTGAAAAACACACTTGTTTTCACTGGTTTGGCAACCCCTCCCCGTGCGTCCCCGAGGTCCTGGCCTGCTCGAGCACACTGTGGCTCTTCCTTGCTCTCCCACCCCGCACTCCACCCAGGCTCCTGATGAGGGCTTTCTTTCAGGCTCCAAATAAGCACGTTAAATAAATACCTCATGGACTAAAACACTCGGCCATTTGCTCTGGGAGGCAGAGTCACCAATACTTTGGAACCTCTGTGACATCCCATTTGCTTTGGCGACAGACTGTGTGTCACAGAACAAGAAAGGGCAGTCATCCCCAGACTGGCTGGCTGGGTCCCAGGTGCACAAAGAGCCGCAGTTAACCTTGGTACTCGCTGACCCACAGACTGAGCATCCATACAAAGGAAATAAGACAAAATGTGTAAAAACCTGTATCTGTGAATGTATTCGTTGCACCAGAACATCTGCAATTGTATTTACAACTAGAGAAAAAAATCTGTATCTGCAAATGTATTCATTGCACTAATACATCTCCAACTGTATTTACAATTGGAGAAAAAAGCAGGAAAATGACTTAAATGTCCAGAGACAGTGAGAACAAGTACATCTGGGTGCACATCCCCTCGGTGGCCTAAACAGCCACTAAAAATCACAGCTATGAACACAGGGCAGCAACACAGAAAAGGCTTTGTTATATGAATATCAAATGATGATTCTGTCAAAAGTACTCATATAAAAAAGAGACTGACAGGAAAACACATCAAAATGACAATTGCAAAAGACTAGTAGAAATGGATGAGTTATTTTGTTTTCCAAATTTTCTATAACGTGACTATGTTATGCTTACGTTAAACACATATGTACACACTTACTTAAAAAAAAAAAGAGAGCGAGCCTGAGAACCCACCAAATGAGCAAGGTGCCCCTTGGGGCCTCCCTCCCTGCCACAGCGGTGATGTACGGAACCGCCCAGAAAGTAAATCTAACAGGTGGCCTGGCATCGAGGCCCTCGACAACCTGGCACCAGTGCTCCTCTCGGCACAGCCTGTTCTCAGTGGAACGAAGCCTCCTGCCATCTCCTTCCATCTCTGTCTGTCTACTCCCTACACAAACCATTCCATACCAAGCACAAGGCGAAAGAGCCTTGGCTCCTGCCCTCAGGAAGCAAAGAGCACAGAGAACAAAACAGAAGCCAGGGCAAGAAGTGACAGCACGTGTTCAGAGCTATAACAAGGGCGGGGCAAGTGCAGGGGCTCGAAGAAGAGGGAGGCGGGGGAGCAGTCTGGAGAGTCAGGGAAGGCTTCATGGAGGTGGCATCTGAGTTGGATCTTGAGGGATGAAAGAAATTTAGAAAGCACTAAAGAGGGAAAGAAGAACAGTATTTGCAAAGACACAGCATCTTTATTTTTTTTTAAACACCTTTATTGTGGTATAGCTCCTGTACAATAAACTATACGTATTTCAAATGTACAGGTTGATGAATTTTGACAGATGCAGACCCCAGTGAAACCACTACTACAATCAAGACAGCTAACATTTCTACCACTCCCTAAGAGGTGCAGTTTTCAAATTCCCAATTTATCCCTTCCCACCCGCTTTACCCTCTGGTAACCGTGTGTGTTCTCTATGTCTGTGAGTCTGTTTCTGTTTTGTAGATAAGTTCATTTGAGGACACAGAATCTTTAAAAAGAGCTTGTGTGTGCTCAGGGAGAAGGTTCTGGAGGCCACAGAGTGAAGTGCGTATGGAGAAGAGTCAGGAGCAGCAGGGAACCAGCTTGAAGAAGAGGTCAGGCCAGACTGTAGCAGTTGGGACTTTACCCTACGGGCATCGGGGACAAGCAGAGATTGTGAGCAGGGAGGGCGTGATCAGGTCGGCCAGCAGCAAGGGGAGCACAGTGCGGCGGGAAGACTGGCTGTGACACAAGTGTCCAGGTGGCTGATAGTGAGGACTGAACTACAGGATGACCCTGGGACAGAGAAGAGGGGCGGGACTCCAGAGACCCTTCTCAGGTAGACACCACAGGCTCGGGCACTCTCTGGGTTGGCCGGTGTATGGAGTTACCGCAGGGCAAGAAGGCAGGTGAAGGGAAGGAAAGGAAGGAGTTGAGTGAGTGGGGTTGTGAGCCTGGGGCACTGGCGAACAGTGCCACCACTGAGCAAGACAGGTCATGGGGGAAGAGGAACAGATTCCTCACAATCAGGTGGATGGGAGCGGAGAGAGGATCCGAAGATACTGGACTGGACTGGAGAGACCCATAAAATACACCTGGTTGCAAAGGGTGGAAATATCCGAGTGAGAGCTGGAAACACTGGTTTGAAGCTCAGGAGAAAGGTAAGAGCTAGAGTCTAGATCTGGGGTCACTGGGATGTGGATGCTACTCTGAAGTCACAGAAGTGGAAGAACTTACTCGGAGAGGTACACGGTGAGAACAAAGTCCAGTACAGGCAGGAGGAGGTGAGAGTTACCAGGACAAAGAGGCTGAGGACGGAGAGAATTTTGAGACAGACTGGCCAGGTGAGCATGTGCATCACAAGCAGCAGACAAATCTCGGGCCCACGGCTCCCAAAGAGATCACAGGATCCCAGCGTGAGGAGGTGCCTGGGGCTGTGGGGGTGACAACACAGAGAAGTGACTTTAGGTTCGTGGTGCTCCTTCACCTGAAACACCCTCTCCTGCCATGTGCCAGGCTTTCCGCTCTCAGCCCAGGCCCTTCCTACCCCAGGACTCTGCCCCATTCCTCTTCCGATCCCTCACAGATCCTCCCGGCAAGTTCTGGCTGCCCTCCCTGCACCTAAGCGAGTATTTCTTAGCTCTCCTGCCAGGTCAGAATCTCTTGCAGGCCATGTGCCCATTCACCTTGGCCTCCTGCACAGGCCCTCGGAGCTGCAGCCACTCAGTGATGTGCACGGATGCAACAGCATCTCAAAGAAGCACTGCTGGACTGGGCCGTGCCTTGCTAATGAATGTGCACTTCCCTGAGGAAGTGGCAAGTGCCCCTTGCTTGTCCTGGTTAAACATTACTAGGTCTCTGAACTCAGGATCATCCTAAACCAAGTGGCTCCAAAGAAAAATTAACAGAAGTGTAAGGTCAAAGTTAAACTGTGTCCTCTGGCCAAGCGCTAACACCCAGCCTGGCTCCAGGTGCCAACCATAAAGGCAGTTAAAACTATATGAAACTTGCATTTTCAAATTTCTCGAGACAATGCTCCTGTTTTACAGGAAAGTTCTACCAGGTCCATCCAGTGGTTTTGAGAATTCCCAAAGCTACAGTCAAGCTGGAGCCCACCCTCTCTGGGAAGTAACAAAGCCCTCACTGTCTGAGCAGGGAACTTCATGTAACTCTGTTCACACCCAAATCACATTTCTGCTGCCACTTTCTCCTCCCACAGGGGAGATATGTTTTAAATCCTTGGGAAGCAGCCACACCAATGAGATTATCTTTTAACTGCAAGGAGGCAGCGTGTGAAAGTGATACGGTGTGATCTGGGAACTCACGAGTGCTGAAAGGCTTTCTCTGTTCAGCACCACCAGCTAGCTAGTCCACTCCCCCTCTCTGAGATCAACGCTGGCTGCCTGCAGTAACCTGGCAGAAACGCCAAGTAGGAAAGCAGCCCAGACATTTGCCTGGGTGACCTGCTTCTTAGCGGACTGCTGAAAAATAAAATGGGCAGCACAGTGCCCACCTGTGGCCCTCAATCTCTTCATCACCTGACTGGACTTACTGAGAAACTTTCAGAAACAGACATGCTGGAATCAGCTAAAAGCAGGACCTGCCTACCCAGATGGTACAAAGCAGATGCGCCACAGCTAACAGAGGGATTAGGGAGTGCCGGTGGAGGTTGGGAAATCAGCCACACGTGGCTTGCAGTTTCCTGCTTCCTTCTAGGAGTTTCATAAGACTCTGCTGCACTCTTGTGACAACCTCCCATTCAAAGTCTTACTTTGCAGGAAGTTTTCTAATAATCCCATTGTAACGATCCACAAGGAGGAGGTCACAGAAGCCCACGACCACAGTTTGGGGTGAGGATGGAAGTAGGGTGCGGAGGCATAACGTGTGTAAGGAAGCCAACTTAAAGGTGCACCAGGAGCCTCAGGGGACATTACACGAGTTAGCAGAAAAAGGATTCCATGGTTGAATAAGTTTGAGAAATGCTGGGTCAAGTAAAATTGAGCAAATATCTTTATTGTAGGGTTTCTCAAGAGACTTTTAACAAACTAACAAGCCTGGTCAATCTTCAAGAAAAATAATTCCCAAACTAATTTGACCACAGAACCCTGAGCATCTTTTAGGACTGGTATTACTCAGAAAATATGCTGCTTTAAAGTAAGGTCTTAAAAAGCACAATACAATCTGTATTATTCCAGCCCCACACACTGAACAACAACAAAAAGCTTACCTAATACTAGTTTGTTACTTTCACTCCACCAAAACTCTCATTTTAAGAATGGTGACAGTGGTGATGAAGTTACATTCTTTCCTTACCTGGCCTAAATAACCCCAAGGTGGTTTAAGACTTTGAGCTTCCAAAACCTTTAAAACAGCATTGTCCTGGGAATGGACCCAAGTCTGAGCCCCTTCCTGCTTCGAATTAGCTGGTGACTCTGGCATGTCCCATCCTCACTGGGTTCCTGGTTTCCTCATCTCTAAACTGAAGAGGTTAGAAGACATTTCTGAGGATGCTCCCAGCTCTAATAGTCCACTGTAGACTCTGAACACTAAGTATATTTTCGTAATCACCATGGAGTGAAGGAAAAAAATGAAAAGCTGGCTAGGTGTGACACTCTCTGTGCCTGTCGCCTCTCTACCTGCTCCCTCCTGAGTTCTGTGCCAACACCCTGGGTAAATGAAACTGGGCTCACACCCAGTCACCCAAGGGCTGCACCCTCCCAATGTCCCAGCCCTGGCGGTCAGGGAGGAACACACTACCACCACGAGGAGAGGGAGGGCAGCTCTCCAGGAGGAGCTTGGGGGCCTCACGTCCAACGTTCCCTCTCCTGACACAAGTATGCACCAAGAGGAAAAACCCAGCCCAGGGTAAGGAGGAGAAGAATCGCAGCCAGCCAGCCCTCTTCTTCCCACACAGGATTCCCCACCAGATGTTGCTCTTTACAGGACCACAGCTGCTTCCTGTCCTGCTATATCCTGGGGCTGCCTGATGGACAGAATATCTTGCTTGAATGCAGAAGTTACTTCCACCACAGTTTGCACAATCATTCCTGGGGATGGAGATGTGGTTTAAGACTTTCAAGCTGCTATTAATAGAGGGCAGAATTTAGGCCAGCTATCTTGCCCATTGCTAGCACTGGGGGCAAGCTCCCTGCATCTTTGGATAGCTGACTGCCTCTTACCGGATAGCAGCAGACATTTTACTTCTGATTCTGACAGGACAGGAAAAAAAGGCACACCATCACTCAGCACACACAAAGGCTACTAGATCCTTTCTAAAACTCAAACTCCAGTATCATACAGCATTTTTATAATTAAAGCAAAACAGTTATCTAAAGACACTGGCAGAGAAAAATGCAAATGTTCTTTCTTTACTCAAACAGAGATGACTCCGTTATATAAGAGATAAAGTCCTCCAAACAGTTCTGTCAAGAAGCATTAGGCTACAAGAGGAATGTTAGGAATTCCCTGATGTTACAAAGAACAAGCTACCAAAATTTGCCTTGAGGGCTCCCATTAACCAAGTCACCTTAAGATCAAGAAAGAGGCATAAACTTTTCACTCTAAGACAGCATATAATTATTTCCTTCTGGTCTCCTTTGTGTTTGTTCTGACCCTTGAAGGGATTCAGGGTAGGAAAGCTCATGCTGTGAGTTGCAGGAAGGACCCCTCCAAGGACTTCCCTTACACCTGCAGGAAACTTTGAAATTGCCAATGACCAAAACAAAGTGCAAGCAGGATGAGTTAATGTGCCTGGTGACATCCTGACAAAGCAGAAAGCTCAGGGCTCATAAATCACCAGTCAGCAGAAGCAAGCTTCCCTGGAACTGGTTTTGAGCAGACACAAAAAAGCACAGGAGTTTTGGATCTAACAGGAGTCCCAACCCTTCATCATGGAAAAGAATATCCCTGTGCTCTTAGCTCAAAGGTAGAAAGGCTTTGGCTTTAAGTAGAAAGTCTGTTTCTTCTTCGATCGTTTGTTCAAAACGTCAGACCAGCTCATAGGTCAGCACATCTCAATTACCCTGTCACCACACACAGGTCCACAAGACCAACATTCCTTGTGCTTCAAGACCCTCAGAGGCCCCTCACGTCTCCTCCCTCCCTAACCTGAGCTCTCCCATCTAGCCAAAACCCAGTCCAAACTAGACCCATGGGCCAAGGTGTGGAATTGTTTAGTTTACCAGCCTTCCTCTCCTGACAAATCTTCAGGGGATCTCCTATAAATTACATGTTAACTGGCTGTGTGTGGGGGGGGGGGCTGTCTTGAGATTTTTCTCACATTTTTCCATCCCACTAGAGGCTTCCACTGCTTCATTTTGTTGCTGTCACCCTCTCTCATAAAGGGACTCAAGGCTGGTGTCTCCCCAAGACTGCAGGATGTGGTAGCCACATTCCTCCCCTCAGATGAAGTCGCTTCTCTCCCTGAAGCTGGGGGTGGGGTCTCCCTGATCATGCCTGCTCCAGTCCCCTTCCCTAGCAGTGTCCAGTCTGACGGGCTACTAGTCCCAGGCTACTAGATCGTCCCACCTCTCCCCAAAGTAAGGCGCCCCTCCCCCTCAGCTGTTCCACCTGCAGTTAGTCCCGCCCCCGGACGCTACGATAGGCCAGCCCACAGAGCCCGTTCTCCCATTGGACAGACAGCCCGTCCCTCCTAAGCCACGTCTCCCGGTTCTAGCGAAAGAGGCCCAGGCGGCGGCCTTTGGTATTAGAGACAGCTATAACATGAGGGCTCTACCTGGAAGGGGTTCACGTCCACTGGGTCCGCAAAGGGGTTAGTGTCGAAGGCCGACATGGCGGTCGGGGGCTGACGGGCGAGCTCCGCGAGCGCTTCTGCCTCCGGACACCCAAACCCAGCAGCTATCTTCGCGCAGATCCTCCACTTCCGGGAGCGAGGCAGCCGTTCTGGCGCAGGCGCAATGCCCTCCCCGAGAGGCGTGGTCACGTGACGTCACAGAGAGCCACCTCCCCTTCCTGCAGCCCACTACCGAGAGGTGGGTGGGCGTTCCGTTTCCATCCGCTCCTTCCCTCTCTCCGTGCTTCAGTGGTCGCGCGGGCACCCACTGTTGGGAAGCCAGAGGCGGGGCCGGAGCCGTTCCCAGCTGCCGCTCGGTCAGATGGCTTCCACCTTTGTATTGGGAATCCCCCAAAGTAAACTCCCCAAGTAAACTCCCCATAGTGGAACTGGAAGCTTAACCCCTTTATTTCCTTGGAAGGCAAGTTTGGGAAGTATGCACTGGTCCAGGCAGGGAGCCGAAGTACGAGCCTACGGTGGGAGTGGGGAATGGAGTGCCTGACTGGAGAGCCAGGAAAAGGTTCTGGTTGTAAGCGCCGAGCCGAGAGGCTGTCCCCATCCTAGCTGAGCGCTGCTTCTTTTAGGCCTTGCCTCCTGAGGTCAAGTTTTATCGTTTTAGGGGTAAGGATCCCTGAGCCCAGACAGGTTTAGGGCCTGAGCTAGAATTAACCTGGGCATCAAGCATTTACTAAGTGAATGAGGGAGTTCAGCAATAAGAGCCATCAGCCATGAGGGAGATAGCCGATTCATGCCCCTTATTTCTGGCTTTGTACTTTTCTGCTGCCACTGAATCCAGCCACTGTCATTCCTTACTCTGGACGAGTACAGTAATCAGTCTGTTGTTCATGTTGTAACAAGAGATAATTCAAAGGGCGCAAAATTACTATGGAAGTTTCTGTCTAAAATTCTTCAATTGGGAGGAGGGATAAAGTTTGGGATTAACGTATACGCACTACTATATATAAAACAAATAAACAACAAGGGCGTACTGTATAGCAGAGGGAACAATATTCAATAACTTGTAATTATAATGGAAAAGAATCTGAAAAAGAATGTATATATGAAACAATCACTTTGCTGTACACTTGAAACTAAACCAACATTGTAAATTAACTATACTGACTTTAAAAAAAAAAAAAAGGTTAAAAAAACCCTTCAATTATTTTCTGTAAAGGCTCAACTTCTCAGTTTGGCCTCTAGGTCCTGCAAGATCTGCCCCCACCTATCAATCCTTCCCATTTCTTCTTGTGCTTACCCCCACCCCCCCACCACTGTGCATTCTAGCCCTCCTAGTGACTTTTCAGTTACTCAAACTTCCTGCCTCAGTGCCTTTGCACAGGACTTTTTCTCTTTCTGATGTGCTCTTAGCCCATGCCCTCATCATCCTCTAGTTAACTCATACTTATCCTTCAAATCCAAGCCTACATGCCCCTTCCTCAGGAGCAGCTTCTCTTCACTATAGATTAGATCAGCCCCTCCCCCACAACATAAACTCTGTATTATCCTGTGCTTTTCTTTCATAACACCTACTGCAGATTGTAAGTCCACACTTATATAGGTGGTTATTTGTTTGTGTCTCTCTCGCACTAGACTGTAAGCTCCACAAGGGTAGGAGTAGCATCTGTTTTGCTCACTCTTGTATTTCTGGCACCAACATAGTACCAAGCACATGATAGGCATGTAGTAAATGTTTACTGTTTCCCTCACCCACTTTTCTGGGTCCAGATCAACATGTCTCCAGGAAATCTCCTCAGGAGGGAGAATGGGAAGAATGGGAAAGGATCTATGTTTGTGTCCCCTTAGAAACTACTTACCCTACCCCCCCACTCCGGCCACCCCTCTAGGGCAGTGTAAGGGAAAACTCTTGTGTTTCTCCTTTACTAGTCAAACAGAACATTTCTCTAACCAGACATGTGACCAAGTCTCTGACACCAGATGGAGGTCATTCAATTCAGTTCTGACACTGTCTACCTGGATAGTAGCTAACATGTCAGATTCACAGGTTAAGTAAGGGCTCAGTCCCACAAGACTGTCCCCACTTCATAGGCTGGAAAGAGAAAGAAAAATGCCATATAGTATCACTTATATGTGGAATCTAAAAAAAAGGACGTAAATTAACTACTTATTATTTATAATTTAGATGACTGATTTCTTGAATATATGTAAGCACATTTGATTGTCCTTTGTAATTGGATCAGTGCATTCTGTTGATTCTTATTTTGTGGTTGGCTTTATTCCTTTGATAACTGTGTAAGTTTAAAAAGCTAAAGCTCTAGGGGGGCAGCTACAGCTCAAGCAGTAGAGTGCATGCTTAGCATACACAAGGTCCTGGGTTCAATCCCCAGTACCTCCTCCAAATATAAATAAATAAATAAACCCAATTACCTCCCCCTCATTAAAAAAAAAAGCTAAAGCTCTAAACTGTTCTTGGAAACAATGAACAGTACATATATGTAAACTAAAAAAATGTGCAATATATCTGTATTTACATGCAATATATTGTATATGTGCAGTCAAATCATAACAATTCTACCTAATATGAAAAGTGAAAAAGATAAATTTACCATTTGAATTTAGAGATGATTATATTCTCAAAAAAAAAAAAAAAAAAAAAAAGACTGTCCCCACTTTAGAGGCCAATTGCAAGGCCCAGGTCATTGTCAGCTGTATTTCTATAATTGAGGTTCCCATGATCCCCTCCCTAGGTTCAATAATTTGCTAGAATGGCTTCCAGAACTCAGGGAAACATGTTTATGGGCTTATTATATAATAAAGGATATGGTAGAGAATATAGATGAACAGCCAGTTGAAGAGATACATGGGGTGAGGTCTGGGTCCTGAGCATAGGAAATTCTTTCCTTGTAGAGCAGAGGTGTGCCATCTTTCTGGTAAGGGGATGTGTTCACCAACCTGGAAGCTCTCTAAACCTAGTAGTTCAGGGATTTTTATGGAGGCTTCACCATGTAGGCATGATGATTGTTAACTCAGTCTCTCCCCTCCCTGTAGGATGGGAGATGTGGCTGAAGGTTCCAAGCTTCTAACCATGGCTTAGTCTTTCTAGTGACCATCCCCTATCCTGCAGCAACCTGGGAGCCCACCAACAGTTGCCTCATTAGGACAAAAAATGCTCCGATCACCTGGGAAATTCCAAGGAACTTAGGAACTCTTTGTCAGGAACCAGGGTCAAAGACCAAATATTAGAACCAAAGATGCCCCTAGCACTCTTACTGTTTAGGAAATTACAACGGTTTTAGGAGCTCTGGTCAGGAGCCAGTTATGTCACAGCATCACAGGCAGCATACAGAGATCTTTGCAGTCTGCAGCCTAAGAGGAGAGCAGTCCACACAACATAAGGCTGTCCTGCCTCCTCCTCATCTGCCCAGCCAAGTACATTGATGGATTGGTGAAGAAAGAATGGAATTTGATATCTTCAGTTTGATGCTTTCCCACTCATCTGTCTCTGAAGACCCCTGAGATCTGTCTGCTTCCCTGTGGAAGCGACATCATGCATTTATTCACTCATTCACTTATTCAACAAGGGAAGATGTATAGCAGGTTGCAACTCTTTGCTCTTGGACCAGTTAACCTCTCTGAGATCCATTTTTCTCATCTCAAAAATGGGGCTAATGGCAGTACCTACCTCATTGGCTTGTCTTGAGAATGAAGTGAGAGAATTCTTGAAAAGGGCTAGCACAGTGTTTAGTACATGACAAACAATGAATGTTAGCTGCTATTACAGCTGGAGCCCTCAACTTGGCACTGACAGAAATGTGAAGCTGAATTAAACACGGTCTAGAAGGAGAGAGAGAGGAAAGCAGATCATCACTAGATAATAAAGTGTGATCAGTTCTATTACAGCTTAACAAGCGAGAGTTAAGGGTGAAAGGTTCTAGGTTCCCCCAAACACCCTAGTTTCCTTTACAGATATATTTTTCTGTGTGTAGGGAGGGTGGTGTGGGGTGGGGGCTCTGCCTGTCCCAACAATCTACGTTCTCCCTTCTCTAGGCAGAGATACTATGAGAAAGTGACTTGGACTTCAGAAATGGTGGTAGTGCGAGGTGCTCCAAGAACCCCCTGTGCCTAGACTAATCCCTCATTCTTCTCTCAGAAGGTTCATATGGCTAGGAGGGGTCCGGGGAGAAGGGATGAGGGGGTTCAAAGGTAGGAGGTTATGTGAGATATGCTGTTTGTATGGTTCTTGTGTTTTCTGTTTTATTATTCCTTGGTGTATGGTGAATCTTCCTTTGAAATGCAGGCTGACTTATTTGAGCCAGGGAATCCTTGGGGATGTCAATGTCCACAGTTGGGCAGAACATTGCAGAGGAAACAGCAGCCCCTCTTTCCCCTGGACATGGATGGTAGAGGCGGTGGGGACAGTGGGGAAGGCGGGGAAGGGAAGGCAGACTCAGGACTGTAGATCCTCACTCCAGGTTCCCTGGAGCTTTGGCTGTTATGTTCCGGGGCCCCTCTGGCTGGCTGCCCTCTTCCTGGGCTGTTGACTGAGGAGGTCCAGTTGTCAGATTCTTTCTCCACAGTATATAGAAAGATTACTTCACGGTCAAGGCTCAGCCCAGCCTTCGCCATGCAGAGCTCCTGGTGACTTCCCCTGACTTTTCTGTCTGTGACTTGTGAGCAGCTCAGTCTGAAGGAGAAGCTGGGGTTTGAGTCCTGCAGTTCTTAAGTCAGGGAGAGTCAGAGGAGCACCAAGAACTGACTGCCTTCCTGAGTCCCACATCATCCCATCTGACCCTCCAACAAGCCGGTCAGCCCAGCATTATTATCCCCAGTTTACAGAGGAAGAAACTCAGACAGATTAAGGGCTTTGCATGTGACATTTGCCATCATCATAAGCATTGGTGAATTCCTGCTGAGATCACAGCAATTCTTTGCTCAAACCTGCTAATGAAAACCCGAAGTCCTCACAATAGTCTACAAAGTTCTGCCTGCTGCCTTTCTTCTCCAGCCACCTCATTTGCGACAGCCCATCCTGCTTACTCTGCTCCAGCCACTCTGGCCTCTTTGCTATTTACTCCAGAATATGACAGGCATATCTCCACGTTCCCACCTCAGGGCCTTTGCTCTAGCTGTATCTTCTGCCCAGAACATTCTCTCTTCACTTCCAAGTCTGAGCTCCCAACTCATCTTCTCAATGAGCCATAACTAGACAACCTTTTAAATTCTACAAACTGCCTTGCACTCCCACCCACTCCCCTTACTTTTTGTAGCACTTACCTTTCAACTTACTATGTGATTTACTTATTGTATTTGTTTGCAGTCTTCCCGTTACCAGAATGTCAGTTCTACAAAGGCAAAGTAATTCTTATCTCGTTCTCGGATGTATCTCCAGCCCTCAGAACAGCCTGCGGCATTTAGCACATTCTCAATAAATATGTGACAGGTGAGTGATGAAGGAAGGAATGCTGAGACCCAAGATTGCGAGCTGGAGGCCTCTAGGCTGGTGGACGGTCCTCCTGAGAGCTGGAGGGTGGGGGGATTCAGAGTGGGAGGGGTGGACGCGCGGGGCGCACGCGCCTCCTAGAAGGCGCTCGAGGAACTACATTTCCCATGAAGCTCCGGGCGCAGAAGGGCCGCGGGTGCTGCCGGGAAAGGTATACGTGAGAGAAGCCAGACCGGGTTCCGCGAGGATGGCCGCTCAACGAGGTGGGCTGTTGGCTGGGGTACCAGCGACTGTGGGGGTGGGTCGCGTCCTCGGACCCTTCCCGACCTGATATGCCAGGTCGAACCCACCTGTAAGGCTCCGCGGAAGGATAAATGGGCGCCGGGTAGACGAGGGGGCACTTAGGTTGGGGATTGAGTCATTATTGCAGCCCTCGAAAGAGGGTCTTGAGAAAGAGGGAGCTGCGCGTTGGTTATTTCGAGACGAGGTGCGGTGGAATAGGTTCCTCCTACTTCCTCCCGGTCATCTCAACACAACTTTCTGCCTCAAGTCAGCAGAAGGTCCTTACTGCCCGTTTTACATCGAGGCCAGCAAAGGAGAAAGGTCTCAGCTAACAGCCTACAAACCTCTTACTGACTCTCCCCAGACAAAACCCTCTGCTCGAGTCTAGTTTCCCGGGAGAAGTGGGGTCAGGCCTCAGGAGTGTGGAAGCTGACTTTCTGTCTGTACCCCCAGTATTCCCACTGTCCTGTGTGGTGCAGCAGTATGCCTGGGGGAAGATGGGTTCTAACAGTGAAGTGGCTCGGCTGCTGGCCAGCAGTGACCCACTGACTCGGATCTCAGAGGACAAGCCATATGCAGAGGTGAGACCTGGGCTGTATTTCAGCTTACTTTAGCAACAGCTGAGACCAAGGGACTCTTCCACTTAAAGGGCCAGAGGCAAGTCATGTGGATTGGCTGGAAAGGGGAGGCAGCAAAGAAGGAGGAGGCCCTCTTGGCTCTTCAGATCTGTGCAGGTCAATGAATCCAGACGGTAGCACCAAAAGAAGTCAGGTTTTGTCATAGTAGACTGGGATTTCCAGTACCCTCTTGCTTCCCTCAAGAACGCTCAGCACTTGCTAAATTTTATTTTAATTTATCTTATTTTACCTATATTTTTAGCACTTACTGAATTTAATTCAGCCCTCCTTGACAATTAAAATTTTTACTTTGACTAACTTTGACATTTTTAATAATCTAAAATGTATCTTTCTTCTGCCCATTTAGCAGAGAAAAAGCCAAAGCACAGGAAGACTTTAGCCTCTGCTTCTGAGACTGCAATAAATGAATTTACTTAAACCCCTCACAGAGCCATTTGAGAGTCAGAGCTTTTCACTGACCGTGACAGTGCAAGTGTCGTTCACCTCACTGGACAGATGAGGAAACTGAGACCCAGAGACTGGGCATAACTACCCCAAGCCTCCACAGCTGGTTGGAGCCAGAGCCTGGACTAGAGTGTTGGTCTCCTGACCCCCGATGTTCTGGGGTCTGCTGCCCTGATGTGTGTCTGTGATGGAATTTATACCCAGTCTTGGGAGGCCCATCTCAGGAATCAGCTGCCCTATGGGGTGCACAGGGTAATGAATTGGGTCACCAGCTGTTGGTGCCAGATTCTTCCTTTTTCCCTCCCAAGTTTCCTGTTTTTACAGCTGTGGATGGGGACCCACCCTCGAGGAGATGCCAAGATTCTTGACAACTGCATCTCACAGAAGACCCTGGGCCAATGGATTGCTGAGAACCAGGACTGCTTGGGCTCAAAGGTCAAGGATACCTTTAATGGCAAGCTGCCCTTCCTCTTCAAAGTGCTCTCGGTTGAAACGGCCCTGTCCATCCAGGCACATCCTAATAAGGTACAGGATCAGTGTAGGTTGCAGAGGTCAGGTAGAGAAAAGCATATGTCAAGGCCCTCCCACAACTTTTACTGCAGCTTTTACCACCCCACCCCCACCGCTCCCTGCCCAATGCCAGGCTCCAGACCAAAACTAAATCCAGGCCTGACAACTTTCAGTTTAGCTCTGCAAGGCCAGCTGCTGGTAAGTGGACAGCTGACCAGCCTGTGCCAGGGGAGTTTTTCCAAGCTTGTTCCTGGCCGCCCCTCAGTCAGCCCAGGACTATTTATGTCTGCCATTTTCCACTTGGCTTTCTGGGAGATGTCACCTAGGACAGGGCAGGTACCCTAGTCATTGCCTCAGCTCCACTTCCATAGTCTTTTCTGCACAAGCCTGTGAGTCACAGCCTAAGGATTTTTCTGTCCAGAGTCCTCATTTCTAGATGGGGAAAGTAACGCCCAGAGAAGAGGGATTGACCCAGAGTCACACGGCTTATTAATGTCGGAGCTTGGCTTGGTGTTTGGGTTTCCTGATTTGCAAGCCAGGCTTCATAAATTTGTCCCAGCTCTCCCCCAGATTTAGCCCACCTGCCTGTGTTGGCTGAACCCCAAGTTTCCGAATTATGCCTTGACTGGGCTCATTGCCAGGGGTTAGAAGCCACTGCTGCCTGGCGACTGGGGAGGGTAGTGGGACTGGTGTCCTGCTATGTGATGGCTGTACCATGACCATCCTCCTCTTCCCCTGGCCATCCCACAGGAGCTGGCAGAGAAGCTGCACCTCCAGGCTCCACAGCACTACCCTGATGCCAACCATAAGCCAGAGATTGCCATTGCCCTCACCTCCTTCCAGGGCTTATGTGGCTTCCGGCCAGTTGAGGAGATTGTCACCTTTCTGACAAGTAAGGTTGGGCAAAATGCTGAAAGCATGCGCAATGGGCCTAGAATGCATGGGGGAGCCCAGGGCAGAGCTGGAACAGTAGCAGAGAACAGAAGAATGTCACAGGAATAGAGGGGCTGGCTGACCTCATGAATTCCTTTTTTTAAATTTTTACTGAAGTATAGTTGATTTACCATTTGGTTAATTTGACCTCATGAATTCTTGAAGCCTTTGGAGCAGGCCCATGAGACCAGGCTCAGGTGTGGTTGCTGAGGGCTGGTGGCGAGCAGTCGCTTTGACTGCAGAGCTTGCATAGCATTGCCTGGCTTCTTGGTTAGGGATGATATGGGGGGGGGGGCTTCTCCAGCTTCCCACTTTTTTGGGCTCCATCTTAACCATTCCTGATATGGGCCCCGGCCTGACCTTCCTGCAGAGGTGCCTGAGTTCCAGTTTCTAATTGGAGATAATGCAGCCACACAGCTGAAGCAGAGCATGAGCTGCGACTCCCAGGCTGTGGCCTCTGCCCTGCAGAGCTGTTTCTCCCACCTGATGAAAAGTGAGAAGAAGGTAGTGGTGGAGCAGCTCAACCTGTTGGTGAAGCGGATCTCCCAGCAAGGTGGGTGTCTTAGGCCTGGGTCGGTGTCCCATCGTGGGCCCCTGGCACAGACACTAGGCTGGGGGGATAGTGCTCTGTCTCCCCTTGCTCAAGGAGAACACAAAGATGGGCCTGACTTAGATGGCCTGTTAATGACTTAGCACTTCCCCCGTCTCTGTGGAGCAGGGCCCTAGGTTGAGTGCTGCTTGCTAATCGTCCGTCTTCTCTAGATGGTTGGAGACAGGTTGTCCTGGAAGACTATTAAAATGTCTCAAGTCCAGAGCTCTCAATCAGTAGATCTTTCCTTAAATACCTGCTCTGTGCCCAACCTTGTGCTAACTAAGGAGAGTTCAGGAAATGACTGTGATGGGTGTGGTTGTGTCACCTTTTGGTTGGGGAGTCAATACATCCTGCCAGTGAAAAACGAGGCAGGATGGACTCTCTGCTAGGAGCTTATGTGGCACACGTGATGAGGCCTAGCCCGTTCTCCAGGCGACCCCAGAAGTCTTCTGGTTCTGTCTCTACATTTCCCCTGCAACCTTTGAGCCACAAGGATCTATTTATTTCACCCAACCTTACCCTACTTTTTTTTTGGTGTTTTCTTGGCTGGCATGCCCCTCCCTTGAGGGCTTCCGGCACTCACAGCAGAGCTGATTACTTCTGCCTGGAGCTCCCGTAACACCTGTTCATACGTCAGGTACAGCCCTGAGCACCTGTGAGTAGGTGTCACCACATGCACATGTTGTTAAAACTGGGCTTTTCTCTAGGCTGGGCACCTGTCTCCTTGACCTTTGTGTGCCCCCAGTGCTTAGCACAGAATAGGCATTAAGACTCAGAACAACCCTCCAATCCAGACCGGCTGGTTTCTTCATGTCGCACTGATACGCTCTGCTGTTACTCCCCCTTCCCTGCACACTCAGGGAAACTCGGCTTACCGCCCTTCCTCGCCACTCTAGCCCAGGCTGAGCTCACTCTCCCCTGGTCAGTCTCCAGGACACAGTTTAGCTGTTGGTTGCATTCTGCCTCTTGCTGTCTGGGGCGACCAACCATTTCAGTTTACCTGGGACTGAATGATTTTTGGTACTAAGAAAGGGGGAAGGCCTGGGCTAACTGGGACAGTTAGGAACCCTTGGGTTATCTCCTAAATAGATTTTGAGCTCCTCCCTGAGCAGTGGTTCTCAACCAGGCAATCTCCAGGTTGGCAATCTGGAGATATGTTTGCTTGTCAAACCTGGGTTTGGGGCGCCAGTGGTATGTGGGTAGAGGTCAGGGATGCAGCTAAACATCTTACAACGCACAGAACAGCTCCAACAGAGACTTATTTGGCCCAAATGTCAGTAATGCTGAGGCTGAGAACCACTGTCCAAAAGGACGACACTCTAGCCCTCAGTGCCTAGCATAGTGGTGGGCATGTAGAACGTCAAGATGGGGGAGATGGCATCTGTGTGGCTGGAGTATCAAGGAAGCCTGGCCCCCAAGGGCTGAGATGTGACTATGCGCACATGCCCACCAATTTCTGGACTCCTGTGGGCAGGGACTTGCCCAGGACTCTCCCTGGCCAGGGTGGGGCTGTGACCACCAGCGAGTGTTCGAGTGTTCCTAAGTGGCCTTGGGGGGCTCTGTGACCCTCAGTGGCTGCTGGAAACAACATGGAGGACGTCTGTGGGGAGCTCTTGCTGCAGCTGCACCAGCAGTACCCAGGTGACATTGGATGCTTTGCCATCTACTTCCTGAACCTGCTTACCCTGAAGCCGGGGGAGGCCATGTTTCTGGAGGCCAACGTGCCCCATGCCTACCTGAAAGGAGGTGAGCCCCATTTCGGCAGTGAGCCCCACTGCATCCCCCTCAGGCCTTGTTTCCCCATCTGGACAAAAGCAGGAGGGACTGGTCAAGGAGACCACCTTTAAGTCCTGTCAAGCTCTGACCTCCCAGGGTTCCTGGGGTCAGCAGGAAAGTGACCAACAGGGATGATGTTGGTGTTGGACACTGCCTGGATCCTCACATCAACCCTGTGAGGTCATGACACTCTCATGTTAAGCCCTGTAAATGTGTGGGAACAACCTGAATCCAGGCTGTATCGGATCAAGGCCACTGTTCTCCCCCCTGCATCACACTGCCTTCCCATGTCTGTCCTAGCTACGCAGAGCTTTTATGTTAAAATACACATTGCCACAGAAGCATGTCACGTTTTCACTGTTGGCTGTTTATCTACTCATGGACAGGATTCTATGGTAGAAGGGGAGAGTACGAAGTGTCGGGAGGGTTGGGTTTCCCCCAGGGGTTAATATGACTCCCCCTGACAATGTGGGTGACATGTCATCTGTTTTTGTTATATCTAAGCCCATTCTCACAGAAATTGCAATTCACATATTTTTACCTAATTCTGCAGGGGGCTCGTGGTGCTCAGGTTAGGAGGCCCAGCCCTGAAGAGCCAAACTCCAAGGCATCCTTCATTAGCTTAGCACATGACAACTGTCTGTCCCCAGACTGTGTGGAGTGCATGGCATGTTCAGACAACACAGTGCGTGCTGGCCTAACACCTAAGTTCATCGATGTGCCAACTCTGTGTGAAATGCTCAGCTATACCCCCAGCCCCAGCCAGGACAGGCTCTTTCCTCCAGCCCGGAGCCAGGAAGACCCCTACCTCTTTATCTATGATCCTCCTGTGCCAGACTTCACTGTTATGAAGATGGAGGTGAGTAGGGGGTATGGTGGGTGTCTTTTGTGTGCTGGGAAGAATCCTGGCAAGGGCCACAATGTGGAGTGTACCGGGGCTGGATTTCCTCTCTGTCAAGCTCACGTGGTCGGGCATGGCTGCGGGGCCTGCCCACTCTGCTCTGGACCAGGGACCAGACAAGGGCTTCCATGCTGACGAGAGCCTGAGTAGTGAGGGAGGTGTCAGAGCTCTCCCTTTCACTGCCCTTGGGGTTGTCCTGGGCCCCCTGTGACCTGACGGCAGCTCAGACTACTCCATCCAGCGGTTTCTTCCTGCCCAGGTTCCTGGCTCCATCACTGAATACAAGGTCTTGGCCCTGGACTCCGCCAGCATCCTCCTGATGGTGCAGGGGACAGTGACAGCCAGCACCCCCACAGCCCAGGCAGCAATCCCCCTGCAGCGTGGTGGGGTGCTCTTCATTGGAGCCAATGAATGTGTCTCACTGAAGCTCACTGTGCCTAAGGACTTGCTGATGTTCCGTGCCTGCTGTCTGCTGTAGAGGCCACAGCCTTCCTGGCTCTCCTCTGCCAGTCACCCTAATCCTGGCCAGCCTCACATCCTCAAGCCCAGCCCGGACCCCTTCCCTGCTCTGGGCTCTTTGGGTATACCCGGAAAGAGCTGGGGTAGAGCAGTACACTTGAAGAGGCAGTGACTCCTGAGCAGGCTGAACCATCTTCCTCCCGGTAGGAGGGGCCCACGAAGGACTAAGGCTGACAGTCCCCTTGTATCCCCCCCGCACTTGGACCGGTCTCTTCTCAGCGCAGGAAGCAGCAGCTCTGTGCCGGCCTCGGCAGTAGGCGGGCTGATGAGATCTATGAATAGCTCAGCATCGGTCACAGCAAGAAGGGAGGTAATGGTTTGTGAGAACAGGGTTCTGGCCCTGGGACTGCCCGTTTTCTCAGCTGCAGAGGGAAAAGGGGAGGCCTGTGGACTAACACTGCTCTCACTCTGGCTGTGTCAAAGCAATTAAAGATCACTTGTGTTGAAGCCTGTGGGCTAAACAGCACTCAGCCTTTGCCATTCCAGTCTCTGAAGTGGGCTGAAAGAGCCCTCCCTGGATGCTGCCCAGGTTTTGCTTTATTCCTGTCAGGCAGCTCCCTGGGGTGGGCAGGCTAGACTCAGAGGCCTTTTATAGGAAGGCGTGGGAGAGGTGGCCCTCTGAGCCTCAGCTGCAGGGCTTGCAGGCACGCTGGGGGCCCTCCGGCCCAGCAGCCAGTGGAGGGTGGGTCCAGGGATAGGCACTGTCAGTGCAAGATCCTTCTCTCCAGCGTTTCAGCTGACCTTAGGGCAGGGATCAGCAGGCTAAGGCCAGCAGGCTGGACCCGGCCACGTCCATCCATTTACATGCCGTCCGGCTGCTCTCAGGCTGCAATGGCAAAGTGAGTAGGTGTGCCAGGCGGTGTGCCCTGCAAAGCCAAGTGTACTGACTGGCTCTTCACAGAGAAAGTTTGTCAGCCACTTCTCCAGAGCACACTCAGTCACTGGATAGAGGGACCCAGGGACAGGACAGTCCAGTCCAGTTAGTGCTAAGAGGAGAAACACAGCTACTTTTTTCCTACCCTGGTGGGAACTACCTGGGAAACCATCTACTCTCCCCGGGCCTCCCCTCCAGGTCACACCTCTGCAGGAGACTGCACAGCTGTCTGTTGTGCCACTGAAGTTTCTGACCAGCAGTCTTAGGTCCTGTCCCCCAGACTAAGCAGAGACCCAGGTTGGTGGCTTCTTCCTGTGGGGTAGGGGATTAAACTCACACAAAAGGATCTTTGGGGGCGGCTGCCCACACTAGAACTGTACAGATGGAATTCTAGGAAACTACCTTCCAGTTAGCCAATCTGTTCTGGGTTTTATTTTTTTGGCCTCCAATAAATTTTTTTCAGCTTGAAAAAAAAACAAACCTGGGAATAAAGAGTCTGCCAAAGGGAACTCATTCTAAACAGAAGTGATATGCAAAGGCCTGTTCCAGCCATGGTCTCCAGTGAACAGGCCTGAAAATGATGCCCGCTGGGAACAGGAGAAAGGAGAGGTCCTTAGAAGAATGTCACAGTTGGGGCTATTAGGCTATTGTTCATTTCAGAACTCAGGAGCAGTGACTGGTCTAGGCCTTCCTTAAAAATGCTTATTGCAACACAGAGACAGCTCAACTAGCATGACTGTATTTATTCTTGTAAACTTACAGGGCTGAAGAAGCCTAAGCCAAGAGTTCTGTACTCTGTAAACACCATACGGTACCACTCCCATCTGTGAGGTAAGCCCGAGTTCACCCCTGCCTCCCCAGAGCGCTGTCACCTACAAACGCCCAGCACTCTTAATTAAGGCAGTTTGGTTTTAGGCACCTTTGTGCCTGTATTGGTGACATTTTAGCCTGTGGCTTCTGGCCCCAAACAATTGACCATTTCTACCCTGCCTTGCTGGCAGGCACAGTGTTCCTGCAACTTTTTCTACAAAGGTAATGCCACCCACACAGGATCAACCAGCTCTGGAACATTCCAGGGAGAGGTGCAGTCAAATACACCAGTGATTTATGCAGTGACCAACAGAGGGCCTCGGTCTTGGGGTCCTGCTGCCATCTTTACCCCCAGCAGCTGTCAAACACTCAGGCTACTGTCCTAACCAAATGAAGCAACAGGCTAGGTAGGATCCCAAGTTGGGGCCACACCCTAATCTTGACTACCATACCCCTTAGGCTAGGGACTCTGTCCACTCCCATTCAGTCCTATTTGGTAAGGCCTGGAAAAAAAAAAAAAAAACCCACTAAAAAACTAAGTTCCAGAGAGGCCTGGTATTGCAAGAGATGTTATCTAGTGGAGGTCATAGAGGAAATGATTCCTGTCTTTGCTATGCTCAGACCAGGGGCTGAGAGAGGCTGTGATGCACCCAGAGGTTTACTGTAAACTCCAATCCCCGAGTATCCACTGAGGCCCATGCTGCGGTCAGAGGAATCTGGATGCAACAGAATGGTTCTCGCTAGGGTGAAGGGAGGCCCTCTACAATGACAAGATTATCTCCTCAGGCAGGGGCCCTGGGAGCTTTCACAGGTCCCTCCTCCCCATCCTGTCTGTGAGCCTCCATCTACGTCAGAGCCCACACAGCTGCGCCAGTATACTTCTCAGCCATTGCTCCTTCTCAAGTTTAAAAAATCAGACACTTGACTGCTCCTGCAGCTCCCTCTGCTGGTAATTAAAAACTGCAGGCTCCTGGGGTGAGCTCCATACCTTCACCCAACCTTAGCTCAGACTGGGTGAAAATACCGTATAAGACCAAGGTGACGAATGGCAACCAGGAAAGACAAATTTTATCCACATGGTAGAGCAGTTTTTCTCTAACTAGGGATGGACTGACCAAGTTATTAAGCCCACCCAGACAGGTAGACCAGATGGGGATGCTCTGAGTCCAGGGACCATCAAGTAACCTGTTCTCCCTGCCACAGTCAAACAGACACAACCAGAAGAGGGTCAAAGGGCCCTGCTTTATGCTCTCTTGAAGGTCAAACATGTAACCCATCTTGGAGCTAGGAAGAGGAAGCGAGCATATGGAATTTCTTGAAATGACCTGGTCCCAAATAGTTTTGAATATTACAGCTACAAGCCATAATGTGCTATTTTCTGCCTCCATACACCACCATCCAGCACAGCCTGGGCACAAAAGCTCTCCTTTTCCCTCCGTAGAGCATGATGACAAATACCAGTTAAGATGTCTTCAAGTTTTTCTCTTAGCCAACTTTGTCACTCGCCGTAAGAACCAGAATTCCTCTGTTCCTGCCCTTATTAAAGTGATTTCTCCAAGCTCTGCTCCAACAGCAGAGGAAAACTGCAGAATTCCACCTATCATCCTATGGCCCAGATGGGGGCCTCCGGCCTGAGAAGCACCAGGCGAGGGGGAACTGCAGGGCACTGGCTTCCCCAGAGGGCCAGTGCCTCCAGTGATTCTGGGGCTGACAGCAGTTCCCCACTGCACTGTGACCTATGAAGGGCCCACAGGACTCCGCAGGTATGGTGAGCAGGACCCATCTTAGGGGGTTATGTCTACTGGAGGGTGCAGGAGGAAGAGTCCCCAAGACAGCACCAGCAGCAGGAACACGCTGAGGAGGCCACAGGCTTGGGGGGAATGAGATCCAAGTCCTCATCATCTGGAATCTCATCCAGGTGATACCCATCCTGGAGCAGCTGCCGGCTCACATCCTGGTTCACCTGCTAAGAGCAGGAGAGGAGAGAACTGTTAGCCAGGCAGCAAGGCAGAAATAACTGCTGCACAAAAGGAAGACCTACATTCTCTTACTGGAACTTGCTGCTCATGCTCCACCCTCAGGCCCACCCCACACATCCCTGGATTACAGGAGGAAGTGCTACCTTTTCCTACCAGTGCCTCAGCCAGCAGTGAGAGGCAGCCAGCCAGGGGCCTGAGCCACTACTGTCGAGGCTGCACGGTCACTAACCCCGAGAGAAGCTGCCATCAGTAAAGAATCCTGAGGCAGCTGATGTAAATTCCAGATTATGCTTGAAAGCCAAGCCCTAACCATTCCCACTGGGAACCGACATTGGTCCCTATGAAGGCTGAAGAGTATGGAATAATGATCCCAGAACAATGGGGTAGAAAGGTAGAGGAATATGGGTTAGAGTGAAACGGGGTGGGGAACAGCTTTTTATGCACTGCCCGTTAGACATGTTATCCTCTGATACCAACAGGGCTCAGTCCTTGCAAAGTAGAACCTGTCAACCTGGCTTCACCAGTTCCACTGAGCAGAAGGAAAATGAGACTGGGGAGTGTAGGCCTTTCTCTGGATCCTGCTAATTTTTCTTTTCCTAGTTCTAACAATCTTAGGCATCCAGATATTCAAAAAGGATAGTTTTCAGATTGCCTGTATTCTCTTTGGCAGAAACTCAGGGGGTAGCCAAGGGTTTCCAGGAGAATAATGGAAGAAATACCAGAAGTATACAGTCAGGTCCCCAGCACTTCACCTCCGTCAAAGGCAGTAAGCCACACATGCCAAAACTTTATGTCCCCATGTTTTTGTCTGGGACAGTTCTGGAAACATGTCCAAAAGGACAGGCCAAGAGTATCTCGGTCTCAGTTCCCATAGATGGAACAACAGAAGGAACAGAAGCTGTTTGGCCTGGATAAAAGCAAGCTTGGTGGAAGGCGGCAAAGGGAGGGACAGGAATGCTGATGTCAGATAAAAGCACTCAAAAGAAGGGAGACTAGCATGACTGTGTGACACTGGAGGGAGGACCAGGACCACTAAGTCCAAGCTGCAGGAGACATCTCAAATGAGTAAGGAAGACTTCTGTAAGAGCTACCTGGAGAAGGAATTGTGCGTATTGTGGGGAGGACAGGCAGCAAGGTTTCTTGGAGGTAGTGAGTACCCTCTTACAGGAAGTGTTCAAACAAGCAAAGGGTAGTAGACGCTTAGCTGGGATTTATCAAGAGGATTCCTTTCTAAGTGGTGGTCTGGATTAGAAAACTTGTGAGGTCATTTCCAGCCCTAAGTGTCTATGGCCTCCTAGACTTTCAATAGCCTTCCTCAGACACCTATACTTCTGCTGAGGGAAGAGAGCAGAGTAGAAGACTGAACAATAGACCAGAAGTCTGGCACAGTGCCGTGCATACAGCAGGAACCAGACAAGCATTTGGCAGTGACAGCGACACTGCCTGCAGCCTGGCCCTGCACAGAAGGGTGCTCTGGACTTGCCTCTGCAGAGGAATACCCGGAGGAGTATCTGGATTCCAGCTCCCCATCACTAGGAGAAGAAAAAGACAGTCAGTTCAGGGAGATGCCTGTGAAGCACAGCTACAAATGCAGGGTGCAGAGCACGCAGTGGGGCCTGGGGGACTTGTGAAGCAAAGACCACACACCATAGAACTCAAGCCCAGAATCTGCCAGGAGTATAAATGGCTCCTTCCATTGGCTTCAGCAGGAGCAGGGTCACTGTCACTAACAGTGCAGACATAATAGGCAGGATGATTTCCCCAGACAAGGTTGGTGCTTCAAATCCAAGAGCAGCTTATGAGTCCTCTAAGCAAGTCATCCTGGGAAGGGATAGTGCTCTGAAGCAGCAGCCCTGGAACATGCACAAAAGGTCTTGGAAGAGTCAGGCAATAAGCGAAGCAAGTGATACGCAGTTTTACCCAAGTCACTCCCCAAGGGGTATTTCCAAGGAGAATACTCACCTGTCAGAGTCAAGAGACACCAGGTTTTCATCTGGACTCTGACTAAGAGCAGTATACCCCTTGTTAAACTTCACTGACCTGAGAGATGGGGGAGAGACCAAGCATAGATGAAGGGCCAGCATTTCACAGGGAAAGCCAGAGTCCTGGCTCCTATGGAAAAAGAACTAACTGCACTACTGACTTGCCTTCTACCTGGTCACACAGCCCCCACTGCCTCCCTTGTATCTGGCTACAGCTCCTCAGAATATGCACTTCTCCCATACCACTCCCACTGCTGCTCCTGGGGAAAAGCACGCGTCCTCTTTAATGAATCAGGAGAAGCCCCACCTTCCCACGTTATTTAACCAAAGAACAGAAAAACGGAAAGTCCTTGGGTAAATTCCTTCACCTGTTTTAGCTCTTATTTGTAAAAGAGGCCCTGGATAAGGTTCCATGCAGCCCTCAGAGTTTACCATTCTGTTAAAAAAAAAAATACAGTCCTGACTGTTCCCACACTGCTCTCCATCCTCACTCCTGGGGACCCCAGCCACTATGCTCCTCCCTAGCTTACACAGGGGATGATCCTATACTGATAAAACTACTACTGCAAAGCCCTTTCCCTGACATCATCACTTCCTTTTCCCATTTTAAAACAGTGAACCTGACAGGTTGGCGTCAGGGGAATCACTAGCTCCGCCTTAAACGTAAGTACTCTTGTCTGCCATCCTGAGGACTAAGGCCTTCTCTGGAAACGCGTGCAGAGAGGAGGTGGCGCCTGCTGAGACCTTTTGGCTGAAGAGTCGGGGCGGTTCGGCGCGGCCCCCAGCATGCCTTTTCTCCGCAGAACGGCCTTGGCCAGGTTCCGGTGCTTCTCTGCAAGGCAAAGGGCCCGGGTCAGCGGGGTCTTCCCTCCTCCGCCGTGTCTCCTAAACACCAGCAGCCCCCTCTTTCCGAACAGATTTTCGGGGGCGGCAGCGGGACGCAGGTGCCCCTCCGGGGTCGCCCCGGCGGGGCTCCAGAACCCGCCCGGGGGACGCGGCAGCCCGCCCAGGCAGAAGCCCCCCCATCGGGCCGCACTCACGCAGCTTGGCCTGAATGGAAGGCGCGCGCATCACCATGTACGGCCCCCGCTTCTCCACAGCCGCCGAGGTCCGGTCCCCGAGTCGGGGGACTCCAATATCGCTTCGCCCGCGAGGCGGCCCCGCAGCCTGGGCTCCGCCGGGCCGGGAACCCGGCATAGACGGCCGCGCCGCGTGCCCACTGGGCCCCGCGGTAGCCATGGCCTGGCCACGCCCCAACCGCGCGCGGAGCCCCGCCTCCTGGCTAACCCTCCGCCGGCCGGAAAGGAGGCGGTCCCTCCTCGAGCCGGATGGCGGCGCGCAGGCGCGGGCGTACCCGCCCTAGCTTTCCGGCCCCGCCTACTGTGGGGTCGGTTCAAAGGCTCGCCCTTTCGGGGGCTGGGTTGCTTTTGTCGCTCCTTTCTGGCGCACTGCGGTCCTCGTAGTCGGACTGATCCTAGGTATGGCAAGCCAAGTTCTGTTTCTAGTCGAAGTTAATTATCGCTATCTCCGGAGGGCGCGGATGTGTCCCTGGCGCGCGCTCCCTCTCCGCAGTGTCTCCGCGTGGGTCCTCTTGCCACGGCCAGACCTCCTCAAGGGCGGACGGGGGAGAGCCTGCACTGAACCGAACAGAGCGGTAGAGAAGGGGAGGTATTGGCGCCCTTCCCCAGAAAAGGAAACAGGCCCCAGAGAAAGGTTCAAGGACCTTGCGGAGGTCACACAGCTCGAGGCAGTGCGTTGGCTGATAGATGTAACGCCAAGCCCACGTTATTTCCAGCAGCATGCGGTGCCCAGAGAACTTGGATGAGGCCTGATCCTTTCTAGGCCTCAGTTTCCACATTTTAAAATGGAACCAACGTCATTACCCGTCTCACAGTGACAAACAAGGGCAAAATAGGGCTTGGAAAGAAGGGTGAAAGTGCACTGAGTTTGTGTATGTCAGGGCACGGAGCTGTCATGGCTTGTGACCTCTCTGGCCCCAGGGGATGTTCTTGTGGCTGGCTGGAAAGTAGCTCCAGATCCTTGTAGTAATCGCCAAATCTCATGAGGCTGTCCCAAGGCTAATTTATTAGCTTCCACAGGGTAGGTCAACTGTGTAACTTCCGAGCCCCAGGGCCACCCAAACAGTTGAGCTGGCGTATGCCTTAGGCAGGACAGGAGAAAAGAATTTAGGACTAGAGTTTTTGAAAAATCAGAAGCACAAAAGAAAGCTAACTGTTTTGGTAGATTTCACTGCTGCCTTTAACCTCCAGAAACAGCAGTTTCTTATGACTCAACTTAGTATTTAATTCTCCTGACCTCCCAAGGAAGCACTGTTACTCCCGTTAAGCAAAGAGGCTTAGATATGGTCAGATTCGCTAGTTAAGTGGTAAACCTGGAATCTGAACCCAGCTCCCTGTGGACTTGGAAGAGATGGTTTTCATCATAGCTATGCTGCCTGTTAAACTGATAGAGACCTCACCAAGGGCCAAAGAAAGTGTGACCACAACCCACTTGATGTCACAAAAATCTCTAGGAACTTGTACCAAGAGTCTTGAGTACCCTCATCCATGATACTCCTGGGTCTCTCATCAGTGCTCAGCTAATTGCTATGTGATTGAGTATGGACCCTGAATCCAGATTATGTGCTCTGCCACTTACTGGCAAATTATTTAATTATGTCTCAGTTTCTTTAGCTGAGGAACGGGGATAATAATAGTACCTATTCAGTAGAATTGTGAGGTTAAATTGCAAAGTGCTTGGAATGGTGCCTGGCATACAGTAAGTGCTCAAGAAGTGTAAAATTATGAAGCTTACACAGTATTCTGAGGACTTAGTGTTTATTCTTTCGCTTGGTTTTATATTTCCCAAGGACAGATTGCCTTATTTATTTTGTAGCCCTTGTTTTTACACAAAGTCACAAAGTCATAGTAATACATATTTGTTAAATGAATGTCCTGTTTCCCCTCTTAACTTTTAATTAATTTAGAATCAAGGACTTTGGGGCTGGAAGAGATTTTAGAGATTATATAGTCCAAATTCATTTTATTATGAAGAAACTATGATTGCCCAATATTTTGGCCTTGGTGTGGGTAGTTCTGTTTTCCACTTAAGAAATTATATTCACTAGGAATTTGAGAAAAATAAGTTACTTCCCACTGCCCAAAACAAACAACAAAGAATAAAAGCTAGATTGTAAGAGGATGAGTCTTCAGGGCAAGAACTGCCACAGCACACAGGGCACAAATCCTCTCTTCCTTACCCCTGCTACTCAGACTCTAACCTAGAATATCTCTGCTGGTTCCTCTGCTGGCCCTGGGGATCCTTATCTTCTCCATTCAGCAAAGCTTTATTCATCTAATATGCGGCAGGTGCTATGCTAGGCCCTGCACATCTAATGATGAACAGGACAAATAATTTACCTCCTAGTCTCTGATTATCAGCCTTGTTTCTTTTATTCTTTGTTGTTGGGGGTAGGGGGAAGATTCTTGGCTGTTAAGAGCAGATTCTCACCCTGGCTTTCAGGCACTGCTGCCCCTGTGGGGCAATCACATTCTTTATCCTTGGCTCCAGCTCATGGAAATCCCACCCATTCCCTAAATTTTCTTGGTCCTGGGACAGATGAATCTTCATCAATAGAGAATTCTGGTTCTGCTGTCCACTAGAGCTGAATTCCTTCAGCTAGGCAAGTATCTGGGATTAGGCATAGAAAAGAATACGGGACAGTGGTGAATTTTTTTAAATTGAAGTACAATGTTTGTTTCTGATCCTTACTGATATTTGTTATCTGATGTTTTTGATAATAGCCATTCTGATAGCTGTGAGGTGATATCCTATCATGGTTTTGATTTGCATTTCCCTGATGATTAGTGATTTTGAGCATTTTTTTCATATGCTTGTTGGCCATCTGTATGTCTTTCTTTGGAAAAATATCTATTCAGGTCCTCTGCCCGTTTTTTATTTATTTATTTATTTTTTATTTTTTTTGCTGTTGAGTTGTATAAGTTGTTTTCATGGTTTGGATGTTAACACCTTATCAGATATAGGATTTGCAACTATTTTCTCCCATTCAGTAAGTTGCCTTTAATTTTGTTGGTTTCCATTGGTTTCCAGAAGCTTTTTAGTTTGATGTAGTCCCACTTGTTTGAATTTGCTTTTGTTGACTTTGCTTTTGGTATCAAATCCAAAAAATCATCACCAAGACATATTTCAAGGAGCTTACCACCTATCCTTTCTTCTAGTTTTATGGTTTCAGGTCTTTGATCCATTTTGAATAATTTTTTTTTGTGTATAGTGGAAAGATAATCTAGTTTATTCTTTTGGGTGTGGCTGTCCAGTTTTCTCAACACCATTTACTGAAGAGACTATCCTTTCCACATTGTATGTTCTTGCCTCCTCTGTTGTAAATTAATTGACCATATATGTGTGGGTTTATTTCTGGGCTCTACTCTATTCCATTGATCTGTGTGTCTGGTTTTTGTTTTTGTCATTGTTTGCCAATGCCACAGTTTTTAATTACTATAGCTTTGTAATACAGTTTGAAATCAGGGCCCATGATGCCTCCAGCTTTGTTCTTGTTTCTCAAGATTGCTTTGGCTATTTAGGGTTTTTCGTGGTCCCACACAAATTTTAGGATTGTTTATTCTACTTCTGTGAAAAACACCATTGTAATTTTGATAGGGACTGCATTGAATCTGTAGATTGCTTTGGGTATTATGGACATTTTAACAATATTCTTCCAATCCATGAGCATGGACTATCTTTCCATTTATTTCTGTCTTCAGTTTCTTTCATCAATGTCATAGTCTTGAGTGCATAGCTCTTTCACCTCCTTGGTTTAAATTTATTCCTAGGTATTTTATTCTCGTTGATGCAGTTGTAAGTGGGACTGTTTTCTTAATTTCTCTTTTTGATAGTTTGTAAGTGGATAGAAATGCAATAGATTTTTGTGTATTGATTTTGTACCCTGCTACTTTACAGAATTTATTAGTTCTAACAGTTTCTTGGTGGGATCTTTAGGGTTTTCTATATATAATATGTCCTTTTTCTTTGATTCCACGTATAAGTGATATCATATAGTATTTTTCTTTCTCTTTCTGGCTTACTTCACTTAGAGTGACATTCTCCAGGTCCATCCATGTTGCTGCAAATGGCATTATTTTATTATTTTTTATGGCTGAATAGTATTTCTTTGTATAAAGATACCATAATTCTTTATCCAGTTGTCTGTTGATGGACATTTTCATTGCTTCCATGTCTTGGCTATTGGATATAGTGCTACTATGAACATTGGAGTGCATGTATCTTTTCAAATTAGAGTTCCATCCAGATATGTACCCAGAAATGGGATTGCTGGATCATATGGTAAGTCTATTTTTAGTCTTTTGAGTAATCTCCATACTGTTTTCCATAATGGCTGCACCAAAATACATTCCTACCAACAGCAAAACTATCACAAACTTGTTTCTTTCTTTACGATATCATGGATAGAAGATTCATTCTTAGTGAAGATCTTAACAAACTCAGCCTAGGACTTTTTGTTGTTGGCAGTGGGCAATTAGTTTTATTTACTTATTTTTAGAGGAGGTACTGGGGATTGAATCCAGGACCTCATGCATGCTAAGCATGTGCTATACCACTTGAGCTATACCCTCCCCTCAAGCTTGGGACTGTTAAATCAAGAACATCCACCTTTTCACTTAGAGGAAGCCTTTACAGCTTCTCTTCGGCTTATCCAAATTGCCAGCATCACTACTCTTGCACTTTGGGGACTTTATTAAGTAAAATTACTTGAACACAGTACTGTGATACCATGACAGTCAATCTGATAACCAAGACAGCGACTAAGTGACTAATGGGATGGATGGACTAGAGAGGGAAGGCGAGAGATTTCATCACACTATTCAGAACAACACTCTTATGAAATAACCACTTATTTCTGGAATTTTCCATTTAATATTTTCAGGCTGTGGTTGACCATGGGTAACTGAAACTGCACAAAATAAAACTGCAGATAAAGGATTGGGGGGGGCTACTGTATGCTTGTCAAAAATGTTTAACTAGATTTTAACAGTGAGGAAACAGTAAGGAAGCTGCAGATTGCAGGGCATTTTACACCACTGGCCTGGACTCTTCAGAAAAATGAATTGTATATATTTTATGCCAAACTTCTTGAAGCATACTAATGGTACTGTGGTTATATAGGAAGAGAAATTCCGCTTTCTTAGATGTCTGCTTAAGTATTTAGGGTAAAGTGTCATGTCTGCAACTCACTTTCAAATGGTTGAGGAAAAAGTGTGTATATTAGGTACAAAACAAATGCAACAAACCATTCATTGGTTTGAAACTTTTCAAAATAAAGAGAAAGAAAAAGCTAGAGGCCCCATTCTGTTAGGGTAGAAACCCTACCATCATCAAGCTGTGGAAGAATCCTCTTTAAATTGGGAACAATATTTATGGTCTACTTATACACAGATAGAATCCATTGAACTAAAAGATGTACCTATTTTCTCCAGCACCACAAAGGAGAGAAAAATGGGTCTGTGAAACAGCTTGCAACACATGTACAATAGAGAAACATCTGGGAAAATGATCACCAAAATGCAAGTCATAGTTATAACTGGCTGGTAAAATTTCAGGTGTATTTTATTCTTGTATTTTTCTGTATTGCTTTATGAGCATGTATTATCTTTATAATGAAAACTAGTAAAGATATTTTTATTTTAAGAAAATGAGGTCACTACCCAAACTTCCTTAAAAAAAAAAGTCTTTATTGTGGTTATGCTTAAAAATAGATATACTTTGAGATATTCCAAATACTTATTTATAGATGAAATGACGTGATACTTGAAATTTGGTTCAAAATATTTGGAGTTGGGGTGAATGAGGAAGGTTTTTGGTTTCACGGTTTTGTTGCCATTTGATGTACTGAGGGAACTGCTCTGGTTCTCTGGAAACCACATGACACAAAAGCAAGCTATATAAAAATATTTGGGTGCACTGGCTGGAAAATTAGCTAAAAATTAAAAGTTATTTATATAAGATTTTCTTGATCGTCTCTGGGGATAGAACAAATTGTGTACCTTCCCAAAACGAGTGAAATAATTTTAAAGTGGTCATTGAGATAGTCTTGAGGATGTGCTATGTAGCAGCCAGACCCTTAGTGCCTCTTTTCTTCTCTACCTGTTCTTTCCTAGCAGTATTAGCCTTGGACATCAAAGAATTTGCTGTGGTTGATTTGGAGGCTTTCTGGTTAAAGAATTGAGTAAATGGGTTTACTTCTTGAGAAAATAAAATACACACATCCTGTCTTACTTTAAAAGCCCCATAAAACTGGAAACCAGCTAATGGATAAAGAAGTTGTAGGTCTGAGTGACTTCTAATATAGCCAGTTTAAACTGCAGCATCAGGGGAATTAGGTTGAAATTTAGATGTCTTCTCTCCTAAAGCCATGTAAGAAAAAATGTTAGTAAAATCAGTTTTGGTAAGGTTTAATACAGATGACCTTTTATAAAAGGTTGATTCTCTACCAAAAAAGCCCTCTTTCCCTTTTTTTAAATGAAGTAGTAATGTGAAATAAACTAAAATAGCCACATACGTTTATTTACTGTGTAGTTAGTAGGCCATGGTTCTCAGGTTTGATCCCTCTCTGGGCCCGCTCCTTCCCTCTCCTTCCATGTAGTGTAGCGTCCCAGTCAGCACTGCTCTGTTTTTCCTCCAGATTCTCTTCATGTTGCTTCCCCCAGGGATGAACATCAACATAGTTCTGCCCTTGTAAATCCTAGACGTTGAGTTTTTTTTGTTTTTCAATGCAAACATATAGAAACAATACCTAATTTCAGTTCAAACTCATTTCCCTTTTATTAAAGTCCAAGTTACCATTACACAGTTTGGTACTCAACAAAGGAAAACTTGTTCAAATAAGGTAATATGTTATCATCAGTATTTCCAGGTGATTGTTTACAATCAAGTAGCATTATCAATAAATCCTTGGAAAGCCCACCTGTAAGAGAAAACATGAAGAATTAGCTAAGAAAAATTTTTTAAAGGTTACTAAAAATAACCTTTGCAGCAACAGCCCAAGGAAATCACTTTCTGTACTCTTACTTAATCCTGCCTACAGTCAACTCACCAGGGACTAGCTGGCTCTTTTGCCGTTATATACCTGGTACTTACTGGAGTGGTCTTTTACAATCAGAAAAGTGTTGGGGAGTTGCTGTTTTAAAAAAATTTAAGTAAAAGAAACATAGTGTTACTGTAGCTAGAATACATCCTATATAACAAAGATCTTCTGGACTCCTTGGAGTAATACTTGATAAATGGAAGCCTCTCCATGCATTACAAAGATGAGGTATCTCACTTCAGGGAGGAGGAGGTGGTGGTGGTGGTATGGGGGTGGACAAAGATAAAATTCAGACTTCTGCTCCAAAGCAAGCTGCAAAAAAAGATCTCAAAGTGGGTAACAAAACCTCAGGCATTTTCTGCTCATTTTGTTGGTAGGAAGACTGAATGTAAGGATTCTTTGAGTTCTAAGATTTTTAAATAAGTGTTTGACTAGGTATTCACTAATGATGTCCTAACCGGGCTTATTGGTTCTCTATCCTGTGAGGGATGTGATATTAGCTTCTTAAATAATTTTGGGTCCACTTTTTTCTTTTGGTGGGGGGGCAGGGGTGGGAATTAGGTTTGTTTGTTTGTTTGTTTTTATTTATTTATTTATTTATTTATTGAGGAGGTACTGGGAATTGAACCCAGGACCTCCTGCATGCTAAGCATGTGCTCTACCACTTGAGCTATACCCTTCCCCCTAGGTCCATTTTTACTGAAATCTTTTACTGAATTCTTTGTAAGTTCCACCTTTTAGGGGTTTTTTTCTTTCTTTTACTGGGGGTGGTGGTGGTGGTGGTAATTAGGTTTATTTATTTATTTGTTTGTTTACCTACTTACTTACATGGAGGTACTGGGATTGAACCCAGGACCTTTGTGCATGCTAAGCACGCACTCTGCCACTGAGCTACACCCTCCCCCGCTAAGTTCCACCTTCTAAAAATAAACTTCCTCTTACTCTTAGAAAGTTAATGTTCTATTTAAGCCTCATTATTTACCTCTGGGAAATAAGAGTATGGTTCTAGTAAATGCCTCAGTGCCACAATGCCTACACAGGATGAATGGCATAGTAAGAGCAATGGGCTCTGGAGCCAGACTGCCTGGGTTTAAATGTTGGTTCCTCTACTAGTCGTATGACCTTGGATAAGGTGTCTCAGTTTCCTCATCAGTAAAATAGTAAAATGGGAATAATTCTAATAATAATAATAATAACCACCTCACAGGACTGTATATAAGGATTAAATGAGTTAATGTTTGTTAAATAAAATAAATGAGTTATTGCTTATATATTGTCTGTTTTACAAAGGATTTTCTGCATACTGCTCACCACCTAGGCAATCATGTGGCTGATTTTATTACCCACTGTCTTTCCATAGAGAACAAAATATCAAATAGTTTTTATTATCAATGAATATTTACTTAATTATTAAATTCCAACTTGGACACATAAAAACAAAAGCACCAAATTAATAAAACCCTGCTATTAAAAATAAACATGTATAAAAGCATGCAGGATGAACACCTTGTAAGCGGTAGACTGCCTTTAGTTAGGGAGAGGTTAAAGGGCTGGAATTAAGGAACAGTACAGAGAGGGCTTCAACTCTACATGAAACCAGTCATTTTTTGGGTGGGGAAAATAAAACTAAAGCAAACATGGCAAAAATAAAATCTGAAAATCTGGGCGTAGTGACATTTATTTTCTATGCTTGAAATATATTACATAGATTCTAAAGGAGGCTTTTACACCACTAAGAGAACAATTTTACTGACTACAAATAACAATTCTAACACTTTAAATTAATCATCACTACTCTCTAAATCTTTATGCTCACAGGCTCTAACGAGGCCATGAAAAGATCTTACTCTGAGAATACGCAAATGTCACTCAACTCACCCCTCCCTGGATTCTTTCCAGCCTTATTCAGGTAGGTAGCTTACCCACGGGCTTTACACTTTGTCAAGACCCAGTTCCTCTGGAGTGGAGATTCCCAGTTCATTTAAAGTTGGTCTAAGTTCCTGGATGACATAGGGGTAGATTTCCTTATGAGGTCCTGCTTTGTCCTGACGGCAAAGAAAATATTCACATTTAGCTCTCTGAAAAGCTGTTCTCTATTAACAAAATGAACTTGAAAATACTTTTAATCATATGTAGAGGCTAGTGGCAGAGGAAAAAAAAGTCATCCACTTTTATTTTTATGAGGGGGAGGTAATTCGATTTATTCACTTATTTATATTTTGAAGAGGTACTGGGGCTTGAACCCAGGACCTCCAGCATGCTAAGCATGAGCTCTATCACTTGAGCTATATGCTCCCCCCAAAAGCCACCTACTTTTAATCTAACATACTGTTCAAAAAAGAGAGCAACTTATGTAGGCACCATTCAAGGTAGGTTTTTAAAACACCTTGAGACCAAGACAATTAGACTAAATCCAGAGGGTAAAAACATTTTAAGGCCTTGAGTTACTGGAAAAGAAGGCAGTGATGACAGAATTTTGCGAAGGCAATTAAATATGCCTAGCAGGCAACAGGAATAATTAAGTTAACAAAGGATAAAGTTTTTAAATTTGCCTCAATTTGAGACCCTAACTGAATTAACTACTGGCGCTGAATGGATTGACAGCCTACAGAACCCTTAATTAACTTACTCATTTTAGATAAAGGAGCATCACGCTTTCCCTCTTACAGACCTTGAATTTCTTTCTTATAGACCATAATGTCTTCTCAGAGAGAGATACATGTAGGTAATACTTATTTCTAAGACGAGAGTTTTGATGAATACTCACCGTAACATATAATCACATGTATATTGTCTCAAAGTTCCTCAGGGACAAATATTAAAAAGTCAAATGGACTAAGACAGTGCCAAGGTGGTATTCTTCTGTCTTTAATGAATTCTAGGTCTCCTTAATTGTATTTTTTAAATTAAAAAATCCTTGTTTAAAATTCAGTGCATTAATTTGTTCATTATAGAAAAATCAGAAACTATAATCAAATAAAAGGGAGGAGAATAAACATATACCCTCCTACATTTTTATCACTCTCTCTATACTTTTTAATAAAATGGGGTCATACCACAAAAATTATTTCATCATTTTCTTCAGTTATTATACTATGAATATGTTTCACATTAAACACATTTCTACGTTAACAGATGTGTAACAACCTCTTCAGGGAAGTCCCATCTTAAGAAACCACTAGGAACTTTTAATTTTCTATCACAAATAGCACTAAGATAAATTGTAGTTAAACCTTTATGTTCTTAATTATTTCCTTAAGATAAATTCTCAAATGGAACTGCTGAACAAATGGGTATTAAGCACAATTTTTAAGTCCCTTAATAAATTCAACCAAACCATCCTCCAAAGACTGTAACTGCAATGTACATTCCTTCTAGCTATATAAGAACTAATTTTAGGTATTTTAAGAAATTCAAAATAACAGAATAGGCTAATACCTAATCAATAGCCCAGCTACTTCCAGAACAACACTAGCATTATTATTTCACTGACCTTAACAACCTCTAGGATGCGAACTGCACTAGCAAAATCATTTAAGCGTCTGCATGCCCGCAAAGCAGCATCAATGATTTTGGGTTCTGGAACCAGATCATAGCCAACGAGCGTGTTCATCCCTGTAAATTAAAAAGAGTATTCATATCAACCTGGAATATCCTCACTTAAACTATAATTTAGTTATCTATATTTTTATTGAACCATAGACATGTGATCTTGTCTGTTTGGGCCTCTATTCTCTTATCTCTAAAATGGGAGAATCTACCTTTCACAAATTCTAGATGATAAGATCATAGTGGATCTTCCACAGTGAATTAATTAAAAGAATTATGCAGTAGCATGCAGATTGAAGGGGGAAAAAAACCCAAAAGTTTTCTTAAACACTATTTTCATAATTAGCTGGCTTCTTTTCAATTAAGAGGGTCATTTTCAACTCATATCTTTAACTCTTGGTACAATGTATGTACTTTGGTTGCTTTCAAGTAGATTTAATTGGAAAATAATCTAAAAATGACCAGAGAAATGCTTAAGGAGAGTTAATGAAGCCCAAATGAGGACACTAAGGAGATATAGAGAACCATTAGTGCACGGTAATAAACATTAAACCAGAAAATGACTGGGCATGATTACTTTCAGCTCTGCACAAAATGACACACCATAAAATTTAAGATTCTTTTAATAGGAATGCAGAATTGCTGTTCTTTTCATTACTTCTACTCAAGATTATCCAACAAGAATTTCCTTGTTGCAGCAAAATGGAGTCATTCCATTCCTGCAGGGAAGTATAAAGCATTTAAGTTTCCTGCTTTTATTTTAAAATATTTAAACAAAGGACACCAGTGACTATAATGCTAGAATATAGTCATAGAGACTGAACTCCTGGTCTGAGATAAAGTGCCTACAATTAAAATTATCTATCTACTAGTCTATTAGCCTAGTTATCATTAATGCTACTTAACTCATGTTAAATGTGCCATCTTCAAATTAGAAAAAAACAAGTTCTAGCTTACTTAGACTGGACACTTATTCAGGGCAAGAAAAATCATAACTGAGAATAAGAATAACAAAAATCCTAAACTATTACCAAGAGGGGACGAGAACCAAATGACTACTTGTGCTAATTATCTAAAATGAACCAAAGTGTTAACTCTTATTCACTGTGACCTATCATTACAGAAGTGGTTTTCAATCAGGGGTGATTTCTGTCCCCTAGGGGACATTTTTTGGTCACAACTTGGGGGTACAGGAGTGTTGGCATCTACTGGGTAGAAGCCAAGGATGCTGCTAAATATCCTACAATGCAAAGGACAGCCCTTGCAACAAAGAACTGACTGGCCCCAAATGTCAACTGTGCCTCCCTGCTTTATAGGAAACACTCACTATGGAAGCTATAAACTTTCCTAACTGCAAGCTGCATGACAATACTCAGTTTACATAATGCAGGTTTTCAAAATACAGTTGGCCCTTGAACAATATGAGTTTGAACTGTGTAGGTCTACTTTTAAACTTTTTTTATCTTTTATATAAATGGAGGCACTGGGGATAGAACCCAGCACCTCATGCATGCTAAGCACTGCACTCTACCACCGAGCTATACCCCCGCCTCCTTGCAGGTCCACTTATACACGAACTTTTTTCATAAATACTACAGTACTACACCAACTGAAGTTGGCTGAATCTGTAGACAGGAAACCTTGGATGCAGAACTGCAAACAAGGAGGGCCAGCTGTAATGCTATATGTGAATTTTCCATATGAGAGTGGGTGCTGGTACCCCTAACCCCCGAGTTTTTCAAGGGTTAACTATAGTTACCTTCAACAAAGTAGTGGAAGACTACATAGCAGTTCATAATTCTATACCAAAACAGACAAATATGCCTATGTTCCAGTTACCTTTACGCAATTCCCAAGCATCAATATCTGGCTTATTGAAGTACGTCACCCAGCGAGCATCAAACTCCTCATCTGTCTCATGTGACCCATGGGAGTAGCAGAGAGCTGACTGGATAGCTATAGCAGAGAAAGAGCAATAACTTCAACGTACAGAAGTAGTACATTTTTTGTTTTTTCTTTTTGTGTGTGTGTTAAAACACACATAAAATTTACTATCTTAATCATTTAAAAATGTATAGTTCAGTGGTATTAAATACACTCAATGCATTAAGTTTTGAATCAACCATATATGTCATGGTAGGAAAATTATTCAGCAGGTCAAATAAAACAAACCTGATGTGTTGATACGAAAAAATATCTTAAAAATTAAGCACAGAAAAGCAAGTAGAATAAAAAGCTATAGATGTATGCTTATGCTTTTCCCCCCTAATGTGTAATGCTAGCATGAAATTATTAAATGTAGTTATCTTTGGAAGGAAAAATCCTCTTTATACAGTTATTTTTATGATAAGCAGAGTATTAACTCCTAATTTAAAATAATGTCCATTCTAGTTCTTAAGCAAATTTATAAAATACACTTTTCTTGATAAATTAAAAAAAAATCCTATGCTCACCATTAAATTATGTTCCAAAATAAATTATACATCCTAACAAAGCAATGGTAATTTAAATATTGTATTATCAAACTACAGCCTCCTCCTCGAAAATTCTGATTCAAAAGTACACTCTGCCTTACACCCAATGGAAAAAAACCACTGTTTTATTAGATCTCTAAGAACTGAGATTTTTAAAATGTAACACTGTCAAGAAAAGAGGACACACTTAGCATTCTGCTCTCTGTCAGTATACCCTTTGCACAGGAAAAGCTTTTCCATTTTCCTGTCAAATGGACAGTGAATTGGGATTTAAGAAATCTGGATTCTTTCTAAGCAGCCTCTGTATGCAGCAGGGGGATGGAGAAGGAATTTTTATCTTTAGACTATAGGAGGCAGCAGAGCCTAGTGGTCATATACTTCCAGGCTCTTCACTCTCCCAGTTTGACCTTGGTAAAATTAACTCAAGTTTTATTTTCCTTATTTGTAAAATGGGCATACCACTAGTTAAGCAGATTATGATGATGAAAAATGAAAGCAAGGTAACACTTTGCCCAGGGCTTAGTACCTTGTAGGTAGGTACTCAGTGAATGGTACCTTTAAATTAATCCTTACCTAAAAATGTCCTAATTGATCTTCTACTTATGGAAATCATAATTTATGGAAATAAAACATTCTTCACATGCATTTCCTGTTACATGAATTAGACAAACTTCATATAATTTCTAGTTATTTTTAAAGGCTTAACATATCAAAAACAAAAGCAACACCGTAGCCCACTGTTATTAAAATCTGAAAACTACTTTTTTCAAAAACTAAAGTTATCTGTAGCTGAATGTCAAGTGCACATATAAACTGTTTAGCAGTTTCTTATCAAATTAAATACACACCTACAATACTACCCAGTAATTCTACTTCTAAATATTTACCCAAGAAAAATGAAGTGTTTCATTTCCTCCCCAGAGGAAATTAAGTGCACCTTTCCTACTACCCAGAAAAGTGTTTCAGTGGATGACTCTGTCTTTGTTTTGTTTGCTAACTATGAAAGATATGACCAGCAACTGCCAATCCTAGTCAAGATCAGTGGATTACCTTCAATGATTTGTTCACCTTCCTTCTGGGAGCCCCAAGTTACAAACTGTATTCCCCGTCCCCCACTCAAAAAGAAAGGAAAAGGAAAAGGAAAAACCTTACCTATATTATGTAAAAATGTAATGCATTTACATAAACAAATATGCATTAAGCATTTGTACCAGGAAAGGTGCTAAGAGTTATATTACCTCATTTAACCTCACAACTACTAAATATTATCCCGATTTTAGAAATGAGGCAACGGAGTCTTAAGGTTTAAGTAACATATCCAAGGTCACACAGTTAGAAAGTAAATGTAGCCAATACTGCCTCCTTGTGGCAATATTTAGGTCTACGGGACAACACCTAAAATAAAGCTTTTTGTTTATGAATTATACTCAGGAGGGTGACTGGAATGCCTAGGAGATAAACCACTACGCCCAAACTTACTAAGAAAAGAATTCCCTTAATCTATATAGTTCGCCAAAAACCTGTGCCATTTCCCCAACCTGCCACAAAATGTAGCAATTCTTTTGAAGAGGTCATAAGAAGCCCCCCTAAAATGTATCTACATGAAAAAACTGAAGCAAAACGTAATAGGTTCTGAAGTGTCTAGTTAAAACACTCAAAACAGTCAAGAGAACAACCTTATTAGTTCTGAGTTTGAGTTAATATGTTTAAATATGCATGCTTATGGGCCAAATTTCATAATGTAGCATACAGTCATGGACCAAGATCAAAGTTCAGTTACAGTAATTAAAAGTTCAGTGCTGGACACAAAGCCTCCCGGAACACATATAAGGGGAAGGCAAAAATAAAACACAGGAATCAGCAGAACATCTCATACTCCAGCAGTCAAGCTTCTAACCAGAAGCAAAAAGTAAAGCTCCCCCATATTTGTAGAATCCAGAATTCCTGGGTCTGTGGCACCCACTTTTCGAAGCAGTAATATTCTTATCATAAGACCTATCAATATTCAGGCTCTTCCAGACCTCAGGAAACAACCACACGTCGATCTATCGGAAATACGGAAGAAATAAAACGTGGCACAGCAGTCTCTAAAAATAACAGAACGGTCTGGAAAAGCGACAGACAAAATGCTAACCGAGAAATGCCTGATAAAAAGAGTATGCTGTGTCGCACATGTAAGCATAATGTGTTCTCGGAAGACGCTGGGGGCGGCGGTGCCGGGGTCCCCAGATGGGCCACCCCTGGCCCTACCCTGAGCTCAATGTCACCTTCGCCGAAACGCTGCGGGACGGCGGCGGCCACTCCCAGTCAGGTGGCCGCGGGGTCAACGCCGGGGCACGGTCACGGCCCGAGCACCGAAGGGGTCCGGTGGGCGCGGGAGGGGCGCTGCGCCCCTCCTCGGCGCCCACAGCAGGTCCACGCTTGACCGGTCCGCGGTGCCCGCACCAGGAAGTCGCGCCGACGGAGGCGCCGGGCGCACGCCTTCGAGTCCTCCACAACTCGAGGCGGCGGGCAGAACGACCAGCGGTCACCAGGTTCGGCCGCCGGCCCGCAGGGCAGGGGCTAGGCCTCTTGGCAAGCCTGCCCTCGCGTGGCGGCGGGGGCCCAGGTCACCGCAAGGACACGCGGGCGCGGACAGTGGCAGGCGGGGGCCTTACCGGCGGCGGGGCCGGGGGCCGGAGTAGGGTGCAGAAGGCCTCGAGGGCTGGTCCGGGTGACTGCGGCTGCTGCTACTGAGCAGCGGCGGACAGCGGCGCCTAGCATGACGGCGATGGCAGCGCGCAGGTTAAGGCTGAGGAGAAGCCGGGTGTGAGCTCACGGGCCGCTCCGGAGCTCGTGGGGGCCGGACTCACGCACCGACGCACGGCGGGCGGAGCGTGAGTGCCCGCCCACTGCGGAAGGGGACGCCGCGCGGCTGCGGGCGGGCTACGGCGGCGCGCCCAGGACAAACAATTTCGGAGCCGTGCCGTGCCGGGTCTGTTCCGGCGGAGCGCAGCGGCCATCGTGGAGCGAGGATGGAAGGAAGGTGAGCGGCCGTTTGTGGCCAGTATCCGGCTTGGGAGGCGACTCCAGCACCTCAGCATGGGGGCGATAACAATGACAACAGCAAATTATAGTAAAAATACCTTCTTTGCTTACCCCCCGGTTTGAACCTAAAATAAGAGAACGAGTGGGACAAAACAACTGCTTACATAGAAAGGACTTTATGGGGGCGAGGGGATAGTTTAGTGGTAGAGTGCTTAGCATGCGCGAGGCCATGGGTTCAATCCCCAGTACCGCCATTAAAAAAATAAATAAGCCTAATTACCCTCCCAACAGACAAATAAAGGACCTTATTAGTCACTATTCTTATATCACAAATTCGCAAGCATTAAAATATGAGTCCAAGTATTTGATTTTATAGAGAAGGAAACCGACTCAGAAATTAGATTCTGAGACTCTTCTCACCAAATCCTCAATCTCAGGATTCACTTGGGTAGTGGCGAAACGCCCGCCCCCAATTCCCGCAGGAGGGGGTTGTTTAAGTTTCTTTCTTTCTTCCTTCCTTTTTGTTTTGTTTTGCTTTGTTTAAGTTTCAAACTGAACATCCACTCTGGCCTCACTACATCCAGACTGAGCTCCCAGGCAGTGGGGCCACTATTCCCGAGCCTGAATTATCTCATTGCTACTCAGAGTTAACAAGTCTCTTGTCATTTTCTATCCCTGGTCGCCCTAAGGAAAGACAAGGTGGACATTCAGGCTCCTCTTCCTCACTCCAGGCCTTGTCTCCAGGGTGTATCAGCCCTTCTCTTTTTCCTCCCTAGCAGTGTGGCTTTAGAGGGTATGAACCTGGCTGGGAAAGGATAAAAGCTTTTATCAAGACACCTATCCTCATCTTCTCCCACTAACCTAACGAAAGGGTACCTGGAAGCTTTCACCTCTTTGAGTTCAATTAGTATTCATCAACTCTCTACAAGCTGCTGTCAGTCTCTGCACTTTGCCTACAGTACCTTAGATTGGCTCCTGGAGTGTTGTGTATTGTTGTTTTCAAAAACAATTATGACTATAATTTATTATGTGCCACTGCATGCTACAGACTATTCATTATTCCACTTAAACCTCATAACAGTGTTGTGAGATAAGTATTTATCCCTATTTTATGGATGAAGAAATAGACTCAAAGGACATTTGCCCAAGAATCACACAGCTAATAAATAGTGGTGCTTTGATTTGAGCATAGGTTTGTCTGACTCCAGAAATTGTTCTCTTAACCACCACTCCTGAAGGTAGTCTTTGCTGGCTTCTCAGTGAATTCTGAACCCCCTGCTACTTTGAGGTAGCCCTTATCACCTGTATTAATTTTCTATTGCTGCATAGCAATTTATCACAAACTAAGCAATTTAAAACAATACCCATTTATTATTTCTCAGTTTCTGTAAGTTAGTTATGCCTTCATAGCATAACTGGTTCTCTACTCAGGATCTTACAGGATTGAAATCAAGATGTCAGCCAGGGGGTAGGGGGATAGCTCAAGTGGTAGAGTGCATGCTTAGCACGCATGAGGTCCTGGCTTCATTCCCAGCACCTCCATTTAAATAAATAAATAAATAAATAAATAAATAAATAAACAAACAAACAAACAAACCTAATTACCCCCACTCCTAAAAAAAATGTCAGCCAGGTCTGTGGTCTCCTCTGCAGCTCAGAGTCCTCAGGTTGTTGGCAGAATTCAGTTCCTTGCTGAGTCCCCATTTTTTTCTTGCTGTCAGCCTCTCTCACCTCCTAGAGGCCACCCTCAGGGCCTTGCCACGTGGGCCCTCCATAGGCCCTCTCACAATACCACCCCTCATTTCTTCAAACCAGCAGGAGAGTATCTCTGACACTTCACTCTCTTTTAAGGTCTCAGTTGATTAGGTCAGGCATAAAAGTGTAATCTCTCTTTTGATTAAGTCAAAGTAAATGGGTAAGTAGCTTAGTCTTGGGAATGACAGCCCATCAGATTCACAGATTCAGCCCTGATTATACAAGACATATACACCAGGAAGCATAAATCTTGGGAGCCATCTTTGAATTCAGCCTACCCCATCATTAGGTACTCCTTCCTGGATCGTTTTAGACTGGCTATCCTGGCTCTTTCCTAAGGCCATCAGGGTCTTTTGTCTCTTCCTATCATCTTCTGCCCCAAAATACTTTGCTGTCCCTCTGGAGAAGCAGCAGCTGGACTTCTGATGCCTCAGGGATGTCACTGTTCAGCCTACCAGCTTCCTGCTGCAGCCCAGAGCCTTCATCTTGGAAGAGTCATTACAAGGCATTTCCTCTGATGTGTGCAGAGGGGAGGGATTATTGAGGAGTCTGTGAGGACAAAGACACTGTTCCATCATGTGAATTTATAGCAGAGGGAAGTTCACATGCAAGAAAAGCTCTTATCTTCTCTGGTGGGAGTTAAGCATGCCTTGGGAAAAAAATGAATCCTGCCATTTCAAGGCTGAAAGTGGCCTTGAGGCCATTAGCCTGACTGATCCTACATTCTTTCCATTTCCTCAGGTCCCCACTTGGGCACTTCCAATGATGGGACTCTCACTACTAGACTGCTTTGAAAAAATGGAGATGAACAAGAGAGGGCACCTGAGAGAATGACATTCTTGCTGCTGTTGAGTTATAGCTCTGCCATAGTGCCTTAGGCAAGTGACTCCAATTTCCTGCATCACAATTTATTCACCTATAAAATGAAAATAATAATGGAACCTAACAGGTTATTGGGAAGATTATATAAGATAATGCATGTAAAATACTATGTCCTGGCTGGCACACAGGAACAGCTCAGTGCACGGTGAGTGTTACTCTCTAGAAAAACTATTTTTCTGTTGTATAATTATGGAAAGTTCTTTTCCCAGGGCATGGTAGCTTGTGAAGTTAGGGACAAGGCCTAGAGATGGGGTGGATAAACACCACAGAGATCACCGGGGAATCAGGTAGAAAGGGTGGCAGGAGGAGGAAGCCTTCAAAGGAGATCATGTGGGGCCAGCATCCGACATGAGGAGGAGAGCTCTAATGGTACTTTTTCATAATTAGCTGATTAATTTAATACTTATTATGTAATTTCCTAAATTATTACTTTTATGATCAGAACATCATTAAAGGATATAAGTTTTGATTGAGATATAGCTCACATATCATAAAATTCACCCTTTTAAAGTGTATAACTCAGTGGGGTTTTTTGTCTGTTCACTATGTTGTATAAGCATTATCGCTACCTGATTCCGGAACATTTCCATCACCCCAGAAAGAAACTCCATACGCAACAGCAGTTGCTCCCTATTCCGCCTACTTTTTGTCTCTGTGAATTTGCCTATGCTGGACATTTCATATAAATATGAATGTTCTTTTGTGCCTGGTTTCTTTCACTTACATAATGTTTTCAAGGTTCAGAAATTTGTAATGTGAATCAGTACTTACTTCCTTTCTAAGGCAGAATTATACTCCATCATATGGGTAGTCCACATTTTGTTTATCCATTCATGAATTTATGGACATTTGAGTTGTTTCCACTTCTTGGCTATTACGAATAAGACTGCTGTGAATATTTGTGTGCACGTGTGTGCCCCATTATTTTGGGTATATATCTAGGAGTGTTATATAGGTGATTAGGTAAGTCTATGTTTAACTTTTTGACGAACTGCCAGACTTTTCCAAAGCAGCCTGCACCGTTCTATATTCCCATTAGCAATGTATGCAGGTTCCAAGTTTTCCACAGCCTTATAATTTTTTTTAAACAAAGAAAGCTCAGTTTTGTAGCTGTCTGAGCTGGGTCCCACACCCTCAGTTTCCTGTCAGGAAACAGGGCCCAGGGCTGGGGTGCTTTGTGCTTGGAGTCCATTAGCTGCTGTCCTAAAGGTTTCTTCCTGTGCCCCCAGCTCCCTGAGCCAAGAGCCTCTCTTTCCCATCATCACCTGTAGGGGGCAGCTCTCAACAGTTCTTGAACAGTTGAGACTCTCTCCATAGCTGAATGGGAAGGGAAAGGAAAGGGGATTTAACTTTGTATCTCTCTTACCAGTGAGAGTGTGGCTCCTTCCATATGTTATCTTGGGGAATAGTCAGCTTTGCTTAATCATCAGAACCACGTGAGGACCCTAGCAGAATGCCCATTTCCAGGTCCTTCTTGGGAGGTTCTGATCCTGTTGCTTTGACGGTCAACCCTGGCAATCTGTGTTTTTTTTTAATTGAGGTATAATTAACATATAACATGCAGTCTACATTTTTAACAAATGCCCTAGGTGATTCTGATGATTAAAGGTCAGGAAGCCTGGTATTATTATATCCCTTATCCTCACAACAATCTGGCCCATTTTTGCAGGTGAGGAAGTTGAGGCTCAGAGAAGAATTAACTTGCTCCAGATAACAGTCAGTCTCACTTCCTGCAAAGCCTGTGATCTGTTCAGCATGACACCAGGCTTTACATTTGCTAGCACAAGCCTGCAGAGAGTCTCTCCATGCAGGACTGGAAATTCTGATAACAAGGATCTTGGCAAGCACCCCATATTCTTTTTCCCTATTCCCGCTGACGGTGGTGAGAATACCCGCTGTATTCTTAAGGCCGCTTTTACAGAGTACTACAGGCGGGGCGACCTCACACGACAGAAATGTATTCCCTCATAGTTCTGGAAGCCAGAAACCCAAAATTAAGCTGCCAGCAGGACCATGCTTTCTCCGAAGGCTCTGGGGAAGGCTTGTGCTGTGCCTCTTAGCTTCTGTTATTTGCTGGCGGTCTTTGGCATTTCTTGGCTTGTACCTGCATAACTCCAATCTCTACCTCCATCTTCACATGCTGTTCTTCCCTCCGTGTGTCTGTCTCTTCTGCTCTTCCTGTAAGGACATATTAGGTTAAGGACCTATCGCACTTCAATATGACCTGATCTTCCATATTAATTACATCTGCAAAGACCCTATTTCCAAATAAGGTCACATTCACAAGTACCAGGGGTTAAGACTTCAACATACCTCTCAGAGCGACGCAGTTCAACTCCCAACAAGTATGATAGTCAGCAGGTATCAGAAACAACACCAGATCCTCAAGTTGGATATACAAACCTAATCGCTGTGGTGACCTTTAGATTCTTCAAAGAGTAGGTAGAACCCAAGGGCCCAGATGGGGGAATAAGCAGTGGTGGGGATGGAGAGACTTTGGCTACTATCCATGAGGCTGGACAGTTAAGGACTTTGATGTGACTGAAATCTGGCTCAGCTAGTCTTGATTCACTCAGTCAATAGCTCTCTGTGGGCTTCCTGTGTTCCAAGAGCTGGGTAGAGAGCAAGGCAGGCAAGATCCATTCAATCATGGCTTCTGGTTTATTGGGGTGACTGACAACCAGAGGTTCACACTAATGAGGGCACAATTATAAACTAAGATCCGTGCTCTGACAGGAAGAAACCTGGTGTCACCAAGGAGACCTTCCTGTGGCTATATTTCCTTCCTTGCTTCCTTCCTTCCTCCCTCCCACTCTCCCTCCTCTCCTTCCTCTCCCCTTCCTTCAGTTACCCCTGTCACTGGAAGACCTGTAGGTATTTCAACATCTCAGTGAATTTGAGGGGACTAGAGAGTCCCTAGTGGCCAACGTGTGCATAGCAATGATCCAAAACAACTAATAGAGTGGGGGCCAGGAGATGAAGGGAGTGTGTGCAGGAGGTGCGTGTGGCAGGTGGGAGTGTGTCTGACCCAGGTCTTCCCCCAACTGTGCAGTGAACGTTCCCTGGCAGATTCATGGCCAGTGGACAAAAGCTTCTAAAACCTTCACCAATTTGAAGCTGTGGACCCCACCCCCTATACCCTACTCCAGATCCATCTGTTGTTTGGTCCTTGCATAGCATGACACCTGTGATGTCAGGAATGCAGGCTAAGTCCTGACCAAGCTAGGGTTAGTGCCCAAGGAGAAGCCCTCCTTGTCCTGGCTGTAATGGCAGTGGAATCCTACCTAGTCTGGGTAGCTCGCAAATCTGTCCCCACTGCCATTACCCCACTCCTACCTCTCCGTAGTGTCCTGAATGTAGTCAGGCCCCTTAAAATCCCCTGCTGGTGTCCGAGGGATCCTTCTCAAACACCAAACAGACTGGGGCACTGCCTGGCTTCCATTGGCCCCTCACTTCCTTCAGGGAGGCTCCTTGTGACCTAGGTCCCACCTGGTGCTCCAGTCCCACCTGCCTCTCACCAGATGCAGCATCATCTCTCTGTGCTCTGCCTGGAATTCCTTGTCCAGACTTGTTTAGCTGACTAACTCCTCCTGGTCTTTGAGGAACCAGCTCCATCAGTACATGTGAGTGAATTAGGTGCCTCTTCTCAGAACCCCCACCTTCTTCCACTATCACTGCCTTATGCTGTCACTTTCTTTTCTTTCTCTCCTCTACAGACTGGACATCCTTGAGGTAGAAACAATGTCTGATTATCTTGTGACTCTTCCCCTTAGCCCCACCCTGTACCTAGACCTGGTGCAACATTGGAGTCCCTCAAGGGCCAACTGGGGCCCACTGCCCATCTGACCTCAAGCTCTGGCCTTGGATTGTATACATTTATGTCCCCAAATGGATTTTGACTGTGTGACCTGACAGTTTTGTGGGTGTGAGCTTTCACTGCCACTTCTAGCCTGGAAGTGCCCAAGGCAGGTGCTTGGATAGAGGCCACTATTGGGAAGGTGGGATCTCATGGTGGAGGGGGTTCCCATTCCGTCCCATACTGCCACGAGTTAGCTCCTGAAGTGAGCCAGCTCTGAGGTGCTCCCCTAGCCCCTCCCACCTTATTCCAGCACTTCTCAGGTTTCCACTTCAGCCTTGTGGGTGGGGATGTACAGGATATCTGTCTTCTTCCTTTGGAGCCTATCTTGGGTTAGCAGGGCCAGAGGATGGTAAGGCAGGGTTGGGGTGCTCATGGATGATGAGTTCCATTGGCTCCCATGAGCACCTATCAAAATCCTGGGAACTGAAGCTGCTAGGGTAGAGCAGGGGTGCAGAAAAGAAAGTCAGTTTCATAACCTGCTTTCTAGCGTGGGCGGCAGAAACTCAGCCCACAACGCAGGCAGGTTAACGTTCTGCAGGTGGGGAAACAACATGCCCCTCACCTCCTCACGCTGCAGGATGTTTCTAGGCTGGAAGGGGACTTACCTGACCCAAGGCATCAAAAGAGAAGGGTGTGGCCTCCCCTGACAATCTCTGCTTGCACAGTCTTAGTGATCAGGACTTCAGACACTTGTGGTCTTAGAAAATTGGCCCTTTTTCAGAATCAAGACTAGTCTCTCTTAAGGCTGTGGAGAAAAGGGAACCCTCCTACACTGCTGATGGGAATGCAGTTTGGTGCAGCCACTGTGGAAAACAGTATGGAGATTCCTCAAAAGACTAGGAATAGACGTACCATATAACCCAGGAATCCCGCTCCTGGGCATGTATCCAGAAGGAATCCTTCTTCAAAATGACACCTGCACCCCAATGTTCATAGAGCACTATTTACAATAGCCAAGACATAGAAACAGCCTAAATGTCCATCAACAGATGGCTGGATAAAGAAGATGTGGTATATTTATACAATGGAATACTATTCAGCCATAACAACTGACAGCATAACGCCATTTGCAGCAACACGGATGTTGCTGGAGAATGTCATTCTAAGTGAAGTAAGCCAGAAACAGAAAGAAAAATACCATACGAGATTGCTCGTATGTGGAATCTAAAAAAAAACACAAAACATAAATACAAAACAGAAGCAGACTCATAGACATAGAATACAAACTTGTGGTTACCAAGGGGGCGGGGGGTGGGAAGGGACAGACTGGGATTTCAAAATGTAGAATAGTTAAACAAGATTATACTGTATAGCACAGGGAAATATATACAAGATCTTATGGTAGCTCACAGCAAAAAAAAAAGTGACAATGAATATATATATGTTCATGTATAACTGAAAAATTGTGCTCTACACTGGAATTTGACACAACATTGTAAAATGACTATAACTCAATAAAAAAAAATGTTAAAAAAAAAAAAGACCAGTCTCTCTTAAGATTCTACCGTACAGGACCTTTTCCAAATTTTATCATTTACTTTGGATGCAGAAGCCCAGGACCAGCCCAGGGCACCTTAGTTGTCAGGATAGTTTACATTCTCTCCACACTTCTTGGGCCATCCTGAGAGGTCAGACAAGCACACTCAAACCCCTTGGCCCTCCCCCAGGGACTCATCAAGAACAAGAAATTGGGGAGGGCAACTAGTGCCAGAGCCTGTATGACAGCGCTCACCGATCCAAAGCTCAAGCAGAGATGGGGGTGGACTCCCTGAAGTGCCCCTTCTGTCAGCTGCGGAAACCTACCTCTTGTCACCAGCAGAAGGATTTATTTCAGGTTTCCGCCTGTAAAGTGACTTACATTCTTCCCCATCTCCTCCTTTCCAAGGGTGCTGTCAAGTGTGCATGGGGCAGGGTCTGCTTCTGAGATCCTGGATCTCTGTGCCCACCCCCGCCTCCACAGCTAGAGTTCTTCCAGCACACAGCACTCTGCCCACCACCCCCACCTGATTTGGAGTTTGGCAGAAAGGCTTATAAGGCCGTTATCTCTCAACAGACAGCTGTGCAGGGCTAGAGGCAGCAGCTTATCAGGGAGGCTGCAGTGATTCACAGCCCAAGTTTCAGCTTCTCTGCTGAATAGTAATTTCCAGCAGTGGATTTGTGCTTAGTCTCTCTCCTCCCTCCCCCTCTCCCAAGGGTGTGTTGTCCTTTCTCAGAGAGAGCAGTGAAGGGGAGATCCTATCCATGGGGAGGCGGTGCTCTGTGCCAGCCTTCTGGATAAGGCTGTCTATAGGCAGGAGGTTGCAGGTTTAGGGACCCCAGTAGGGTCTGCCACCCTTGGCAGTGACCCCTAGGAGAGTTCACTGATGCTTGCTTTTCCTTCCCCTTCTAGAAAAGCAATGTGCTGCTCTCTTCCCTCAGCGGTAATGCATAAGCAGACAAAGGTCTCTTTCTGGCCACAAGCCCCCGAGGCTATAGCCAGCCAGGGAGGGCTGAGAAAGGGAGAAGCCAGGGACTTGGCAGCGTGCTCCCTGCACCATTTTGAAGCTGTCTGGTTTCTGACCCTGAGGACTCCAAAGGCTAAGAATTCCAGGCTGGAGAGGACTGAGACACAAGGGGGCAGGCCAGAGCAGTCTCTGTACAGGCAAGTGGTTAGGAAAAAAACCTGGGGACAGAGCCATTTTTGTGTTTGTTTTATTGGAAGCAAGACTGCTCAGGGGAGGAGGCATGGAGAGTTCTGTCCTGTGTCTCTCCCTCTGGGCCAGCATGGGGAAAGGGGGATGTTGAAAGAGCTAGAGCCCATGGAAATGCCCCTGCCACCACGATCTCAGGATGCTCCTTAAAAGCAGGGAATGGAAAACTAGAAAGGAAACTGTCCTACAGTGAAGGGCAGAATAAGCCATCCCCCCCCCCAACAATTCAGAATCCTCTGCCTTCCAGCAGTGGTTTCTGAACCCTTGCCCTCAACCAACACCGGTGGAACGATTCCAAGAGCTCTCCTCAGCTTCCACACTCCAGGCCCCCCCTCGTGAATCCTGGGTGCCTTTACCCTTGGGGGTCCTGAGCAAGGCTCAAGAGTGCTGCTGCCCACCATTCCCTCCTGGAAGAAGGTCCCCTATGGTTCCGAAAAGCTGAAGGTGGAGTTCTGTGTCATCAGGCAACACAGGTGGGGGAGCAACCACACCACGAAACTTCCTTGGGGTCCCTCTCTTGTCGCCTTGGGGTCCATGCGGCCAGTCAGAAGAGCTGAGTTCAGGCTGTGGGCTCCAGAGTACCAAGTCATGAAAGGCTGAAGGTGTGTGTCAAGGTGGATGCTCTGGAAGTAGGATCGAGCCTGCCTAGGTGGCTCAGAGGCCGCAGTTCTCAGGCCGTCCGGTCCTCTTCCGCAGCACCTGGTTCAGGTTGTGACCTCTTTGCGCAGCCTTCTCCAGCTGCGGGTTCCCCTAGACTCCTCTTGGATGTCGTCGGCGCTGTTGGCTGGGACGAGGGGCCAGGATAGGGGTTCGGGGGCTGGTAGCCGGGTTGGCCCGGATCCAGCGCATCCTTGGAAAGTAGGATGGCGAGGCTGGGCACGTTCTTAAGTACACTGAGACTGGCGGCTGGTTCGTCAGGCTTCTGACCCGGCGTGGGCTCCGGCTGGAGGCTCTGCCATACCTCACGCACGCTCCGGTAGCGCAGCCGCGTGACCTGATGCAGGCCCGCCAGGCGGCGCTTGAGGATCTCGGCGCACGTGACGGTTTTGGTGGTGGCCCGACCACAGCCGCTGAAGACGATGGCGCGCGTGGCTGGCTGCGCCATGCTGGTGGTGGCGAAGGCCAGCAGGTTCCGGATCTTGCTGCCCTCCTTGACCCGCATGTGCACGGCGTCCGGCGCCAGGTCCGCGAAGGGGCCGGAGCCTGGGCCGCCTCCCTCGTCCCCGCTCCCCACCGGCGCCTCCTCGGAGCGCACCTTACGGAAGTTCTCCATGCGCCGTCGTTGCCGGGACCGCGGGGACGTGGGTTTCGCCATGGGGCCGCCTCAGCCCCGGGGCTGCATGGCCGCCAGTCGCGTCCGGCAAGGGCCGGCAGGGGTAAGGGTGTGGGAGCGGCGTGGACGCTGGCAGGCGGGCTGGGACCGTGCGATCTTCGTCTTCCACTTCTCTCTAGTGGGCGCTGCTCTACTCCGCGCTCTCGGAGCCGAGTGCTCCGCGCCTTCAGAGGAGGCCCCGCCTGGGAGCCTGGGAGCCCCGCCCCTACCGCCAGGCCCCGCCCCTAACTCGGCCCGGCCCGCCCTTGTCCTTGCCTCACCCGCCTCTCGCGTCCAGTCTTGTCCTCCGCTTCAGGGGCGAGGGAGCCGCGCACACCGTGGGGGTCGATGGCAGTGCCAGGGGGTGACTTGTCAGGCGAAGTTTCCCTATAATCGTCATCAGCCCTTCCCGAGCCAATCCTCAGAAACGGGCAAGCTAAATAAAAACTGCGTTTGCGGGGCAAAAGCCGTTTCCAGCCTGTTCCCCGAACACTTCCGCGTTTCAACTGAAGGCCGCCCGTTGTCCCCTCCTAATGAGAGATCTCCCAGCGGCCTGCTGGGGGCTGGGGCCTCTTTCTCCCACTCTTCGGAGGAACAACCCCCTCCTTTTGTCCCTTCCGCCCAGGAGCCGATATTCCCGTCTCAAGGACAGCCTGTGCACGGTCAGCAGAGTGCGGGAGGCGCTGGCTCCCGCTGTGTTCCGCGCCTGCCCTCGGACAACTACGTCGCCGCGTGGTCTTTGCCGGGCAGTCGGAGACTGAGGTCTCAGCCTCGCGGCGACTGACTGAAGCTGGAGGCTCCCGGACGCCCGCACACCCCTGGGGTGTGGAGACTGAGGCTTTGGGCCAGGCTGTTCCATGAGATAAATGGGATGAGAACAAGGGGACCCCTTCTCAAGGGGAACTAAGCTCCCTCCATCCATGCCTGAAAGTCTACTATTAGAGCTGCATGCTTTAGGGTAAGCCAGAAATTGTTGCCTCCTAACGTGGATCCCTCTTCTTCCCAGATGGAATTTGTTGTCAGTCAGCCTGGCTCCCTGGGACCCAGTGGGGTTCTTTATTAAAAAGGAGACTGGGTGAAGGCAGGTTTTGAGGAGGAAGGAAGGTGGGAAGTTGAAGCCTCGGGGTGTTATGCAGTTACTGGGTGCCCCTCCCCGGGAACTCTGCAAGACCCAGGGAGTGACCCCAGATCTCTTGCTAGGAGAGATGAACGGTGAAGATAGAGAGGTGAGGTTGTGGGTGAAGAACTGCTAATGGGCAGGAGGGGGTTTGAGAAGAAGCTGGACCCTCCCTAGAACTGCCCTGGGGCCTTGCCTTTCATCTTTCCACCCTACTCGCACACGCACAGTGCTGAGAGTGGGCCGACCTGATCCGGGCGGGAGTAAGACGGGGCGTGGCGGGAAGGAGCACATACTGCTGCTGCGGGCGGGAAACCCTTAAAGTGCTGGGGGCAAAACAGTGACTGAAGGAGGTGGGCCCCAGTCTTGAGCTGGGCTTGCCGGGGTCCCACTCTCTCTCCTCGCGTTTTCGTCCCCTCAGCATGTTTGGAACCCGGGGCTGACCCTATTACCGCCCCTTGGGAGTGACTGGAACAAGTGGACCTTTGAGCCCCAAGTGTGAATGACCTACCCCCTCTCAGATCTCCTTCCCTCACGCTGCTATCAGGGGCCTTCGAGGGCGCGTTCCGCTCAGATCCTGTACTTCGCCCCCCGCCCCAGCTCCCACGGGCCCCATGAGGAATAGCCGTAGGAGTCGGAGGCACAGCAGCTTGGAGAGGACACAACAGTCTGCAGGGCGTGGCGGGGCGCGGAGAACCTCAGGCTCTGTAAGACTGAGGCAGTTGTAGAACTTAAAGGGCATCCATTTCGCTAGACCTGAGAAAAAGTCTCCGAACGGCTAGAATCTTTGTTGGAACGGACTGGTTAGGGAAGAAGCGAGCTCTCCATCCACGGGGGTATGCAAGCCTAGGCTGAACGTTCACTTGGAGGGGATTACTCAGGGGTCTGCAATTTGGCGGAAGGGGCCTGGGAGCTACGCGTTTAAGCAGGGTGAGGATGAGGCTGTTCTGTGTCTGTCTGGGTGGGCCCTGGAAGGCGCCGCACCCCCATCCCCCTCCACTGCCACCAGCTGTAGGAAGACTCGATTCACTTCGCTCCCCAGTCAGTGAAGGGAGACCATGGAAAAGGCCCGCATCCCCTACCGCCCCTTCCCTCCCCTTTCCAGCTCCCTCCGCAGCACTTAAAATGTAAATATACATCATGATTAGCCGCCGGGTCGCTAATTACAGCTGAAGCCATTCATTACACTGTCAGCGCGCGTCGTAGCCCGCCGGCTGTGCGCTCCTGCCGCGCGGCGGAGTGGCAGGGCAGGGTGGGGAGCTGGAGCGTGGGTGGGGGGCGGAAAGACTCGAGGGGGGAACTGTGAATGAGGGTAGCGAGTTTGGCAGGCTGGATGCGAGGGCTAGAAAGGGGCCCATGGAGGTGGACGGTGAAGTACCGGGGCAGAAAGGGAGAAATACCCAAGCCTGGGATGGGGGCTTGGATAGCCGGGGAAGGGGGCGCTGTGAGAGAGGAAACCGGGATGAGGAGCGGGGCGAAGGGAGGATACGTGGGGGAGGCAGGGAGGAATCCTAGAGACCCGCAAACGCGGTTGGGAGGGGAGAAGAGGGCTCAACTCTGGGAAGATGAATAAATAAACTTGAGCGTCTGAGGCTCACACTCCGTGACAGTTAGAAAAGTAGAAAGACAGTCAAGACTTTAAAAAAAAGAAAAGAGAAAAAAACACCGAGTACCAGCGATCCATAAGGCAGGGCCACGAGTATTTTTAATAAGGGAGAGGGGAATGTATTTCCGTGTATCTGTTTTTATAGATGTAAATGTATTTTTAAACTATCTGCAAGAAAACAGCACACTGCATCTGTTACCTCTGAAGCCGCATCCAGTTTTTGTGGGACTCTCTCAGGAAAGAACTACTAAATATGAATACAAAATTAAGACCAGAATTTTGAAATGGCCTGTGTAAGTGAGGTCCTGACCCTGAAGCCTGAGCTTCATTAGCTTCTTTTCGCCTCTTTGTGACTTTGGGCAATTTACTTAACCCTTATGCCTTGGTTTTCTCAGCTGTAAAATGGGGCTAATACAGGAACCTGCCTCATAAAGTGGTTGTGAGACATGTAACAACAGTCTTAGAACCTTGGCTGGTAGGTTCTCAGGAAATGTTGGCTGTTGTTGTTTTCCATTTTTTTTTTTGTGATTAGAATAAATTTTTTAAAATTTTAAAGGGAGATGGGGGAAGAAAGCTGGTGAAAGCAAAAGAAATGGGCAAAGCCTTGGAAATTGCAGTTTTCCTAATATGATAGGGACTAGTGAGTGGCAAAGCAGACTCCTTTCACCCTCAAAGGAGGTGGAGGGGTAGCTGGGCGGTAGCCCAAGGTTCCAATGCAGCACCAGCCCCTGCTGTGCTAGGAGACCTTTCCAATAGGACACCCTGCCTCCCATGGACAAGTGGCGTCTCTCTCCAGTACTGGAAGAAAATCCCTGGTGCAGGGCAGGTCTCCTCCTCCTCTGTCTCCAGTGGTGGGAAGAGGATTGGGATCCCCTAAAGTCCCCGGTCCTAGTTCGAGCCACTCCAGGCAGGAGCTTGGGAGCATGCAAAGGAGTCACAAACTAGAAAGTTAGAGGGGGCCGAAGGGAGGTCAGATTTATCAGGCCCCCATCAAGTGTCCAGCATTGGGCCAGGTACTCTAACATCTATTCCCTGATTTAATCTTTGAAATCTTCCTATCATCGTTTGACAGATGTGGAAACTCAGGCACAGAAGTAACTTGCCCAATGTACCACAGCCAGAAAGCAGCAGCCGGAAATATTTGAACACAGCGGCTCTACATCACCCCAGTATAAGGGGAAAAGGAGCTTCTAAATGATGGGAGCTCCCCAGTAAAGGTATGAGTTGGTTTTGGGGACAGGGGGATGTGTTGGTCACTACTGCTGCATAAAAATTACCTCAAAACTCAGTAGCTTAAAGCAAAAACATTCATCATCTTACCATTTCTGAGGGCTAGAAGTCCAAGAGCAGCTTATAGGGGTGGTTTTAGCTCAGGGCCTCTCATGAGGTGGTGGTCAAGGTATTGACTAGGTCTGGAGCATCTGCTTGCAAGCTTTCTCACATGCTGGTCACAGGCCTCAGTTCCTGTTCACCAGGCTCTCTCCATAGATCTGCTGATGACTTGCAGCTGGCTTTTCCAAGAGCAAGTGAAGAGAGAGAGAGAGAGCGAGAAAGCGAGCGAGAGAGCGATTGAGAGCGCAAGCAAGCAAGCAAGCAAGCAAGCAAGCAGGAAGCCACACTACCTATGGCCCAGCCTCCTCTGAAGGGGAATTTGGTTCCATTTCTTGAAGGGAACAGCAGTATCAAAGAATTTGTAGACATTTCAAAACCACAACAGAAGGGGAAGATTTGGGAGGCAAATTTAGGAGGAGATGGAATCAGGACTCAATTTATTGGGGCAAATATATGGAAAGACCTTGACTCAGGAGAGCTGAATTCATTTGTTTCTTGTTAAATGGATGTATGAGTGACAAAATTTCTAAGATTGTTTTCAAGTCTTTGATCCTGGGCATAGGAGCAGTCAATAAGGCTCTCCTGGAGGCTGAGTGGCACTATGGCTATCCAAGTTCTTTGTAAACTTAACACTGCTAGGCAATGATGTCTGGAGCAGAACGCGGCCTGGGAGAGAGTTCTGTGTGACACAGGAGTCCCTTCTCAGGCCAGGCACCTCCTCCCTTAGACTGAGTCCCAGGCCCTGGGGCAGTGCTCTGATCCCAGCTCCCCATCTCTGTCTACACCCTAGTCCAGCCCCCTCACCATGTTTCACCTCCATAATTGCTTTTCCCCTTGGACCAGCCAGGATAGGACCCAGGGGTCCCAACACCAGCAAAGCCTCTGCCTTCAGGCTGCTCCTCCTGCTGTGCTGGCTCTCAGGTTTGCATTGTAGACCCAGTGAGTGGTTCACTAGTTCAAGAGCTATTGACCTTGTGTGAAATTCAATGTTTTCCTAGCCAACAGAACATGTCACCTGAGTCCTGGGAGGCAGAGGTGAGAGGGGATATGCGGGGCCTAAAATGAGTGAGGAGAGAGGTCTCTAGGAGAGGGAAAGAGAGATAAAAGAAGCCATCGGAGCTCCTTCTCCAACTCCCCAAGAGTAGGTGCTGCCACTAGCCCTCCGTCTTCCTTCCAGATTCCAGAGGCAAGTGTAGTAAAATGGCACTCACTTGGGCAAAGTTAGAGTTCCCAGGAGAGCGGTTGCCCCCGCAAAGTCTTCTCAAGAACCTGCTGTAAAGCCTGAGATTCCCCCATTATTGCTTCTACCTTTGGATCAGCTTTGCTGTCTGAAGATAAGGTTATGCCCCTAATTCCAAGGTGGGAATTGATCAAAAATAAAAGAATCAGGATGTTGGAGAACTTTGGGTGGAAGGAAGATATAGAGCTGAGAAGATGAGGGAATAGTTACAAGTGACAGCTGACACTTACTTAGCACTTACTACATGCCAGACACTGTGCTATGCACTCACATGTACTAACTCATTTCATACAACAAGTGCTAGTTGGTAGCCAGTACCCATTTCACAAGTGAGGTAGAACCACATCCAGAGTCAGTCTGGCTCCAGAGTCTGTTTTTAATCATGGCACCAGACCATCTGCAGGAGGAAGAGGAAGCAGGGCAAAAAGCCATCAGTTCTAGGACTCCATAGCTACCTACCCATCGTGAAGGTCCTGGAACTCCAGAGTAGAATTCTGCTCTGCCAGGTTCTTGCCTGCCATGGCTGGAGGCGGGAGAGGGGGTACCAAGGCTGCTTTTCATCTTCCAGCTCTGACCTGGGGCAGAGCTAAGGTGCGTGGTTTATGCCTTCCCAGATTATAACTATCCCTTAGGGGTGCATTGAGTTTTTCTACAACTTACAAAATGCCTGCCTAACGCACAAAAGCAGCTAGAGAGGTGGTGAAGAGTATGGGCTTGGAGCCCCACTGCCTGGCTTTGAGTCCCTGCTTTGCCACTTGCTAGCTATGCCCTTGGTCAAGCTATGGAGCCTCTCTGTGCCTCAGTTTCTTCTACTATAAAATGGAAACTATGATGATGATAATAGGATTTACCTCTTGAAATTGTCTCAGGTTATCCCCCTAGTACCTCCATGCAATCATCACTCCCACTTTGCAGATAGAGGCTAAAACCCTTGCCCAAAGACTCAGCTACTGAACAGTAAAGCTTGTAGGCAAACCTGGAGGGCAGGGTTAAAAAAAATAAAGAAGAAAAAGCAGAGCAGGATGTCAGCCCTCATGGGGCAGCCAGAGCTGCTGGGCCCCAGCTGTTTGTTGACAGGCAGGAATACAGACCCAGTGATTTTGTTCTGCTTGTGTGTGATTTAACATTTTCTGCTTCATTTCAATAAGGAGTGGCTGTGTCAGCTTTTCTGAATATTACATACATAGTTCCCTACTCCCATCACATCCTGTCAGAGGCAGGCTTATAATGAACAGTGTAATTTTGTTGCTACAGAGGGCTCTAGGATCTGGATCACTGAGAAGAAGCCAGGAAATAGTTTCCTCTTCCCTGGGCCACCTCTCTTCCTGGTAATTGTCCCTTTCCCACCTCCCCTTGGTGGTGAGAGTAGAAACAGTTCTTTTCACATAATACCCCTGTCACCCCCAGCCCCCAGCCCACTGGCCCAGAATAGAGCCCCCAAATCAAGCTGGCTGAGTTGAGGTTCATGCCAGTTCAAGGAGCTACTTGGTCAAATCCCCTTTATGGCCATCAGGGTCCCCTGTCACCACCAAGTAACTGTCTTCCCTTCTCTTAAGCAAAAGATAAAGTTAACCAACCCTGTCTGCCTTCTGTTGTTCTGAAGTAAATCACAAGGCACCTTGTCCCATTGTGTCCCAGAAGATAAATCTGATATATTTCGATAAGGGTAAAGAACATATTTTGTTTGCAAAATTCCTGGGAGAACCCACTCTCTGCCCAGAAATTATGCATACTTGCTGATTAATGACCTGTCCAGTGAGCCTGCCTCAGGAAAGATAATAGTTGTGATTGGATGTCACCAGCTCCCATCATTTCTGCCTCCAGAGAAGTCATGGGAACAGGCAGGACTCCTCCCCTCTCTGAAACAGTTGTCTTGTGGTACCCACTGATCTTCACTGAGGGTTGTGAGCACATCTTTCAGATTCCTCCCTGAAGTTAAAGTGAGCAATTCAGGTCCAGTGTTTTCAAAAAAAGAAGCCTCAAAGTTTATATTTTTGTGTGACAGTTTAGGTTTTTAAATGTGGCCAATTGTTTCAGTTAACTGTCACTGGCTAACAAATCACCTTAAAACTTGGTGGTTAAAAATAACAATGATTTATTATTTCTAGTGCTTCTGTGGTTTGGCTGGACTCAGATGTGCAGTTCTGTTCCACGTGGCATCATCTGGGGCCACTCACTCTTCTGCATTCAGCTGGGAGCTTGACCGGGGCTGGAACACTCAAGGTGGCTTCACACACATGTCTGGTGCCTCAGCTGGGGGGCTGGAATGGCCAGGGGTGCTGGCTGGGTCTCTCTCCACATGGTCTCTAGCCTGGGCCCATTTCTTGAGTGGCTTGATCTCAGAAAGATGAAAGTGGGGATTGCATGGCCTCATAGGGACCAGGCCCAGAAGTCACACATTGTTACTTCCTCTGCATTCTATTGGTCACACCATCCAGCCCATATTCAAGGCGCAGGAAAAGAAACTCCAGCTCTTGATGGAAAGCCTGACATGCATATACAGTCACGGGAGCCATCTCTAGGGGCAGCCTACCACGTCAGCTAACTCCTCTCCTTGAACACATATGTCTGCAGGTCAGTGTGGCCCATGGATGCAGCTTCTACATGAAACTTATAAGAAATTCACCTGGAAATCCTTCATAACCAGGGGCTTTTAATGGCAGGAGGTAGGCGGTAGGTAGCAGGACAAGATGATTCTGGGCTTTCTCTGCTGTTCATGTGGCCTCTTCATAGGAGGAGAAGAATGTCAGATACTAGATACTGCCCATGCCTGGCTATTGTTACTTCCTCCTTATTAACCTACTTTGGGACTGCTTCCATCCATGAGCTGAATCCCAAAGCTGCCAAGTTATAACCTGGAGGGAAGAAGGTTAAATGATTGCTGAGATCTCTTTTAATACCCTGGTCAGTGCACCAGCTTTGACTTTCAGCCTAAGAAATCATTGCAGGATTTTAATCAGGCCTGTTTTAATTAAGTTAGTACTTTGGAATGCCTACTTGGGATGCTAAGAGGCCTCTGTTCCAGTTACCAACTGCTCCCTGATGAATTATCCAAAATTGAGGTTTATGAAGCAATAATTTTTTTTTGCTCACAGATTCTGTGGGACAGGAATTCAGGCAGGGCATAGTGAGGGTGGCTTGTCTCTTTTTCTGCCATGTCTGGTTCAGCTGGAAGACTCGAAGGCTGAAAGACTCCAGTCTGGAAGTTTGTTTACTTGCGTGTCTGTTGGTTCTTGCTGGCTGACAGGTGGAAGCCTCAGATTGCCATGTGGGCTCTCCAGGTGGCCTTTCTGCTTGGATTAGTTTGAGCTTCCTCACAGCATGGCGGCTGGATTCTAGGGTGAGCATCCAGTGACAGAGAGAGCCAGGCATAAACTGTATTGTGTTTTATGACCTAACCTTGGGTAGCACACAGTGTCACTTCTGCCACATTCTGTTTATTTATCGAGGAAGTCACCAAGCCTTCGCCCAGGTTTAGTGGGCAAAGGCACTTATCACCTAATATAATGATATATATTTTAGTGTTTGTTACCCATCTCCTCCCACTAGAATGTAGGTTCCATGAGGACAGAGACTTTGTTTTGTTCTAGGCTGCATCTGCAGCACCCAGAACAGTGTCTGATACTCAGAAAGTGGTCAGTGTTTGTTGAGTGAATGAATGATGGGCTTTGGTTGTGAAAAGTCAGCAACCCCATCCCAGGACATGGTCTAAAACAGTGGTTGTTTTTTAAATTTTATTTATTTATTTATTTATTTATTTATTTATTTATTTATTTATTTAATGGCAGTAACTCGGGATTGAATCCAGGACCTCATGCATACTAAGCCTGAACTCTGCCATTGAGCTATACCTTCCCACCTAAAACAGTGGTTCTTAATGTGTGATCCTGAAGTCTTTGGAGGTCCCTAAGACCCTTTCTTGGCATGGGCACAGAGGGAGGGAGGGAGGCTCTGTGAAGTCAAACTTTTTTATAACAATACTGAGATATTTTTTGCCTTTTTCACTCTTATTCTCTCATAAATGTATAATGAAATTTTCCAAAGGTTGCATGACATGTGATATTGCAAGAAATTACATGCAGAAGCAGATATGAGACTCCAGCTGTCTTCTATTAAGCAAGACACTAAAGAGACATGCAAAACTGTAAACAATGCCTTCTCACTACTTTATCTTTGTGTGTTTGTTTTGGAAAATATAATTTTTTAAAATATATTTTTTATATTAACATGTAGTTTATTATTGTTATTTTAAATGAATGAAAACAGAAATATTTTTAAAGTTTCCCTATTTTAAATTATAATACAGTAAATATTGGTAAATAACCCACCTTTAGAAAGTTCTACGGGGTTAATAATTTTTAGGAATGTAAAGCAGTTCTGAGGCTAACATGTGTGAGAGGGTAGGAATCAAAGAGGCTAAACTGTTCTCCATGCTACAGAATTCAGGACTGTGGAGCTGATCATCAGCAGTTCCAGACAGAGATGAGGGTTGGGAGGAGGCTAAGGGTCTGGACCCAGGGAAGAGTTGAGATGCACAAAGGAGCCCAGCATCACAGAGGCCCCTGCACCTATGGAGAAACAAGGCCAGGGCAACAGGAATGACCAAAATGTTGTAGGGACAGTCATGTATGATGTTGACTATTGTTTTAATTGATCCAAAAGATTTGATTTCGGAGGAGGAAGGATATGCATAAAAATACTCTTATTTTCATAGTAACTTACGTATAATAACAAAAGAATAAAACAATCAGATCCTTGAAATCAAAAATGAGAAGCATAACACTGGTGTAAACTTGCTGAGAAGCTACTTGCTGAGAATGAATGGAATGGGTGCTGTTGGGAGGCATTGTCCCCAATGGGCTTTTGCAGGTTCCACATTCGGGGACATCAGGTGATAGGAATTTGTTGAAAGGATACCCAGGAAACACTATTATTAATCACTCATTCCTTCAGAATATGTACTCAGTCTCTATTGTGTGACAGGCATGGATGTAGGTGCTGGGGATACGGCAGTGAACAACACAAGAACAGTTCTTGCTCGGGGGAGCTCACATTCTAGTGAAATAAAAATAGCCCAGTAGCAGTGCTCATCACCACCTCCATGGCACTGAGTCATCAGCTAAGCTAAACTCCCCACTGCCGCTGCAGACAGCACCCAGAACAAAGCCCATGGCCCCACGAATGCACCCACTTGGTAGCACGCCACTCTGTAGTGCGTTCGTGCTCACTGTGTGGCAGACGCTGCTGGTACCCTCCCCAGTATTGATTCTCCCCTTCTTCCTTACTAATACAACACTGATTTTATTGGCAGAGACAATGTGCCTGGTTAAAAAGCTAAAATGTGTTACAGAGTCACTTCCTTGCCAAATAAGAGTGACTATGTGACAGTTAAGGACAATGAGAGATAAATGGAAATTGTTGGGTCGGGCTTTCTGGAAAGCTGGTTAAATGGAGGTACAGACTCAGCTGGCTTGCCCTTTGGCCCTTTGCCCTTCCTCTTTCCAGCTGCCCGCAATGAAGCCGTGGTGACTGTTGCTGGGAAGCCTCTCAAAAGTCTGAGGGAAAGGCCGAGAAATCTGCAGATTTCTACCCTGAATCTTAAAGTCACTGAGCCAACTCATTTATTCCTAGACTTCTCATTATGTAATAAAAAGACCTATCTTGTTTAAGTCACTGTTATTTGAGATTTCTGTTACCTGTAGCCAAGCTAAATCCATACCTTATACACCAAGAATCTGCTGTGCGTTCCTACCTGTGGTGGCCGCGAGAATGGCTTCTCACATCTCTGATTATAGGGAACTTAATCGACAAAGGCACCCAGCTGCTGCAGTCTGAAACCCATCACTGCATTTGTGCCAAGGCCAAGGCCAAATTTCCTGTGGGCTCCTAATGAATGAGCACAGATGGGATATAAAAGCAGGCCCACTCCTAGGAGATGGATGGAAGATAGGTGGTTTTGGCTGGAGGACTCCCCAGTGGCATCCCCAAACTGTCCTTGCAGTGCGGAATTGCACTGCAGTCTTAAGATGCTTCCACCCAACTTCCTTTCCTCCCTCTGTTTTTCACTCAGGGTCAGACAGGTAGCATGGTTTGATGGTTCTCCTAGGCTCACCTGACTCCCTCTTTATTTTCTCTAACAGATGGTTTCTCCTAATAAATGTCTTGTGTATTTAATCTCATCTTGGTGTCAGCTTCTCTGAGGACTTGTACTAACACATTCTCAATATGTATTGAGACCTGTTTATGCCTTTTGTACTTGCTATTATAATAATATAATTTAATAAAATATAACTAAACCAAAGAAATATGAATGCAAAAGGAAAGTGAGTTATTATTTCTATGAAAACTAACTTTACTGCTTTGGAAAGTTTTGAAAAATATAGTTGTTTTAAAAAAAGCTGTTCACAAAAAGACAAATATTGTATGATCCCACTTACACGAAGTATTTAAAGTAATCAAATTCACTTTGATTTTGAAAGTAGAATGGTGGTTACCAGGAGCTGAGGAGGAGAGAGAAATGGAGAGTTGTTGTTTAACAGGTTTTATGTATTAATTTGTGTGTTACATACACATATCATTAAAACTTATAATAAATATATGTGTATGTTTATGTATATATACTTCCCCTAAAGAGCCAGTTGTTAAACATTTCGCAAACACACTGCTGGATCATGGTCTCCTTTCCCTGAGACTGGCAGTGGGGTGACGGTGAGCAATACAGGGGTGGACCTGCTCCCTCCCCCCCTGCCCCGGAACTCACAGTCTCATGAGGAATCGGGCACCTAGGTAACAACAGCCCTGTGTGGCAGAGAGAGAAGCACCAAGCAGAGGAATCTAGTCCAGGGAGCCATCCAGAGGAGCGACTCATGGCGGCCCTCAAAGGGTGAGTAGAAATCAGCCAGCCACAGGGACAACATGAACGAAGCCCAGCTGTTGACAGAAACAATGAAGGACAGAGGGTGGGAAGTTGAGGGACACAGGGTGTGGTGTGTCTGCTGGAGAGAAACCAGCAGGCTATGGGATGCTGCACCTGGCCTGATGGTACCTGGAGGGAGGAGAAAGAGCAGCTTCTACTAGAGAAGGTCCTCTGGGCTCCAGTCCTAAGAAGAGTCAAAATTTCTAGGAAAACAGATGGGATGGGAGTCAGGTGAGGGGAAGAGAGGATGGAACAGCATGTGCAAAAGCAAGGAGGCAAAAGAGAAACTGAATTCTTCGAACTGCAAGCAGTCCTGGGTGACAGGAACGGTTGGGAGCCTCAGGAGGGTCCTAAGGAGGAGAGTGGCATGACTAAGAGCCCTGTGACTGCTTGGAGGAGAATGGCTTGAGAGGATGTCAGGTGGTGAAAGACTAGAGGATATAATACCTTTGAGGAGACTATTGCAGAGACGATGAAATGGGATAGTGGGTGTGGGGATGCAAACAGGAGGATTGATTCTGAAGCAGAATTGATAGGACTTAATTTCCCGGGGTCTGGCTTAGATAACTGAGGGTTGACACAATCATTTTTGAAGAGTACTGGTCACTTATTTTTTCCCTCAATTTGGGTTTGTCTGATGTTTTCCCCATGATTAGATTGAGGCTATGCATTTTGGGGGCAAGAACATCACAGAAATCAGTGACGCCTATCAGGAGGTACATGATGTCAATGTGTCTTCTCGCTGATGATAGGGCCATTTTTAGAGGCAGGATCACAGAGGAACAAATATAGGGAAAATGTCTGGAGTCCCAGTTTGAGATGGGGTTGGAATGCAGAAGAGAATTCAAACCAGAGATAGAGCTCTGGGAGCTCCGGGCACCTCAGAGGTAGCGCAGGGCTTTGCAGAGGGCAAAGTTGCCAGTGGAGAAGGTATCGGACTGAGGAGGGGGAAGGAAGACTGTGGAGGAAAAGCAAGACTGGCTTTGCAATGTACCCAAATTGTCAGGCAGGTAAGGACTGGAGTGTGTTCTGTGGATTTGGTATCCAGGGGCTCAGCCAGCGACCAAGGTCAGTGCTTACCAGGCCAGACCCAGGCTGGGACTTGTGAAGGGTGTTTTTTCTCTCTGGACAGTTAGTGGGAGCAGGTTGGGGAGTGCACTCCTGTTCTAACTCACGTGAGCAGTGAGTGTTTACACGTTCAGAGCTGCTGGCAAGCCTGCAAGAGGTGATGGTGATGAAAATGAGCTGTGTGTAGGCCAGCAGGCTACCCAATGCCCAGCACTTCCAGCTGCCAGCAGAGCAACATAGCTGGTGGAGAATTGGCTCTGCAAGTGTTAGAGGATGCCAAGTGCAAGAGCAGGCGTGAGTGCCCCCAAGTGGTCTACTGGAGGCACTGCTGGTAGAAGAGAAGCAGTGAGAGGTGGTCTCTGACCTGGGTTTCCGGTATAGGCAAGAGCTTGGAGGTCTGGAATGATGTATGTTTTCTGGACTCAAGCTACCCCAGGGATCCCCATTTTTAAAGCTAGCAGTCCTTTCCTGAGTTATAATCAACAAAATGCACAGATCTTAGGTTTTCAGTTTGGTAAGTTTTGATGATTTTATATACCTTATAACTATCATCCCAAACAAGATCTGGAATATTTCCACTACCCCAGAAATTTCTTTTCTGTCCCTTTTCAGTCAGTCTACCTCCATCCCCAGCCAGGAACAACTATTCTTCTATCACACTAAGTTTTCTGGTTTTTAACTTCATATAAGTGGAATCATATAGTATACATTTTTTGGTCTGGCTTATTTTTCTCAACATAATATTTTTGAGATTTATCCATGTTGTTGTAGTTATCGGTTGCTTATTCATTTTTATTGTTAATTCATATTCCAAGGTCTGAATATACAATAATTTGGTTATTCATTCTCTTGGTTTTTTTTTTTAATTCATTCTCTTGTTGATGGCTGTTTCTGGTTTTTAGCTACTATGAATAAAATTGCAATGAATTTGCAAGTCTTTTGTGAACATACATTTTTCTTTCTCTTGGGTATATACCTGGGAGTAGAAATGATAAGTCAAATGGTAACTCTATGTTTAACTCTTTGAGAAACTGCCAGACTGTTCTCCAAAGTGGCTGTACCATTTTACATTCCTTCCAGCAGTGTATAGGGTTTCAATTTCTGCACATTCCCATCAATACTTATTAATATTTGTCTTTTTGATTATAACCATTCTAGTGGATGTGAAGTGGTATTTCATTGTGGTTTTGACTTGCATTCCCTGATGACTAATGATGTTGAGCATGCTTTCTCATGTGCTTATCAGCCATCTGTCTATCTTCTTTGGAGGAATTTCTATTCAGATCCTTTGCTTATTTTTATAGTAAATTATCTTTTTTTTATTATTGAGTTGTAAGAATTCTTCATATATTCCAAATGAAAGTCTCATTATATATGTGACTTGAAAATATTTTCTTGCATACTGTGGGTTGCCTTGGGGAGGTTCCAGTCTGGTTGGGGAGAGAAGACAAACATGGGGAGTGAGGTTGTAGGAAGGAGGTGTGGCGGGGAGAGGCACTGTAGAGGGAGGTCTAGAGTGAACCCTCTGAGCTCTAGGTTGCCCACCAATGAGTGAACTGAATGAATTGCTCTGACAGTGCCATGGCTCTACAGGCAAGAATTTGCATCACTGTATGCTCAGTGCTATGCTATCAGGCATACATACTTACAGAAGTGTCAGAGACTTGGCATCTCATAAGACCAGGAGCATGGAGTAAGGTTGAGGGAGCAGGAGTCTCTTTCTTAAGAAAGGAAACTCCAGGTTGCAAACTTCCATAGGACTAACAGCAGCATGATGTGGCTTGAGAGCCAGACGGACTTGGATTTAGATCTTGGTTGTAGTATATGCTACTGTATAGTGCCCTCGCGTGCTCATCTAGCCATTCCTGATGGCTTCTTATAGTCTTAGAGCATATATTCTTATTCTTATAGTCTTGAGCGTGTAAGCCCCTGAGATTTTCTGCCTGTGGGCTTTCTTTGCTCAGACACAGGGAAATCTGGAAGTGCCAGGAGCAGCCCTCAACCCTTGGTTTCCTCATTCTTTTGGTAGGACCACTGCATTGTACTCTGCACTATGTCCCAGAGGTCCCCAGTAGGATCGAGCCACTATTGCCCACAGTAGTAACCTGCTCATTATTGCACCCTGAATTGGGTTACTTTTATTTGTTTGTTTCAAATTCCTCCATTTCTCTACTAGTGCTTCCCGGGATCTCTCTCAAATAGATCATTTGTACTCACATCCTTATCTCAGTGTATGCTTCTGGGGAAACCCATCCTAAACATACTTGTTCTTCCTCTTCTTAGTTACATCCATTCTATTTCCTTGATCACTTTACCTCTCTGAACCTCACTTTCCTCATCTACAAAACGGGGATAAAACCATTTACTTTATAGTACAGTCATGAGGCTTAGCATCTCACTCAGACATATTTAGGGTTCAGTAAATGTCAGTCTTCGTTTCTTTCCAGTTGTTTACTGTCCTATAACATAGATATTCTTGCAGAAACCATTGGGTGGACATGCCTTATTCAGCCATAGCTGAGCAGAAAAATATCAGCAGTCTGGAGCTGGCTTAACGGGTGACTGTCTTACTGTTCCCAGTCATTTGCTCCCTCCCTGCTATAGGATTAAACATCCCTAGTGTTTGTCATGCCTTGCATCCACTAGAGGGAGCAAGTTTCCCTGTTGCCCATGCATTAGCCATAGGTCATGCTTTGATATGTGGCACATGAGCAGATATGATATTCATCACGTTTGAGAAGAAGCTTTTAATGTGTTATTGTATGGTTTGGCTCAAGCTTTTTCACTCCTGCCTTTCTCCATGAGAAATACATGTCCCAGACATGCCCCCAGAGCATGGCACATAGTACGAGCTAACATTTATTAAATACATATTGTGTACCATGCACTATTCCATGTGTTACATATGCCTACACGTGTTAATTCATTTCATCCTCATGGGAACTGTAAGACATAAATACTGTTATCATCATCTTTATTTTGCATATGTGGAAAACTAAGATTCAGTAAGGATGAATGCCTTGCTTAAATGTACACAACTGGAATGGGGAAGGCAGTCTGCCTTCTAGGTCCATATTCTTAAACACTGCACTATGCTGCTTCTCATAGGTGACCAGCAAATGCTTGTTGAATAAAAGTTTGTTTAAATGATTGTCACTCATGAAGCACTGTTCTCTTCTATTTACCCAGATTCTGAAGGTGCGATCCACTGGGACAATGATGGGCTTCTTACTTATTTTGGACCTGGGCACTTTTCCTGCCTCAGTTGTTAGCCAAATAGGAGGCCCTTCTAATTCTCCTAATAGGGGAAAATTCATTTGTGGCCATCAGATGGGAACCCAAACATTTATCCTGTAGGACTACAAGATATCTCCTGTAAATCCCATGTGGATCCAAGACATCTCCACTGCGAACCTTCATTGTGAACATCAGATACCTCTCCTGAAGACTCATATGAACCCATGTATCTTTCCTGGGGCCCTCATGGACACCTAACATCTCTCCTGTAGAGCCATGCTTGATAACCTCCTCAGGGTCCTATTCACCATTTCATTGGGTCCTCTCACAACTCTGTAAATCAGTTAAGGCTTGCCTTAAAGCAGGGATAGACAGCAGTGACCATGTGAGTGGACCAAGCACAGGACCAAAAGCAGAACCCTGTTGTCCTGCCCTTCAGCCCACGACTCTTCTGTCCTGACTGGCATAGATTATGCTTTCTGCTCAACCCTCCACAGCCCCTGAAGCACCCTCCTTTTTCTTCTCTCTTTTGCATTAATTCTTGTCTGCCTTTCTTCACTCCTGCCCCCTTTCTATCCCAGCTGTGGGAGTGAGGCCCCACTCTCAGCAGGCTGGAGTCAGACAAAGAGCCCTTATTCTGGGCAAAGAATCCCTTACAGTGTCTCCCACCCACTGAGGCCCCCTTCCAGGCCCAGGGTGATGTGGGCAGAGGGTACTGTGGAGGGCAAGAGCCATTGGCTGGCAGGACAGAGGCTGGGTCAAGCTGTAGATATCCCACAGGAGGTTTACAGCATAAACATCACTCACAATAAAATCCTGTCTTTCACTCCGAGCCTCATCACTCCAAGTGGGTCTCTCTCAACCCTTATTAGTTCTGGGTTTTTAAACATTTACCATGGTCTCTACTCACTTTCAGTGTTCATCTCTGTATATCACAGTTTCTTTCTCTTTCTTTATTTCTTTTCTGTTTCTCTTTCTAAGCCTCTCTCTTTCTATTGCTCTGCATAGCTTGTCAATCTCTATTTCTTACCTCTTTCTCACTTTATCATGCTCTTTCTTCTCTATCTTTTCTTGTCTTTTTTCTCTCCAAATTGTGATCACTCCAAATCTCTGCCTTTTCATGTTTCTATGTCTTTATTTTCAAGGTTCTCCTTTCTTGTCTTTCTATGTCTGTCCTTCCGTGTATCTGTGTGTCCTTGTCTATGTGTCGTTTCTGTTTCTTTATGTCTCATCTCTGACCTTCTATCCTTCATCCTCTACTTGTCACTTTGGGCCTGTGGATCTGAAGGGCCTTCATCAGTTATCACACTCTCCTGCTTACAAACTCCCTCTCACTCTTCCTTTTTGGTTCGTTTCAGCGGCTCTTGGGACCGGCATGGAAGGTTATTCTCCCCAGTTTACAGATTTGGAAGCTGAGGCTCTGGTAATTGGTACCAGACTCCTTTTCTGGGTCTTTTCTTCGACCTCTTTGCCTCGCTCTTGTCCCCATGGTGCCCTCAAACCACCTGATCGGGCGCTGTCCCGGGAATTTAGCACCTCGGACAGCTCCTGTAAGGTGCGGGGGCGGCCAGGCCTTTCTTCTCGCGAGCTCAGGCAGAGCAGCCCTAGAGGAAGCGCGGGAATCTCGCGAGAGAGGCTGTTGCAGGCAGGGGCGGCGCGGGCGCGCGAGAAACTGGCCCGAGGCGCGCGCGCGCGCGCACCCCGCCCCCAGCCCCGGAGCGGCTTGTGGCCGGCTCCGCGCCGCATCGCTGGTTGCAGCGCAGCGCAGCGCGGCGGCTTTTGCCGAGCGACAGCGGCGGGTAAGTCCTGGGCCTAAAGGCCTAGAGAAGGGCTTTGCAGCGAAGTTGGGCACAGGGCGAAAGGGTCTCCGCATCTCCAGCTTTGTACCTCCTACGCTTCACCTTTGGATGCAGGAGGCAGGCGGAGCTGGAGAGATGGGGAGTGGAGGTGACCTTCCCTGTTTGGGGCGGAGGAAGAGCGTCCCGGGTGCTCCCAGGCCTCCCCACCCCCACCATCCCCATTACCGGCTCCAGCAGAGGGAACCTGGGTCTTAGATGACGTCAGACCCTTGGATTCTGGAGTTGGGCCTTGGGCCTTCTATCAACACCCCCAGGCCCACCTGGCGTCCCCTGGAAACAGGCCTCCCCCTCCTGGGGATGGTGCACGCGGCCTGGGTTGGGGGCGCCTGGAGGCGGGGTGACTGAAGCCTCCTTTTGGTCTTTCCTCACAAGAGGAGCCTGCAGGTGGACCCAGGTTGTACTCCCCACCCTTGCAACCCCCGCCTCCCGGAGGCAGCAGACCTTTGGCCCACTGGTCTGAGCCGCCTCAGGGCTTCAGGGGATGGGTGCATTGGCTTGACCCTGGGGTCCACCAGGGCTTTGGGGTGGTGTTTTGGGGGCGCCGGAAGAAGCGCATTACAACGCTGGCAGGAGTGGGTCACGAGGATGGGGGTGAGATGTTTGGGAACCCATCCCTGCCCCTGCCTCTAGGAGCTCCTGATCTAGGAGTTGGGGAAACCAAGTAGAGTCTGGGACTGAGAATTCGCTAACTCAGGCCGTTCAAACCGGTAATGGCCCAGCTCCAGGCTGAGGAGTTTAGGGAGGGCCAGGACTTTCCCGTGGACACCAGGAGCATAAGGAAGAAGGGAGGCAAGAGCCAGTGAATAGTAAGCTTCTTGGAGGTGGTGAGATTTGGTTGGGAGGAGAGGTAGGAGAGGGCATTTCTGGGGAATGGTCTGGTCAAAGGCATAGAGGTGGGAATTTAGCATAGCCTTTGGGGAGCCTAGCCTGTGAGCCCAGCCATGTGACTGTGCCCATGGGGTGGGCCAGTCTGGAGAATTTTGCAGCCTGTGCCCTACCTGTTCTGTTTCCAAGAGGCAGGCCTCTGAAAGAGGGAAATAGTTCTTGCATAGGCATGACTGGAGAGAGATTTTGTTTGGGGATACACAGATCTCTGTAGTTGAGATTTGATCTGGCTTTGGTGAGCCTGAAGAGCTGAGAGAGGACTGTCTCTGGTGAATGGGCCACAGAAAGAGGGTCTTCTTAAGTCTAGCAAACCCTTGGAGAGTTAGCAGGGTCCTGGGAAGGGAGCTCTGGGTAGGGGCTGTGGATGCTGTGGCTGTTTCTTTAACCCTTTCCCTGGCGGGCCAGCTGGCCACTTCTGAACAAATTGATTCCCCTCTCTGGGCATCTCTTTGCCAGCATCTTTCTCTAGGGATGAAATAATAGGACTAAGTATTGATCTCCCTTGAGGAAGCTGCTTGTTCTAGTTTAGAGCATCCCTATCAGTTCTCCTTCTTCCTTTCCCTTTCCTCCCCACTATCTCTGCCTTCCTCTCCCTTTCCCTGCCCCCTCCACACAGCAGTTCCTCTACAGAGAACTTCCTTTCTTGCTGACAGCCTGGAGTCTCTGAAGGTTTCCTGGAGGAAGTGTGATACAGCAGGGGTGACAGAAGCTGTGGGCTTAGCCTGATTGCTGGAGGGCATCCGTTGCTCCACTCCCACCCCTTGGGAGGGTGTCCAAGTCTTGAGCAAGAACATGATTGACTGTGCTCTGTGCCCTGTTCTGTACTGGGTCCCTCCTGGAAGCCCCATCCAGGAGGGAGTGAGGTAGAGATTGGGTGAGAATGAGGGAGTACTTGGTGCCCAATAACTGGTTCAAAATTTAAGCAGTGGGAGGCACAACAGGGATGTCTGGAAGGACTTCCTAGATGAGGTGGGATATGAGAAGCTAGTAGGATTTAGAGGAGTGACAGGGATCTGGTTTGGGGCATTGGAAGCAGAGGGGATGGCTAGATATGATCTCTCTTGTATGAAGCTGGGTTGTATGGGAAACAGGTAGAGAAGTAAAAGGTGGTGGGTGGGAGGTTTGTAGCTGAACGACACAAGGCCTTGAATGCCAGGCACAGGATCAGTAGGGGCTACTGAAGCGTCATCATAGGACAATGATAGTGATGCCAGGAGAGTGATGTTTTCTAAGGATGATTCAGAGTTCTGGGACATTAGGGCTGGGGATGTGGGACTGGGTGTGGGATAAGGGGACCAGAGGTAGAGCAAGAGGGGAAAACTGCCATCTTAGCAGACAGGCTCTAGGCAGGCAGGAAGAAAATGACCATTTCTATGCCAAGCATGGGAAGCTCATGCTTGGAGGGAGGGGCTGGTGAGTAAGAGAGCCCTGGAACTAACCCCAGGTCCTGATCTGAGGCCAGACTTGACTTCCTTCTCTCTGCCATGAACCTCACTTTCTCTATTGCGGGACCTTCTGTCCTCCCAGATACACAGTAAGAAATGGAATAAATTGTAATCTGTTTTTTTTTTTTTAAGCAAAATTCAGGTCGTATTTGCTATCTTATTGATAACTAAGGAGGTGCTTCTTAGGCCTACATTTTGGGGGGATATATAGCACCTCTAATACCCCCAACATTATGAAAAACTCTCAGTTGAGGAGCAAACTGCTACTTTCCCCATTTTTCAGTTTAGGAACTTTGGTTTGCAGAGACCAGCCATTGCTGTACCCTCCCACCCCCACCCCACAAATACAAGTATTTTAAAGGCTATCCCTGAAATAAGAGCAGAGGAGACTGGAACCTTCCATTCTTGTGACCTCAGCCTCTGTAGCCCTCCCAAGCTTAAATTCTTTCAGGGCTAGCCATATACAAACAAGGCAGCCTTGCCCTAGTGCTCTGACTTCTCCCACCGTCTCTAATTTGCTACACTGATTTCTCTGTAACCATGCGTATACCTTTGGGAGAAAGCCTGGGACCAGGCTTGGGGGTCAGATTGGAGCCAGGGTTAGAGTCTCCTCCCTTGAGTCTCCTACAGTCTAGTTAGTACCCACTCTCCCCCTGCCTCTCTTCTTTGTTTTCCTGGAAGACATTAAAGCTGGACCACAGTCTCCCACTCCACATCCCATTGTCTTGTGGGAGGTGATGCCTCCTTCAGCCACCCTTTCTGCCAGCCACACGTGAATCTGGTCGTCATTGGCATGTAGCCACCTCTGAAATCTTGAATTCCAGTATTCTTCTCTGACCACAGTCCAATTTCTGCTTTACCTACTTTGGGACCTCAAGGAGACAGCTGGTTCTCTGACACCTCCATTTTCTCTGTCCCATGAGCATGACAGCTTCTGTGTCTTTTCTGGACCCCATGGTTAAGGATTTTAACCATTCTGTGACCCATGCCCTCAGTTACTATGTCACTTTGCTTGTTTGTCCCACCTCAGCAGCAGGCCCCCCAACTCTGGATTCTATACTCAGAATGTAGAAAGCTTCTGGTGGCCATCACATACCAGGGCAGGCTGGCTCTGCTTCCATGGAGGGTCTCCAGCCTCATCACTTTGGAAACACTTCCCCTTTCCCATCAGCTCCCTATTCTGTTCCGTGGGAGGAGTATTCCAAACTGTACTACTATCCCAAAGCCTTTTACTCATGAAGAAGGCTAGTGGAGGGTATATGTGGGAGGTGGAACCACACCCATGTTTCTCCACTTCTTGAATCCCATTAGAAGGAGAGCTCCTAATCTAATGCTCCCACTCTGTGCTATGGATGCTGAACCTACCTGTCTCCTGAGGCACCAATATCCATCAGCTGTTTCCCCCTCTATTGTCTCTTCAGCCTCTCCACTGTTTTCCTTCAGACCTTCCTCCCAGCTTCTAAATATGCTCAAGGCTCCTATCTGGAAAAACCTTTCTAATCTGGTGCCTTCCTCTAGCTGCTGCCGTTTAAACCTATAGTTTTGCCTTAACTACAAGTGACATGTGACCATTGTAGAAATTTTAGAAAATAAAGATAAAAAGAAAGACAACAAATAACTTATAATCTCACTATTGAGAGTTGGCTACTGTTAATTGTCTAGTGTATGGTGCGTGTTTCATTGTTGTCACTGATAGTCTCTGTGTGTGTTGTTTTAACATCTCAGCCGAGTGTTTGAAAGGTTAGTCTGCTAGACTTGTCTCTCTTCCTCTTTTCATGTTTCCTCATTTCTTGGCAGCTGGCCTCTACCCCACCACTCCCTGAAGCTGTGACCTCCTGATGGCCGAATCAGCCCATGTCACGCCTGACTGCTCCATGGCCATGGACATTGTTGGCCTGGTTGACCAGTCCTTAAAAAGACTGAGATAACCTGTATTCATTAATGTGAAATATTTTCATGACATATTGTTGAGTGGAAAAAAACAGATTATAAAATGCCTTGTGTAAAATGATCTCACTTTTTGTTACATATGCTTATATGTGCATTAAAAACAAACCCCCCAAACCTAAAAGTCAAACTGTTAAAAGGGTGGCATCTTTCCTGCAGTGGCTTGAAAGACTCAGGGGATAAAGCTCAAATCCTGCCCATGGCCTTCAAGGCCACGATGACTGGCCCCTCTCACCTTTAAACCCTATTTTTGCCTTTTTTCCCCTCTTTCCACTTTGGGCTTTATCTGTGCTTCCTGTTCCCTAAGTGTGCCGTGCCGTTGCTCTCTTGGCCTTTCCACGTGCTTTGCTGATTATCTCTTTTCCTGGCCAACTCTTATTCATGCCTCAAGATTCAGCTCTGATGTTGCTTCCTCTATGAAGCCCTCCCTGGCTTCTCCAGGATGGACCAGGGAGGTGCTCCTCTGTGCTCCCAGTTTTGTGTACTTGCTCTCCTGGGGCACTTCTCAGGCTGTGTTGTAATTGCCCATTGACTTAGCTACAGCCTCTTCTCTTCTCTCCTCCCTTTCATCTCAAACTTGTCTATGTTACAGAGAAAATTGAAGCAGATGTGTGGGACTCTCACTGTCCTTTCCAAAGCCTCAAACCTCCTCCATCTGCTGGCATCATGCTCTCCTTCGCCCCTGTTAGAACTGAGGCTTGTCCCACCTCCTTGCACTGGACCCCATTCTTCTCCCCCTTTCAGGGGCTTGCTCATCAGTTAAACTTCTTTCTCTATTGTAATTGCAACTGTTCCCTGGATCCTTCACATCTCTAGCTTGTTTCCATCTTACACACAACCCTCAGCCAT